>NC_134574.1:18550000-19208605 GCF_050947875.1 Dermacentor variabilis | reverse complement strand
TCAGACTACCATCGTTGAGGCAGTAAAGGTCGTGCTGTGTGGCAAAGGATGTTAGTTGCCTTTCCCTGGAGTGCATCTTCAAGCTCCCCCAAAGTCGATGGTGAGCATTAAAATTTCCTGTGAGAATCGTAGGGCCGGGTGTCGCTGGTAGCACGTCGTGCAGTCGTTTAGAGTCTAAGCCACTTGAAGGAGCAATGTACACAGCGACGAGTGTGAACGTAAGCTTATTCGTTTTCACGATTAAACAAACGTACTGGTTGTCATCGTGAGGCGGGACTAGGTGCAACACGTAAGTCAGATCACATCTAATATATACAATTACCTTGCTCACATCACCACAGGTAGAGGACATGAATGCCTCATAGCCACAAATGCGTATAACATTCTGCACCAGTTCGATTCATAAATTACGAGGATAGGAAAACGGTTTTCGAAGACAAAATGTCTAAAATCTGAAATTCTCGATTTGAGACCACGGGCATTCCACTGCAGTAAAGATGCTTTCTTGACTTCCTCGTGAAAGGGCAGCGAGGGGTGGGCCATGGTGATATGCGATGCTTTCAAGTGCTGGAGTCAGCGCGTCCAATACTTGCAGTGCGCTACGAGCAGCCGGAGTGTCCATGTTTGTCAGTAGTAGACGCATGACATTCGTGAGCAATATGAGCATGGCAATCACTTGCGAGTCCTTGTCTTGCATTTGGTCAACTGTAATGACATTTCACTTTAGGTGGTGAGTCATTTGCTGTGGCTCTGGCGTGTGGCATGTCCTCGGCAGTGCCGGCCACGCCTCACTTGATGAAGCATGGCCACTTCTTTCGTTGTCATTCGTGCTCTTACTGGAGACAGATGGAACAGGAGGCGGCGTTGCCGGACGAGACATTTCCCTTGAACCGGAAGAGGATTTCATAGACTTTTGTTTCCGGAAGCGATGTCGCCTTATCGCTTCAGAAGCATCTTTGTGTGACAACCTTTCTCTGGCCATTTTTCTCAAGATTTTCTGCTCTTTCTTTAGGCGTGGACAGTCTTTTGAGGATGCAGTGTGCGATCCTTGACAATTTGGGCACTTGAGCTCTGTTGCTCGGCAAGTGTCAGTGTCGTGTTGTTCGGAACATCATGGGCATATCATTGTATTGCGGCAGACAGCACTCACATGTCCAATTTTTCGACACCTTCTGCACTGAAGTGGTTTGGGTATGAAAGGTTGTACCACATGCCGAAAGTGGCCGACCTTTACATGTGATGGTAGGCAGTCACCTTTAAACACGAGCCTTACACAGGTCGACTTGCCAAGGCGCCGAGCTTGTAGTAAGGCAACACCATCTGTCCAAGGTTTGATTAAAATTGGCAGGTCGCTGTCGTTAATGGATTTGTCAATGTCATAAACAACACCAACCGTGGTTTCGTTGTCCTGCGGAATGAGGTAGTGGACATTGATGTTGCCCAGGAGCTTTACTGCCATCAAAGCATTGATTGTGCTTCGGTTGTGGACGTCAGTAGCCAGGACTTTCTTTTGAGTATTAATTCTGATATCTTCAATTTCTCCTGGGACAAGAGCCTCCAGAGAAACGGAAATCGCTTGTCGAAAGGCGGTTGAGGTTTTCGGCAGGTGTGTCCGGCACAAAAAGAATTGTGTGCGCCAATGGCCTTCAGTGTGGAACGACGGTAGACTTACTTGACGAAGACCGTCCGCTGATGTTTCTTCTCTTGGCCTTACGGTGTACCACTCTTTCGAAGCCTTCGTCATCTGAGGCGTCATCGCTTGAGCAGGAGTACAACACAGTGTCCTCGCTGTCAGCTTGATTCGGTGGGCAATTTCTCTTCCTCGGGCCGCTACCTGCCGAAGCAGCCACGTCGCGTCGTCATTATGCCGACTCCACTTCCATTGCCGTGGCAATGGGAGCGGCGTCTCCCAGTAAAACACAGGAAAAAGCCAAAAATACTGCAGTGCAAAGGAATAGTGGTCTCTACGAGAATCACTTCGTCTTTGTCCCCCGACCTCTATGGACCTCTATGGACCTCTACCCTTATCCACTGGCAGTAAACGATTTATCGTCACAGCTGTAGACCACTTTACATGGTATGCTGAAACAGCTGCACTATCTTCGGGATCCACAGCGGAGGTTGCAGCCTTTTTCTTGCAACCCATCTTTTTGTGGCACGGAGCTCCGCGTGTCCTTTTGAGTGACCGCGGCAGTACCTTTCTGTCTAAACTTCTTGACAATGTTCTCTATGCGTCCAATATCGTCCATAAAACGACCTCCAGCTACCACCCTCAAACTAATGGTCTCACAGAGCGCTTTCATCACACGCTGTCTGACATGATATCTATGTACATCAACCCTGACCACACCAATTGGGATGTCATTCTACCATTTGTCACTTTCGCATACAACACTGCCGTCCAACGCACTATGGGGTACTCGCCCTTTTTCCTTGTGTACGGTTCTCGACCGATCACTGTCCTCGACGTTTCTTTCTTCGGTGTCCCCGTGCCCTCGTCCACATCAATGTGCGAGCAGTTCGTTTCACGCATTGCCCCAGTGTCGCCAACGTGCCTGCTTCAACACCGACGCCAGTCAACAAGACTGCAAAACACGCTATGATGCATCCCACCGTGTCGTTTCTTTCCACCCTGGAGATGAAGTGTTGCTGCAGACCCCATTTCGTGCTCCTGGCTAATGCGATAAATTTCAGTCCTGTTTTATCGGGCCCTACATTGTTCGGGAACAGACTTCGCCAGTTAACTATCGTGTCACTCCATTTGTTCCGCCTTTGGACGGCCAGTGCCATGCCACAGAGATTGTGCACGTTCCGCGTTTAAAGCCTTCCATACGGTGTTTGCCACCATAACCAGCGGCCAGGTTGGCAGCTTCCACGGGCGGAGGAAATTGTGTGAGCGTTATATTACTCCTTCATCTTCTTCATCTGTATATATTCATCATCATGGCCAGTGTCGTCTTCAGCACGCGACTGGCTGAATAAATCGTTGAGGTTTAAAAGCTGTCTCGCAATATTAGAAAGAGCTACGACAATACATACAGCAATAATAAAAAACAGCAATGAAAATATAAAGCGTAATACGAAAGGAAAGGGTGAACAAAAGAAAAATGAACAAAATATTAACATTTCCATCATAGCGAAGTAAATCTTGGAATTTTTTTGTGTCAGTTTCTGTGGAGATGTGTGATGGCAAATTGTTCTTCTGAATGATTGTGCGAGGAAATAATGAGTTGGCATGAGAGGATGAATGGCACTTTATGTGTTTAACTTTTAAAAAATGATAACGTCATTGAAAGATTGCATGGGGCGACTGAAAGAAGTCATTGTGAAGGGATGGATGGTGATAAAGCTTATGAATAGTGTTAAACAAGTAAGGTTACGACGATACGATAGGTCTGCCAGTTTGGCACTCTTTTAGTTCTGGGACGCTTGTATTGGGTGAGTAGTCTGAAAAAATAAAATGTCATGGCTCTGCAAGAATTTGATCTTAGAGATAACGTAGGCCTGATTGGGGTACCAAATTGACACAGCATATTCCATATTATATGGCGACAGGTTCCCAGAGATCGAGCTAAATGTAACATGCGAGCTGGGGGACGAGGCGCGGGAAGGCACTGGGATCCCCACACTCCTTCCCCGTCCTGAAGACTGAGGCCAGCCAGCCTGCAGAGGAGGCTGCCCGAGGACAAGTGGCAAGGCTGACTCCACCAAAGTCCAAGAGGGTGTCGTCATCATTAGGACTACATCAGGGAGAAGTTGCTGCAGCAGTTCGAAAAGGCGAAGAAGTTGCTTCTCTTGATGCAAAGCCAGTGGCCAGCCTTGGTCACGGAAGTCCCACACACTAGGAAGGGCCCACTGTCAGGAGGAAGGGTCCGTAGCCCAGGAAGGGCGGGGTGGGGCAGCACTATGGGTCTGCCAGCAATGCTTGAGGTCCGCCGGACAGGAGCTGCCAGGAACGCACGAGGTGTGGCTGCTATTTTGGCTCAGCACTACGAAAGTCACTGGGCATCCCGGATTGCGTGCTGACAGGAACGGCAGACCAGGATGAATAGCAGCCAGGTCAGCAGCAGCCCGAGTTACCACCCTCGGCCAGGGGGTAGCGTGTGGTTGGGAGTACCAGCCGCAGTGAGCGGTGGCCCAGTCAGCAGGAGGTAAGGCTGGCACGAGTTTATGGCTCGACAAGGTAGGAGTCAGTCACGGCGGCAGAACCAGGGACAGCTGGTCTCGTGGTCAGCAAGACTGGCAGCACAGTGGTACTAGGCACAGGAAGAAGACTGGACGACGCTGGGGAAAGGACAGGAAAACCCCCTGGCATAGCTGACTTGCCAAAAAAGGTGCCCAATGTACAAGTGACGTGCATTTTTAAAACTTTATAACAAATTACACGCTTTATCCAGAGCACTTAGATGCATCAATTAATGATCAGAAGTAGTTACTCTAATGACTTGGTACGTTTGCACAAAATCATCAAAATCGTTTCAGGGTCCTTTTAAAGAGCCTGTGTCGCAGAAAATCCGGCACCGGCGTCCGGCGTTTTTGAACCACACATACCCAGGCCGTTCATGTGACACGAGGAATTCACTGAACTAATTGAATTTCCCAAGCTAAAATACATGGAAAAATCGTAAACTACAACTTACACTCAACCAACAGACATGATAGCTCTCAGATTGTAACGTTAATATGCGAGAAGACATAATTCTGTTACGCGAGAACTTAAACAAGCCCTCTTTCTAGCGTTTCTACAATGCGCAGACCAGAGACGGCGTCTGCCATTTGCACACGCCGGCTTGTAAATACAGTATCTTGAGAGCCCACAGAGCGGTGCGCCCGCTTCCTTGAAACACTTCCAGATGGCGCTCACCTCCATAGCATCGTGGCCCATGCAAGAGGCCACGTTTCGACCAAGAAGCCTGCCTTTGTGCATAGCGTTCGCCGCGAGCGTTTCCTGGTAAACATTACGGTTACATACGCTGCAGTTACCCGGAAGCGTCAGAAGCAGTCAGGGATCTTTGAATGCTATCGCGTTCCACTCTTAAAGGCGGAAGCTTAAATGTTCTCCCAATTTTTATTCCTTTATTGTATAAAAATGGATGATTTCACTTCTACTTGGGCCAAACATTGACCTGCAGTATTTTAAGATAAGTAAATAAATAAATAAATAAATAAATAAACAAACAAGATGGACGGGCAAATATTGTGGGGAAGCTGCATCGCCTCAAATGCCTTTTCTTGTTCACACGGGATCTAGAAGCCGGAAAACATATCATACAGTTGCAGTTTGGCGATGTAGTGAATGTTGGTGCAAAAAAATTGTATTTTCTGGGGACGTTCGAACCGGTAAAAAAAAAAAATGGCATCACTGCATTGGGTCGTTTTTAATTTTCTCAATGGTGAATGTTGGTGCTAGGAAATCGTACGTCATGGGGGGATCGTACTGCAAGGTTCTACTGCGTTCGTGGTCTGACAAATTTTTTTAAGATGAGGGGTGAAAAATATTTTTAGAGTTTACACTGTTATAGTAAAAAAAATAAGACTTAACTGATATTTTGAGAATTCAGTTTGAGTTAACAAGGGTTTGTTATACAGAGGTAATCTCTTAGTTTTATTTTCATCATATAGTATTTACTCAAATGTAACGTGATTGTAACGTGAGGGTCGGCTTTCCAGTCACGTGAAATAAAAAAAGAATAAAACCGTGAATGTAATGCGAGATGAGCGGAAAAAGAAATGGTGCCTTTGTTCAAGGAATTGCAATTTGGAAAAGAGTTATTTTAACTCGGTGAACATCTGAGAGGGAGGCAGAGCTTTCCTTGGGCGACCGCTTTAAGAGGTAGTTTCACTTTCATGTTACTCAAGACTGAACACATCCCCAACAAGTGTCTCTTATGCTATGCCAAGCCCGCTATCCTTGCACAGTGCCTAGAGCACTGTTATCCTATACATCGAGGGTTAGCGAAACTATCTCCAAAGTTGCTCACCTGAGAATGAAGTCACCTTTCGTGCCATGGAGCTCGTTTTAGATAATATCTTGCGGCTTCTTTTTGTTCTGCGTTCCGCTGCGCGCGGTTTCGCGGGAACACTTCCTAAAAGAACGCGTAACAATTTCATTCGGGGGCGATACCAGGCCCCTACGAGGTCCACAGATCGAACCCCTTCCCCGGCCTTGCAATTAAATAAGGCCTCCATCTGGTCCCACCATCCGCGAATCGTCTTAAGTCGAGCCACCGAGCCGCAGCGGAGTTTCCCAGCTCCTTGGCCATGAAAATTTCTCCTCTCTCATAGCCGGCGTCATACTGAACGTGCTGTGTCGCCATAAGGCTGCGAATGAACGGAGTCGAAGCGTGAAAGGCCGCAGGATACTGAAGCACCGTAACCGTAACACCAGTCACAAGCACAGCGAAAATGGTATCAATTCGAACAAAATAAAGTTTTTATTTCTGTGGCCTTCTTAATGCATTGAATTGAGACAAATAGGTGCAGGTTGTCGACGTAATGCTTAGAACTGTGGGATTCGGAAAATTTTTTTTAATATACAGTCGCTGACCGTTTATTCGGATCTCATGGGGACTGCGAAAATGTCCGAATAAACAGGTGTCCGAAAAAGCAGATAAAGAAAAAAACAATGAAATCCTTTATTTCCACGCACTTATTCGGGCTCGGCAGTAGGCTTGAAGAAATCATGAATGCGCCGTTGCACGCTGTTCCGTTTACACGCGATCAGTTAAGCCTGAATCTTAGAGAGGGTCGTACGGTCACTATAGGTGGCTGAAAGCACAGTCACTGCCTGTACACGCTCCGCATGCGACGGCAGCATAGCACATGGTACGTCATCTTCCAACTCGAGAGTCATCGTCCGGCGCTGCAGCAGAAACCTGACGAATGATCTCACCGTCGTCGAGTTCTACGCATGTCAGTACAGCAGTGTCAGCACTTGTGAAACTGTCAAATGAGGCGGTGTCCGGAATCGCAATGCAACCACTGCACCAGTCTCAGCAGAACATTTTCCGCGTCAGTAGGGAGCACATCGGAAGGCAACAAATCCTAGGCTTCCAGGCACCCGCTTGCCGGCATTCCCCTGCGCAGTCTGCGTGGGCGCTGTCGGCGCCATTAGACATGTGACGCGATGTTTCCGTATGCTGCGTTGGATCCACGGAACCTCGACACAGCACACAAAGCAAACACCACCACAAATCAGCTGCTGGATTGTCTTGACATGGCCTACTAAGCTGAAACTGGAACTGCTGTAGAACCACTCTATCAAACCAGGCAGAAACAATGATGATGAGCGAGGATTTGCAGTAGCGCCACTTCGTGGGGCTGCAAGGAACCTCCATTCAAAACAAAAATTGCGTTCGGCAAGCCGAACCATGCACCGGTCAGAGTCGGTGCATGGTGCTCTCGAACGAGTTGGCTCAAGGAGTGTCTGAAAAATCAGACGAGAGGTTGCAAGGTGTCCGAACTTTCGGCAGTTGTTATACATTATGGTCTATGGGGAGAATGGTGGTGCCGCGAAGCAGACTGAATAATTGAGCATGTCCGAATTTTCGGAGTCTGGAAAATCAGTCGGCGACTGTACTACCGTTTATTGAATGTAACACGAGGTCGAGTTCAAATAATAAAAATATGGAAGAAATTGCTTAACAATTCAGTAATTTTCACTTCTTGCCCAGTGAGAAGTTCAGTTGAATTTAATGTTAGCCACTACCTTGTTCATTCCACATGGTGGATCTCACTAGCAAGATAGGCAGAACTCGACATGAAAAGAAAAAAAGAAAAAAAAAAGAAATGGTGCTTTCTACAGTGAAACCCATTCACTATAATGAGTTCCACAACGAAGTGGTTGTTGTATCAGTAGTTCGTTGTATGTTGTGGGTATCTGACCTGTGCTCCTGGGACAAAGGAACGACAACACAATAGTGCTAACAATCACAAAGGCATTTATTGCACCTTTGATGCACTAATGCTTGCTAGCCAACTCGCAACACATAGAAGATGGCGATGGGTGTGCAACAAATCGAGGAAGTCAGACTCACCGTGACCAGATAGCCAGCGACTTATGTTCGCCCTATGCAGGACACCAACGCCTGGTCATTTGCGTGTACGGTCATGCGAACTGTGGCACGCTCGAACGATTGTGTTCGACCATGCCGGTGTCCTGCTCCTATAGGTCACACAGAAGCATGGACCACGTCCGTGCCACTTGCCTAGCCTATTGCCCAAGTAACCCCGCCATTAGGTGGCGTTAGCAGCGTAACACTCGCGCCATCTCTTGTAAGATGCTGCAACCACGCAGAGAGCCATGTGCAGGGTAAAAAGCGTGGCAGTTTGGGTGAGTTGGTATGTCATGACTTTTTTTAGCCTTGTAGCGCAGCTCAGAAAGAGCAAAAAAAGGAAGGAGGTAGGGGTAATGAAAGGGAACTCCTAAGCCTTCCCAGTTTAATAGCGTGAATACCTCTTCCAAGCACGCAGTGAATAACATTGGAAAGATTGCGTCTCCCTGTCTGACCACCTTCCTTATACGTATCCTCTTGCTTTTCTTGTGTAGAGCTAAGGTGGAACCCTTGTAGATATCTTCCAAGGCATTTACGTAAGCGTTCTGTACTCCTTGATTACATAATGCCTCTCTGACAGCTGGTGTCTCTACTGAGTCAAATGCCTTTTCGTAATCTATGAAAGCCATATAGGGAGGCTTATTTTACTCTGTGGATTTCTTGATAACCTTATTAATGACATGGATGTGGTCCATTTTAGAGTATCCCTTCCTGAAGCCAGCTTGTACCGTTAGTTGACTAAATTCCAGTGTTGACCTTTTTGTATTGGAGATTATTTTGGTAAATATTTTATATAGTACTGGGAGTAAGCTAATGGGTCTATAATTTTTCAATTCTTTAACGTCTCCCTTTTTGAGGATTAGTATAATGTTTGCATTCTTCCAGTTTTCTGGGACCCTTGCGGTCTATAGACACTTCGTATAAAGAGCCGCCAGTTTTCCAAGCATTATGTCTCCTCTATCTTTGATTAAGTCGGCTGTTATTCCATCTTCTCCTACCGCGTTTCCTCGTTTCATGTCTTGCAAGGCCCTTCTGACCTCATTACTAGTTATAGGAATTTCTGTATCCTGTTCATTACTGTTTCTAATTGAGGTATCCTGACTCCTCTGGTTACTGTAAAGATCAGTATAGAACTATTCCACTGCTTTTACTATATGTTCGAGATTGCTGGTGATATAACCTGCTTATGTTTCAGTGCATACATTTTGGTTTGTCCTATGCAAAGTTTCTTTCTCTCTGATTTCAGGCTGCGTCTATTTTTTTTACAGCTTCTTCAGTCTTTCTCACGTTACAGTTTCGAACTTCAATTATTTTTGCCTTTTTGATTAGCTTTGACAGTTCCGTGAATTCTATCTTATCTCTTGAGTTTGTCGCTCTCATTCTTTGTTGTTTGTTTGTTATAAAGAGAGTTTTCTTCGTAAATAAGTTTTTTTGCCCTCCTTTCTTGCCCCCTTGACTATGGCTACCCTTAAAAGTCTCGAGCTCGTGTTACAATTTTAATACAAAATGTTTTTCTTTTTCCTAAGGGTGCAAACTTCCCCCTCATTATTCCTAGAATTGCATTATTTTCGTTAAACTTATTGACCAAAAATACTGTTCTAGATTGTTGAGCACAAAACGAACCCACAGCAACTTTCACGAAAATGTGCTCTGTTGCCATTTTGTGATGGCAATAACGCTTTGTCTGATGGCTTTCATAGTAGGCTGTTGCTGACGTGGCAAATGCGGTTTTGGTTTCATATCTTTGTAATGCGCAGGCAATTTTCCGACCCATTCTATATATAAAAAAAAAAGGTGCACATTAGATTTGGGTAAATACGGTGCAGAAGATGCTGTTGCTTGTCGGTTGAGCAAGGTAAACAGACTAAATACAATGAGTAAGAAGAAATTTTCCAGCAATTATACAATTTTAGGTGGTCATAAATGGCAAAAGTAGCAAATAACAGTATGTAACAGATAACCAGCTTTCTAGTTACAGAATATTAGCTAATATATTGCAGTGAACGAAAAGGAATGTCATGAGTAAATTCTGTTTACGCAATGTTTGTTAATATTGCATGGAAAGTACGATGATTAGTAATAGTTTTGATTTCTGTGGGAATACATTCAGGTGATGTGGAAGGAAAAAAGGAGTCTAAGACAGTTTTAGTGTCACATGATTCAATACCTACTTGACACGATTGCAGCGGGATCTCGTTTCTGGCAGAGCGGCACGTTTGAGGTGTCCAAGAGCAGTGAACCTCGGGCTGGCAGCTCCCTCCAGGTGACGCTGCCTTCAGAACTTGAGGGTATCTCCTACATCCAGGTCACCATACAGAAAGGTATGTTTTCGCACATTCTATCTTGATGTGGTTCGTTTGTGATAAACCTATTCCAAAATTCTTAGTGGACAGCTTTGAGCAAAAGCTTTAGAATGTGTCTCTGTAACCTGATGCCAGTTCGCCATCATCAGAAAGAAAGTAATAAGCTCAGGAAAAATTATTGCTGACACATTTTGGCACTTTATGTGTGGACACCTAAAAAAAACAAAAACAAAAAGAGGGCTCCAATCCACGCTGTGAAGGTGGTTGGCCAGCGTAGCTGTGGTATCAGCTTATCCGATAGACCAGTGTGACGTAGCCTTGAATTGGGCCCTGTCGAGCTTGGACACGATGCTGTTGTGCATATTGACTTTGCTGTTCCTTTTGTTGCTTATCGTATTTGTGCTGCTCTTCAGGTATAGTAACTGTGTGTGGCTTGCTTTGGGCACGAGCTGCTGTGTCCTGCCTAACCTGAGCATGACGCCATAGTGTATATTGACGTTGCCATTCCCATCGCCGCATGCTGCTCTTTTGGAGTGGCATGCGGCGATGCGTGGCCTTTCCATAGCCCTGTCAGAACACAAATGAAATCAATTGGTAGGCGGGTTCTTCTTCTACATATGAAAGTGTAGTGACATCACTCCCTGCTTCGTATGGTACAGTTGCCCTTTCCCGGAAATTGCAACTTATACAACGGTAATCTTTACTGGGAAACACTTGCGGTGAACACTATGCATGAGGGCGAGCTTCCTGCTTCCTTATTATTTTTATTTTTTTTTTGCTGCCGCTGCTGCGGATGCGTGGAGGTGAGCGCCATCTTGTGGTGCTGCAAAGAACCCAGCAGTGCTCATGGCATGTGCCTCCCGCTGTGATTGGTTGAGCTTTTGGGTGCTGAGACGAAGAAATCCCGGGATCCTAGTCATATACAGCTTTGCTGTAAAAAAAAAAAAAAAAAAAAAAAAAAAAAAACCATATGACCTGTTTAAGCGTGCAAGTAGATCAGCAAACTTGTGGCAACAAACTTTGTGCCGATTTGCCAGGCAGGCTGCTAAGTTGCCGCCGTTTTGTTTGCACAGCAGAGTAGCTTGCACGGCTCCGAACGAGAGTGGGAGTGGTACGGTCCACTTTGCGGCCTGTTGAACACTTATTGGCAGCTGTGGCTGTTCACACACCACCAGATAGTTCTTTAGGCTTGTGCAAATATTTTTAATTGAATGTTATGTTGTTTGATAATTGCTTTGGTTCAAATTTCAGAACAGTGAAATCTCAATAGAACTAACTTCAGAGGACCGTGGCAAATCGTTCATTTTTCTGAAGAACTGCTAGCGTGAAAGCCCTACAATTAACCGTTCTGTGCATCAACCCATCAGTTGTCATTGTATGCAATATCAATGGTGCTTCTCGGTTGAGCTGTTGCTGTTGTTGATTATCCATAGATTTCACTGCCGTGCACTATCGACCAATGTAACCGTGGTTGCAAAAGAGACGACGACAAAACCACTGATGAGGAAAAAGTTCTGTGTCGCTTCCAAAGTTGTTTCCTTGTTTATTTTTTTGTCATGCCGTGGAAAGCACAGCTGTCTCGCTTGAGGTGGACACTTGAACTGTATGTGTGAACGGCACTGTCCTGAAAGGGACCTCTGAGCAAAGTTTCTCTCTCTCCCTCTCGCTTTGGCACACTCATGTTGGCCACAGAAAAAAGGAAGAGACACGATTTTGTCCCTCTCTGGGCTGAGCATAGACAAAGTTCCCTTCTACGTTTTCCTCGTCCTGCACTACCTCTGGTTTTTGGAGCCTATGTGCTGTGCCTTGCCAGGAGCAGGTTGCAAGGCTTTCTGCACCGCGCTGTCTGCTGGTCTACTGCTCCAGTTATCATGCACTGAAATCTAAGAATACCCAGATTTTGGAATATGAACACTACGTAGCACTGAGGTTGTTCTTAACATGACACATAAATTGAATAATGATCGTTATTCTTAGAAGTTTGGTGTTCTCAATTTCATAGTACTGAAATACTTTTAAATTGAATCTATAAGCGTTCAACATGGGATTTATAAAAAGTTTGTTAGTGTGGTGTCGATAGTAATGAGGTTTCACTGTACCTGGAATTTTCAAAATACAGTCGACTCGTGTTATATCGATCCCGGTTAATTTGACTTTTTAATTTTAACCCACTGAAGAGCCCCAGCAACAAACCAGGTGGAAGGAAATCTTGTCTACAGATGATACGTCAGTTTATGCCGCCCTTGCTGACCCTCGTGCATGTGGCTGTTGCCTTACACGAGCACAAAAAATTCCTTTTCTCAGCATTGAGGGACAGCGTTGAGTATTGTGGGCCACCCACCGACGCTGTCATCAATGCCCCACAGTCCAGTACCGAGGCAGCCTCGTGTTGGCGCTCTTCGCTGCATGCTGGTTGAAAAGCACTTCAAGAGGAAGAAAAAAAAGACATTGCAGAATACACCAAGCAATAAAAAACAGATTTCAGTTATAGTATATTTTGCTGTCATTTGTTAATTTGACCTTTCAGATAAACCAAATCTTGTGGTCCCTCAAAGGTGGAATTAACAAGAGTTGACTGTATTTGAAATAAATGAATCTGAATTTTAAGACATGTAAATGGACAGCTTTGTTTTGGTAAGCAAATTGCATGCAGCATGGCTCGTGGCTAAGAAAAGCCAAACACGAAGAATTTGTTTACAGATGCTGACCAACTTTATTGAAACTTCTCCATTCCTCAAAGAATCCTGTGGCAATGCTGTCTTCTCTGTCAAACTAATGTACAAAGGCAGCTGAAATTTTTAACGTTGTTCAGCGTCTCGCTTGACTTTTCAAACGGGATCTGTACCCATTTTGTTGAAAAAATTGTGGTGGCCATGGAAGAAAGCCACTCATGTTGTCCTCCATACTCCCGCTTTCGTTGATGAGGTGGGCCACACTAGCATACGTCGACTGAGCACCAAACCGTTGACTTCGATCAGCAACACACCGCAGGGCAGCACTGTTTAGTCCCAACCTTCATGAACCTTTTCCTCTGTCCTGGTGGGTGGCAAATTGTCATGAGAAGTTTGCCATTCATCGAGTGGCTCACTGGGTATTGGGCCCGATGTCATGTGCATTGCCGGGCAAGAATTGAAGAAAGTGTGCCTGCCAAGTTCACCTGTGCGTCTATTAGACAAAATGGTTAAGCTCACACGTAGGTGGACAACACTGAGCAGTCTAAACGGCCTGCATAGTGCAGTCAAAGTTGCACTTTGTGGCATTGGGACAAATGCGCGAAACACAGCGGGCCACACGGCGAGCAAATGCACGGCGGCTTCGAGTATGGACATGCTCGGTGGAAGTCTGTAAAGGTGTTCTCTATGCTGCTGGGGCATAGTGAAATTAACTGTCAAACGTGAGTTTTTTTTCATGAAGATGGTGGTTTTAAAATGTGGGGGATATAAAGTTTGAGGAGGCCATGGTGTCCAAAGAAATTAAGACGTAAAGACGTACAAAGCAGTTTGGGTTTTCACATATACAAAGCGACTTGGAATGCTATTTGTAAAGCTCTCTAATATCTGAATAATAGCGCTTTGAAGAGAAAAAGAAAATTATTCCAGAGATGACTCTTACAGTCTTTTCAAGGACTTTTGTTCTTTTCAATTTTCGTATTCTCACTATTGTCAAGGTTTATTGTTTTATGTTCCTGGAATCACTGCAGCTGCCATCTGAAAGTGCATTTATAAGAAATGCATGCAGCATTCTTGATCAACTTTGATGAGCAGTGTCTTCATACCTAGCTTATTGCTACACATCAAAAAAATTTTGTTCTGTCGTGATACGATGATATTAATGATGCCAGGCCTGACATTTGGAGACCAACATGGTATATCAGATTCAAATACCTGATACTTCTCAGCCTGGCGCGTTTGCCGTTATAATATTAAGCTGTGTGAATGAACCCTTGCATTGCAATTGAACACAGGGGCCATACTCACATCTTTATGGAAACCTGCAGACTTGCATAAACATGTAGCATAGTCAGAAAATCACTCAATGTTTTTTTTTCGTTCTTTCTTTCTTTTTTTTTTTGTGCGTGCATCATAACTAGCAGGGCTTATAAATAAAGGCCTTTACAAAATTAAACAGGCTTGCCCAGAAAGGCTGTTATATATATTTTTTTGATGAAGCTGCTTTGAGCTGCTGAGCAATGTCTATTTATGCCCCAAGAATGTTGAAGCTATCTGCTTTAAAATGATGTCATCGTAATTGTAGTTCACTTTGAATGTGTGAACAAATAATGTATTTCTATAAGGATTATGGGGACTCTCGCATGTCCCCTGATGTCCTTGCATGGCTTGTGTCTCCTGTGGCTCCAGCTTCCCCCGCATTGTACACTGTCAGGATTGGGGGCTCAATCCCATCATTCGTAACCCGTTGTCAAGATCGGAGTCCGGCATGAATTGGAAGGTAGCTGGCCCATGCCGGTCGTCCAACTTATCCACGCCGAGGACGTTGATGAAGGGAAGGACTGCTTCTCATTGGGAACGAGGAATAAGGGTTTATTTACATCAGCGATCATTTGCCAATCTTTTGCTTCCTGTCTATCATTCACGACACCGATGTGAAGGTCCCACGGTTATACAGAGTAATTAATGCTAACACGATGAGTATGTTCAAAACACTAGTCGAAACTTCACATTGGGATAATGTGTACGATACAACTGACGTAAACAAAGCATATAATGCATGTATTAATCAGTTTCTTTGGTGCTACGACACTGCCTTTCCACTAAAGGAAACTAAAACTTGCAAAAAGTTTAAAAAGCCTTGGATGACTCTGGAACTACACAAAAGAATTAAAACGAAAAACCATTTGTATCACAAGTTTATCAAGAGCTGTGATGCCAATACCCTCATTGAATTTAAAAAATACAGAAATAAACTTAACCAGGATGTTAAGATAGCTAAATTTACTTACTATATTGATAGGTTTACCAAAGTACATTCTGACAGTAGAAAAGTTTGGCGTGAAATTGCCCTTTTAACTAATAAATGTAATCTGGACCCGCCCCTTACTATTATGACAGTCAATGGTGAACTTACAGGCTCTGATCTCGCAACCACTTTCAATGATTTTTTCATTAATGTAGCAGATTCTGTATGTACATCATCAGTACCAGATGCACTTTCTAATCTAATCACTCCCTTACAAAATTCTATTGCGCTTATGCCTACTACTCATGAAATAGCTTCATTAATACATAAGGTAAAAAATCATGTTTCACCAGGGCATGATGGTATACTAGCGGTACCTTTGAAGCATGTATCTTCTTTAATATGTGACGTCTTGTGTTACATCGCAAATCGTATGTTAGAAAGCGGAGTGTACCCAGATCAGCTGAAGATAGCACGTGTATGTCCAGTTTACAAAAGTGGGGGAAAGAATGACATATCGAAATATAGACCCATTTCTGTTCTATCCCTCTTATCAAAAGTTTTTGAAGGTGTCATTAATACTCGTCCCGAGAATTTGTTCCATAAGTTCAGTGTTATTACTTCCTCGCAGTATGGATTTCTGAAAAACAAATCAACAGAGCAGGCGCTTTTAACAGTAAAAAAAAAATTAAGAATATCGAAATGAAACAGTACACTCTTGGTCTTTTCTTAGATTTCCGAAAGGCATTCGATTGCGCTCATCACAACACCCTGCTACGCAAGCTCAACAGTTATGGCATACGTGGTATTGCATCTGACTTGCTAAAGAACTATTTAAATAACAGATTACAGTATGTTCAAGTTAATGGCATACCCTCAGAGAAATTGGCAATTCAGCATGGTGTTCCTCAGGGACCTATATTAGGACCGTTATTGTTTTTAGTATACATAACTGGTATCGCTAGCATATCTGAATCGCCTAATCTTGTCATGTACGCTGATGATACGAACATATTTTTTTCATCCCACTCCTTGTCCCAAATGGAGGCTACGGCAAATGCATATTTAAGAAAGCTACATAACTGGTTATTGACGAATAGGCTAAGCCTCAATTTATCAAAGACTAACTACATAATTTTTCAGCCTATTAATACAGTAGAAAGTATCACTCTGAAAATTTTCTACGAACATACTGAATTAAAGCGTGTTTCAAACCAGAAATTTCTTGGTGTTTGGTTCAATGAGAATCTTTCTTGGAATTACCATACCACCAAATTAATGTCTGATTTAAGTAAAACAGTAGGCTGTTTGTATAAGATATCTCATTTGTTGCCCCCCTGGTTAAAGATATCCATGTATTATGCACTTCTGTACTCAAGGTTATCTTACTGTATCCTTGTATGGGGAACTACGACATCCAGCAATTACCTCAAACTAATTTCAATTCAGAAACGCGCTATGCGTGCTATTGAGGGGTTTCATGGCAGACCTTCAGATTTACCTACGTCACCGCTATTTCAGAAATATGGCATCCTTACAGTAAAAGAAGTATACAACTTCTGTCTACTTAAGTACATCCATCATCATAGATTGTTCTTGTCCAGATAATTCCGGCAGCCGTTATGCATTTCGGACGAAACGTAAGCTTGTTCCTATCACACGCACCAATTATGGCAAGCAAACACTAAGCTACCAGATTCCCACGGTAATAAATAACTTTCCCTTTGAAACTGAGTATTACCTTCCACTAGAACGTTTTAAATCTACAATTAAAAAATATCTATTGGAACAAACGGAATGATACATTTATCTAGTCGACATACTTTGTATTTATTTGTATTTATTTTACTACCTTTCAAATGGTTTTTTCTATAACGCACATGTTGTAAGCTGTGTGATATTGTTTCTGTGTTTTAGCACTGATATTTTTGTTTGTAAAAAAAAAGGATATTGTATCTTTACACCGCTCATATGATAAGTTGTGTATTCAATCTATTGTTTTCTTGTACAAACTTTGTGCATGTTAACTTAGTGCTTCATGCTTTTACAATGCTTGAGAAATTCATTGTGTATTTGTTGTGAAGTGCTTGTGCACAATGCCAGCTGTTTTACGGGTGACCAGGACCTTGTCAGGCTCTTGCCTTTTGTCCTCGCGCCCTCTTTTCGTTGAAAAGAAAATAAACTTTCACTTTCACTTTACAGTATCTACATGCAGTTCATCAGTCTAGCATGACTGCGAGAGAAAGTACGTCAGTCTAACACGACTGCTTGAGAGAGTGCATCGAGCATCCGTACAACAACCGTTTATAAACACTCGGTCCTCCCCCGATTCCAAGTGGTGGAAATGTTCGTCCAGTCATCGTAAACACGCCGCCTCTCCGCGGGACAGTTTACACACACACACACACGCGCACGCACGCACGCGCACACACACACGCACACACACACACACAGGTTCACGGTCCGAAACCGACATCACACGAATTTCGTAGAACTCGGAGTGGACCCTCGCAGTGCGCCCGTGTAGCCGTTGTCTTGCATCTTGGTCGGCGCATGGGACGAGGTCTCTGACGATGTTCCCACGGCAACTCCCTCACTCATAGCAGATCAGGTCCGCGTTGGTGGGTTCGGTAACAATAGTTGGCCCGCCGAACTCATTCAGTCACAACGGCGACGAGGCTAGAGAATAACAGTGTCGGTTTTAGCACAAAGCCTGCTTTGTCAAACGCATCCTAGCTGAACCGATGGAGAGTGGAGGACGCGCGTATTGTTCCCGACACAAAGCCGACTTAGTCACGCCGTGGCTAGAGGTTGGCGGCGGCGCTCCAGGAAAGTTGCGGCCACTGTCGCAACTGGTTGGCAAAACTTGCACTGCAGCTGGCCGTTCTTAACAATACACGAAAAATGGCGCACAAGGAACTCTTGGCTGTCAAATGGCGTTGCGCACAGACCAAATGCACACTCATCGGTGTGCCTGTCCAGAGCTCCAGGATCGCTGGAACATGCCTCCATTTGTGATACTACTGCACTGTACGAAATGACTTGGGCATCACTGTCCGGCACATTATTTGCTTGCTGTCCTTGCGTCATGGGCAGAACCTTCTTGATTCCTCGGTGTGCCCCGTTTCATGTGTTTTGCTGCTGGCCTTCTTAATTTCTTTGTAACAAGGTGCAATAGATTCCCTTTTTTGTTTCTATGACTACACTTGGTCGTGGTTTCCTTTGTTCCATAGAGTGCGTTCCACAGAGGATGGCTCTTTCATTACGAAGGGACAACAGCATCCAAAGGAAAGGGTATTTTCTAGCGTTGCATGCAATTGCAGCTCTCCCTTAAAGGGACACTAAAGGTTACCAGAAAGTCAAGTTAAAGTGGTAGAGCAATGTTCTAGAACGTCTAAGGTGTCAATATAATCGCGAACAGAGCTTTAGTAACCGAGAAATTGAGGTAAATGCACGACACGATTTGAGACCCCCCAGCGACATTCCGGTACTAGCCCGATGACGAAAGCACTCCTTATAATTTGTGTTACTAATACTCAACTACTCGTATTGAAAATATCATTTCATTCAATTATAAGACGGAAGAAAATGCTACTTGTCTACGTCTATTCAATTCTAAGAAAAAATAACATTTTGACGTTACCCTTCTGTAGTATGGGTGGTCGAAAGGTTTCGTTTTCGTTCGACTCTGCGCGCTCGACTCTGCGCCGCGCACGCTTTGGAGTTCCAGTAGTTTCGTTATCGCGTCGTGCTGTGCGGGTTCTGCTGGCTTGCGAAGAACGAGCAGTGAGAATGCCACGTCCTTGTGATGTCGTGGTGGGAAGCCCTCGTTGCTTTCCCGCTCCGGAGAGCCGGTGTCGAGGCTGCCGTCGTAGTACGCAACGACGCCGGCAGCGTGAGCCCCCAGCAGCACGTCGCGCTCGTCAGTGCTCAAATCGCTGAGGTTGAGCCCAGCATCGCGAGCCAATCTGTCGTTGTCAGGGTCCATTGCGACGAGCGTCGAAGTTCGCGTCGTAGAATAAAGTACCAGCTTATGGTCGCGCGTTTCTCCTTCCGCAAGCCACCATACTCCCGCTTTCGCTCTGCTGTCGGCTCTGTCTTGGCTCTGTTTCTGGCCGCGCGTTTGCGTTTTGCACTGAAAAGCCGTAGCGCTGTCTGTGGACGCCGTTCTACTCACCGATGGCGCAACGTCACTATGAGACCATGATGTCAGTACTCCTCGATGGGAGGGCGGGCGATTTGAACTGCGCTAGAGGTACGCGGACGCTTCAGAACGCATTTTCTCTTAAAATAAGTCTCTCCTTGGCACGAAACAAGCGTTTCGAGGTTTCTGGGATGGTATTTCAACAGTCCACGTTCACTTAATAGTAACCTTTAGTGTCCCTTTAACATGCTGATGTACAGTCGGCGTCACCGTCGTGCACAGTGCGGGAACGACTGCCTCCAGGGCGCTCCGGAGGCAGCCAGCGACGTCCAACACTAGCTGCCGCCGCTGCCTGACGGTGGCTGCTGGGCACGTTTGGGCCCAGCAACTACCGTTAGACGCTGCTGGCTGGCTCCCGAGCGTCCCGGAGGCCACCGTTCCCGCACTCTACATGAGGGCGACACCGACTGCACAGTATAATCTTGGCAAATGGAAATTGCTTAAACAGGATTGCCGTGTAAACAACACAAGAGCCTTGATGGTGCTTTATGAAATCAGTCACTATTGTGATCCGTAATCCTAAACGGCTTGTTATTGGTTTAAACATGAATCTAGATGTGCCATTTTCTGAGATAGTTAAAACGTTAAGTTAGTTGGTTTTATGGCAATGAAAGAAAAAAATTCCATACAGAACCAAATTTTTTTCAACTCTTAAGTAAACGGAACTAAAAGAGTACATATTGCTGAAAATGAAACTGAGCTCTCAGCAGCATCGCAATATACAGCACTGTTCGCACCTTTCCTTCCATTTTCGATTCTTTTTCTCCATGTTCTCAAGGCAGCTTTTCCTCGCTTTTGTTGGTGCCATGCTTGGCGTGGCTCTACCTTGGTCATCGCTTGCTGTGGTTTCTGTGTGGTGGCCATGTTGGTGAACTGTGAGTTTGCTTAGCATTTAAGGGGAGACGCGGCTTTCATATCACGAAAAATGACAAAAAAATAGATCTTCTGAAAAGCACATATTCAGTTTCTATAACTATTTTTTTATCTGATTCCGAAATATGTATGCCGAAAACCACGTAGAAGTGCTCAAAAAAATTTTTTGCAGCAGCCAACGTGACGAAAAAATTCCATGAAAATCGCAAAAAAAAAACGGCGTTTTTCAAGCCACGATATCTCTGCAACGGTGCAACTGAGCGCCGCCATTTTGCCTGTGTTTGAAAGTGCATTTCTCCGTCTTTAAATTTGCCGCGCCGGCCACCTCCTCCATTCAGAAGCAAGCGCACAAAAAGCAAATGATTAAAGCCCGTTCCGACGCCTCTGATTGGCCACGCCCGTCACATGGCCAATTGGAGCTTCGCCATTGGTCTCGTTGGCGGTGCACGTCTTTTGCTACCGCGCCGCCGCGCGCAGGCAGCGCCTGTCAGCGCGCAATGTTTGTCTGTATGTGCAGTGTTAGTTTCAGAAGCTTACATCTGATATCACCCGTGACTCACGCGTCTGACAGTTGCCTCGTATTGTTTGTGAGCATGTACGGAGCGTAGTTTCGGCAGCGGATCCACAAGTGATGAGCGCCTCCTCTCATCTCGGCTTGCCAGGATCGCCAGTACTTGCGGAACGTAGCTGACTTGTGTTGTGATATGCGCCTGTGTTCATATCGGCTCGCTGTCAGTGGGTGGGGAGCATAGTTTCGGAAGCTGGTTTGTGTTGTGATACGCTACTTTGGACGTATCAGCTCGACGCATTCATCAGTTCTTGCGGGGCGTAGTTTCAGAAGTTTACTGGTGACCATGGGTCGGCGACCGCTGAAGTACAAGGCGGCTCATGCTTACGGCACTCGTAAGTGAAAATCGCCGGTGGTAAAAGTGACTGCTTCAAGGTCGCGTGGCAGTACTGTGCAGCATAGTGCAGAAGTCACATACGCACAGCCGAGGACTCTACATGGGAGCAGGATGGGTACGTGTTCCAATGGTGCCGTTCAAGAGCCGCCACCGAGCACTTCACACGCAGGCGGAATACCTACTTGTGTCGACGATGTTGAGGAGTCGCTCTCTGGCACTTCTTATGCGGGCGAAACATCTTGTGCAACCAGCAGCGGCACCGTTGAGCTTGTCGTGCCGAGTTCCACATCGCCGGATGCATCCAGTGATCGTGCCTCGGATGTGTCCGATTATCATCTTGGCACTTCGCACGATGTTGCTACGTCATCTGCAAGTATTGGCGGAACCATTCAGGTGCGCTTGGAGCCGCGTTTTGTATCGGTCGAAGCATCCCGGGAGGTCGCCGCGAAAGTGCAAGCAAAACTAAGTTCGCTGTCTGCGACCGCGCGGAAAATGAAATTGACTGGTGAAGGCAAGGTGCTTGCTGGTACAGAACAAGCGGAGGAGTTTCTCGTCGTTCAAATGATTGCCCTGAATGTGTTTCTCGGCAAATCGAAGTGCCAGCAGTGCTCCCAACCAGGACTCTCAGTTCAGCTGGAAACAAGACATGGATTAGCAGCGCAAATGATGCTGACATGCGCGTTTTGCGGTGCTGTTGTGAAAGGGTGGTCATCACCACGAAAGGAAGGTCGCAAAGTTTTTGATGTGACTATGATAGCTGTATTGGCTGTTAAAAGTACTGGCAAAGGGGCAACAGCTTTGACCTCAAACATCTCAAGACCTACCAGCGAGACAGCTGCTGCCAATATTTTTTCTGATGCTGTGGTGGCAGTGCGCATTGTTTACAGGGTGATGGACCCTACCTTTAATAACAACATAACAGTGGTTTATGATGGGACATGGTTAACATGTGGCCATGCATCCCATATAGGTGTCGGCACTGTAATAGAATTTTTCACAGGGCTGGTGCTCGACTGTGTGGTCCTATGAAACCGATGCCATGGTTGCACGCTTGGCCCCAAAGAAGGGGATGAAGGCTATGATGATTGGAAAGCATCACATGTCTGCCAAAAAAGCACAGATGTGAACTCTGGCAAAATAGAGGTTGAAGCAGCATTGACTCTATTCAGGAGGTCCCTTAGCAAACATGGTGTGCGATATACAAACATTGTTTATGATGGGGACAGTAGAACCTTTGTAGCACTCTGTCAGGACAAGACTTATGTATTTATTCCATTTACAAAGGAGGACTGCGTTAATCATGTCAAGAAAAGGATGGGGACGGCTCTGCGTGCTCTGATCACAAAAGCCAAGAAAGGGCAACCTCTTGGAGGGAAAGGTGGCCTCACTCAAGATTTAATAAATAATCTGACAAATTACTATGGCATGGCTCTGCGTGACAACGACAATGTTCATGACATGCAAAAGCCCGTGATGGCAACATATTATCGTATAACATCTGACGATGAAGACTTCCATCATGACCTTTGCCTGTAGGGGCCCCAAAGTTGGTGCCAACATCAGGCTGCAGAAGCAGAGAAGAAGCCTCCACCTCCTCACAAGTACCGGCTTGGAAAGCATGTTGCCGATGCACTGGTGCCCGTGTACCAGCGCCTTTCTGACATGCAGCTCCTCAGCCGTTGCCTAGGTAAAAACAAAAAACAAAAAACGAACACTGCCGAAAGCCTTCATTCGGTCATGGTTGCTGCTGCCGAAAGATAAAAAGGCATCATTGGTTGCGACAGAGACAGCTGTCCATGAGGCAGTCTGCAAACACAATGCTGGGGCCCGCCGTGCGTACGCTGAGTATTGTGCAACACTTGGACTGCAGCTGGGACAACATGCTCTTCGCAGAGCAGCGGAAAAGGATGTCTTGCAGAAAAAAAAGTCAAGCAAGGCACATCAGACCAAAGGCAGGGCACTCAAGAAGCCGCGCACTGAAAATGACACAAAAGACTACAACCCCGGTGCCTTTTGATAATGTAAAATCTAAGGTACAACTTTGAAAGCTTTTTTCTCAAAATAACTTTTCTTGCTTCCTGCTTTGCTTGTACCGCTGATTTCTTCGTGACCACAAGGTCTATTTTGGTTCCGTTTTTCTCCCTGTAATCCTGAATGTACTGTCCATGGCATGACACTCTTGCTTTTGCAGTTTGACTTTACTACAATTCATTCGGCTACTTGCTCACAGCCTAAACGTCTGTGGTACAGTCACCTCTTAAAAAATGAGAACTAAAAAAAATTTCATTGCAAATAAAAAAAATCTAAGACTGTCACGACCTCAATCATTCATCTTAGAATGCACAGTGCTTTGCACAAGTTTTTTGCCGCAATTGAACACTCACAAAAGAAAGACACATAAAGACAACACAGGTGGCACTTCCAACTGATTTATTTTGGGCTGTGACCCAGGAATATATGTATACATACACGCATGCGCTGGCTGTTCACAGATCTACGCTACCCAGCGGTCAAACAATCTAGTTTCTGATTTATAGAGCACGATAGATGCATCACTAATGCAATTTGTTCCTTTCTTTTTTATATAGTAGGCTTCCATCAGCTCACGTGCGGTTTGAAATCTACTTCTGCCAAGAATCCTAATCTCAGAAAACCGTGGTTTGCACCTGCAGGCCTTGCAGTGCGCAGGCAAATGTGCCACGCCATCTTTCATTAGATTTAGTTCGTGTTCCCTGGCTCGTTCATTTATGCAGCGTCCAGTCTGTCCTATATAGGACTTGCCGCACTCAAGGGGAATTTCGTACACCAGGCCTGTAGCACATCTCCCATAGGACGTGCTATGCTTCTTGCCACAGCCTTGCGAACCGGTCTCGTCGCGTGTGGTTTTCGAACAGAGTCGACCCAGTTTGACGGGGGCAGAAAAGGCAATGGGTGCACCATACCGGCCTGCCACCTTCTTGAGGTTATGGGAAACCTTATGAACGTAAGGAATCACTGCAGGTCTTACGGTTCTGGCTCTTTCTTCCTCCCTTGTGGTGCTGGTACCTTTTAACTTTCCGTAAAAGGCTTTCAGTGACCGAGGTCACCAACGAGTCAGGGAACCGTGCTTCTTTCAGTCGCTTTACGCATCGTGTGTGTACACGATTTTTCGAGGGCAGGCTCCAGGCAGAGCATAGCAATTCCACGCTTCACAATTTTGGAATGGCATGAATTATACGGTAACAACCCTTTCTTGGCACGTGGGAAATATTGCCAACAGGCTTGTCCATCATGAAAGGTTAATCTTAAATCTAAAAATTGCAGGGTGTTACGCTGTGGCACTTCATGCGTAAACAAAAGCCCTTTACTATTGTCCCTAAAAATGTTTAAAATATTGTCGCAGCGCTTCAGTGAGCCTTGTCTGTTAAAATGGATTAAAAAGTCGTCCATGTATCTAAAAACTTTTAAAATGTTAAAGTGCTGTCCCGTTTAAAAGCCTCTTCGAGCAGTCGGTCAACACTAGATAAGAATATGTTGCACAGCAGCGGCGCAATACACGAACGAATGCAAATGCCGCGTTTTTGCAGGAAAAGCTGTTTTTCAAAGGAAATAAACATACTATTAAGATAGGCTTCCAATAATGTTAAAAAGTCCTCAAGCGTAACACCAGCTGCATTTTGAAAAGCTTTGATGCCACTTTCTTCTATGCACATCTTTACGGCAACAAAAAGTGCATGATGTGGAATTGAATAAAACAGATCCTCAATATTCACAGAAAATGCATTGCCTATGGATTGTTTGTTTCTTAGAAACTGCACTATGTCTTGTGAATTGCCTGTCGAGAAAGGATCATTTACTTTAACAGTTTTTTAGCACCTTTAGAATGTGCCTACTAAGTAACAATTGCCACGTTCCACGTTCGCTCAAGATGCTCCTAAACGGCACATTGGGCTTGTGCGTCTTTGCACTGAAAAATATGTTTAGTGTTGTAGCTCTCAGATTGTTAATATCCTTGGCCAACTTGACCAAGCTGAACTCCTTACACAGCCTGACAACTTTGCTCTTTACTTTTGATTCAGATTAAGAAATCTGTACAAAGTTTTTGTTTACAGCCTCTGTGGCTTTCTCATTGTACATTCCCCTAGGAAGTACCGCGAAACACCCCTCTTTGTCTGCTTCCAAAATAACTAGGCTATGATCTCTGCAAAACGTAACAGTCTTCTGCATAACAGTAGCATCACGACTTGACCTACACCTTGAAACGCTTTTTTCTAGACTGTCCACACCATCAAGCAAACATCTTTTTTTGTCGTCCTGGGGAGCTTTCTTAGCCACATTTCTGTTAAACGCTGCAAGTTCACGCACAGGAACGCCGGGCTCAATGCTGTACTTAGGTCCTTTCGTAAGAAGATTAGTGGAATCCTCAGGAATGCTGGCATTTCCCAGCAGCACCAGGTTGTTTGTTGCTACTGTTGTCTTCGTTCCACCATAGGCTTTGCGGAGCTGTCCTAGGGCTCCGACATATGATGAATGACGCGTCTAGACGTCTTCAGCTTCCTCTCTGCTAGCCAAGCAGTATCTTCGTTAAAATGGACTACACGAAGCCAATCATTAAGTAAACGTACTTGTCTCCAAAGTTCAAAACGTAGTATTTTGCACAGGCGGTTACTGTGTCATCTGGACACAATAAATCAGTTGGAAGTGCCGCCCGTGTTTTCTTTATGCGTCTTCCTTTTGTGAGTGTTCAATTGCAGCAGAAAACATGTCTTTTAGCAAGCACCAACTAGGCCAACGAGCAGTTCTGTTGAATTATACAAAGGATGAATGAAACGGATTGCTGGCGACCGAGGTGGGAAGGTGGTTCCATTCGGATGCTGCCTTGGGCAGAAATGAATTGAAGAAATGGTGTGTACGGCAACTTGTTTTCTCCCTGACAAGGCTCATTGAAGCGCTGCGATGATATTTTAAACATTTTTAGGGACAATGGTAAAGGGCTTTCGTTTACGCATGAAGTGCCACAGCGTAACACCCTGCAATTTTTAGATTTAAGATTAACCTTTCATGATGGACAAGCCTGTTGGCAATATTCCCCACGTGCCAAGAAAGGGTTGTTACCGTATAATTCATGCCATTCCAAAATTGTGAAGCGTGGAATTGCTATGCTCTGCCTAGAGTCTGCCCTCGAAAAATCGTGTACACACACGATGCAGGTCTCGTTCAATAATCTGATTAAGCGACTGAAAGAAGCACGGTTCCCTGACTCGTTGGTGACCTCGGTCACTGAAAGCCTTTTACGGAAAGTTAAAAGGTACCAGCGCCACAAGGGAGGAAGAAAGAGCCAGAACCGTAAGACCTGCAGTGATTCCTTACGTTCATAAGGTTTCCCATAACCTCAAGAAGGTGGCAGGCCGGTATGGTGCACCCATTGCCTTTTCTGCCCCCGTCAAACTGGGTCGACTCTGTTCGAAAACCACACGCGACGAGACCGGTTCGCAAGGCTGTGGCAAGAAGCATAGCACGTCCTATGGGAGATGTGCTACAGGCCTGGTGTACGAAATTCCCCTTGAGTGCGGCAAGTCCTATATAGGACAGACTGGACGCTGCATAAATGAACGAGCCAGGGAACACGAACTAAATCTAATGAAAGATGGCGTGGCACATTTGCCTGCGCACTGCAAGGCCTGCAGGTGCAAACCACGGTTTTCTGAGATTAGGATTCTTGGCAGAAGTAGATTTCAAACCGCACGTGAGCTGATGGAAGCCTACTATATAAAAAAGAAAGGAACAAATTGCATTAATGATACATCTATCGTGCTCTATAAATCAGAAACTAGATTGTTTGACCGCTGGGTAGCGTAGATTTGTGAACAGCCAGCGCATGCGTGTATGTATACATATATTCCTGGGTCACAGCCCAAAATAAATCAGTTGGAAGTGCCGCCTGTGTTGTCTTTATGCGTCTTTCTTTTGTGAGTGTTCAATTGCGGCAAAAAACATGTCTTTTAGCAAGCACCAACTAGGCCAACAAGCAGTTCTTTGCACAAGTGTTCTATCATATTTTTTAATTGATTCTGGCTTGGAACAAGGCCAGAAGGAGAAAAATATTATACATAAAGAAGTTCTAAATATATCTGTATGAAATTTATACGGTAGTATCACAGAAACGTTGCTGATAAGTCTGCCAATTTCCTTAAAAATCCACGAAGAAATAAAGTTGTTATCGAATGCCACGTCACCCCTTAACGTGATATGGCACAGAAACACCTGTGCAGTGAGCTCACATTGGAGACCAAGATGACTTCGAGAGTGGCAGCTCCACTAAAATGCCAATTAAAGATTTTTTTTTTGTGATAACTACTTTATTTTTTAAGGGGGGACGTGGGTCCTAAAATTCTTTTTTCTTAGTTTTGGGTGAATCATTAGTAAACTCCACTGTCTGGGGTAATTTTTATTGCTGATTTCAAATCTGTAATTAGATTTTTGATAGCTGTAGCAGTTCAAAAAATATTGAGGTCTGAAGTGAAGTTAATTTCAAACTCATTACGGGGCTTTTTGACGATTCCGTCTTGCTAAACCAAAAACTAAATGCATGACACCATTGCTAAGGACCTACTGTAGGAGGTGATACTATCTTTATTCATTTGGAAGCATTTTATGGACAAGAAAACAATGTTGCATTTATGATGAAAATTTTGTTCTAATTAGCAGCTAGTACTATACCTAAATGTAATTTTCATGATGGTGCAAGAGTAATAAAAATAACATCACCCCCCACATCATTTCAATGCGAATAAATGATACCACGCTTGTCATTTATTGCCAAAAAAAAAAAAACCTAAAAAGAACACCTGTAAGGCTGAGTACGGTGTGCAAAAACATCGAACTGAAATAAGCGCATTTGAAGTTTCAAACAAATGTAGCTTTTGCTGAAGTGAATCTACAGCAATACAAATGGGACCGTTTTGAAGCTCAATGTTTTGTAAGAACGGCCATACTAAATGTGTGGCTGTGTGGCTTTTTTTCATTTGGTAGAATTGACCATGTTACTGAATGAAGGCTCTGAGTGTAAGTAGCCTTCCAAGTCATCTTCACCTGACAATGGCTGTGGAACTTAGGATCAGAGAGCCAGTGATAGATATGCAGCTGCTAGGTGCTTTCCAGAATTGTTTTTCTGTATGATGCCTCGATCACTTCTGCAGCCAGATGTTGTGCCACCCAAGGGGCCTAGTGAACAGAGCTCATGATGAGGTTCTTTTTATGAAGGGAGGGAGGGAGGGAGGGAGGGAGGGAGGTGTATGATAGATATTGTTACGAGCTATCGTGACAATATCATAATAGAGTGAACACACAATATTGCGGGTCCGAGGTGTCGACACGCGAAATGCCTAGGTGTGTGCAAAAGAGACGACGTCCTGCTAGTTCTGGCCAGTGGCTGCATGCAGATAGAAACTGTGTAAGAAGCTTTGTAATCAGATGTGCTATCCATGTTATCTGTCAGCAATTGAGTGCCTGCTCCTTTCAAAAGAGCATCTTACATACCCTTGAGGTCAGGCTCTCAGTAAATGGAACTCGCAGTGAATGGAACTTATTTCCCTGGTCCCTCGAGATTCTGTTTAAAGATTGCCAATTTTTGTCATACCCTTTGTTTAGAGAGCTTTGATGACAAAAAGCGAACCAAGAGATTTACCTGTTGTCTGATGCCTATGCAAAAAAATGAACGAGTGGTGAGCTGGGTTGTGCGTGACCTCCCGTGCAGACATGGAGACGATTGCGAGTGGTCAGCTGAGCATCAACCTGCCACAGAACGCCTTTTCCAGCCCCGAGACCCACTGGCAGCAGCGTCTGGAGGCTGCGCAGAATGTGCTCTTCTGCAGGGAGCTCTTTGCTCAGCTGGCGCGAGAGGCTGTCCAGCTACAGCCGTCCATCCCCAACCTGGTGGTTGGCAACCAGATAACCACTGCCCTGTTCCCTGGTGTCCAGCTCTGCATCGGTCTGTGCCATCGAACACTGCAGGTACAGTGAAACCTCGTTAAACTGTAGTTGGCCGGAGCTCGGAAAAAAGCGTCTACTAAACGGTAGTACTGTTTAGCCGAAATAGCGGGAGATCGCCCACTTACCTGTCAAAAACGGAGCTCAAAGAGAGTGCAATGAAAGGGAAAAAAACATGCAGTATTTGTTCACTTCGTGACAAAGTTTTATTTTCGTTTGATGTCGTGGCGGTCTAGCAGCAGTGACAGCGGCTTCAAACTTACTGAAGCTACAAGCCAGCCCCCTCTTCTCGGCAAACACTCGCATGGCAGATTCCTCGTTGGTGTTGCATATTCTTCATGCACAGGAGTGGTAGCGTTGCAGAAGTCGCGGGGCACCTTTTCATTGTGGGGTGCTGTTCTCATCGCGACGATTGCATTCATGAAGCTGACGTAACGCGCAGCTTCTGCCACTGTCGGGCCTGAATCACCCGTGCTGTCGCTTTCCGTGTTATCCGTATCACTGTCGCTAGGCGACACTTCAGCAACAACAGAGGCAACGATGGTGAAAAGTCGAACCTCGTAGTCGACACCTTTTCGCGGTCACAGCAGCACTGTCGAGCAACTTCGCATTCCAACTGCCACACACCGTAGTCAACAGTACATCCATGTCGTGTGCCAACGCCGACTTCTTCGTGTCAAGTTCGATAGCACGAACAATGTCTAATTTTTCTTCTACGCTGAGCACCCGGCGTCTTTTTATCTGTGCTTTGGCATGACGCGAGTCCTTGCTTGCACGACGCCACAACGTTCTCTGGCGTGGTGCCGAAATGATGTTGATGTGGCTTCACACGCAAAGGCACAGTGCGCTTGGAGGCCGTTCTGATCTCTGAGGCTTGTTGTTCTGCCGGGCCGCCCGATTCAGACGACGCATCGCCGTGTTTGCGCGACGAAAAGTGGACACTACGTGGTAACCGGTATGTACTCAATAAACTGGTACGGTTTATGCAGATAAAAAACGCATTATGTTCAATTGCCACTGAGTTGGGGATTTGACTTTACTACTTTTAAAACGAAACTACTCTTTAAGGGGGGAAGCTATTCTGGAGACTGAACTCTTTTATTTTTTAAGATATCCTAATGAAACTTTCAGGGTACATTCACACTACCAAACTATGAGGAACTGCAAAGTTTCACGAAGATGTGTGTATTAGTTCCAGAGTTATTGAGGTCTAACTTTGTGGTTCATGTATATGCCTGAGGAAGAGCCTGAAGAAATGCCAGGACATTCTACGAAGCTGAAATTCACTGTGATGATGCTTTGATAGATATCCCAGGGGGCTACAGAGCCCTTTCCTTTAATTTTCCCTCCGAAAAATTTTAACACAACTTTGAATTTGATGTAGCCAGTAATGACCATATTCATCAAGAATTAATTGCTTATTATAAATTAACTGCACTACCTTTCAAAAAAAGAAGCCTGTTGCCCCCTGGCAAAGTCATTCAGGAAGAGAATAAGACAAACGGCACACAAATCTGAAAAGCGATTCTTGAGATATCGCCTTCCCCAGCACAACTACTAGCGAAAAAATCCATTCTGAGAAATCAGGCCTTAAAGTTGAACACATTTTTTTTTTTATTCTGCGGTGCTTTTAATTAGCTCTTGGGGCTTCAGACACACTCAATGTGTCGGATTTCTGACTGGCGACAGCCGATAGCACAGTTCCACTGCTGAAAGCGTCTACGTAGTCGGCACTCGCTGCAGAAGATCGGAAGTTCAATGCTCGTACAAGTCGCATATCGCGCTTCTGCGCGCCGAACATCTGCACTGTCTTGGGCTTCGTTGCCGGCATCGCGTGCAGCAAAGAACTAGCGAAAAAGAAAAAAGAGCTGAGAAAATGATCTAAAAGATAGCGCAAGGCGATGAGCAGCTCGCAAGCAGGTGTCTGTTAAAGCGGGCGGAGCAAGGGGCAACAACGACGTGAGCATGGCGGGCACGACATCAAAGGGAGCAGTTGCTGCCACCGCCGCCCGCGCAGCGGCCAATGGCAGGCGCGCTTTAGCCCGCAGGATTTGAACGTGCTGCTCCAGCCAATCAGTGCTCCGCATCGCAGAAAAACGCCAATAGCACCTCAACCATGCCGACGATGCCATTTTGCAAGGCGGCAAGACAAGACAAAGAATTCATGGCCAAAACGACACCAAGATGGTGCGGGCAGGCCGCATGGGCCGGGAATGGAGCGCGCGTGAAGTTTGGCTTCATTTCGGCATTTGCGTGCGTTTTGTGGGCCGCAGTGGCCTCAAAAGTAGCATTTTTTTGTACTTTGCGGTTGAATTAGGTGCTGATAATTACAGAACAGGCAGCTTATGAGACATACAGCCCAAAAATACTGTTTTTCAAAAATTGACTTTTTCTCGATTTTTCGGTTTTCGAGGGCCGCGTCCCCCCTAAGGGGGGACACGGGTCCTTGGGACGAAAAAAATAGCGAAAAAATAAAACCTGACTTTTTCAAAATGGTGTTTCTGAAATCTACAGCCCCTTTTACACAACCAGACCGAATTTCTAAACTATTTGATCGGTATTTTAGCCGCAGCATTACTTCATTTCATTGATACTAGCAAAATTTGAGCCGAAATTAATACTAAAACGGCACTTATTTTACGAAACGCAGCTGCTGTTCCACGCATCATAGCGTGGACATCTTGGTCTCATTTCAACGAGCGGTCTTTTTTGTTCAATTTCCCGCCAACGCAGGCTCTATGCAGCCATTGGATTCCTTCAGTTACCACGCCAAAGAAGGGTCCCAGCGTGCTCTCTTAACGTGACTTGAGGGCGCCATACGATTGGTGTAATTTCTTTCTCATCGTCTGCTCCCCGCTTCAGTCAGCCGTGCGCCATCCGCCATATTGTCCTAGCATCAGTGTCTGCTACGCGATGTCCTGTTTGGGAAGAAAATTCCACACGAGGAACAAGTTTGGTGGAAGAAAGGTGCGACGTACATTGATTGAGAACTGCAAGAAGCGCTCCGCAACCCAGCAAAGCGTCGAAATTGTGGCGCCCGCCGGTGCTGTCACCTATCCAATTGCCGATAACGCCGATGTAGGCCTAGGCCTAGCAAGCCCTTCGCCCCCATCGCCTGCCGGAGGTACCGAAGGTAGCGTGCATCACGACACGAAGTTTCTGCAGCCCGCAGAAATAGAAGAGGGCAAAAGGAAAACGCAAGAAAAACTGCAGCGCCTCTCATCAACTCCCGCGATGGAGAGGAAGCAAGATTTACTAGGTGATAGCTCCGATACCGCGGTGTGCCCAGTTGACGGGACTGTGTTTACCGTTGTCAGTTTAGATGCAGTGAACACTATGCTTGCTGTGGCCAATTGCAACATATGTAGTGGGGCTTAAATATAGTCAGAGAGGAGCATGAATACGGACTTGCTGTCAAGTTGCTTCTTACGTGCATGAACTGCGGTGTGGTGTCGTCGAACTGGAGCTCGCCGCGTGTGCGCGGTGCACTAAAAGTGAATCCGTTTGCTGTGAACGGTCTCGCCGCTCGCGCTATGCAGGCAACTGGAAATTGCCATACAGCCCTGAATGATGTGTTCTCAATAATGAACATAAGCCGTTGTGGACTCCACACGAAGACATGGCAAAGCTACGTCAAGGGAAAGCTGACACCTGCAGCCGATCGCGCGGCCCGCAACCTGACAAGCAAGTGCGCGCAGTCGGTGCGCGATTTTTACACTGAATTGTGCCTTAGCAATGCCGGAAACATCGCGGTGTCATACGATGGATCGCACATCGGCGTCGGCACCGTGATTGAACTGTTTACTGGTTTTGTTATTGAATGTGTTGTCTTGAGCAATTCCTGCGCTGCATGCGAGCGGGGCCCCAAAGAAGCTAATCCTTCCTTCGAAGATTGGAAGGCCAGTCACCAGTCACAGTGCCAGAAGAACACTGACAAGAAGTCGAGAGAAATGGAAGTGGAGGCCGCTCTTATTCTTTTCAGGAGGTCTCTCGAACGGCGCAACCTTCGCTACACCACTGTGCTCAGTGATGGGGACAATCGCATGTACCTTGCCTTGCAAGAGAAAAAGGTGTATGGATACATAGAGATTGACAAGGAGGATTGCGTAAATCATGTGCAAAAGCGCATGGGCACAGCTTTGCGCAACCTTGTAACGAAGTACAAAGCACCGGGCTTTCAGAGCCTTGGCGGAAAGGGTTGACTGACAGCAGACCTCATCACAAGGCTGAGCGCGTACTACGGGTAGGCACTGAAAATGCACAAAGGACATGTGGATGGCATGCACAAGGCAGTGAGGGCTACGTACCATCACGTCACCTCCAACGACACTGTTGCAAACCATACACTTTGCCCAACAGGCCCCAACTCCTGGTGCCGTCAAAATGCTGCACAGGTCAGGTGCGAGCTTGTACCAAAACATCCTCGCAACTTGTCTCCTCATGCTTGCCAGGCCTTACTCCCCATATACGAGCGCTTGAATGATAAAAAATTGCTTGAAAGGTGCCAACGGGGAAAGACCCAAAACAACGAGAGCTTCCACTCAGTGATCTGGTCTTTTGCACCAAAGGAGCGCCATGCCTTCTCTTCAATGTGGAGGCAGCTGTGGCAGAGGCAGTGCTGAAGTTTAATGCAGGCAACTTCAGAACGTTGGCGTCTATACTCGAAGAGCTGAGCCTCAACCCCAGCAGAGTAAGCAATGACCGCATGAATGAAAAAGATCAGTGGCGAATGAAGGCTTCAGCTCGAAAACGTGGATCTGTCGAAAACATGAATCGAGCCTTGAAAAAGCACCACACAGCGAAAAGTTCCCAAGCTGACTACCTGCCAGGGGCATACTAGCCTGTTATGGCTGGTATTTCATGATATTCCTGAATAAATGTAGTTGTGTGTCTCTTTTGTAGTGTTCTCAAAACGAGCTTTTCATTCACCCTGCTTGTTTGTGGCAACAATATCTCAAGATCTAGGACAGCTAGAGCTGTAATTTTTTTTTTATATTGTCGCGATACAATGTGGACAGAACACAGGGAGACGTTCTTCACGAACAACAGGACACTCTGTTCAACAACAAACAGAGCAGAGACACGTCTTCTTCGTCATCACCCAATCTCACTCTGACCCACTAGGCAGAGTCCGTTAGTGCTCCCATCGTCGTCGTCGTCTGCATACAATACACGCGTCATTTGTCCCTCTCTACGAGAGCATCGTCCCGATGCTAGACAAGAAATGTCACTTGCGGAATGTAAAGGCCGCTAGCATAGTCATTCGCTCACATACGGCTTCATGTGCACAACATGCACAAGTTCAGGACGGTGTGTACGGCGCCGCGTACAGTTGGGATTATCGGGAACGACCTCGTAGGTGACATCACTGAGGCACTGCAGTACCCGATATGGTCCGAAGTATCACCTTAACAGTTTCTCGGAGAGGCCTCGTTTCCGTATCGGTGTCCAAACCCACACTCTGTCGCCGACTTCATAGGTAACTATTCTACGGTGAAGATCGTAGCGGCCTGCGTCGTAGTCTTGCTGCTGGCAGATCTGTAAGCGCGCGAGCTGCCGAGCTTCTTCTGCGCGTTGCGTATATACATCGGCTTCCGTATCAGTGTCGTCAAAGTCGTGTGGGAGCATCGCAACCAGCATCGTTCTTACATCCCGTCCGTGAACTAGTGTGAACGGAGTCATGCGCGTCGTCTCTTGTTTCGCTGTGTTATATGCAAAGGTAATGTAAGGTAGGATGTCGTCCCAATTTTTATGATCAACATCCACGTACATGGAGATCATGTCTTCAATTGTTTTGTTTAAGCGCTCTGTTAACCCATTGGTTTGTGGATGGTAGGCGGTGGACTTTCGATGGGCCGTTCCACTTAGTAGCAAGACGTGATCTAAAAGTGCAGCCGTAAATGCGGTTCCTCAGTCGGTTATTACGACGGTTGGCGCACCGTGTCGCAACACCACATGCTCAATGAAAAAGCGCGCTACCTCAGCTGCTGTGCTGCTCTGGATTGCCTTTGTTTCAGCGTAACGTGTGAGCTAGCCGGTTGCGATGATAACAAAGCGATTGCCTGCAGTAGAAGTAGCAAGTGGGCCCAAAATATCCATTCCAATTTCATCGAATGGTCTTCGAGGGACCTGGATGGGTTGTAGGAGGCCAGCTGGTTTCGTCGGAGGCGACTTGCGCCTCTGGCGGTCGAGACAAGTGCGAATGTGATGTGCCACGGCGGTAGTAAGTCTTGGCCAGTAGTACCTTTGCTGCACTCTGGCCAATGTTCGCGTGTAGCCTAAGTGACCAGAAGTCATCTTGTTGTGGCAAGCTTGAAGTACTTCCGTACGAAGAGCTGCAGGAATGACAAGCAGATAGGGGGACCCGGTCGAAGAAAAGTTTTTTTGTAAAGGACCTTGGCCCGTAAACAAAATGACAACAGTCCTCTTGTGAAAACTCTAGGTGGTTTCGCAGTTCTTCCCTCCAAGTAATTGATTAGTTCAAGCAACTCAGGGTCGTCCCGTTGTTGTTGCACGATGGCGGATGTATCCATAACACAAAGAAATGCTGAGTCTTCTTCTTTGGGCAGAGTAGGTGACTCTATCGGCGATCGAGACAAGCAGTCAGCATCCGTATGTCGTTTGCCCGACTTGTATGTGACAGTCATGTCAAACTCTTGCAGCCTTAGGCTCCAACGCGCCAGTCGTCCAGAAGGATCTTTAAGGTTTGTCAACCAACATAGTGAATGGTGGTCGCTGATAACAGTGAAGTTGCGGCCATACAAATATGGGCGAAATTTCATAACCACCCATACCACGTCGAGGCATTCTTTCTCAGTTGTGGAGTAATTAGCCTCTGTACGTGAGAGTGTTCTACTTGCATAGGCAAGCACTCTTTCTGTGTCCTCTTGCCACTGCACAAGAACAGCTCCCAAGCCAACATTGCTGGCATCAAAGTGAAGCAATGTAGGAGCGGTCTCATCAAAGTGAGCAAGCACTGGAGGTGTCTGGAGACGTTGTTGCAAGTCGTTGAATGCACCTTGCTCTTTGTCGCCCCATACAAAAGCAGCGTCGTCTGTCGTCAGGCGAGTTAACGGCGACGCAATGCGCAAAGTCTGCAATAAACCGCCGGTAATAGGCACAGAGGCCGAGGAAGCGTCTGACAGCCTTTTTATCGGATGGTACGGGAAACTGTGCTATGGCTGCAATTTTTTCAGGATCCGGCCGGACACCTGCGTGGCTGACGACGTGACCGAGAAACTGCAGTTCCTCGAAGCCAAAGTGGCACTTCTGTGGCTTCAGGGTGAGGCCGGCGGACCGTATGGACTGCAGAACCGCTTCAAGCCATTCGAGATGTTCTTCAAACGTTGCGGAGAACACGATGACGTCGTCGAGATACACTAAGCAGGTTTTCCACTTCAGACCCGAAAGTACAGTATCCATGAGGCATTGGAACGTAGCAGGGGCAGAACACAAACCGAAAGGCAAGACTTTAAATTCGTATAGGCCATCTGGCGTCATGAAAGCAGTTTTTCACGGTCTCTCGAGTCTACTTCGATTTGCCAATATCTGCTTTTTAAGTCCATTGAAGAGAAGTAATGTGCCTGTTGAAGCTTGTCGAGTGAATCATCTATACGGGGAAGCGGGTATACGTCTTTCTTTGTCACCTTATTTAGCTTTCGGTAGTCCACACAGAAACGCAAGCTGCAGTCTTTTTTCTTGACTAGAACTACAGGAGATGCCCAGGGACTCGTTGATGCTTGGATCACATCATCTTCAAACATTTGTGTCACTTGTTGTTCTATGGCTTCACGTTCTCTAGGTGCCACACGATATGGATTTTGGTGAATTGGTCTTACCGTATCCTCTGTAATTATTCGGTGCTTTGTCAGAGGTGTCCGACCGACGCTGGACGTCGACGCAAAACAGTCGTTGAACTTGGCCAATAGCGTAAGAAGCCGCTCTCGTTTGTGCTGCGACAAAGCAGTGCTAATGTCAAGTACAGGAGCTGGGTCTCGCGTAGGCGCTTCTTCGAGTAGTGAACATTGGCCACGAATATCTGCAACCCTGTCAAAATAAGCCACAGCCGTGCCCTTGGGGAGGTGCCGTCGCTCTGTGCTAAAATTTGTTAGCAACAGGTTTGTGCGCCCGTCGGTGACATTCACGATTCCTCGTGCGACCGAGATACCGTGAGTAAACAACGAGGTTATTTGGTCGGCAACTCCTTCGCAACGAAACGGTATGTCGTATGCTATTGAAACAAGGGCACACGATCGAGGGGGGGGATGACGACGTCATCTTCTGTTAGACAAAAGCAGTTGTGTTGCGGCGATAAGCAATGGACTAAACCGGAGCTCTTATAAAATGTCACCATGCGGTCCGGGATGTTAATTACGGCGCCATATTCTTTTAGGAAGTCCATTCCAATAATCAAATCTTTGCAGCATACAGGAAGGACGATGAAAATGGCCATGAAAGAAGAGTCCCCGATGTTAACTCTAGCAGTACATCTTCCAGTAGGCATCAGTAATTGGCTGCCTGCCGTCCTTATGTGAGGTCCCGTCCATGGCGTCTTTACTTTCTTCAGGTGGAGGACGAGTTCCTGACGCATTATAGAGAAGTCGGCACCAGTGTTGACTAACGCTGTCACCGGTTGCCCATCCACGAAAACATCAATGTCGGCGCTCACAATTTCTTCAGTGTTTATCGGCTTCACGTCGTTCTGCAGCGAGAATGTTGGGGGCCCTTTAGCGTCTTGCGGCGGGCCTGCAACCTTGCCCCCAGAGGTCGCCGGCTTCAGTTTCCCCGACGAGGGCTGGGCGACCTTCGTCCTCGGAGCTCCGCAAAAGTACGTCCAGTAGAGGAAGCCAACTGACGTGGAGGAGTTGGAGAGCGCGATCGACGGCCAAAATTGGACCGATCATTGGGCATGGATTCGTCACTCGGGTGCGCTATTGGGGGCCCCTGAAAAGCAGCGTCGTCGCGGCGTAGCATGGCGTCGTCATTTGCCCGTCGACCATAGTACCACGTACGAAGAGGTCGAAATGATGTGTCACGATGCCAGCAATGACGCAAAATATGGCCAGTGCCTCCGCAGTGAAAACAGAGTGGGCGCCTATCGACCAGTGCGCCATACGTCGGTTCTCCGAAGTTGCGGCAGTCCCGTAGCGTCATTTTGCGGCGGTGACCAAGACGCGGCGAATGACGGCTGGCGGTATGACTGAAGCGGCATAACGGCTGCGCGCCTCGAAGCCTCCTCTTGCGGCAACGACCAAGGAGCGACTGTCGGAGGCTGTTGGTACAGTGGTGTGGTTGCAACCGGTGGTGGACATCGGACAGCGGCGGCGTAACTCAGGGGTCACTGGTGGTCTTGATGATCGGTTACCGGGAAAGGCTTCCGGATTTCATCACGCACCACTTCGGCGATTGACGCGATGGGTCTATCTAGTGTCGGTGCCAGGATCTTTTGAATTTCCTCTCTGATGAGCTCTCTGACCAACTCACGCAAGGAGTTCTGATACTCGGTAGTCACTGCGGCGGCATTGATTGTAGTGCTGGTGGACAGTCGATCGTATTGCCTGCATCTTTGATGAAGGGCCTGCTCAATAGCCGTAGCCTCTTTGATAAACTCAGTGACAGTGACTGGCGGATTGCGCACAAGCCCCGCGAACAACTGCTCTTTTACACCTCGCATGAGGTAGCGCAACTTCCTATCTTCAGTCATGTTCGGGTCGGCTCTACGAAAGAGGCGGGCCATGTCCTTGGCGAACATTGTGACCGACTCATTAGGTTGTTGTACGCGTAGCTCCATCATTTTCTGGGCGCGGTCGCGTCGGTTGGCACTCGCAAAAGTATCGGTGATCTTCTGCCAAAAGTCATGCCAGCTCGTGAGGCTACCTTCGCGGTTCTCGGACCAAGTACGGCCACTGTCGTCAAGGGCGAAATAGACGTGGGAGAGCTTTTGCTGCTCAGTCCACTGATTAATCTGTGCGACACGTTCATACTTGTCCAGCCAGTCTTCAACGTCTTCGAAGACTGCTCCGCGATAGCGATTGGGAACCAGCGGATGCAGAACGGTTACCTGTTGTGGACTGAGAAGCCGACTGCTTTGGGGTGCTTGTGTTGGACTGGTTTCGGTCATTGCGAGATGTGTGCAGCTTCTGGAGAGAGGTGGTTGAAGAGCGGAGAACTCCGGGGCAAGGCCTAGCAGTCGACGACTAAAGCGATGCACGGGTGTCGTAACTGGCGACAGTGCATCCGGGCTAGATGAACGACTCCCAGAAGGACTCCGACGCATCAGCCGCGGTCAGTACCCCGCACCTCCACCAGTGTCGCGATACAACGTGGACAGAACACAGGGAGACGTTCTTCACGAACAACAGGACAATCTGTTCAAAAACAAACAGAGCAGAGACACGTCTTCTTCGTCATCACCCAGTCTCACTCTGACCCACTAGGCGGAGTCCGTTAGTGCTCCCATCGTCGTCGTCTGCATAGAATACATGCGTAAATATAAAGCTAAATGCATAAAGCTTGAAGTGCTGCAAACAGGTTCTTGTTTTTCATTTTCCTATAGTTTTTGTTCCCCTTTTGTTCTTGTGACCTAGTATCAATGGCGTAAACAATGGACTTTGATGAACTGCTAAATTGCTAATTATTGTCGGATTTGAAACCTGCTTGCAGCGTTTCACTCCTTAAATATTCAGCTGTCCACTCATGCATTAATTATAGCTTTCTGTCCAGAGTTATCTTACCTGTTGTCTCCACAAATAATAGTAGTGTACTTTTAATTACCTCCATAATTACTTGACCTATAAAAAAAAAATAATTGCACTTTTGAAATCAGCTTGAAAAACTGAACAAGTCTATGCATTTTAATTGAATTTGGTCTGAAAATAAGTATATCTCTAATCACCATGTCCCCCCTTAACTGCTTCCTGGGCACTCCACTTGTGTGTAACAAGCCGCGGCTGTCGGCGTTAAAGAATGGCACTGCTACAACAACTGCAGAGAGGTGTCATGAGTGGCAAGTGATATGCGAGCACCGCCAAGGCATCCCTTTGGTAACGCCAAAAAGAGCCTTTTAAACATTGCGAGAAGGCTGCCGTGGCAGCCTGTCAACTTGAGAAATCCAGAAGAAACACTAAGGAGAGATCGCCACAAGCATCTCGCCACACACTTTTCACTGGCTTGCACGAGAAAAGCCTATGTCCATCAGCCGTGCATGCTTTACGCGATGCTTGCCGATATCCTTCTCCAAGGCATCCAAGTGCTCCATGTAGTGACGCAGAAGGTTCCTTGAGAAAACTAAGTTTCGGAGGGACTGAATCATGCCTGGCCTCCTATGATGACAACGTTGAGGTAGCCTGCCCTACCAAGTCATAGCTGCCGTCGTCGCCGTTACTATCCAATGCGAGCATGTTCGTGACAATCGCCTCATTGGTTAGAAGCACTTAGTTTCCAAATCTGTAGCAGTGCGCTTTCTTTTCACTGGCAAGGTCATGCATTGCGGATTATCAGCGGGCGCATGTGCCATCTTCTGTTTCGGCGACGAGTCAAACCAACTGTTGGTAAAACGAGGCTGAGAAACCTCAGGGCCAGGAACGATTTCGATGAAACCAACAAAGACAAACACGAGCGATTAAGCCATTTGCAGAACTGCACTGAATGGGAAGCCAGCAAGCAACATGCGAGCAATCTGTGAGCAGCACAGTTGACGTGGTCCATTCGTGTTTCAGAGGGTGAGGTGGCTTAGAGCTATGGGTGCAGCCCATTCGTGTTCGGAGGGGTGGAAGGGCGGCGGGAAAGAGGCGCACAGAGATGGCTGGAAAATGAGTGCGTGGCGACTGTTGAAGCAGCGGTCTATCGTGCAGCGGAGCGAATTTCTCGTTTTCTTTTTTTCTTTTGAAGGATTTCGCATTTCACTACCTTTCGGCTCGGACAGCCAGGAGCCAGACTTCATCGTTATAAACGATAATGCAGCATAGAGGCATTGTAATAAGCAGGCTATTTCACTATGGAAAACATACAAAAGTTGACGGTGCAGCAGCTTCTCATTGTTAAAACTTGTATCGTTATAAGTGGGTTCGACTGTAATCAACCATCACTGGCTCTTAAAGTGAAACAAGTCCACTGCAACGTGTTGCCAGGGTCATTTCCGAAATTCGAAGCTTATTACAGTAAACGCTCGTTAAGCCATGGCCACTTAAGGGGGGACGCGGGTCTTGAAACGGAAAAAAATAACAAAAAGTCGATTTTCAGAAAAGTGCATTTTTGCTATGTTTATGCATTCAAGAATCCCTCCGCGAAATCTAGAAGCTAAATTTAATCGGAAAATAATAAAAAATTTCGCTTAATGGGGCCAGGGTGAACGTGAAATCAGCAAAATTTGGTCAAAAATGTTCAAACTTCGTGCCGTCGCCATTTGCGAACGCGGCAGCCGGTGGCCGCCACCTTGCACTTGTTTTGAAGCTGTTTTCTTTGTGCGCATTTTGCGCCAGTTCAAAATGACGTCGGTGAAGGGAAACCGACGCTATCGCGTCGTTTTGAAGGATACGTCCGTGCCGCCGATTGGCCAAAGCATGCACACCTCCCGCGCGCCTCGCTCCTATTGGTGTGGCACTCTTTGGCGTGCGCTCAACCGCTCTCGCGTTTCGTTACGTTTGTTTAACTCTGGTTTCATCGTGCCGCTGTCTATGTTGTCTACGTTTGTTCGGCCGCTTGCTTCACGACGACATTTGATAAGGTGTTCATTTTGCTGCCCGGATGGCTGGAAAAGATAGTCGTCTCAAGGCTACTACGCGTCAAGCGGCTGTGGAATGCCCGACGGAAGGCAGTTAGGCCTATCATACTCGCGGAGTTTCCAGTTGCTGGTCTGCCTGGACATTCTACCGGATTGAGTTCCGAGCTGCAAACCGGCACATCTAGCGTCAACACTTCGTCCACCCACGCCACGAGTGTTGGCACAGATCGTGCAGGCACCGTTTCCTTCATGACTGAAGAAAGTAGCGAGTGCGCAGCGATCGCCGGAAAACGTGCCTGGTGTCGCAGTCTGCAATGGAACGAAAGTTCAAGCTGCTGGGTGTCGACACGAGAGAGGACGTCAACGACGGCAGAACTGAATTTGCAATCGTGGATTTATTCGTCATACATGGGTTCCTTGGACTCGTGCTGTGTCCCGGGTGCGGCTAGAAAGTGGTGATGCTTTCAAGGACCCCGCCAGAGAGTACGGGCTCTCAGCAATGTTCTGACAATGTTCTGTCGTCACAATGCTGCGAGAGCAAAGGGAGAGCCTGAACCTAGGCACCACTACAACTTGCCAGAACGTGTGGCAGAAGCAATGCTGCCTGTATATACGCGGCTACCTGAAAAAACCCTGCTCTAGAGATGCCATCGAGGCAAGACACAAAATTTAAATGAGAGCCTTCACTCAGTGATTTGGAGTGTCTCAAAGGAACAGCATGCACCTCTCTTTGCCGTGCAAGCTGCTGTTGGGGAAGCTGTCCTACGCTTCAACACTGGGAACCTGCTTGCGTCCACTGCAATTCCACAGCAGCTACACATGAATATTCCTGGCACTGCGTCTCAGCGAGCGAAGGAGAAAGACGGCCATCGAAGTGCTAACTCCAGCAAGAAGCGAGAAGCCTCTTTGAGCGCAAGGAAGCTGGCAAAAAAGCAACATAAAGATAGGATGTATCCAGATTGTGCCCGTGGTGAATTTTCTTGAGATTTTATTTGTATGTTCCCAATAAAGATGTTGCAGAATGTTTTTCCTTGATTTCTCAAAACAACAATTCTGACAGACTTCCAATTTTGCAGGTAAAATAGCTTCTGTCTTATTTCAGCTATCGGCATTTTTTTTTTGCCAGAAAGAGAAATGTATGCAGTAAGCAATATGCACCTTTATAAAGCAGTACTCTTAAAAAGTTTTTGAAATGGGTCACATGCTTGACATGTCAAGATGGCATTTTTTTCTCACAACTTTGGTGAGCTCTAACTCTTGCTCAGATTAGCCTAGAACATTGATTAATGCCTTATGACACTCCCTGAATATTCTAGATAGTCTTTATATTCAAGTTACTGTGTTAGGGTTTTCTGTTTAGATGCTAATTTTCCTCCAAACAAAGGACCCAGCTTATACAATGCTTTTAGAGTATATGAGAAACTACTTATCCTATGGCGAAATTAATTATATTTTTAGAATCTGCATATTAAAATACACGAAGTGTGAAAATTTCGTTCAGATCTGTCCACAAATAAAAAAGTTGTATTTCAAGTGTAGCCTCTCCCCTTAAACGAGTGAACACGATTAGCAGCCGAGCGCAGGAAGCTGGTGGGGAGGGGTACTAGCCTCCCTGCCTGTATAGTTTTCTCACATCAGCTCTGCCGCCCCCAATTTGGATTTTTTCATGCAACCCGGTTGTAACAATTATTCGTTTTAACAATGGAATTTTTGTGGCACTTGAATATTGTTATAAGTGGGTTCAACTGCATTAGTCAAGATACCATGCACTGGTTTGCCTGGATCGTTTGCACGCCATGGAATTTCTGACAAAGTGGTTTCCGACAATGGCTCGCAGTTTTCATTGACTAGGTTTTCACTCTTCGCTCAAGACTACGGTTTCAAGCATAGTACAACGAGCCCTCACTATCCATAAAGTATTGGACTTGCTAAGGCTGCGGTAAAAATATCGAATTCCGTGACAAAGACGAAAGACCCTTACCTCACGCTTTTAGTTTACAGGTCGACTCCTTTGAAATATGGGTATAGCCCTGCGGAACTACTCATGGGTTGTGAGCTAAGAACCAAGCTTCCTCTTAGTTCCACCAAGCTAACACCCCAACAGTTGGATAAAGAGGAGCTCCAGAACTTCGAAGGATGCTTTACTGAAACAGCTTTAATAACTCTTAAAAAAAGTGTTCTACAAAACATCGAAAATAAACATATAACTCTCGGTCTTTCATTAGATTATAGTAGGGCATTCGATTCACTTAACCATAACATACTTATACTAAAACTCTCGGACTACAGGGTTTGTGATAAGCAGCTCGAACTATTATGTTCGTACTTAGCCAACAGGACTCAGTGTGTGTACATTGGCAATTACCATTCATTCTCCCCTCCATATAAAATGTGGTGTGCCCCAAGGCAGTATTTTAGGTCCCCTTTTGTTTAACGTATACAGTCGCCGACTGATTTTCCGGACTCCAAAAATTCGGACATGCCCGATTATTCGGTCAGCTTCGCGGCACCACCATTCTCCCCATAGACCTTAATGTATAACAACTGCCGAAAGTTCGGACACCTTGCAACCTCTCGTCCGATTTTTCGGACACTCCTTGAGCCAACTCGTTCGAGAGCACCATGTACCGACCCTGACCGGTGCATGGTTCGACTTGCTGAACACATTTTTGTTTTGAACGGAGCCTCCTTGCTGCCCCACGAAGTGGCGCTACTGAAATCCCGCTCATCATCATCGTTTCTGCCCGGTTCGATAGAGTGGCTCTACAGCAGTTCCAGTTTCAGCTTAGTAAGCCATGTCAAGACAATCCAGCAGCAGATTTGTTCGCGCGCGACGTTGCGAGTAGCAGGCAACGTTTTCCATTTGTGCGACTGGTGTCGGCACGGTGGTGTTTGCTTTGTGTGCTGTGTCGAGGTTTCGGTGACCCAGCGCGGCATACGGAAACATCGCGTCAAGTGTCTAATGGCGCCGACAGTGCCCGCGCAGACTGCGCTGGGGAATGCCGGCAAGCGGGTGCCGGGAGGCCTAAGATTTGTCGCCTTCCGATGTGCTCCCCACTGACGCGGAAAATGTTCTGCTGAGACCTACGCAGTGGTTGCATTGCGATTCCGGACACCGTCTCATTTGACAGTTTCACAGGCGCTGACACTGCTGTACTGACATGCCCAGAACTCGACGACGGCGAGATCATTCGTCAAGTTTCTGCTGCACCGCCGGACGATAACTGCTAGTCGGAAGATGATGCACCAAGTGCTACGCTGCTGTCGCATGCGGAGCGTGTACAAGCAGTGACTGTGCTTTCAGCCGCCTGTAGTGACCGTACGACCCTCTCCGAGATTCAGGCTTATCTGATTGCGCGTAAATGGAACAGCGTGCAGCGGCGCATTCACGATTTCTTTAAGCCTACTGCCGAGCCCGAATAAGTGCGTGGAAATAAAGGATTTCATTTTTTTGTTTCTTAATCTGCTTTTTCGGACACCTGTTTATTCGGACATTTCCGCAGTCCCCGTGAGGTCCGAATAAACGGTTGGCGACTGTATATAAACGATATTGTCCATATTGACACAAGCTCAAAATTGATCATATATGCGGATGATAGCACTATCATACTTTCCGGAACTGATGAAGCCGATCCAGTGTCAAAGTGTAATCACTTTCTTGAGAAGCTCGTATTTTGGTCACATTCTAGCTGCCTCAAAATTAACCCAGCTAAAACCAAGGTTCTTTTTTTCCATGCAAAAAATAAAGTAATTAATTTAGAACAGGATACATACTGCGACGGGCACAGGATTGAAATCATCAATGAATATCAAATTCTCAGAGTAACATTTAGCTCAAATCTCGCATGGGATTTGCATGTTGACAACTTATGCAAAAAACTTTCAATGACCACAGGAGCTCTATTGCATTGCCGTGCAATTCTCCCAGTGGAAGCAAAAAAAAAAAAACATTTATTTTGCTTTGTTCGCTTCCCATATTAATTATTGTAGTCTCGTATGGTTGACCACTACACACAGGAATATTACGAGGATTTGTTTATCACAAAAGAAAGTTGTTCGCAGTATCGCAAATGTTGATTATTCAGCTTCCACAGAATATTGCTACGACCTCGACACAGCTGACAGCCACTCGGTGCAATTCGGTGCCACATGCTAGGCATGTCGGGTGGCTCCGAGAAGAAGAGAACGACGAAGGTGCCAGGACAGCGACATATATAAAAGATCTCTAGCGTCGACCGAAGTCTTTTGTGGCTTTGTCTGTGACAAACTGGTGGAGTTGCTGGGTACGCGTCTATGTACTCTGACACCCAAGAACAGGGAGCGGGCAACCTACGCAAAAGCCGACGGCTTCAAAGACTGCCTCCGGAATACGGCCTGCAAGATCTGCTGAGGATGTCCACCATAACCGCAAGCCAGACACAGGAGACATACGGTATGGGACAGCCTCCTGCGTCGCTGGTTCTCCACACCCCACGCTGGCCGCGGCCGTTCCATGGTGAGCCTTTTGAGGACGTGGAAGACTGGCTCGACGACTTCGATCGTGTGGCTGACGTCAATTATTAGGACGAGCAGAAAAAGTTAAGGAACGTGTACTTTGCCCTAGAGGACTCTGCCCGAACATGGTTCGCTAACCACGAGCCATCCATCACCACCTGGCAAAACTTTCAACGGCAGATACGCGATGCATACAGCAGCCCCGCAAGAAAAGAGCGAACAGAGCAAGCCCTTCAGAATAGGGTTCAAAGGCCGAACGAAAGCGTAGCCATGTTCATAGAAGACATGTCGCAGCTTTTCAAGCGTGCTGACCCTGGCATGACAGAAGCGGAGAAAGTACGCCTATTGATGCGTGCAGTAAAAGAGCAGCTGTTTGCTGGACTGATGCGAAGGCCTCCAGCTACAGTAGGCGAGTTCGTCAGTGAGGCGACAACAATGGAGCGAGCCTTTCAACAACGCTCCTCGGCCTACGATCGCCAAATCAACCTGGGATCAGCATCTTCTCTCTCGTTACCCTATGACACCGATGCGCTTCGAGAGCTTGTGCATAGTGTCGTGCGTGAGGAGCTCGACCGGCTACAGGGAGTGCGATTTCAACCAACCGTAACATCCCTCACAGATATCGTCCGCGAAGAAGTTCGCCAGGCAGCACAGCCATTCGTGCAAACCAGACCTGAAGCTGCCCCCGTACTGACTTATGCGCAAGCAGTGAGGCTACCTGCGCAACCCGGGAACCATCGTAACCCGCCTTCTTCTGAAGAACCGCTGTGCCACTTCCAGGGCCAAGGTTCATGTACAAATATGTACGGGTCCACGAGCCCCCGAATCAATACGCGGAAGTCAGACGTGTGACGCACACCTGACTATCAGCCACTCTGCTTCCACTGTGGTGAAGCGGGCCACTTGTACCGTGCCTGCTACTACAGAAGAATTGGACTCCAGGGCTATCACCCCGGCGCTCGTCGCCCACGTGAGGGAGAGCGCCTGAGAGAAATCCAGCAATATCTGGCCAGTCAACCTTCGTCGCCGTACGCGCAGTTCCCACCGGTTGAACAGTCTCTGCCAACGACCCGATCTCCGTCTCCGCAGAGGCGCCAGTCACGATCACCACCTCCTCGACGATCGGCGTCACCTAGCCGCTACACTACGTTCTCCGCTTCCGTGGGCAACCGGCCCACGAGCCCAAGTCGGGAAAACTGAGAACAGCGACCTCCGGAGGTGGGGCCGCTGTCCAACGCACTTCGAAAGATCCTCCGCTGCGACACCCCGACGACGACGATAACGACGACGACGACGACTGCGTACCTTCGACACCTTCCTTCGAAAACCGTGAACCTGTTTCAGCCGACATACTCGTTTCTGTCAATAACCACCTGGTAACCGCTCTTGTCGATACTGGCGCCGATTATTCTCTCATGAGCGGACAACTGGTTATGGCACTTCGCAAGGTGACGACACCGTGGCCAGGACCTAAGCTCCGTACAGCCGGCGGTCATGTTCTCACGCTGATCGGCAAATGCACTGCGAGGGTACAAATTTGTGAGGTCACATTTGTCGGTTCATTTATTATACTGGAAGAGTTCTCTAGGCAGGTCATACTCGGCATGGACTTTCTTCGGGAGTACGGCGCAATCATAAAACTTCGCGAGTTGCTTGTCACATTTTCCAGCGAACACGCAACTCTTTCGGACGACTACCACCCACAGTCCACGGTGTTACACGTTTCGGGTGACTGTGCTACTTTACCACCCTGGAGTACTGCGTTGATCACCGTAAAAACAGACGATGATCCTCCCCATCTCAGAATCGCTGAAGGCAATCTGTCAGTCTTGTTGGCTCGACAGGTTTGCGTAGCCCGCGGCATCTTGCAGCTGTCGTCACAGACTGCTCAGATTTTAGTGACCAATTTCAGTCGTGAATACCAGCAATTCGCCCCACGAACTGCCATTGCCTATTTGGAGCCAGTCAGTGATTTTCCCGCTTGTTTAACTGTAGGGCAAAATGATGAAGATTCTAACTGTGACGTACCAGCCAACAGCAATATTGATGTGAATTCTAAATTATCAGGTGAACAACAGGCTAGCATTCGAAGCCTTTTACAGTCTTTTGCGGACTGTTTCGCTTCAACATCGAAGGTCAACCAAACGCCTATTGCGAAGCACAGAATTATTACAAATCCCAATGAAAGACCCGTGCGCCAACGTGCCTACCGTGTTTCTCATAAAGAGCAAGCCGCCATCCGAAATCAAGTCCAACAAATGCTTACCGACGATATCATACAGCCCTCCACCAGTCCATGGGCATCACCTGTGGTTCTGGTGAAAAAGAAAGACGGCACACTGCGTTTTTGCGTTGACTATCGCAAGCTTAACAACGTTACGAAGGAGGACGTTTATCCCCTTCCCCGCATCGACGACTCTTTGGACCACCTTCCAAATGCTCGATACTTCTCATCGATGGACCTTCGCAGCGGCTACCGGCAAATAGAGGTTGATGAGCGTGACCGTGAGAAAACCGCATTTATTACGCCTGACGGACTTTACGAATTCAAGGTCCTTCCTTTCGGATTGTGCTCTGCGCCTGCTACTTTTCAGCGCATGGTGGACACAGTTCTATCATGTCTCGAGTGGCAGTCATGCCTTGTCTATTTAGATGATATCGTTGTCTTTTCAGAAACTTTTGAGCAGCACCTCCAGCGCTTACATGCAGTTCTAGACACAATTCGTACTGCTGGCCTGTCTTTAAAGCCTGAAAAATGCCATTTTGGGTATGACAAATTCAAATTTTTAGGCCATGTCGTTTGCTACGAGGGCATTCGACCAGATCCCGACAAAACCATTGCTGTTGCTTCGTTTCCAACACCTTCGAACAAACACGAACTCCGCCGTTTTCTAGGGCTTTGCGCATATTATCGACGCTTCGTGGCTAACTTTTCACGGATAGCCGAACCGTTGCAACGGTTGACTAAGGATAATGTTCCGTTTGTCTGGGAGCAGGACCAACAAGAGGCCTTCTGTGAACTCCAGAAACGTCTGCACACACCTCCTGTTCTAGGACACTTTGACAAAGACAGTGACACAGAGTTGCACACGGATGCCAGCAACGTTGGCCTTGGTGCCATCCTCGTACAGCGGCAAGATGGAGCTGAGCGCGTCATTGCATACGCAAGCCGCACTTTGTCTCCAGCTGAAAGGAACTATTCCACTACGGAGAAGGAATGCTTGGACGTTGTGTGAGCAATTGCTAAGTTCCGACCATATTTGTACGGCCGATCATTTCGAGTTGTGACAGATCACCATTCATTGTGCTGGCTCGCCAATCTGAAGGATCCATCTGGCCGTCTTGCACGCTGGAGTCTTCGCTTGCAAGAATACGATATGACGATAGCTTTCAAGTCCGGGCGTAAACACACCGGCGCCGACTGCCTGTCACGTGCTCCACTTCAACCGTCGCCATACGACTTTGATGAAGAGGACGCATTTCTGTCCGTTATCACAGTATCAGACATCAGCAAGCAACAGCGCGATGATTCAGAACTCCGGCCTCTCATCGACTACCTTGAGAACTGTCTACCAGAGCCGCCTCGTATGTTCACCCGCAAATTATCCTCGTTTTTTCTCCGCGATGGCGTTCTCTACAAACTGGGTTTTCACTCGACCACAACCGCCTGCCTTCTTGTGGTGCCGTCTTCACTACGTGACAATATCCTGTGGGCCACTCACGAGCCATCTTCGGGCCACTTGGGATTCGCACGGATGTTTTCACGCATACGCCAAAAGCACTTCTGGCCTAACCTTCGCCGTGACGTAAAGCAATACGGGAAGACATGCCGCGACTGCCAGAGACGCAAGACACCACCCGTGCATCCGGCTGGCCTTCTCCATCCCGTGGATCCTCCGCGGATCCCTTTTCAGCAGGTTGGCATAGATTTGCTTGGACCATTCCCCACGTCGAATGCTGGTAACCGTTGGATTGCTGTTGCCACAGACTACCTTACACGTTACATTGAAACCCGAGCACTCCCACGAGGCACTGCTAATGATATTGCGACCTTCTTTGTACATGGTATCGTACTCCGCCACGGTGCTCCAACAGTGGTTATAATTGACCGGGGCACAGCATTTACAGCACAGCTCACAGAAGATATCATGCTTCTCAGTGGTACAGTTCACCGCAAAGCCACTGCTTACCATCCCCAGACGAATGGGCTCACAGAAAGGCTAAACAAAACGATCGCTGATATGATTTCCATGTATGTTGACGTCGACCACAAAAACTGGGACGACGTTCTCCCATGTGTTACGTTTGCATATAATACTGCCGTTCAAGAAACTACCGGCTTCACCCCTTTTCGCTTGGTACACGGCCGGGAAGCTGTCACAACGTTGGATGCAATGCTTCTACCCACCTACTGTTCTAATGTTGTCACTGATGCTGCGGAATTCGCTCGATGCGCCGAAGAGGCGCGCCAGCTCGCACGAATGCGGATCCGCCACCAACAACACGACGCCGACCGGTACAATCTTCGTAACCGCGACGTCACTTATCAACCCGGTGACAATTATGGGTGTGGACACCGATCCGCCAGCGTGGTCGGTTGGAGAAACTTTTGCACCGCTACTTTGGACCTTGTAGGATCGTTCAACGACTCGGCGACGTCACATACGAAGTGATTCCTGAAGGCGAAGGCACCAGTCGCCGTCCCCAACGCCCATGCCTGTCCGATGTCGTTCACGTCTCTAGATTGAAGTTATGCCACACCCGCTGAACGCAAAGCTCCACACCTCTCTCACTATCTACGTCTGTCTTAACAGTATCACCGTGGCAATCTCCAGTGCATCAACGTTCTGCATCGAGACAATGCTTCTAGGGAGGGGGGTAATGCCAGGACCTCGACACAGCTGACAGCCACTCGGTGCAATTCGGTGCCACATGCTAGGCATGTTGGGTGGCTCCGAGAAGAAGAGAACGACGAAGGTGCCAGGACAGCGACATATATAAAAGATCTCTAGCGTCGACCGAAGTCATTTGTGGCTTTGTATGTGACAATATTATTTTAGGTTGTACATCATTATGAAAATACAACATATGTATGAATTTCGTGTTTTGCGTTCATTCTGTGTGTCTTCACCTACTTTTAAAACCTTTATTAACACAATAGCACAGCTTCAGCAATATACCAGTGTTTGTACACATTATCTTGACTTTTGGATAATACCACGTTTCCGCACCTTTTACAAACTGCAGTCTTTGAAATATAATCTTACGTTAATCCTCAATAAATACAAAAATATAGTGAAGCCCACACTAGCATTACTTCATGAGCTCTATTTTTAAAAAACATCCTACCTACCGCTATTGTCGTGAAGCTGCATACATTAGTAACTCTTTTTTTTTTTTTAACAGAAGCTAAATCCTCCTGTGTCTGCTTGTATTTGACATTGTAGTGTTTTAGAATGTAATATCTTTTTCTGATATATATGTGTTTGTGAGTATGCATACATGAATCGATATATATATATTCCCCCTGTTTTCATTATATTCGAATTTTTGATATTTTTTTCTTCTGTATATAAAGCATTTTTTTTTTTCATTTATACCAATATATCTAGTATTGTGTATTATTCATACAGTGTATTCTTATTCTGATAGACTGTTATGGTTTTGTTTAACGGTTCGACATGCACGTCGAGGTCAAGCCTGCCTTGAATATGGTGTCTGGGTCTCTGTCAAGCTGCAGACAGCAGCTTTTAGCCCTGTCAACCACAAAACTTGTTTTGGAAATAAAGAAATTTGAATTTCAACAACACTGGAAATGTCAAAGGAAAGGCTTCGAAAGACGTCATGGAGTCCGCGACCTGCCGGCGCTTTTCTACGGAGACTATGTCTGGTTGACCGACCTGAGGTGCAAAACGTCAGTAGAAACTCCAGCTGACGAGCCTTGGTCTTACCGGGTTGACACCGACGCTGGTGCTATACGCAGGAATAGGACCCAGCTAGTTCAGTATCTCCCTGCTAACACCAACGCAGAAAGTGCCAGTATCCCACATGCATACCAGAAATGGGAAGTGCATGAAATTGCCTGCTGTAGCAAACTTTGCATGCTTTATTGTGGAGATGTTGTAGATGCTGCCATCTAGTGAAAGCGGGGTGCGATAGCTCGCCGAGACAGCGCGTGGACGGCGATCTGGCAGCGTGTGCTTCTTTTCAGGCAGAACACAGCCGAGAGACTGTTATACGTGTGGTTGTGTGACCCCTCATTTGGCCGTCTCGCTCGTCCCTCATGGCTACAACAGGTGCTACAAGAACCTGCACAGAGCAGAAGCCAAGTTTTGCAGTCATTCTGTTAGGGATGTTTCCGTGCCCACTGTTAGCCTGCTGTTGGTACTGTTAGCCCCGAAAGGGCCATTGCTGGAGTGGTAACACAGAACATAAGACAAACTATTTGTCACTTTCATGTAAAACAAATTAATCTAACTAAAGCATAAAAAACAGCAGTATAGACAAATAGTGCATGTGTGTTGCACATATTAGGCAGTAGAATTGAAAGAAAAAAATGTTTTACGTTTACAGTTGGGACAAGATAGCACACATTGAATAATAGTACACAGTGAACAGTAAACTGCAGTTTCACAGAGTTCCACCATTGGAATAAATAAGCGATTCAGGCAGCGTTAAAAAATTTGTTCACAGAAGAAGATGTTACCACTGATTCAGGAAGCATGTTTCATTCTTGAATTACCCTGGGGCTGTATTTAAAGGCGTCGTTTCGTCTGAATGGTGGTGACATATCCATACCATGCCAATGTCTTGAGTGCTCAATTGGCTGAAATTTAAGGAAGTTCGGTGCACTGACTTTGAGTTCATTTGTGAATAATTAGGGAGAGAAAGGTTAGTCTCTCAGATGTTGTTCTCAGTCTAACATAGGTGAATTTGCTGACCTGCCAAACTCTGTAGGAGAGTGGAAGTGGCAATATTTGTTAAAGATGCACTCGGAAGCCAGGGTGTCTACCAACTGGGAAAACAGGGAATTTTCAGGGATTTTGAATAGTCTGGAAATTCTCGGGGAAAACTCGGGGAATACATGCTTTTATCAGGGAGAATTTGCTGTAATTTTGTTGAAAGGGAACGAAATTCGTGCTAATGTTGGCTCGGGTGACAGAGAGGAATCGTAATGAAACGTCTTTGACACCGTGTCATCGGCTGGAAGCCCTACCAGTGTACAGTCAATGACCGATTTTCTGGACACCTGATTTTTGGAACATAACATCTCGGCACGACCACATGCCCCATAGGATCATTGCATAACAACCTATGATGTTTCGGACACAAGAACTGTTCGCCGTCCAATTTTCCCAACCTTTTGCCATGACCACAGGTCCGAAGTGGCATTAATCAAAGCCACCAGCACTGCTATTTTTATTATTTTCGCGCCTTGAACCGGTGCTGTCACACGCAGATCCACTGGCAGCCGTAGCCACCACGGCGGCAATGCCAGGCCTAGCTACTTTGACGTTCGCTACTGTTAGCAATTTGCCGCTGTTAGGCGCAGACTCATCCTTTGTAATCCTTGCCAATGGCTTTGAAGCTTGGAAAGCACGATGCACTGAATTATGTCGGTTTCCGAAATTAAACTTTGCCGCAATACAGCAATGTTATTACGTTCAACGCAGGACTTTTTGTTAGGCTAGTTGGTGCAGGTACTGAAGTACTAAAGCGCCAAACAGACACCAAGCAGTCCGTGTCTCTTCTTGTGTTGTTTGGCACTTTAGTACTTCAGTATTGCGTTGAAGCTTAACAAGTGGGGGAACGGCCAATTGTCACAGGGCCCAGTATGTATTCCTTAATTATATATGCATGCACCTGCCATCTCCTGTCCCAGCAGGAGCAGCGATTTGCCTTTGTGTACTGGCTGGCCTTCAGAGCTTTTTGGAATCTGCCTGTGGCGATTTGAGCCTTTATTGGTAGTAAAAGGCATGCATTCATTTTTTCAAACTGCCGATTTTTCGGACATTTTTGTGACTCTTAGGGAGTCCGAAAAATCGAACTTTTACTGTACAACTGACCAAGAGGATGTTTCAAATGGTCTGTGGGGCGAACATGCGATGGAAGGAGGACACGAACAGAAAGGACCGACGCATTGAGGAATGAACGGGAAAGGAAGTGTGCTGCTGCTATTTTGAAGGAGCTTGAGCTCAAAAAACAGTGTCGGCCGATGCTGAAATGCAAGTGTCCCTCATCCAAACCAAAATAAACTCTTTAAAGCAGTGAAACATAACACTGAGGTGTCTTGCGCAGGCTGAGAGTATGTCAGGACAGTTGAGGTTGACTTACGAGCTGCTGAGAGAGAATCTCAATTGTGACGAATTTCGGGCCTCATACCACTGAGCTTGCTATCAGTTGATAGAAATAGCTCGTATTCGAAAATATTTGCTTCTGTATGCATCTCTCTTTTATTCGTATTTGAGAATGTCCGACTCGATTTGCAATTTTTTTCGAAGACATTTTATTTGCTGTGCATTTTACTAACCCCTTCCTTCTATTCTCTTTTTGAATAACATAAACACTACTCCTTATATTCAAATTGGGTTAAGTCATTTGTTATAATTTTTTTTCATATGCTTACTAATTAAGAGAGTGACAGCATCGGGCGATATGTTTTCAGCCCGTCTTGACATAAAACATAGTTCTGTGTCACTCAGCGAGTTTTGCAAAGGCACTGAGGGAAAACCTGGAAAACTCAGGGAATTTGGAAATGTCAACTTAGTAGACATCCTGATGTGGCTTCGGCGCCCAGCTGTCTTCAGCATTTCTTTCTCTCTCTTTTGTTTGAGACGACTTCATGCTGCCTAGGATGCACAGCCTGGATAGAGCCTTACCAGGCTAGGACAGTGTAGGCAGCAAATCTTATTCACAGATTATTACACATCATAGGCTGACCCAGATGCAATACATCAATCCAAATACAGTGAAATATAGTGACATATGCATTTTCTTTCGTGGAATGAAAATCGATGAAAATCAAACCGCAATGCACACACATGATGAAATAAGTCCAAATAATACACAATGAAATACATAGCTCAGGGGTTAAAATCTCACACCTGCTCCAATATAGGGAAAAAGGACACGGTGCAAACAAAGGAAATGAGAGAGTGACATGCACACAGCACTCGTGTCTTTTTTTTTTTTTTTCACTGCATCCTTTTTCCATTGAATCGCCAACAAGCCCAAGCTTCCACGATAAATAAGCCTTTAACTTGGTTCTTGAATTGTGTTGGAGTGACTTTAGAATTTATTCAGTTTAATATGGGGGGGTCAGGGTACTTATTAAGGAGTTCTGGTATTTGTGACGATAGCCTCTGTAAACCATAATTTGTGCGTGATGTGGTCTTCGCCATTAACCTCCGTCATAGTTCATAAGGGGACTTCTAAACGTTATAGGTTTCCTGAAAATTCATTCTCTTTTTTTCTGTTTATATTTGTAAGTTAAAAAGAACTGTTAATTTATCAATACACAGTACTTGGCTGCTTGTTGGCTTTGTGTAGTAATAAATTCTAGCCCCTGTGTTTTTTTTTATTCTTCTCACTTCAGAGCAATTGCACAGTAGTTGAACATGTGCTGCCTCTCTCTCGGGAGCCTGGCTTTCTTTTGGGCTAAGCCGTAATTATTTGCAAATGGAGTTGTGGCACTTCTTGTGGACTCTGCGTGCTGTCTTGGCATTAAATTTGAATACGCTTTGTGACAGTGTTGTTCGCTATATTGGCAGCAGCGCACCTGTTGGGATAATTCCAGCTAGAAAAAATGTCTGCTTTCTTGGTCTTTCATCCACAGATGACACTTTCCAATTTAGTTTCCAAGGTGAACTGGTTTATGAGGCTGCCTTTGTAAACTTGACTGTGGTAATGCTCTGAGGAATGTGAGGAAACTGTTTGCTTGTTCTACTCCACGTACAGTGAACACTATCAAGGAAGACACTTGACGAGTTGGCTTGTTGAAATGTTGATGGCTCCTGTCTGTGACTTCCCGCATTCGCCTACCTTTGGTCGTTTCGAGTGTTCGTTTCGAGTGCTCATCTTCATCTGACGCTGTTGCCTTGCTTGTAATGCTCCATTTGTGCTTTTAACTCTTTCTGTGCCACGCTATTATCCCGCATTCTGATCAAATTGGCCAAATTGTTTTTAACCCGTTGAGGGTCAATGACGTAAATATACGGCGCCGCGAACAAGTCCAAAAACGGTCGATGCCATATATTTACGGGGCCGTCTGTACGTTTAAAAAGCGCGGCAATTTCCTAACTTTTTATGTTCTGTCATGTGCTGCCACTGTGTAGGAATACAGGGAATATTTTTCGCACGCCTCCCTCTCTCGGTTTTCATTTCATGGTTTGTTTTAGTGCTAGTTCGCTCCCGCGCGTCTATATAGTACCGCTCGCGCATTGGTGCCCGCTTGGGCAGGTGGCGGTTCGGGTTTTGTTCTCGCAGGCGGTTTTGGCGTCTTGCGCTTGCAAAACTGATGGCTATCTCGTTACTAATTGCTCAAAGGGCGACCACTTATTTGTTGCTCGTTTAGTGCTCACAGGGGTGCACATACGAAGGATGCCGCCGTGCATGCGTTTTCTTTGCTTTTTTTTGTTTTGACACCCGTGAAAACTAATTGCCTCTGGTTGGCGATAAGATGAAGATTAGCGGAAGTTTGTCAAACATTGTGCTTTTTTGACGGGCACATAACCACACAGTTTCCTTGAGTGCGCGCACCTACGCAGTTCGATTACGCTATGGATGTACATATTAGATATTAGTGTAAAAGCAGGAACATTTGAGTTTTGCAAAATATTCTCGTGTGCATATTTTCAAGGCCTTGAACTATGTGTATAAAAATGCATCAAATTTTTAATTCTTATAAGTTTATTTCCTTTTTTATTGTTGTTATTCATGAATGAAGAGTACATATATACCAACGCAAAATATCTTTTTCTCACTTTCCGGTCACCCTAAAAAAGTTGCGGTAAATATTTTTGAAGGAAGTCCCTGAGAAGAATTGAAATCTGCAATAAAAAAAAATCGACCCTGGGCGGTCGCATATGGCGAAAAAATCGACCCTCAAAGGGTTAAAAACCAGTTGCGAACTTGTTTTACTTCCTCTGTCAGAATAAAACTTGCTTGTGCTTGCACTGCCCCACAGATTGTGGGCTGCCACAAACCAAGTAAACACACTGAGATGATGAAATCAGCTAGCCTATGGCATCTCTGGAGAATAAAAAGTGCCGTCAATGGTCCGCGTTCATTTCATTTTTACCAGAAATGCCTAGACAAACCCAGCTCGTCCGTGGCACGGAATAGATTAATGGCTCTGTGTGGGGGCCCTATGTGGACTGCATAAGCAATACGTGGATGCAGGACCGTCAGCCTGCCCTGCCACCCTCGCGCCTGGACCACAAGCACGTGCTGGAGCACTCCCTGCATCAGCTGTTGCGCGAGTACCACTATGCGTTCTTACACCAGGGGGCGCCCCGACCAGCATCAGGCCCCGTTGGGGTGCCACTCAAGCGGCACCTGGCGGGGCCACACGCACATGACCGACAACGCCTGCGCAACTCCCTCCACAGGTGAGCATTGCATCACTGCACACACACCCACACTGTGCGGGGCAAGACTGTCACCAATTCAAGTTTTTGGTTAAGGGGGGACACTGCTATTCAAATAATGTTCATGATGTTTTCCATCAATATTCATGAAACTTTCTATTCTTATTAAGATTTTTGTGCAGATTTCAAATATGTAATTATTTTTCCAATAGGCCATTTAGTTCTGAAGGTAAATGAAATTCATTGTTCATCATTTGCAGAAACAATAGAAAACAAAAAATGCTACAAAAATTCATATTGGCACTAGAAAACATAAGGAACATAATGGTAGGAATACTTTTTGATACATCAAATATTAGTAACCATATAGCAATTCAATCTTTACTGTTCCAATTGTGGCTACCCTACTGTTTGATCTAAAGCAGAATTGAAAAATTTTAAAGCATAAATTTCAAAATATGACCCTACCATTATGTACTTTGTACACTCAGCTACAAGCCACAACAAAAATTATGGCTCTACCTGCCTTGAAGGCAGAGATATCGCTGCGGCAAATCAGCAACAAGTCAGAAGTCGGTGTTTTGAGAAAACGAGAAAAAAGGAATACATTCACTTTTAATCAAAAGTACAGAAATAATTTTTGCAATATTTTGCAGTGAAAGTGGCAGAAAGCCACCAGGAATGTAATCGCTCTGACCACGGCCACCCAAATGCGGCAAGAACATTGTTTAGTCCCGTTCACCAATTCCCAGTGGCTGGCATCGCGCGCGCGGGAAGGTCGAGCTCGACGCCGATGTGATATCGCCGCAGCACGCGCACATGATAACGATCTTTATGGCGAGGCCAGATTGCCGTTCGCTTTTGCCTGCTGCGATGCTGCCGCCGCACACCTTGCACTTGACAAATGACATCAGTGCGTTCACGGAGTTCAACTGAGGATAGCGAAGCCTGCCTCGGCGTCGACTGGTGCGGCTGCAACGCCGTTGGCGCGAGTGAGCAAATCCAACATCCGCTTTGTTGCTGGCATTGACGCAAGAACTTGAAGTTTTTTTGAGCATTCATCTCCCCCTGCAACAAATCTGCACGCTGCAACATTACAGTGTCACGCCGAACGCGGCCACTGTCCATAACGATTTCACTCATTTGTGAGCTGGCTAGGACTACTTCGGCATCGTCCGCGGCTTCGGCATCATTTGCGGTTGGCGGCGAGCTATTCTCGATGCTTTTTGAAGGAATGGAGCGCTTCTGACAGTTATAAGCTCATCGCGTCTTCTTTTTGCCGAACTTGTGCCTCCTGGCAAACTTCCCCGGCGGATCGGACATAGTTGGGCACTTGTCACAAACCTATGACTGAGAACGAGACGTGCCGTCGCATCGCTTGCGGAGTGGAGCAGATGACGGGAACCTCGCGCAGCCAACCACAGCACGCGTTCTTGGTCACGTGTGCTAGTCAACGAATCGGATGGCGCATTCGGACTTTTTTTCGTCCCTGGATTTCAACGTCACTGGCGTACCGACGGAGTCACTTTTGGCGGGAAATTAAAGAAGGAAGGCTCCTCTTTCCAACGAGACCAAGATGGCTGCGACCGCGCGCATAGAAAAAAAGCTACGCGCCGCAATAAAATAGGGCTGTTATTGCGCGGAATTCAGCTCACAGCGACGTTATGAATTGATATTGCGGACGAAATACTCTTCCGTGAGATTCGAAACTTGGTGAATTAAAGGAATATTAGCTGTAGATATTGAAAATGTCATTTTCAAAAAATCCATTTTTTTCGCGATTATTTCGCGATTTTTTCGCCGCAAGAGCCGTGTCCCCCCTTTAATTCGATCCTGTCCAAAAGTCGCCAGCCGGTGCCTCTACATTTTTATGGGCCCAAAGTTTCGTAATTTTGATCCTAAAATTGGCCTTCGATGTATAATTGGAGCTTCACTGGTCAGCAAGCACACACCCAACTTCAATGGTGACCTCAATGCGGCAGTGTCTGTCTTGGTGAAGCTTAGGGGACTGTGAATATGTCCAGCGCACGCCATCTCCTGCCAAAAATACCTATTATTGGGCGGTCATAGAAAAATTTTCAGGCGAAATCAGTAGTTCACCAATGATTGATTACAGTAATTACCCAATCCTAATCCATGCGTCATTTCTTTCCAATGAAATCTTTCAGAAAATTACCAGCACGGTGCAACTGTATATGAAACCAAGACCGGGTTTGCAGGATTCACAATGAAGCAGCATAGCCAGCGTCACCGTCATTGCCATCACAAGGTGCTGACAAGTGTGGTTCTCGTTACAGACTGCTTTACTGATGGCGTGGCCATTTTATTATTACATTGCTGTCTATTGTCCGGCGTCATGCTCGTATGTGGGACTGTGGTGAAGTGTGCACGGCGAATGTGCTGTTGATGACGATTACCAAGTTCTTGCCTTTTTTTGAGAGGTCTCAACAAGTTTTTGAAATTGGGGGAACTTCATAGCATGTCGTGTCTAATCTTTCAGCTTTGATATAGCCACAATATCGAATGGCAACGGGCCTAGAAGTGCTGCCACAGATCCGCCCTCGAACGAAATAGGAGTGAAGTCTGAACACTGTCAATACGCAACATATGGGCAGCATGTTCGTATTGCATGTCTAGCCTTGAACTCCATCACTCGGGGAACAACAATCAGAGGCGCCTCTGTATGGCATGCGGTGGGCCGCACCAGCATGCATCCCAATCCAGGCAACTAACGAAGCTCTGAGGAAACACATTTTGTTGGCTTTTGAGCTCCTAAAATTTTCGCGGTACAATTTTGTAAGCATTGTGTACCTGGGACACGTGCAATACAATACAATCCAATACAGTTTATTTGCCCATTTTCCATACACATATTTTTCATACACAAGCTCTACAAAATAAGTAACTCTAAAATAGCTCGACTGGAGGGGCCGTTAACATGGAGTATTTGATTAAGCGACCTGCTGACAGTGGCTACGAATATGCCATACACACGACACGTTGAAAGAATATGCACACTCTAAGGTCTCGAGTGGTGCCTCTGCAAGGACACTTCGCTGACCCATGAGAGCTGAAAAATGAACAACTACTCTTTGCAAGAGCAACTTTATTTTCTGAAATAATAGAGTGGACAATGTGCGGCGTCGGCTCGACCTCTTGCCAGTGAGATTCAGAAGTATGGGAAAGTCCATGTCAACTAGGGGAGGTCGACACTCGGTATGCCTGGCTTCGGTTACAGGACGAAAAAGAGCACACCTTCATTTTCATTTTCAGCATGTAATAATATGTCCCCACTCAACTTCAACCAGAAAGTTGTTCACCGAGTGTGATAATCTTGGAATACATCTTAACAGAATAGCTTCAATGTGTGTGCACGAAGAAATAGTTGGCTTTGTGAATTGGCGCTAGTTCACCGACTCGAATATACACATTTCGTTCATATCCCAGTTTTATCATGGGTGCCGAGTACATTGCGGTGCGTTCACTGGAAACAGTCTTCCGAACATACACACGATGAAGCTGATGGTGTCAAGTCCTTTCTGTGGATGGACGCAATCCAAAGGCAACACTTGTCTGCAACCGCAGCGGTGGAGTTGAAGGAGTTGCGGCGACTGAAGATGCACTTCACATTTGCTTCCGAAATTTATTTTTGCAGCTGAATACTGCACAGCGTTAGCCTGTTGACCTTGACTCATCTGACATAGTAGCAATCACAGACGGAACATGTTAGAATCGCAATAATTTGCAATGACATTGCTACGAAGCTTCTGCTGGGAGAAACGGCAATCTTCACTTCCTTCTCGGCGATAAAATGGTCTGTAGTGAGCTAGATAGGGGTAGAGGGATTAGGGAGCAGTGGCGCTGAGGCCTCTGGTAGCGACGCCACACGGTGGTGCCACCAAGGCATGGGCTGCAGTGCTGCTGGATACAGTGGGTACGCTAGTGCTTGCAGTGCGAAACGGCTCTGCTGTTTTATTGCAATAAAAATTATGTGGACACTCCGGGTGCATTTCCACCGTTATGTCGCCGTGAGGTTCTGTATAAAGTCCAAGTACGATACAATTGTGGCCCTAGGCCTGTAGGTGCAAGGGAAGGCTGGCCCGAGAAGGATGGTGGCTTGACCTCACATGTGCGAGGGGAGTGGTCGGGGTGTATGTGCACCATCATCTCGCAAGGGGGGCAACTGAGTGTGCTTTCCTTCTACTCGGGCGACAGCTGCACATGACATGGCTCAGAGCGGCCATGCCGTCTTGGAAGGGGGGGGCTGGTGCAAAGAGTGAGGGGGTAAACCAAGATAGCTGATGGCTTTGTGCACGCTGTGTTCTAACACACATCGCAGCAACAAGGGGAATTCGCTCACCACTGCTGCTGCTGCTCCATCACGTTGGCGTTCTCACAGCTAGTATCTGCAGTCATCGAATGAGATGTGTTCATGTTTGTCTGTGCATACCTGATACCGTGCTTGTCAATTTAGTATTTTGTCACTGAAGGTAGCCACATGAGCTTGTTGGTATGGGATCTCCTACATTGTTGAAGGGACAACGAAGCAAGGAAGAGAACGTGCCCAAGAGATGCCAGAAGAATGTGCCACACGACTCGAGAAGCGTCGTAACGAAGATATGGCTAGAAGTCGTGCCGCATCCCGCAGTGGCTCTTCAAGTGCGGAAGAGACCGCTTCGAGTTCTCGAGAGCGTCGGAATGAGACGCTGTGTAGACGACATGCTGAGGAAACGGAGGGAGTACGTGCAAGAAGACTCGAGACACGGCGACTCGTCGATGCAGCTAAACGAGCTCGCTTGCACTCTGCAGCAACCGAAGAAGAACCCTCAAGCTCAGAGCGTCAGAATGAGAGGCTGTGTAGACGACGTGCCGAGAAAACGGAGGAAAAATATGCAAGAAGACTCGAGACACGGCGGCTCGCTGATGCAGCTTAACGAGCTCGCTTGCACTCTGTGGCCATCGAAGAAGAACCCTCAAGCTCAGCATCTTTACGAGAAGCCAGACTTGTGAGGCGCAACGAAATCCAGGCCGGTTGAATCGTTGAGTCTGGAGACGTCGAAAGTCGGCGGAGGCAGACTTTCCACAAACAGTGAGTGAGCACAAGTCGGCCACACAAGAGTTTCACTGCCGCTTCACGAACGACCCCTTTGAAAGTGTGTGTTCTGTGTGCAACCGGCTGTGGCACAAAAACGACCTAACAGCGGTGACTGAACTTACGTATCCGACTCTTTATTTCGCCTATCCAGATTGGGACAATGAGGCGACACAGAATGCTACAGCGTGTAACATGTGCCGGAGTAGCCTTCGACAGCAGAAAATGCCGCTGTACAGTGTCTCGAACGGTTACCATTACCCCCTATGAAGCCTGGTTTGCCGCTGCTAAACAGTGTAGCCAGAAGATTGATTTCACCTTGTATACCGTTCGTGCAAATCGGGAGGCTCATGAACTGGAGGAACGGCCAGTTGGGGATCAAGGGCCCTATCGTTAACGTTCCCGTCGTCACCGACCAAATGCTAGGCAATTGCTGAGAAATGTGGACGACCAGCGTTCGGTGTTTGTGAGCATAAAGAGACGCATGTTCGCCAAGAGCATGCATCTGGCAGACGGAAGTATCGCGAGCGGATTTCCTGCCGTGGGTCGAGGTCCTCCGGTGCTCACCACTTTATACACATTGCGGAATAGAAATGGACATCACTAAACTTGAAAAGGTGTGCGATGAGGCCGAGGGGCGCCAACAGTTTGTGGAAAAATGCGACGAACTAGATGACTTGTCAGACCCATTAGTGTGTGACGCGCAAGGGCGGGGGCAAGTGAGCCCAAGACCCACGACGAGGAGCCACGGTTCTCGGAGGCCAGGCACGGGATTGACAGTAGTTGACTGAGCAGTGAACAGGTGGCGTGTGAGTGTGGGGAGAGAGTGGCGAACGGGTCGGAGTGGGGTTGTGTGGAGCGGAAGGTAGTGTGGAGCGCAAGCGGTAGTTCGGGACAACGTGTGGCGTGTCGTCGATCATGACAAGTGGGGGCTCGTCCGGCATCTACGTGGACATGGAGACAGTGGACGTTCCCAAACAATTAGTACAGCATCTGCCGGGGCAGACGAGCGGATCCACTATAGAACGCGAGCAAATCACGGCAGCTGTCAGACAAAGACTGATGGCGGCTGAGGCAGTACCTATGGGTTCTACGACAACGGCGGCGGCGGTTCAACCGGCGAGCGACTGCGCTCCGCGCTCCACAGGAGGTCAGCCAGGTCAGCCTCCAAAGTTTAAAGGGTTCAACGACCATAAGTCCCCTGAGGAATTTTTGGACCGGCTTGAAACGTTTTGTTTGGTCAGCGGTGTCGCAGCTGACAAGAGGCTTACGCACATTGTGCCTGCTGCGCTGCAAGGTAGCGCGAAGTTGTGGTGGCGATTCGTGAACTCGTTTGCGTCGTGGGAGGAGTTCACTGCGGCGTTTATTGCGGAATTCTCCTCCATTGACGCGAAGCGCTGCTTGAAACAAGAGCTGGAGCACCGGACGCTACATCCCCAAGAAAATTTAAAGGAATTCATATATACCATCGCGGCCTACTACGACCGAATTGGCGACGAAGTGCCCGAGTCTGAAAAGGCTGACCGCGTGCTGCGGCACATGCACCCGCAACTCCAGGATTTGGTGGAGGGAAGACAGTTCAGCAGTTTCGCGGAGTTGGCGAAGGCCGCTGACGGTCTCATAGAGCGTTTCTGGAGGCGCATGCAGTACAAGCCACCACCGCCCCCGACTGACCAAGTCGTGAGAGACTTGACCTTCCAATCGGCTATAAACGTGGCCGGTGTGCCGGGAACACAACCCGGAGGGTTAATCACAGCGGCTGCCGCGCCGTTCCAGTGTCCGCCGGCGGCATCCCCCTGGCACCCCGCGGCGATACAGCCCTCCTACCGCCGAGACCAATTACACAGATTAGCCACATTCGCCACAAGGACGCCACATCTCTCAATGCCGTCACAGCAGCAAAGGTACCAGCCGCGTGGCCACAGAGGATTCAGCTGCCATCGCTGCGGAGGCGACGGTCACATGGACCGCGAGTGCCCTACAAGTCGGCGTGGCGGCCCACCCCACTGCTACCAATGCAACGGGATCGGACATATCCGCTCTCAGTGTACGGGAAACGGGGGACGGTAGGTGCTTGCGCTGCAAGTAGCGGCCTTGGCCGGCAACAAGGAGCCTCTCCTGGAAGTGCAGATCGGGAGGACGACGTTCCAGGCCCTACTGGACACAGGCTTGAGTGTGAGCTTGCTTGGATTGCCGGCAGCAAGGGTAGTGGTTGAAGCGGGCGCCAAACCCAAGACACAGGACAAGCACTCCGCCTGGCAACAGGTTGGTCTCAGTCAACGACTCCGTCAAGTGCAAAATAAAGTGGGCCACAAGCAGCCGCAATCAACGCTTCCTGTGTGTGCCAGACTTGTGTAGGGACATTGTGCTGGGCAGAAATTTTTTAACAGCAGCAGGCATCTCTTTACATGTATCGCTAGGTGGATGGACGATTAGAACCAATCCACAGTGCATGGTGCCATTTGCTAAGCGCGAGAAGGACCCAGCGACAGCACTTGCAATAGAAGATGGAGAGTTGTACCACTTGCACAGCCTCTTTGAAGAAGTGATTGTAGTTCCGGGCATAGAGAACATGCATCAGGCTGGCACCAGGGAACTACACCCAAGCATGAGTAAAGTTCTCGATGACTTTAGCCATCTGTTTACTACAGTTGCGGGATGTACCACCCTGGCTTAGCACCGCATTGACACGGGGGACAGTGCGCCCGTGAGATGCAAGCTACATCCAGTCAATGCGAAGAAGCAGAAGATCATCGAGGGCTGTGTGGATGGCCTCCTAGAACAGGGCCTTATAAGACGAAGCACCAGCCCGTGGACTAGCGCCCCAGTGCTCGTTGCAAAGAAGTCTGGAGGCTACCGGCTCGCTGTGGACTGCCGTCCGTTAAATGCACGCACCCAAGTACCTGCCTACCCAATGCCTCGAAAAGACTGGCTGCTAGCGCAGTTGGGCCGAGCAGTGTGGTTTTCCAGCTTTGATCTCTCCCAAGGGTTTTTCCAAATTCCTGTTTGCAAGGCTGACATAGCTAAAACGGCCTTCATTTGCCATCAAGGTACATTTGAATTTACGAGGATGCCCTTCGGGGTGGCAGGCGGCTCAGCAACTTTTCAAACCCTAATGGTCCAGGTGCTGCAGGGAATCAATCACCACTTTGCTATGGCATTTTTAGATGTCCTTGTATACTCAGAGACACTGGAGAACCATGTTGAGCATGTAAGGGAAGTGCTACAACGCATTGAGGGTGCTGGCCTTACGATTAATCCAGATAAAGTACAGGTCTGCTGTCAGTCCCTCAAGTTTTTAGGTCACATCATCTCCCCTGGGCAGTGCACACCGGATGAGGACAAGGTGAGTGCAGTGCTGGATTACCCAAGACCCAGTACAATTAAGCAGTTGCAAGCTTTCCTGGGACTTGCCGGCTACTATAGAAGCTTCATCCCTCACTTTTCACTGACGGCACATTCACTGACCAACCTTTTGAAGAAGAACGAGCCATGGCAGTGGGAGGAGTGCCAAGAGCAGGCTTTCACTGCACTCAAGCAGGTCTTAGCTCAGCATGCTGTTATAAGCCTCCCAGATCTAAATCGACCCTTTGTGGTGGGGACAGATGCAAGTGGCATTGGCATTGCAGCTGTGCTACTGCAGGCTGGCCCTGATGGTCTGCAGCCTGTTTCCTTCATTAGCAGAGTCCTTACAGCAGCCGAGCGACATTATACTGTCCAGGAGTGGGAGTCTGGGCAGTGGACAAGTTCAGGGCATATCTTTAATTTATAGGGTTTGAGATACACTGTGACCACTCCTCCCTGGCATGGATCTTTAGTACCGACCAAGCTTCACCCAGGGTCAAGCATTGGGTTCTTCGGCTGCAGGGCTTCAACTGCCGAATCAAGCACAGACGAGGGCTGGCAAACATACCAGCTGATGCCTTGAGTAGAGCCCCTCTCCAGTGTGAAGACAACCCAAGTGACAACCTACATGAGACACTGTTCCCCATTGCTGCTCCAGAACCTCAAGGCAAAATTACATTTGATGAAGTAGCTGTGGCCTTGGAGGTTGACTCTTCCCTGCTGAGTGACACAACACAGCTGGTACAAGAACAGGCTCGTGATGACCGCCTCTTAAAGCTGAAGGCAGTGGTTCAAGGGACTCAGCTACCAAGCTCGGACCCTGATCATCGCCTCTTTCGCAATCTGGCCGAAACAACGCAACTGCAGCCAAGCGGATTGCTGGTTCAGCAAAGAGGCAACCAGAAGGTAGCGTGGTTACTTAATCACTTGCGGCAGCTGGCACTGAAGGTGGCCCACGACCATCCCACTGCAGGCCATGCTGGATTTTTCAAAACTCTGAGGCGTGTTGATGCACGATTCGTCTGGCTGAACATGCGAGCAGACATATCAAAGTATGTGCAATGCTGTACTGTCTGTCAGCGCACAAAAGCTCGGCGCAAGAAACCAGAAGGCCTCATGAGCAGTCAGTGGGCAATATCGCCCATGGAAGAGCTCAGTGTTGACATTATCGGGCCCTTGCTATCTACACCTCGGGGCCACAAATACTTGCTGGTAGTTATTGACAAGTTTACGAACTTCCCAGAGTTTTTCCCTCTACGAGCAGCAACAAGTGCAAAAATACTGGAGTGCATGATGCAAGTCTCCTGCCGCCATGGCACACCTGTGGCCATCACCAGTGACAATGGCAAGCCCTTTGTTAGCACACTATAGCAAAACCTCTTGAAACACTGGGGCATCAAAGATCGTTACACAGTGCCTTACCGGCCGGCTGGCCAAATGGTGGAGCGTCACAATGGCACAATTAAGCAGTGTCTACGGGCATACTGCTCCAACCACAAAGACTGGGACCGGCATATACCTGAGATCGCCCTTGCCATGCGTACTGCCGAGAGCGTTGTCACCGGATATACTCCAGCATTGTTGTGTTATGGCTGCAAGTTGTGCACCCCATGGGAACTTGCAAGCGATGTTAGGAATGGCCGTACGGGGTGACAACGTGCCAGCTATTTCAGTCCGCTGCACGTGTTCCAATCCAACCGGGACGGGGCACACTTCAGAGAACTGCGGATAACCGGCAGCCATGTGGCGCGGGTCAGCTCAGGGGAGTTCTCGAGGGAAGGTAATTGGCGGAACCTCCCCATGAGCTTTTCGAGACACCAGACAATGTGTTACCCGGCCGCGCCACTCGGGACGGAGCAGAGTTCTACGAAGCCCCTCTGACGTCGGCTCCGGACCTTTACACCAGTGTGTGTGTGCGGCACGTGTATGTTAGCCCTCATCCTCCTCCAAAAGGGCGGGTCATCTTGAATGACGTCGAACTATGACGTCGAGCAGAGAGCTTATAAGCAGCGATTGTCGGCTGCTAGAGCGTGCTCATTGTCATGCTAGAGATGTACTAGTGACTTGCTTGCTCGTTGTCATGCTCGAAATGTACTCGTGAGCTGTGTGCGTGTAAGCTGTTTGCTGTATGTTAGTTTTGCGGGCTCCATATGGGAGTCACGCTAAACTGTCGATGTATGTCTTGTCTAAGATGTAAATAATGTAAATAAAACCTGTTCACTGAGTTCCTCTCTACGACCATCGACTCCTTCAAATGGTGGCAGCGGCGAGAGCGTCCGACGAATCTAATAGTGACAAGGAGGACACGGAGCCTCCGAAAGGAGCACATCATGCACTTGCTGCAGAACTCCAGCGGTGCCTTGGAGAAGTCCTCCAGTATGCTCGGTCCCATCAGGCAGCTGCTTGGAAGGTGCAGAAATCCTGTTACGACCGTCATCGTCAGCCAACAACCATCAAAGAGGGTGACCTTGAGTGATGCGGCCAAGGGCGTTTCGGCGAAATTGGCACCGCGGCGAAGTGGACCTTATTGTGTACTCAAATGATTAGGTGACAATGACTTTGTTTTGAGCGATCCTGCTACAGGACGTCATCGAACTACCGCCCACGCTGATCAGTTGATGCTCTACCACGAGCCATGGCTTCTCCCTGCCAGCACAGCTTCACGATTCGAGGGAGGGGGAGAGTTGTGACGCGCAAGGGCCGGGGCAAGCGAGCCCAAGACCCACGACGAGTAGGAACCACGGTTCTCGGAGGCCAGGTGCGGGATCGACAGTAGTTGACTGAGCGGTGAACAGGTGGCGTGAGTGCGGGGAGGACAGCGGCGCGAGCGGCGAGTGTGCGGGGAGAGAGTGGCGAACAGGTCGGAGTGGGGTTGTGTGGTGGCGGAAGGTTTGCGTTCGGGAAATAAAGCGGTAGTTCGGGACAACGTGTGGCGTGTCGTCGATCATGACGAGTGGAAGGGATGGCTCTAACGTTAGACCAACATGCGATGGTGTACGATGAGGACTTCACCTTAACCATGGCACCCGGGGAAGGCAAACGTCCCCTAAGCATCCTCTACGACATGCATGCCGAGGATTGTCGTTTTCCCAAATTTACCTCGGCCATGCGAGGAACGTTTGTCCGGAGGCTAAACCGACGCCCTTTACCATGGCTTCGTCGGAAATTAGTCGGAGCGATAGACGAGACGTGCTAACCATGCACATACTGTATATGGTCATGAAAACCATTCGTCACTGGGTATGCGGCTGTATGAATGTGATGTTCAGAAATAAGGGCGAAACCAGCAAGATGACAAGGGTCGACATCGACAATACCACGAAGGTCAAGCAGATGATTGAACAGGACATGAGATTTATGTAGGGTGTACCGAACACTATGCAATATTGGCATATGCGAAAATCACAACTCTTTGCAATGATTCACCAGCTTGGCAAACCAAGTGCGTTCTTGACTCTATCGGCGGCTGAAGTACACTGGCCTAACCTTCTCGACTTGCTGCAACGTCTGAAGGTCAGGCCAGCGGACGTAAGCATCGGCGTCAATAAGATGGAACGTCAGTAAGCTGCTACGCTTGTGAAGGATGATCCGGCCACATGTGCGATTTACTTTGAGCGCATGGTCCGGGTCATCATATCCATCTTGTCTAACCAGCGTATCAGCCCGTTCAAGCCTAACCATGTGGTTGAGCACTTTAGGTGCATTGAGTTCCAGCACAAATGGAGTGCCCACGCCCATCTTCTCCTCTGGTTGAACGATGCATCGAATGAACAGGCTGAAAACGATGACATGCCGCTTACCGTGGCAATGGCGGAGAGACTGCTGAGTGTCCATCACGTTGCACTTGATAGGCCGAGAAGCCAGCAAATCAGCATGCCCACACATGCTATAAGAGCGACTGCACGAAATGCCGCTTTCATGTCCCGTTCTGGCCCATGCCCACTACCAAGGTACTCACGCCACTCGGATTCTGAACACGTCGAAGCACTCAACTATAAGAAGTTGAAAGCCAAACAAGACGCCTTGCACGAAGCGCTGGACATGATGGTTTACACTGACTTCGAGGCCATGTGGGAACATCACGGAATACGAGACTGTGCGGAATACGAGATGGTTATCCGTGCGGGTCTCGTTCGTCCCACTCTCCTACCTAAGTGCGGTTTAGACAAGTGCAAGGTGAATACGTTTAATCCGTGGATAGCTTCCGTGCTTAATCCCGACATGGACCTGCAAATCATCCTTGTCGTTTACGCCTGTGCCACGTACGTGGTTGAATACATAAAGAAGGCTAACCGGGGCATCTCATTTCTAAGCCGTGCCATTCGGAAGATAATTGAGGATAACCCTGAGGCCGGACTTATATACGAACAGGTGCTCAGAAAAATGGGTGTGCAGATGATCAACACCATAGAGATATTGGCGCAAGAAGCGGCGTAGATGCTACTCAAGTTTGTCTTGAGTAGCACCAGCAGGGACGTCGTGTTTGCCAAAACTATGTGGCTGCAGGAGAGAACAAAGTCCAGAAAGAGTACGCAGCAGATGGACGAAGAGGGCCTCGCTCCTATGAGCGTGGACATTTGGCATAAGAGTTCGGTCGAGAAGTACGAACAACGTCTGCTCGACATGGAAGACGTCACGTAGTCCAAATTTATGACTGATTACAACCCTGCGAAGACTGCGAAACGCAAAAAAAAAAAACCGGTCATCTTGAGGTGTAGAGACTACAGTCCGGACGACCCGGTGAACTACAAGCGAGAGTGTGTTATGCTCTACCTGCCCTTCAGAAAGGAGATTGACGTCCTTGACGGCAATGCATTTGAAAGACTCTTCGATGAAACTCGCGAAAGAATCATGCAGATGAAGAGCAGATACAACAGTGGTGTGACTACTGCCGAGCTGCTTGCCTGCTGCCAACAGTTGAATGCAGCGGTTGCTCCAGATCAACAAAAACAAGAACAGGAAGCTGTTCCCACTCTACTTGATACCAATGACAACAGTGACTTGGCACCCCAAACAATAGCATCTGGCGGCGTCGTGGCGGCGATATGTCCTGCCGTTAGATGCAGGGAAGATTGCATGAGCCTGCACGATTACTACACCCGAATTAACCTGGTGAACCATCGTCAATGCATGTTGATTGAAGAAGTTATACATCGTGTCACCGACGCGGACGCCAGGCCCCTCCAAATCTTGTTTACGGGGCCTGCCGGCTGTGGGAAGATGTTCATGCTGCACCTTGTCATGGACGTGTACAACCGTTACTGTAAGAGCTGGCGAATCAATTACGGCGACGGGGAACTCTCGGGTGTCAATGCCTATATAGCGTGCGCCACGACCGGTAAGGCGGCAGTTGCCCTGAACGGGGTAACAGTGCATTCGGCATTTATGATCGTTATGACGTCATCCCGAGACAAAAAGTGTTTGTGTGCCGGCGACCTCAACATGTTTCGTGTCCTGTTTAGAGGGTTGCGATGTGTAATCGTAGATGAGGTCAGCATGCTGTTGCTAATCTGCTAAGGCAGGTGGACAGGTGCCTCTGTGAAATGCGGCCTCACCGGATGTGGGATGTGTGAACTGTTTGGGGGGTTTGACGTCATCATGTGCGGAGACATGAGGCAGCTACCACTAGTCAGGGCCAATGAGGTGTACAAGAGACCAAAGGCGGCCGGAGCCGTGTATAACACCGATGTGTTGGCCTGGCATCACCTCCAATACTTGCCCTTGACAGAAGTCGTTCGCCAGAGTGACACCCTGTTTTTGGCATTGCTCAAGATTGGTGACGATCGGGAGTTGAATGGGACGGAGATACAACTGCTCAACTCTCATTCCGTCAAGCAGGAAGAGAAGTGCCAAATACAGCGATGCAGTCAGGCTGTATTACAGTAATAAGGATGTAGATGCATACAACGAGAGAGTGGCCAAACGAACTCATAACAAGGTCGTGCAAGTTGCTATAGATGTCGTCTTTGGCCATAGATCATACGAAGAGAAGATCCTTGCGCTGAAGCATGTCAGTGAACACAGCAGAGTCGAAAGTGGAAACCTGCCATCTTCAATTACTCTGTGCATGGATAAACCGTACATGCTTATCAAGAATCTTGACGTGGCCGATGGACTGGTTAACGGCATGGTCGGGACCTTGCAAGAGATTGAGTTTAACGTTGAAGGAGAAGCAAGCAGAATTTGGCTTAGCTGCCCGCCTAATGTTGGCCTGATTGGAAAAGCCAGACTCGCTCAACGTGCGTGCAAACAACACCATGCAGCTTTGATACCCATAGATCTTGTTTGCATGCAATTCCATCTAAAAGGAAAACCCATGAAACACATGTCGGTGAAACGGACACAGTTCCCATTGCTCCCTGCAAGCGTAATGACCATCGACAAGTTCCAGCGAGGCGCATTTGATGCCGTGGTGTATGACTATGCTGGCAACCACGCACAAAAGTTGGTGTACGTTGCTCTTAGCAGGGTGACCAGTCTGGACGGACTTTATCTCACAAACAAAGAAGGTCGCCATGAATTTCTGCCCTTCCTCGGCAATCCCGACACGGCGTTGCGCTCAGAGTTGGAAACTGCGTTGGACATTCTGGCTACCGGAAGGCCTAGCTGAACTGAAAAGGAGTTGGTTGTCGTGACGGGGAACTTTAATAAAGACAAGAACTCCGCCTTTGTCCAAGCTCCAGAGGAGTGGTTTCTACTGGAGTTGAGCCAGCTCCAACCTCAAACCACCACACATTGGGGAAGCAGTTTAGACTTGGTTTTACAGAGAGCCTTGGCAGATACAGCCACGTCGTCAGCACAGTGCAAACCAAGTCCCACTACTTCATTGATCATCGCAGCGCCTTCATTGGTACAGTAATAGCTCGTTAATGTGACTCCCGTTAATTCGGAAATTTGGATAATTAGGACGGCTCTATTGGTCCCGGCCAAAGTGCATGTTAGTCTATGGAACCAAACCTTCGTTAATTCGTCAGAATTCGTTCCCGCACCGCTTAATTCGGTCAAATGCTGATGGCTGCCGCTACACGAAAGTGCGGTAAAGCAGCGCTGGCAACACAGGAGTGAAACCAAAACCTGAGAGGCAATGCCATCATCATCATCAATTAGTGGGGGCGATCGCAGCATCACCGAATGCCAGTGTCTCCTTTCTTCGCTCTACTTCCCCTTCGATGCCATTTTTCCTTGTTTTGTTGAGTTGGTATCATCTCTTCTTGCGAAGTTTTCTTTTTTCGTTGTGACCGTATTCTGCATGCCACCACCATCGTGCGCTACAGTGATGGCAACTACCGGCAAAGCGGCAGAAGTACTAAGCCAAGAACTTGGCGACTAAGTTGGAAATTTTGCAGGCTTTGAAGAATGGTGAATTGCGACAGCATGTTATGACCAAGTACAACGTGAAGCAGAGCACGTTTGGAACGTATGTAAAAATGAACAGACTCTTCAAGCCTTCGAAAGCGAGGAGTTTCATGCATCAAGAAAGCGGTTGCGAACCACAGCTCATCCCCACCTCGAAGCTTTGCTCCAGTAGGTTACTGACTGTCGCAATGCGCATCTGCCTTTGAGCGGACTTCTCATCATGGCACAAAGTGACAAGTACGCTGCAATGATGAACATTGACTCGTTCAGAGCTTCAGAAGAGTGCGGTGAAAAGGCCAGCGTTGATGAAAGTGTGACCACCCAGTGGAAAAATGTGAAGCTGCTTGAGCACATCGCTGCATATGAACCAAGTGACATGTTCAGTGCAGACGAAACGGCTCTATTTTTCAGAGCTCTGCCTGACAAGAAGGCGACTTTCAAAGGGGACCCGCGCATTGGTGGCAAAAGGTGCAAGCAAAGGATAACTGTGCTTCTTGCCGCCAATGTGACTGGCATGGAGCGCTTGCCACTTGTTGTCATCGGGAAGGTGCATAAGCCACGTTGTTTTAAAAAAAGGAAAAGCCTTCCTGTCGAGTAAAGAGCGAACTTCTTAGGACGGCTTGAATGACCTCGGACATTTTTCGAGGCTGGCTGCAGCAGTTAGAACGGCACTTCACGTCTAAGGACCACAAGATAATTATGGTTGTTAAGAGCTGCAGTGCACTGTACAGTCAAACTGAAGAGCGTCAAGGTAGTTTTTTTGCTGCCCAACACTACATGTGACCTTCAGCCAATGGACCAGGATATCATTCACTACATGAACTCGAAGTACCAGAAGCGCTTGATACAGCGAATTATCTTATGCTCAGAAACTGGAAAGCTGCATGAAGTGGGCTTACTCAGCGCAGTGCACATATTCGCCCACGTGTGGAAAAATCAAGGTGTCTACCAACCGGGAAAACCGGGAATTCTCTGGGTTTTTGAATAGTCTGGAAATACTCAGGGAATTGTCGCTTCTATCAGAAAAAAATTTGCTGTAATTTTATCGAAAGGGAACGAAGGTCGCGATAACGCTAGCTTGCTTGAGTAAAATAGAGGAATCGTAACGAATCATCATTGGCACTGTGTCGACGGCTGGAGGAGTTGCCATTACCCGCCGTGGTTGCTCAGTGGCTATGGTGTTGGGCTGCTGAGCACGAGGTCGCGGGATCGAATCCCGGCCACGGCGGCCGCATTTCGGTGGGGGCGGAATGCGAAAACACCCGTGTGCTTAGATTTAGGTGCACGTTAAAGAACCCCAGGTGGTCAAAATTTCCGGAGTCCTCCACTACGGCGTGCCTCATAATCAGAAAGTGGTTTTGGCACGTAAAACCCCAAATATTATTATTATTGGAGGAGTTGCCATTGTACAGTCAACGGCCGACTTCCAGACGTCCGACGGCTTCACGGCACGACCACGTATACCATTGGGTCAATGTATTAGAACGTCTGAAATTTCAGACGCAAAAACCTTTCGATGTCCGATTTTTGGGACTTTTTGCTGTGACCGCAGGTCCGAAATGGCATTAGTCAAAGCCACTACCTTCGATATTGAGTATTTTGCAGCCTCGAACCGGCACTCACGCAGATCCGCTTTCAGCCGTAGCCATCACCGCAGAAACGCCAGGCGTAGCCGCTTCAACATTCGCTATTAAGTTTCTTGCCATTTGGTGCCGTGTTCTTTATTGAAAGGATTCGCCACTGTCAGCAATGGCACTGACTCCGCCTTTCTGGTACTGGTGATTGGCTTCGGAGGTCGGAAAACACGGCGCGTTGCATACTGCTAGGTCCCGAAAGTCAGCTTTGCCTCATTACAGAAGTGTTACGCAGCAAAGCATAACAAGCATGGGAAGGGGCAATAGTCACGGGACACAGTACATATTCCTTAAAGGGACACTAAAGTGAAAAATGATTTCTTCTGCATCAGTAAATTACCGTTATACAACACCAAAAACACCACTCTTACAACGATAAGACGTTTGGTAAGCCAGAAAAAGTGCAAGAACGAAATACGGGTGGCGACGCCTACTTGAGTTGCCACACCTGGGGGCTGTGACGTCTCGGATTTTGATGGCATATTCTAGGGCCTACTAAATATATATAGCGGTACAGATTGACTACATTGTGTTCTAAAGAAACCAAATATTAAACATGGCAAGTTTCGGAAACCTTTATTCAGCCAACGCGGCCCAAATGCGAAAACATACTTTGGAATCCCTGACGTCACGCTGACGTACCGGCGCTGGGGTTTTGGCGCGAAATTCAAATACTAATGCTTGGACCTTTATTTTCTCATCTAATAATCAATTTTTTCGAAACGACTGCCTGCACGGTGCTCAAACAATGCTTCATTAGTCTAAACTGATTTATTGTTTCGCTTTAGTGTCCCTTTAATTATTCACACGTGCACCCGCCATCTCCTGTCACAGTACGAGCACCGATATGCCTAATAACTGTACTGGAAGTCCTTCAGAACTTTTTCGGATGTGTCTGTGGCGATTTTGAGCCCTCAAGATCAGTAAAAGACATGCATCCAATTTGTTGTCATCCTTTCCTTTTTGAAATGCCTGGTATTTTGGACATTTTCGCGGCCCCTAGGGAGTGCGAAAAATTGGACGTTGACTGTACAAACCTAGAGGATGCTCCAAATGGTCCGTGTAGCAAACGCGTAGTGGAAGGACAAGAACAGAAGGGACCTACACATTGAGGAATAAACGGGAAAGGAAGCGTGCTGTCACTTCTTTGAAGGAGCTTGAGCTCAAAAAACAGTGTTGGCTGACGCTGAGATGCAGGTTTCCCTCATCCAAACCAAAACAAAATCTTTGAATCAGCGAAATGCAACACTGAGGCATTGTGCGGGGGCAGAGAGTATGTCAGGACAGTTGAGGTTGACTTTATTACCAGCTGTTGAGAGAGAATCTCATTTGTGACAGAGTTCGGGCTTCATACAAATGAGCTTGCTATCAGTTGATAGAAATAGTTCATATTCGAAAATATTTCATTCGTTATGCATCTCCTTCTTATTCATATTTGAGAATCTTCAACTCAATTTGCAGTGGGTTTTACCATTCTTTTCGAAGGTATTTTATTCACTGTGCAGTTTACTAAGCCTTCCCTTCTGTTTTCTTTTTTGAATAAAATAAGCACTACTCCTTACTATTCAAACTGGATTAAGTCATCTTTATTTTTTAACATGCTTACTAGAGAGGGATAGGATTGGGAAACGTGGTGTGAGCCCGTCTTGACACAAAAGTTCTGTTTCACTCAGGGAATTTTGTAAAAGCACTCATGGAAAACCTGGAAAACTCGGGGAATTTGAAAATGTCAACTTGGTAGATACCCTGAAAAATACACCTCCGCAAGTCATCACCAACTGTTTTTGGCACAGCGGTTTTGTGAGACCCGAGCATGCGGCAGTAGCCGACGAGGTGTCAGTCAAGTCCGCCGATCATGACTCCCCGACCTTCGATGCTGTCCTTCCCACATATGTGACCCTTTAGGACTACATTGCGATTGATGATTGTGTCGCCATGACTGGTCTCCTGACCAATGAAGAAATTATTAATGATGCCACGGGCGCCTGAGAAGACTGATTCAGATGAAGAGTCATGCGAGCAGGTGCAGCCACGACCTCATCACACCTCACAAGAAGTCACGGAGGCGCTTTTAATATTGGAGGATGTTTGCCGGAGCACTTCGAACAGTTTGCGGGCTGTTGGCCACTTGGAAGAGTTAAGAAAAATTGTGATGTCAGCTGGAATCTGCACAAAAAAGCAGACGACTATTGCAAAATACTTCAGTAAACAAAGGTATGCTCCTCCAACTTGATTTTAATGTTGTTTTTCCTTTTCATTCGTTAATTCGACACTCGGATAATTCTGACATTTTTCCTGGTCCCGTGATATCTGAATTAACAAGGTTTTTACTGTATAAGGAGCAAAAGCCTAGTCATTACCTGAACAGTGTGTGGTGACACGGCGTGCGAGCGTGTCGCGTATGCGTGTCGGAAGGAACAGTCGACGAGCCGCGCTCCAGGTGACGAAAGGGAAAAAGTCCCCCGTTTATTGTGCTGGCCGATAATATACATTCTGGGGACGTCACGTGTCACAAGTAGCTTGGCACTCGCAGTGGTTGTCCAGCTATCTGTCGTGACGTTACACGCTGCACACAGGCAGGCGATAACAGCACATCCCTCTTTTTCAAGGACAGGAACATTCGCACATACATGGTAGAGAATATGTTATACCAGAAAAAAAAACAACAGCAAACTACTCAAAGTCACGTCGTATGGATTTCTTCACCACACAAGAACATTCGAAAATACAAGACAGAGAACATATATTGTACTAGAAAAACACTGAACACTAAACACCAAAGCACTACTCATCAAAGCCCAGTCGAATGGGTTTCTTCACCAGTCTACCAAACCGTGTTACAGTGGGAGTGGGGTCACCACTGGCCACCGCGCGAGTTGGAGGCCCCGCTGAATCTGTTGCAGTCGCGCCATCTGGGCTATGAGCCAATTGTGCCGCGCTCGGCTGCTCCGCGGTTTCTGGAAATTTGTAAGTTTCCATGTGCGGCCTTTCTTTTGGGAGACGGTTAAGCATTCTCCTGTTTCGGCGGAGGCAAACGCCGTCGTCTGTTTGCACTACATATGACCGCGGTTTCGGTGCTCGTGCGAGGACTGTGGCCTTGGATTGCATATCTGTCACCCAGACCAAGTCACCTGCTTTTAGCTCGGGAAGCCGTCTGGCCCGATGGCGTCGGTTGTAGTAGCGGCATTGCAGCCGTCTCACCGTCTGGTCTCTGGCCACGACTTTCGGGCTGCTTTTTCCCGGATTTCGATGACATGGTAGCATTGGGACTCTTGTCCTCAGTCGCCTACCCATAAGTATTTCCGCAGGACTGACCCCAAGAATGCCGGGCGTCGCCCTGTAAGCCAACAATGCCAGATAAGGGTCTTTAGACTTCAGAAGGAGGTGCTTAACCGTCTGAACCATTCGCTCTACTTCCCCGTTGCCCTGCGGGTGCCTCGGACTCACGGTGACATGGCGAAACCCGTATGACATAGCGAACTGTTCAAACTCAGTTGCCACGAACTGAGGACCGTTGTCGGTCACCATGCACTCAGGGATTCCATGCCTAGAAAAAATACTTTTCAGTCTATCAATGACCGTGCCCGACTTTGTGGAAGGCAGAATGGCTACCTCAGGGTAACGTGAAAGATAATCCACGGCGACAAGATATGCCTGGCCGTTGATTACGCACAGATCTACTCCCACTCTCGCCCAAGGAAACGATGGTGTTGCGGTTGCTATCATGGGCTCGGCTAGTTGCTGGGCATGTCGTGCGCAAACAGTGCACTGATTCACGAACTGTGCCAGATCGGTGCTCAATCCTGGCCACCAGACAGAACCTTTAGCAATATTACGACAACGCACGATACCCTGGTGCCCATCATGTAGTCTACACAGCACTTCCGTTCTTAGAGACTGTGGGATTACAAGCGTTGTTCCTTTCAACAAGAGACCATCAATTATGCTAAGGCATGCTCTATCTTGCCAGTAAGGCATGAGGAAAGAAGGAACATTCGGTTTCCTTGGCCAATTGGTTTTACACAGTCTGCGCAGGTGTTTGCAAACGGGATCATTAATTTGACATTCTCTCACTCTGGATAAAAAATTGTCCCCCGTTTCCAAGCCAAGCAAACACGCCTTAGAGTACGCTGTGATATCTGACACACTCAAGCCTTTTTCAGAATCGCTGCCTGCTACAGGGGATCGCGAGAGGGTGTCTGCCGTGACTAGCGATTTGCCGGGAACGTACTGGACCGTGAAAAGATAGCGCATAAGGCGTAGCCGGAAGCGTTGAATTCGAGGGGGCATATCATCAATGGCCATCTGGCCCAGTAAAAACACTAAAGGCTTGTGATCAGTTTCAAAGGTAACGTTTAGGCCACGGATGTACTCGTCAAATCTTTCGGCTGCCCACGTGAGCGCAAGCGCTTCTTTTTCTATCTGGGAGTATCGCCGTTCTGTGTTCGTGAGAGAACGAGACGCGAAAGCTATTGGTCTACGGTGACCGTTTTTCTGCGTTTGAAAAAGAACAGCTCCCAGTCCGAAAGAGGATGCGTCCGCTGAAAGGATGGTAGGAAGCGTTGCATTGTACATGGCCATACACTGCGCAGAACAAAGCTCGTTCAGCGCTTTTGCTTGGTCACACCCCCAGACCCATTCGCTATCTTTGTGCAAAAGAGCACGCATCGGAGCGGTAGTTTGCGCCAGGTGAGGCAAAAAGCGACCTAGGTGATTGGCCATGCCGAGCAAGCTTCTCAGTTCAGTGACATTTTTCGGTGCGTTTAGATTCTTAATAGCGCTGACCTTCGCTGGATCAGGCTCAATTCCGTTCTCATTCAGAATATGGCCCAGAAATCTCAGTTTATTAACGCCAAACAGGCACTTTTCTTTGTTCAGAGTCACGTTTGCGCTAGCTAGGCGTGACATAACATCAGCTAAACGTTCGTCATGCTGGGCTTTCGTATTACCAAACACTAAAATGTCATCCATGACGTTGACAACGCCTGGCAGGCCACATAGGATTTCCGACATCCTTTTCTGGAAATACTCCGGAGTGGACGCAATTCCGAACGGTAGTCGGATAAAACAGTACCTCCCGAATGGAGTCAAGAACGTAGTTAGTTCTTCAGAGTCCCTACTTAGTCGGACTTGATGGAACCCTGAGAAGGCGTCAAGCTTCGAAAACCATTTCGCACCCGCCAGAGAGCCTAATGCTTGTTCGACCGTAGGTAGCGTGAAGCGTTCACGAACGACGCACTTATTTAACTTTGTGAGGTCGACGCATACTCTCAGTTTCCCCGACTGTTTAGTTACCAGGACTATTCCTGCGCACCAATCCGTGGGGCCGTCTACCTTTCTAATTATTCCCATGCGCACGAGTCTCTCGATTTCCTGCTTTAGCCTTTCCATGAGCGGAATCGGCACTCGCCGCGGAGCGGTTATGGCATGTGGAATTGCGCCCGGTTGTAGCCTGATTGTGTATTCTCCTGGAATAGTGCCTAGACTACGACTCATGCGCGGAAAAAGTGTCTCATACCGTTGCTTGTCTGCAGTTAGCGAGTCGGCAAATTTAACGATACCTAAAGCCTCTAAGGCTGGCAGCCCGAGAAGTACGTCGCGAAGAGGGCTAACGACATAGCACGTTTGTCGGACAGTCCTCTGTTTCCACGCAATCTCTGCGACAAATTTGCCTAGAACATTGAGCTTGTTCCCGCCAGCCCCCTGTAGCACCTCGTCTGCGTTATCCAGGTGGGTGGGCAATCCTGGAAATGTAGAAGGTAGAACCGACACTTCTGCACCCGAATCAACTTTAGCAAAGATAGGCACAGAGTTTATCAGAACCTGCACATAGCGCGCTTTCCCGGCCGCGTCAATCGCGCCAATGAAAGTTTCCCCGGTACCATGTTCGACAGCCGAGACGCGTACCTTTCTTTGCGCTGACCCAACTTTCTTAAGGCAGGCTTTCGCAAAATGTCCTTTGTTACCACAGTAGTGGCACTTGGAAGCTTTGGCTGGGCACGTCGACCTCGGGTGCGCGTCGCCGACGCAGTAGGGGCACCGTCCCTCTTTATGCTGCGGGCGTTTCTGGTGGCCTACGGCGTCCACGATGGCACCTTCGTCCTGAAGTTCTGGCGGGCTCCCGATGTGGGCACCCTCCGGTCGAAGGCTCTGCTGCTGCTGACGCACGGTTTCCTTGAGGCGAGCCTTGGCCAGCGCCGTAGCCAATGTCAGCTGCGGATCCATCTGCAAGGCCTTGGATAGTTGCATGTCCCGGAGCCCGACGACAAACCTGTCCCGGATGAGTCTCTTCTTCATATCCCCAAAGTCGCAGCGGTCTGCCAGCACGTGAAGTGCGGTTGTGAACTGATCCACCGACTCTTCTGGTCGTTGCTGGCGTCTGTGAAAGCAGGCACTTTCATAAACAATGTTCCGCTCTTTGACGAAATGACTGTTGAACCTCTGCTTGACGACATCGTAACTTTTTGCTTCATCGTCGGTCAGCTCAAATGTAGCAAAGACTTCGCGGGCTTGGCGTCCCATTGTGTAAAGTAGCGTGCGCACCTGGGCCTCTCCCGAACGTTCGTTGAGAGCTGTGGCGAAGCGGTAGTCATCGAAGTGGTCGATCCACGCCGGCCACTCTGACGTTTTGTCAAAGTCCAGCGGTGGTGGCTGCTGGAGCCCGGGGATTACCGTTGCGGGCTTGTTTGCCATTTTCTGGAAATGCCACCGTCCACAGCCTCAGCGAGATAGTTGACCACCGCCCACTTCTGACACCATGTGGTGACACGGCATGCGAGTGTGTCGCGTATGCGTGTCGGAAGGAACAGTTGACGAGCTGCGGTCCAGGTGACAAAAGGGAAAAAGTCCCCCGTTTATTGTGCTGGCCGATAATATACATTCTGGGGACGTCACGTGTCACAAGTAGCTTGGCACTCGCAGTGGTTGTCCAGCTATCTGTCGTGACGTTACACGCCGCACACAGGCAGGCGATAACAGCACACAGTGTGTCTTGCCGTGTCTATACAATAGAGCTAAACCAAACGCTTAACCACAAGCTAACACCACAAGCATAGCCATGCAGCTCTTGCTTTTGCAGTTCAACTAGGGTTAGCCAGAGCTAAACCACAGGCAATTTTTTGTGATCTGTCTGCTGCCTTCTCTGTGCCATATTGACAAACTGGCCGTAACGCTCTTTGCGTCACATCCTTTTCTGACCGTGCTTGCAGGGTAAGCCCTTGCGCAAGCACGTCTCCACAACATATTGACTATATCAGTTAAAATTTGCATGGTATATGGCAAGCACACGTACATTGGACCCTGCGCCAAAAGAGTTTGCTGCTGCTGCACCGAATCGGTCCCTTTGCCTGCACCAGGATCTCCGCCGCAAAGTGAAATGGCTCTTCCACCACTGCAACAGGCATGTTCTGATGTAGTGTTACCAAATCCAGAATGACGCAACCATAACCATAAAATTGTTTTTTCTTTGTGAATGTTATTGTAAAGATAAACTGTCACTGACTTTTTTCAGTGGCCAAATTTTTAAATTTTTTTTTTGCTTGAGCCTATAGATACTGATTTCTTTATTTCATTTTTTTGGTGAATATCACGGAGCATGAAACTAGTTGTTTCCGGGCGCTTCTGTGAATCTTCAAAGGTTGTAGATCTGCACAGCTAAGCTTTACCATGACAATAGGCATGTTCCTATATAGTGTTAACAAATCTGTCTGTGTCAGTGCATTCTGCTGGAAACCATTTGTGTTATAATCATTTGTCTCTGTGATGCAGCGTCATGGTTGTCGTATACAATCAGAGAGAGTACTTTGAGAGCACTCTCAAACGGCCAGTCGAACATGCTGTCTGTTTTCGTTACATTTGCTGACTCTGAAACCTGCTCTATGACTGCACATCTTGTTCCTTGATCCAATACCTAGAACAATAATGCTTTCGAGAAGAAAAGCAGAACACCATGTGACGATTTGACCACGCAGGAATTTCAAGTACAGTTACTGTTCACGCACAAATAGAATTATACAATATTTAATTCTAATAAGACATGGGTGTAGAGCTCTCAAGTATAATGCAGAAAAAACTACTGGGCAGATACAATGCTGTTAGCGTCGATGTGCTTCCTCAGTTCATCCATTGGCTGCAGGACCCCCCGACGTACTTCTCATTGTTGGTCCCATCAGTGGACAAAAGGAGCGTAAATAAAGAAATTCAATGCTTCTGGGCTGGCAATACTTTGATTACTCAATGGAGCGCATGTGGCTCACAGGTGTGCATGCTGGTCTTAGTTCTCTGGTAAATTTGAATTCACTTACCTTTTTATGTTAGAATGCTGAAAGCAAATTCAACGTAAATTTTTCGGCTTCCTGTCTTTATTCTTTTGTTTAACTTATTGATGTTGAACTCTAGCTAAAAGGTATAAGTTAATTCTATGCTCTATACTAGTTTTGACTGCTTTCTAAATGAGTCCGTAGCAGGAAAAAATGCTTCCAGCAGGGATATATTCACGTGTTTTCAGTTGGCATCTTCTGCTGTTGCAATCTGCTGAATCTTCGCAGCAGACATCATTTTCCTTGTCGACTGGGAATTCCTCCACACTCTTCGGCAAGACAGTGATGGCCTTTCGTAGTGGGGGATTCCATAAAATCTTAACCACTTCTTCAACGCACACCCAAACGTTCAGCCACTATCACACAGACGGGTGTCACGACATCGTGCCACCGTAGCCATCGTAGCCAGGAGAAAAGCAGCGCCGCTAGCATCTAAGATTTGGCATTGTCTCACAATAACGACAACATTTGAGATGACGAAAACACAAGGTCAGCACAAGGTGTTTTGAAACAAAGCAACAAACGTGCTTTCACATGCTTGGGCGGCCGCGCCGGGACCTGTCATCATTTTGGGCTTGATGCAAATACACTATTTAGCAGCAGCTTTACTGTAGTTCTCGTGTACCACCATGCTCGTGCAGCAGGATGACGAGGACATGCTGTTTTTAGTCTTCCATTACGAAAGCTCATTCATAGCGTAAATTATTTTACGTTGTAAGCTAGGGGAAAAATGTTGCGTTACATGTTTTTGGGGTTCTGGAGAGTTACATATGTTGCAGTACCAGCTACATGCATTAGCCACCATCCTCTTCGCGATTGTTGCGGTATTGTTTGAGCAATGCCCCACCCCACAGAGGATGTTTTGTGGTTCGTAGACAGCGTTAAAGTGCTGTCCAAGAGTTATAACAATGTAAACCAAGTGAAAATAAACTTCTGCTCTGTGGAGATAACGTCCATCAGTTTCATCTTTTGCTATTGCCAGACATGGAGCCATGCATAACTTTTTTTTTGCTGGAAAATTGGGTGTGGGTCAGATTTGTGTAGGAGCTCTGATATCTCTTCTGCTTTGCACACATAGAGAGGCGGGGGGGAGGTGGCATGCTTGAATTGGGAAAATACTGCCAATTGAATTAGTGGTGTGTTGTGCCGTTTTTTCTGTCTCTTGTTTAACTCGAGGATAATCGACCAATTTTAACAATCCTTTCGGGATTTAATTAACGCAAGTCGACTGTGTCACGCAGCACTTAAGCAGTGCAGCTGCTAAAGCAGAGCAAAAGGAAGACGGTGCAAGATGATTGGCTGTTTCGGACTGTGACGAGTCTTTTCATTCGTATTTGTGTCATGGGTAGAGAGATTATTCTCTCTAGCTTTCTTTTTTTATGCTGGTGGTGCACTCTTGCTGTGTTAGTTTTCCATGCCTGTTGTCGGGCCTTGAACACTTTCAGGCCACGTTTTGTGGCTTTTCATTCCGGTTCCTTTCTGTCTATTGTCCGTGAGAATAAATTAACATTCATTCATTCATTCATTTTATCCCCTGCACTTTTATCCTATTCAAAACAACATTGGCAAGATGTGGTGTGTTAGACGCGCTAGACGCCTTGGTTCTGTTCGGGAGCTTCCAAAGGAGCATTCACCTGATCGGTCCAGCACCAAAACCAGTGGGCAAGGCCAACACTGAAGTGGCACTAGCCAGGTCAGCCACAGATCGAGACAACCTAGCTTTTGGACACCGCAGTTTGAACCACTCATATTCACCAGTAATGCAGGTTAGGACAGCTGGCTCAGGCACCATGGTAGGCACCGAGCCACTACAACCATGTTGGCGCAGCTCATGAATAAAGTATTTTTTCTTTACCGGGACTGATTTTCTGTAGCTTGAGAATCATAAAGGTGCATTGACCACTTGGAAAAGCTTTATTGAGGAATTCAAGGCTGGCATCGAAGACTCGATGCCACCTGGTGGACAGAAAACAAACGGCATATCAAAACAAAAAGTAGAAAACATAAAAGTAGGGGGCAATACAAACATGAATTCATATCATCGTAATACTACAAGATTAGAAGGCACTAGAATGCAGCAGATATTCTACTTCGTCATGTGTTAGGGATATTGTTGGTTGGCTTATAATGATTTGAAGTTGACAAATATGAAAGGTTTATGATTTCTGGGTTAAGCTGATTGTGGCTGCGGGTGAGAATGATGGTGTTAGTGAAACAAGGCAAACAACTGCACCTCTTGCAGTGGTCTGTTAAGTAGGAATGAGGCGAACTAGTTCTTTTAATCTCGCACTGCTGTATCTGCCGCTCTGACCACCGTACACCTTTCAACAAGCTAATGGCAGCTTTTAAACAACGCTGACTTTATATGGCACAGAAAAATGTACATGTCTAACACCATAAGCACTCACACCACTGTCTTCCTCTGTTAGCCTAGTTCTAACACTGTTACATATTCTCGATAGACTAGCCAAGGAGGAAAACACTATGTCAATGTTGTTATTCATTTTAAACAGCACAAGAAAAGAAACACACGGACAAGTAAGAGTACAGGACCAGCGCTGACTACCAACATCTTTATTGAAGCCCACACAAATGTATACTATTTGCAATGGACTGAAAGAGAGAAAGGAAGAAAGGGATGGTGAGTCATCTTCAATCAACTCCTGCTGCGCAATGTAAAATACACAATATGTGTGCGGTCGAAACTGATTAACTTCTAAGGAACTTAAGTTCCTTATCGCAAAGCGCTTTAGAAGGGGCGCTTACGCAAGTGGCTCTTAACTCACAAATTGAAAAGGCCTCAAAGATTTCCCTGGCCTTCTGATTGCTGGATCTTCTCAGCAAATGTGTCTTTTAGGCGGGGTGAACAGCCACACTTTGCACAACGAATGGCTAGATTACTACTGGCCTTAATCTGGACACAATATGCATGCTCATGTAAACGTTCATCAAAGCAGCATCCTGCTTGCCCTATGTAAGTGCAGCCGCATGAGGTGGGGATGGCATAAGATACATTATTATTGCGATCTACAGGCTTGGTGGTATGTCTCTTGCTACACAGTCCAGGTGTTTGCTGGTTATTGTCGACTTTTTTGCACAACCTTCCCAACTTGTTAGGAGCGGTAAACACCACCGTAACACCAGCCCAGCCTGCGACCTTCTTGATGCGGTGGGACATACAGTGTACATACGAGATCACGACAGTCTTGGTGATGTCCTTTACCACTTCGCACGGTTTCATGGGGGAACTACCCTCTTGCAATCAGATTTCCATCAAGGATGACAGCAGTTGTGCTAGATAGCCACTTGCCTTAAGCCGATGGACTTGGTTAGCAAAGCTGCTGGACATCAAGTGGGGCCAAGAGCGAACGACAGCATTTCTGAGAGCTCGAGAGCTCGCTTAAAAGACACACATTTGCTGAGAAGGTACAGCGATCGCATGGCCAGGGAAATCTTTGAGGCCTTTTCTATTTGTGAGTTAGGAGCCACTTGCATAAGCGCTCCTTCTGTGGCTATTTGCGATAAGAAACTTAAGTTCCTTAGAAGTTAATCCGTTTCGATTGTTTACGTATTGTGTATTTTACATTTTTATAGTTTTACGTTTGTGACGCATGTGCAGCAGTAGTTATTAACAGTGACTTGTCTTCCCTTTCTTCCTTTCTCTCTTTAAGCCTGTTGCGAATAGTATATATTTCTTCGGGCTGCAATAGAGATGATGTTGGCAGTCGGCGCTGGTCCTGTGCTCTTTTTTGTCCATGTGCTTTTGGCGCTGTTTAACATGAATGACCCATACCAACTAGCTCGCACCAAAAACCTTCCAAGTCAGTGTTGTATCTGTTAGCAATATTCAGGTTATGCAACAACTTGCATATGTATGGCATGACAATTGGCTTTTCATGGCAGAGCTCTTTTCATGGCAGGGCTCTTTTGCTCATCTGTTTGAACCATTTTATGAGCTTGTTACAAGCCATGGTGACACAGTACCTGGGGTAGTCTGCTGCACGCAACCTAGATGATTGCTCGTGGAAGCTGCTGGCATTACCAGCCACGGTCTGTCAAGCCATTGCTGCTGTTTTGGTATTATCATTCGGAGGTTGTAAAAAACTCGGTTGCTTTTTCTATGTGGCCATTGCATGGCAGTCAGTTGCAACTAAGCACCCACACATTCCGCGAAAGAAAGAAAAAAAATCAAGTGAGGCATTGATGTGTGTGCAGCCCTGTTTCTGTGCATGCTAGTTGTAGGCTGCGTTATCTTTTCACGGTCATAAGTACTATTTGAATGCGGACACTCTTTCACGTGAAAAACACGGGACATGAAAACCGTGAAGTTCCGTGCAGTCTTGTTTATTTGCAGTGGAGGGAACCAGTTATAAAGTCGGCACGTGCACTTAGCACATTTTGCTTAACTTTATTTCGTATTCAAAACGATGTTTTGGGTGCGGATCGACCCCTGTGGGCTTTTCGTCTGGAAAGTCAACCAAGCAGACCCACAATAAGGGAAGGGCACCGTGTTGCTGTCATCGCAGGCCCGCATCATAGACAGGCAAGGCGCATGCGCAGCTTACCTCAACAATACGAACATGTGCCTGAGCAAGCTTGCTGGGCATGAAGTCTTTTCTGTTGAAAGCCACTATCCTATAGTGTCATTTCTCGGGTGCTGCAAGAAATTTACACGCACAGCGAGTGCACTCCACACAAACTTGTGTCTCCGTGAATGTTGATGGCAGGCCTCTCACATGGGCAGCTGACGATGGCGCAGTGCGACTTGGAACGAATAACCTTTGTACATCCCGTTCAGCATGTGTGTCAAGAATGCATGTGAAAGCACGACAACATGTGACCGCGCAACACCAGTGCAGCCACTTTCTCCCGCTGTCTCACAGCCCTCACCAGGAGGCAGTGCCTGGTGTTAGGAGTAGCGGTGCTACTCATGCTACGAGGCTATAAAATATCTGGTCTACAGAACTGTGGAATGCTTTATCCAGTCATGTTCGAACTTCAGTGCCTGCTGAATTCCTCTTGAATATTGTTAACCACTGATTTTTATTGTACCTTGTTTTGTTTTTCTCCTTTGCCGTCTCTGTATTTTCTACTACCCACTCCTGCAATAGTCCTTAGGGGCTGCAGTATGTTGAAATAAATAAATAAATAAATGAATAAATAAATAAATAAATAAATAAATAAATAAATGCAAATATTAGGTAACTTGGACTGTTCAAATACTACTACAGAAATGTTGCAGTACTTGTTTCATTCCAAGAAAACACTGCCCAAGAGCAGGGAGTAGAGACGTTGCATTCACATCACCGAATTTTACTGCCATCCGTGAATAAAATGGCACCTGACAGCCGGCACTATGGTTCTCTGCATAAAATGCAAAAACCTGGCCAGGAACCAAGCCAAGAAAGTGGAAACTGGAAGGGAAAACACCTACTGAATGGTAAACACAATTTCCCATCGCGATAAATCTCGTTCACAACCCTGAGAACGGCACCTTGGCTGGCAATGCTGCACTTGATGCTGCTGTCGTGGCATTCTCTGCTACCTGCAGTTTGTGTGTGTTTCATGAGCTCGCAAAACCAGCTCAGCACTAGGTGATAACAAAACTACTGAAATGCGAAAGTGCGGGCAGCACAGTCAAGTGAAAATGAAACAACCTCTCGACCACCCACGTCGTCATTAAGGGTAACTTAAATGAGTTCTTTTTTCTAAGAATCGAATAGAAGTAGACAGGTACATTTTCTTCCCTCTTAAAATGCTATGCAATGATCTATTTATTATGAGTGTTTGAGTACTACGGACAGTATTATAAAGGGAAGTGCGTACATCATCAGGCTAGGGGAGTCTCAAATCGTGTTCTGCATTTATCTCAACTTCTCAATCACTAAAGCTCTGTTCTTTATAATATTGATGCCTTGAAAGTTCTCGAGCATTAAACTATCACTTTAGCTTGATTCAATAATTGCTTTTAGTGTCCCTTTAAGGAAATAAACTGGAGCCGGCATAAACATCAGTAGCCTGGCCCGTTCCTTAGTTTCCAGTTGCAGTTGGTTGTGCTGTGCTGCGGTGGTCGTGCTGCTAGAGCCAGTAGTGCTGTGTTCCTTACGCAGTGGTATTTATTCTCTTTGCAGTGAAGCCATCCTGGAGAAGATTATTGCCCAGACACAACATGTGGCTCTGCGGTTACGGTGAGCTTTTTGCCAGCATTACCAGAGACCAGTGCTTGAAGTGGCACACCTGACTGCTTGCATGAGAGATGGGAGGGGGATGCATTAAAACATAGGAATGAAATGGTTGTACCATACACATAATTCCTAAATATTCAATATTATGAAGATTTGTTAAATAGAGTATCATGACATCGCATAGAATGGATAACATAGAAATCACTAGACGTTAGTTTATACTGATGCTTGCTATTGCCATAGTATTTTCATTACTTTTTTCATTCATTTAATCGTTTCTTAAAGGAGTCCAGAGCCACCCCTTGGGTTTGGTGAGAAAACAGTCTGCGATAGCATATGCTGCTGTGAACATCTCAGCCAAATTTTGCAGCCGTGCATAGCGCATGGAGCTTGCAAGTGGAGCGTGAAGTCACCTTTTTCTCCAGCACTTTTTTTTTTTCAACTGAACCCTACTTCCCATTCCCATTCGCGGTTGCTATTGGCCAATAGCTGACATCAGTCAAGAACAATGCTTGGATCAGTGCACTTTTTCCTACTGTTGCTGGTAATATTTATTGATGCATTATAAAAAACAGGATGATCCAGGTGAAATTCTACTTTCAAATTTTTATACAAATTGCGTACTTCCGGAAGAAGTGACTAAAGTCAGCTCTCGCTCAGCCGTGGCAGGCTCCCCCAGTAGGAACTTAAAGTTTGGCCACCTTCCTTATCGGTGTCATAGCCATCGAGTCTTGCTAATTTCGACTAGCTTTAAACACTCAACTAGCTTAGAGCCACGTGAAACTTAAGGTCGGCACATGCGCGCTTGCCAGCATGTGCTCACTCCTGGCCGTTCCTACCTTGGCAGACTTCGCTTCATATTGCTACGGAGCAACCAGTAGTGGCGCCAGTCAGAAGCAAGTGCTTTTACGTGTAGATGTGGAATCGGGTCTCTACAGCCATCTTGTTTATACATCATTGTCTCTCTTGTAAATATTGTAAATGCATCTTTATATGTGACTTCTGCAACATAACAAATTGGTGAGAGGTGCTGGGTACTCACGAGAACAACGGAGTTCCACAGGGGTCAACACCTCGAACTGGACTACATGACGGATGAAACAGGACCCAACATGACGCGGCCCATATTAACGCCTGCAACCTTGACGGTTGTGGCTCGTTCGCAGGATCCAGGAATGTTCTGCGGCACCGACCACCTCGACGTGGAAGACTGGATCGCCACTTATGAGTGTATAAGTGCCCGCAACAAATGGGATCCGACAATTATATCGGCTAACTTGGTCTTCTACCTACAAGGCACAGCGAAGGTGTGGTATGACAACCACGAGGAAGGGGTTAACGACTGGGACATGTGTAAACAGATGCTGAGGGACTTGTTTGGCTGTCCTGCAGGTGGCAGAGCACCGCTAAGAAAAAACTTGTGACCTGTGCCCAGACGTCCACAGAATCGTACGCCTCTTACATCCAGGACGTACTGGCTCTCTGCCGTAAGGCTGACAGCGATATGGCTGAGTCAGACAAGGTTGGGCATGTACTGAAGGGGATTGCTCACAGTGCTTTCAACCTGCTCATGTGCAAAAATTGTGGAAGAGAACAGGACATCATTAAAGAGTGTCAACACTTTGAGCAGACCAAAAGTCGCTGCATCGCAACGCCGTTCGCACGTATGCAGAACACAGCTGCGACAACTTCTTGTGATAACAGGCTAGGAGTGCAGCGACCATCTTCGTCAGATGACCTGACACGGATAGTGCGGCGAGAACTTGAAGCCGTGGCTCCTGCAGCCCTTGTTTCCTGTCCCAGTGAACCGAACAACTTGCCTACAACACCATTTGTGCAGGCAATAGTCCGTGAAGAACTCACTAATCTTGGAATTAATTCTGTACGTGCCGTTGCCACTTCACAGCTGTCTCATGCTCCAGGTCTATTGGCTGGTCTGCGGTATCCTGCACACTACCGAAATCCAGCCGAGTAGCGAGCCACAGACGACTGGCCAATCTGTTTTGCCTGCCAGCGTATTGGTCACGTTGCTCGCCATTTAACAACCGTACTTCTCCTCCCCTCTGCAACCTCCGTTCATCAGTTATTCCGCCCCGAACAGGGCGAGCATTGTTACTAGCCTCCATTGGCATTGTAACAGCCAAACAATGATGCTCGTGCTCCTTGGAACAGTCCGCCGTCGTAATTCCGATGTCATCAGTCCCGTTCGGCACCAGCTCGTTGTATTCTTGATGGTTGCCCGATTGTGCTGATGCCTAAACAAAGTCCTCACACCCGCTGGATTAAGCACCCTCCATGTCGCCGACGGAGAAACGCCTACCGTGCTTGGTATGTGCACCGCTCGCATTGGCATCACGGGGTGCCTGACTGCTTTGTTTGCCATTCTGTAACAATATCCTTACGACGTTATACTCAGCTTAGACTTTTTATTGTCCCATTCAGCCCTCTTTGACTGCGTGTCTAGTATCATTCGGCTTGAACTGCCCCATGGCTGCTGTAGTCCACCAGTCACACAACCATGGTTATGCTCTCCCAAAGACATCCGCCTGTCACCACACGCCACTACAGACATCCTTCTACTGTCGTTTCCATGTGTTCCTGACAGCGTGTGTGTACTATGTCCCACCACTGACATACTGCTTGAAAGAAATTTGGCCGTTCCCCATACTGGTGCTCACTGTTACAGGCGATCAGGCTTCGCTCACTGTCCTTAACTTTAACTGCTCGACTCAAATTCTTCCCAGAGGCATGTCTTTGGGCGGCATCTCGCCTGTGAACGATTGTGATATCGGCTCTTGACGGCGAAATTCCGTCGCCCTCTACAGGAACCTCCGATTCACTGACTCTCACAGACGAACTTCGCATGCGAAGGTTGTGGGATCGTTCCCCACCTGCAGTAAGTTGTTTTTTCATCCACTTTCATTTGCACTAATTCATAGTTTCTTAATTTCCCCTATGTTGTCCTTGGTGTCGGTGTTTGTTGGCTTCTTATGATATGACTAATGAAAATTGGGGCCCTCGGTTAACCCCCTTTCTCTCGTTTATATGGTTAGGTTGCGAGTTCCACACTGTTATAGTGCTAAGAAAAAAAGAGGTTGTAAGAGCTGATGTTCGGCCAGATATGTGTACAATTTGATGGGAGTGATTTAGGCACATTGAGATTTGGTTAGGTGGCTTCAATAATGCGTGGCTTCATTTTGGATGATAGTGTGTGTCTTTGCCTTGAAGAAGACATAGACGGGCAATGTGAGAATGTGATTGAAGTGCCAGAAAGGAAACGGACAGTTTCAGACTTGCGGCGCTGATTTCTGGTGAGTGTTTTGAGACCCACCGTGGTTGCTTAGTGGCTATGGTTTCGGGCTGCTAAGCACGAAGTCGTGAGATTTGATTCCGGCCACGCTGGATGCATATTGATGGCGGCGAAATGCAAAAACACCGATGTACTTAGATTTAGGTGCATGTTAAAGAACCCCAGGTCATCAAAATTTTCGGAGTCTCCCACTAAAGTGTGCCTCATTATCAGGTCGTGGTTTTGGCATGTAAAACCCTTTAATTTAATTATTGGGAGGTGATGAAGCGACTGGCGTGGTTTTGTATGGCTTCTAATTTATTAGTCCGGACAGGCCGTCAATGGAAACTGACCCTTGCAACGTTTAACACCAGAACCCTCTCGAGTGAGGCTGGCTTAGCAAGACTCTTTAAGGAACCTATCAGACATTGTTTGGGATATTATCGGCCTTAGTGAGATTAGAAGAACTGGTGAGGCTTATACATTGCTGAATAACAGACATGTCCTCTGCTATAGAGGTTTCCTAGATAAGAAGCAATACGGGGTAGGATTCCTAATCCATAAGGACATAGCAGGCAACATTGACAAATTCTACCGCATTTATTTATTTATTTATTTATTTGTGATACCCTCAAGGTACATAATTGTACATTGCAGAGGGGAGGGGCGAGAATACATTCAAAGAGTAAAAAATGCAGGATTAGTTCAAGGAATTTCCAGGGAACAAAAGCAATATGAAAAAAAAGTAGTAATGCATTCATAACAAATAAGACTTACATAACATAAAAATACAGAAAGAATACACTTTAGCAAGCAGACAATGTTCAGGAATAAGTACATAATTATGCCATTTGCCACCATACATTATTTTATGTTGATTAGTGCATTGTTAAAAAGAGTGGGGGTCACTGATGCTTACTAATGATGTAGGTAGATTATTCCAGTCGTCTGCAGTCCTAGGAAGGAATGATTGTGAGCACGCGACGGTGTTATGACGGGGTACGTTAACTTTATGTACGTGATCACGACGAGCCAAATAATAAGGCACAGGTTGGATCCAAAGAGGGCGAAGAGATGCGTTATGGTAGTAGATTTTATGAAAAAGGGAAATGCGCAATTCTTTTCTGCGAAGAGATAATAATGGAATTTGAAGGGCACTCTTCATTAATGTAACGGTAGCAGTGCGATAGTAGTTAGCTAAGATGAAACGAACCGAGCGATTTTGCACTGATTCAATTTCGTTAATTAATGCGATCTGATGAGGATCCCTGACGGATGAGGCATATTCTAATTGGGGGTGGACGTATGTCGTGTACAACAGCAGTTTTAATAAAACTGGCGGAAGCGAAAAATTTCTCTTCAAATATCCTAAGGAGCGGTTAGCTTTAGATATTACATACTGTACATGCTGCTTCCAAGAAAGATCGCTAGTTATATGAATGCCAAGATAACGGTAGCATGTAACGGATTGAAGGGGGCAGTCATTAAGGGCGTAAGTAGGACAAGTTGTGTTAGAACGAGAAATCCGCATAGATTTGCATTTATTAATGTATTCTATTATTATTATTTATTATGTATTAATATTATTCCATGCACCAAGTGAGGCACCAGTTAGATATGTTATTTAAATCGGATCGAAGGGTAGCTATGTCAGGTGCATTAGTCACTTTTCGATATATAACACAGTCGTCAGCGAATAAACAAATTTGTGAGGAAATGTTAACAGGTAAATCGTTAATATCTATTAAAAATAAAAGAGGACCAAGAACAGACCCTTGTGGAACACCGGCTTCAACTGGAGCCGCGTGAGATGTGGAGTCATTAGTTGCAACAAATTGGGAACGAGAAGAAAGGAACAATTGGATCCAGCTGAGTACTCCCGGGTCAATGTTGAGTGCGTTTAGTTTGTGTAGTAGCAGTACATGTTTAACCTTGTCAAAAGCTTTAGAAAAATCCAAAAATATGCAATCAGTCAAAAAACCGCTATCAAACTACAGCGTCGATTCTAGGAACGCTAGAGGAGAGATGCTGGTAGAATTTGCAGAAAGGAATAAGCTTCAAATAATGGACACCTTCTTCAGGAAGTATAGCAACAGAAAGTGGACCTGCAAAAGCCCTAATGATGAATCAAGAAATTAAATTGACTTCCTACTTTCTGCTGATCCCAGCATAGTGCAGGATGTAGAAGTGACAGGTATGGTAAAGTGCAGTGGTCATAGGTTAGTGAGGGCTAGGATTCACCTGAATTTGAAGAGAGAGAGAGCAAAATGGGGTCAAGAAGAAACAAGTCAACTTAGAGGCAGTAAGGGTAAACAAATTTAGGCTGGTACTTGCAAACAAATATCCAGCGTTAGAACAGAGAGATGATGATGACATAGAGGTAATGCATGAAACAGCAACGATGCTGGCTTCAGAGGTAGCAACTGAAGTGGGAGGCAAGGCACCAAGGCAACCACTAGGCAAGCTCTCCCAAGTAACAAAGGACCTAATAAAGAAACATCAAAGAATGAAAGTGTCCAACTCGAGAAATAAGATAGAATTGCCGGACCTGTCAAAACTGATCAAGAAAGTGAAAGTAAGTGATATTCGGAACTATAACGTGAAGAAGCTGTAGAAAATGGACGTAGCCTGAAATCAGTGAGAAAGAAATTTGGCATAGAACAAACAAAGATGTATGCAATGAAAGATAAGCAGTGTAATATCATCAGCAATCTCGAAGATATAGTAAAAGCAGTGGAAGAATCTATACTGACCTGTACAATACCCAGAGGAGTCGGGATACCTCCATTAAAAATGAACAGGATACAGAAACTCTTCTTATAACTAGCGATGAGGTCAGAAGGGTCTTGCCAAACATGAAACGAGGAAGAGCGGCAGGAGAAGATGGGAATAACAGTTGCTTTAATCAAAGATGGAGGAGATATAATGCTTGGAAAATTGGCGGCTCTTTTACGAGGTGTCTATCGACGGCAAGGGTCCCAGAAAACTGGAAGAATGCGAGCATTATACTAATACACAAAAAGAGAGACATTAAAGAATTGAAAAACTGTAGGCTCATTAGCTTACTCCCAGTATTTTATAAAATATTTATTAAAATAATCTCCAATAGAATAAGGGCAACACTGGACTTTAGTCAACCAAGGGAATAGGCTGGCTTCCGGAAGGGATACTTTACAATGGATCACATCCATGTCATTAATTAGGTTATCGAGAACTCCGCAGAGTACAATAAGCCTCTCTGTATGGCGTTCAAAGATTACGAAAAGGCATTTGATTCAGTAGAGATACCAGCAGTCATAGAGGCATTACGTGATCAAGGAGTACAGAACGCTTACGTAAGTACCTTACAAAATATCTACAGAGGTTCTACTGCTACCGTAATTCTACACAAGAAAAGCAGGAAGATACCTATAAAGAAGGAATCTATTCACTGCGTGCTGTAAGAGTTGTAGGACGATCTCACCGCAGGCATCCAGTTGAAGGGTTGGAGGACTTAGGGAGGAACTTGGGAGGAACTAGGTGAGCAGGATTTATTTACAGATATTTACATTCAAACAGAGGATACATTCGACAGTCTAGCGTTGCTCCCAAATGGAGCATGCAAGACGAAGCATACAGCATACGAGCACGAAGCTCCAAACACACCCAGCACACTCCTGGTCGAGCACACACTAGCAGCCGACAAACAGCTGCTTATAAACACTCCGTCCTCCCTAGATCCCTAGGTGAGGGAAAACGGCAGTTCACCGCCAAATCGTAGCGTCCAACAAAATCGTAATTGACTCGCCCTTTTGGAGGAGGAGGGCTCACACACACGTATGCACTGGTTTCACTGCCCCCACCGAGGTGAGACGGTCTTCGCAGAACTGTGTCTTGCCCAAAGGAGGCGCCTCTTATTCCTCAAGCTGACCCACGCAGCGTGGCCGCTGTGGTTCTCCATTGTCTTGCGTCTTGAAAGGCGCATGGGACATTGCCGCCAAATACATTCCCTCGGGAATTCCCCCACTCCCGAAAGACCAGGTCGGCGGTGGCGAGTTCAGTAACAAAGCCCGGTTCGTCGACCTCAACTCGGCATTCCCGCGACGGAGAGTCGCTCACGCGCCATATTGTCCTCCTTACACAGCAGACATTGTGATGCCAAGAGGCTGGAAAAGGACGGTCGGTTCCTAGAAAACGCCAACCCGGCTGCTGCAGCTGGCTGAGAAACTTTGCATGTCGGCACCTTGGCAGGCCATTCCTAACTGCTTGGAAGAAGTATTCAAGCTATTAAACTGGGAAGGCTTAGGAGTAAGGATCGATGGCGAATATCTCGGCAACCTTCGGTTTGCCGATGACATTTTTCTATTCAGCAACAGTGCAGACGAGTTACAACAAATGATTGAGGACCTTAACAGAGAGAGTGTAAGAGTGGGGTGTAAGATTAATATGCAGAAGACAAATATAATCATGAATAGCCCGGCAAAGGAACAAGAGTTCAGGATTGCCAGTCAGCCTCTAGAGTCTGCGAAGGAGTACATTTACCTAGGCAAATTAATCACAGGGAACCCTGTTCATGAGAAGCAAATTCATAGAAGAATAAAAATAGGTTGTATCATATACGGAAGGCATTGTCAGCTCCTTACTGGAAGCTTACCATTATCACTAAAAAGGAAGGTGTACAATCAATACATATTACCAGGGCTGACATATGGGGCAGAGACTTGGAGACTGACAAAGAAGCTTGAGAAGAAGTTAATGACCGCACAAAGAGCGATGGAACGATGTTTGCTAGGGATAATGTTAGGAGATAGAAAGAGAGCGGTTTGAATCGGAGAGCAAACGGGATAGACAATATTCTAATTGACATCAAGAGAAAGAAATAGAGCTGGGCAGGTCATGTAATGTGCCGGTTAGATGACTGTTGGACCATTAAGGTTACAGAATGCGTACCAAGAGAAGGAAAATGCAACCGGTGAGGACAGAAGACTAGGTGGAGTGATGAAATTAGTGTGAAGAAGAATACTCGTCTCGCGGCACAGCCACATCGCCAATGCACAACTCGGTTCGTCTCGTGCTGTTGATTGATGGCATCTTTTTGGACAGTGCTTTGGGCTGTCTCGCTGTTCCCGGTCGCTGTGCCTTTGCATTAGGAGCCGCAAATAAACTTCTCAATTGGTGGAGGTGCTGGGACTCAAACCCCGACGCTTGAAACCCTGGAGCTGCGATCAAGAATGCTACCGCCCGCCATGACCGATAGCTCATCCCAAACGGCGCCGACGCCACAGGCCATCACCTGCACTGGCCTTCCACGACAGCGGGGCCCCAAGATCTTCAGTGATGCAGACAACGAAGACATAGAAGACTGGTTTGCATCATATGAACGGGTGAGCACGCACAACAAGTGGGATGATTGAGCGAAGTTAACCCACGTCATTCATCTTTTATCTGGCTGGTGTTGCTCAACTCTGGTTTCACAACCACGAAAGTGACGTACCCACATGGTCAGTCTTCAAGACAACCTTTACAGAAGTGTTCGGCCGACCTGCTGTTCGCAAGCTGCGCTCTCAACAACACTTGCGCACCCGAGCACAGCAGACGCCAGAAATGTTCATGAGCTACATTAAAGACGCCGTGGACCTTTGTAAATGAGTCAACGCCGCAATGCCCGAAGCTGAGCTAATTCGCCATATACTGAAAGGCATTGATGATGGCGCATTCCAGATGCTCCTAGCCAGGAATCCGTGCACTGTGTCCGAAGTCGTCAGCCTATGCCAAAGTTACGATGAGTTAAGGAAGCAATGCGCTTCGACTCGGCATGCACTGGGAAATGACGACTCGTTGGCGAGCCTTGACAGCATGTACGATCCATCCTCATTGTTTCAGTGGGTCACGGACTTCGTGCGTGATGAAGTTGCCTGCCAACTTTATTTAGTCCCCTTCACTCAGGAGCCCACCTCACGTCTTCCAAACATGCTCCGCACTCTCATTTCCGAAGAGGTCGCTCAAGTTGTCCCTTCCGCGCACCATCAGCCGCCTGCAGCTGCGAATCTCAATTCTGCGCTGGCAGTGCAGCCTGTCACCACGCCTCTCACCTATGCGCAGCCAGTCCTCCCTGTGGCTGCGCCGCTTACGTACACGCAGGCAGTACACAGGCCTCCGCGGCGTCTTTCGCGACCCAGTCCCAACTGGCGCCACCGGAAGCCCATGCTGCATCTTGGACCGCACCGAGAGCTAATCCTTGGAGGACGCCTGAGAATTGTCCCATCTGTTATTCTTGCTGCACTCCCAGACACGTCGCCCGATATTGCCGCTGTCACCCTCAAGCGTTCGCCGACGCCGCTCGGCCCTTCCAGTACGGCAGCCAGCCCTTTCGCCAATACGCTGCTCCTTCCCCCCAACCGTATGCTCGTGCTGGCCTCCCAGAATTTCGTTTGCGTCGCTCGCCATCCCCACTACCCTTTGCAACGCTTGACATGGCTGGCAGCTGCAGCAATATATACTTTTACAATCCCCTCTGCGCACCTATTACATTGCTCGTTGGTGAATGCCTTGGCTTCATGGAACTCCTCGACTCTTCGTCTTTGGTTGACGTCTCTGGAGACTCCTTTGATGTCGACTCCGGCCAACCATCTTCGATTTCCGTGCTTGAGGACACGTTCAGGGATGCGTTCTCAAGTGCCATCGCCGATACCCTCACACCTGCCGAATGGGCCGACCTTCTCGATCTCCTGCACCACTTTAGAAGTTCATTCGACGTTTCACTACCTCACCTGGGCCACACGTCAGAAGTGCAGCACTACATTGACACCAGTTCACATCAGCTGTTACGTCAACGACCGTACCGTGTCTCTACCGAAGAACATCGTGTCATTAACACCCAAGTCGAAGGTATGCTGCGCCGTGATGTTATTCAACCTTCGCACAGTCCCTGGGCATTTCCTGTCATTCGCGTTCACAAAAAGGATGGGTCTATTTGCTTTTGCATTGACTACGGTCGGTTAAATAAGGTAACGCGCAAAGACGTCTATCCTTTGCCGCGCATCGACAGCGCCCTCGACAGTCTTCAGGGAGCAGAATTCTTCTCGTCCCTCGTCTTGCGTTCAGGGTACTGGCAGGTCCCGATGGTTGTGGCTGATCGCCAGAAAACTGCTTTCATTATGCCTGACTGCTTATAGAAGTTTAACGTGATGCCTTTCGAGCTTTGTAACGCCCCTGCCACCTTTGAATGACTCATGGACAACACGCTGCGTTGCCTCAAGTGGTCTATATTGACACGGCGACCACGTTTCGCCACCTAACAAATGTTATCGCACAGCGTGGGACGAGCCTACATGTATCCGAAGTTTCTGGAAAGTTATCGATGCTTCTATCCGGGCTGTCTTGTTGTTGCCGAACCTTTTGTTATCTGAATTCATCGCGTGACGTGAATGGTGTTGAACTTTGTGGAAGGCACGCGGGTCCCAACAATTAGTCTGGAACATTCGACGACTGCTGTATAAAAGCCGATGCGCTTGACCCGCTGATCAGATTTTCGCCGATCGCCGAATGTGTTCGCTGCTTTCGTTGTGCTATAAGCGTAGCCTGTTTTGTGGGCACAGGTTCGCCCAATAAAATGTAGTTTTGCCTTTCATAGTATTGCTGCTGTGTTCTTTGACGTCATGACCACGTGACAATATTATATGTCTGCATTACTTTGACGATGTTGTGGTTTTCTCGCCTGGTTTTCTGACTTACCTGCTCCACCTCAGACTTATTTTGACCTGTCTAACGAAAGTTGGCCTCCAACTCAACTTCAAGAAGTGCCGCTTCGCCGCACGAGAGCTCGCCATTTTAGGTCACGTTGTGTCCAAGCACGGCGTTCTACCCGATCCTGCAAATCTTCAAGCAGTCGCTGAGTGTCCGAAGCCTCAGACCATCAAAGAGCTTCGAAGCTTTGTAGGCCTATGCACATATTTCTGGAGCTTTGTTCGGAATTTTGGATCGATCATGACGCCATTGACTCAGCTTCTACGCGGTGACGCTGCCCTCTCCTCCTGGTCCCCTGCATGTGACTCCGCCTTTGCTACGCTGCGTCGTCTTCTCACCTCTCCACCTATTCTTCGCCATTTCGACCCGTGAGCTGCAGCTGAGGTACATACAGATGCCAGCAGGGTTGGTCTCGGTGCCGTCCTCACCCAACGAAAGCCCGGCTACCTCGAATACGTAGTCGCCTATGCGAGTCGCACGCCGACGAAGCCTGACGACAATTACAGCATGACCGAAAAAGAGTGCTTGGCCTTAGTATGGGCACTTGGCAAGTTCCGGCCATACCTGTACGGGCGCCCATTCGACTTGGTCACAGATCACCACGCGTTTTGTTGGCTCGCCAACTTGAAAGATCCCACTGACCGCCTAGCCCGTTGGGCACTACTCATCCAGGAGTATGATATTCGCGTCGTATACTGCAGTGGGCGCACACACTCAGACGCAGACACCCTGTCTCATTCACCCTTACCTCCAGACTTGGCCTGCGAAGCAACTTCCGCACACTCCGTGTCATCTCTTGACATGGACACCTTTGCCACCGCACAACGTCGTGACCCGTGGATCGCTTCTCTTTTCAACTATGTATCTTGATCATTGACCATCCCTGTGTCCCGAACCCTCCGACGCCAAGCAGTTACTTTCGCCATTCGTGACCAGCTGCTCCACCGACGCAATTACACTCCTGAAGGCCGTCGGTCGCTTCTCGTAATTCCCCGCAGCTTAAGGTCACAAATATGTGCCTCTTTCCACAACGATCCTCAGTATGGCCATGCCGGAGTCTTCAAGACGTACAATGCCACCACTACTACTGGCGTGGCATGTACAATTTTGTGTAAAAGTTTGTTCGCTGCTGTCTTGGCTGCCAACACTGCAAATTGCCGCCTTTACGCCCGTCTGGCGCCTCTCAGCCGCTCCCGTGCCCTGCCACACCCTTCGATCGCGTCGGCATTGACCTCTACGGCCCGCTTCCTGTGACGCCAGACGGCAATTGGTGGATTGTAGTTGCTGTTGACGATTTGACACGCTACGCCAAAACTGCTGCTTTACCAAGTGCTACAGCGCGGGATGTAGCCTCTTTCATCCTACATCGCTTCATGCTTCGACACGGCGCACCTCGAGAACTCCTCAGCGATCGAGGTCACGCCTTCCTCTACGAAGTCATTGAAAGTTTGCTTTCGGAATGCCATATTATATATCGGACCAGCATGGCATACCATCCCCAGACTAATGGGCTCACAGAGCAATTTAACCACACACTTGGTGATATGCTCTCGACGTTCGTGGCATCTGATCATGGTAACTGGGACCGCATCCTTCCATTCATCACATTCACATACAACACCGTGATCCAGGCCACTACGGGATTTTCACCTTTCTTCCTCGTGTATGGGCGCGAGCCTATGCATACCATCGACATGCTTCTTCCGTACCATTCTGACACCTCCGAGTGTCTACCTGTGTCCAACGTCACCCGACAAGCCAAAGAATGCCGCCAGCTAGCGCGCTCCTTTACGGCAGAGCAACAGCAGTGCCAGAAAGAAAACCGCACCGACATGCTTCCAAACACAACCTACGCTCCAAGCGTTCATGTGTCCTTTCCAAATGCCTGGGCTTTCCTCGAAACTTGTCCCAAAATTCGAAGGGCCTTATACCCCTGTCACACGGACGCGGCTAAAGTCCTTTTAACTCCCTTCAACCAAGGACATCTTTATCTCGAGGGAGATGCGCGCCGTGTCGCACGGCAGTCCTTTAGCAAAGGAAGTTTAAGGAAGTTTCTAGCGAAAGGAGATGGAAGATCTCCCTTGCAGACTGAAGGGAGTACTCGTGTTCCCAGCGTGCTTGAATTTTGAGTCAAGAAATCACCCTCATTTTTATTAATTTCACTTTTACCAGCAATTATAACTGTTTTTATTGCATATAATATAGTATTTGAGCACTGACAAAGATATTTGAGTTGAGCAGCTACAGTCGACTCTCGAACCGGGCGTTCTCGGAATGGCTGCTGCGTTTGCCCTGACTGCGCCATTTTTTGTTGTTGTTGTTGTTGTTTTGGTCAACGCGATTGCACGTCTCGCGCTTGCGGAATGAGTGATTCACGTCTTTCCCAAGAGGAGCGCAGCCGGCCGCCTATTCCACGAACGACATGGACCGAAGCGGAAACTTTTTAGCAATATTTAATGTGTTTCTTTCATGACTGCGTACGAGGTGAGCAGCACCTAATGGGCCCCCAGCGACAGCTTTCAAAAGCTCGCTTATAGGCCGTGTGACACGGAGCTAACTCCTTTGAGGTGAAACTCCCTTGCAGTCCTTTAAGGGCAGGAAGTTTGAAGGAGATCCGAGTTGACGTGTGGCACGGGTATTACAGATTCTTGGAGCAAACATCCTCGGTGAATTTTCTCATTGAGCCACTGTCACCATCTGAACACTTGCGCTGGCATGGACGTGACATTGTCTACGTCTTGTGTCTCAAGCCCTACCACGACCCTCTGCCTTCCAATTCTTAAGGTGCCAGGATGGCTCTTTTTGTCCGGGGGGAGATCGTGAAGAAGAGGACGTGTCTCGCGGCACAGCCGTATCGCCAACGCGCGGCTCGGCTCGCGCTGTTGATTGCTGGCGTCTTTTTGGACAGTGTTTCGGGCTGTCTCGCTGTTTCCAGTCGCTGTGCCTTTGCATTAGGAGCCGCAAATAAGCCTCTTTTCATTAGGAAATTTGCGGGCACTAGTTGGAATCCGTTGGCGCAGGACAGGGGTGATTGGAGATTGCAGGAAGAGGCCTTTGTCCTGCAGTAGACATAAAACAGGTTGATGATGATGATAAGTTAGTACAGTATTTTAACAGTATTGAACTGCCACGAAAATTCCATTGTTATAACCGATAATTGTTATAACTGGGTTGTATGAAAAAATCAAAATAGGGGGATGGCAGAGCTGATGGTAGAAAACTATAATGGCGGGGAGGCCAATGCCCCTCCCCATCCTCCGTCCATTTCCTCCATCCAGCTGCCGATTGTGTTCACTCGTTTAACTGCTTCCTGCGTGCTCCGATCATGCGTAACAAGTTGCGGCTGTCGGCGTTAAAGAATGGCTGCAAAGAGGTGTCACGGGTAGCAAGCAATATACGAGCACCGCCGAGGCATCCCTTTGGTGGTCCTGAAAGGGGCCTTTTAAAGATTGCGAGAAGGCTGCTGCGGCAGCCTGTCAGCTTGAGAAATCCAAAAGAAACGCTGAGGAGAGATCGCCGCAAGCATCTTGCCAGGTACTTCTCACTGGCGTGCACGAGAAAGGCCTATGTCCGTCAGCCTTGCACGCTATATGGGAAGCTTGCCGAAATCCTTCTCCAAGGCATCCAAGTGCTCCACGTAGTGCAGTGGAAGGTTCCTCGCGAAAACGTAGCTCTGGAGGAACTGGATCATCTGCCGGACCTCCTGTGAGGACAATGTTGAGGCAGCCTGTCCTACCGCATCATCGCTGCCATTGTCGCCATCGCTATCTGATGTAAGCACGTTTGCGATGATCGTCTCATCAGTTAGAAGCACTTAGTTTCCAAATCTATAGCTGCGCCTTTTCTTTTCACTGGCAACGTCATGCATTGCCGATGTTCAGTGGGTGGATCAGCCATCTTCCGTTTTGGCGGCGAGTCAAGCGAGGCTGAGAAACTGTGTGGCCAGGAACAACTTCGATGCAACCAACTATGACAAATGTGAGCGATTAAGCTGTTCGCAGAACTGCGCTGAATGAGGAAAGAAGTGGTTCTTGAGGGAAGGAGGAAGGAGGAAAGAGGGGAGTTCAGCATGAATGAGGAGCCAGCGAGCAACATTTGAGCAGTCTGCTTGCGGTGCAGTTGGTGCGATCCATTCTTGTTTTGGAGAGTGGGGCGGCATGGAGCTATGAGCACAACCCATTCGTGTTCGGAGGAATGGAAGGGTGAGGGGAGAGAGCCACGTGGAGATGGCTGGAAAATGAGCGCGCGGTGGCTGTTGGAGCAGCGGCCATCGTGCAGCAGCTCGAATTTCTCATTTTCTTTTTTTCTTTTCAAGGATTTCAAGTTTCCCTACTTTTCGGCTTGGACACTGAGCAGCTAGACTTCATCGTTATAACCAATAATGCCGCATCGGGGCATTGTAGTAAGCGAGTTATTTCACCATGGAAAACATGTAAAAGTTGACAGTGCAGTAGCTTCTCATTGTTATAACCAATCTATTGTTAAAACCGGTATCATTATAAGTGGGTTCGACTGTAGTCAAATAAGTTTGTGAGGGATGCCAGATTGATGAAGCACATTTGAGTTTTGGACAGTCAAAGATGAGGTAAGCTAGCTTTTTTATTTCAATTGATGCAGGTTTCAGATTGCATCTGAGGGATCTAAAAGTTCTGGAAGCTTTGGAGCATATAGTGTTGATATGACGTACCCATGATAATGATGGTGTAGAAAATGAGATTAGTTTACATTAGTTTACTTGCAAAACAACTCTGAGTTGTTTTGCAAGAGTATTATTTTTGAAATTAATGTTGATAAGGCTGACAAAGAAATAATTTTTTTCTTCTAAGTGATTCATGACATTTGGAGGCTGTTATATGCTTTAGGACCTTAGATGGGATGCAGGCAAAAGAAATTGATGGTAATTAGCCATGGATGCGTTATTGCTTAATTTAAAAGGGGGCCTAATTTAGCTTTAGTATTTGGTAATACTTTGCACATATGCTCATTTTTGTTAATGTTTACTATTCTGAAAGGAAGATTGTGCCATTCCTTCAGTGAATGTGACAGAAACGATTGTAAGAACATTTGTTGCGTCCCATTTCAACTTAGCGTCGACAGTCAGTGTGTTGAGTGTGGTTATTACAGCTATTCTTGATGCAGATGGGTGATCTACAGTTTGTCATTGGCAAAAATTATATCTAGGAATTGCTAGAGATTAAGTGTGAAACTTGATTTATTGCAGGTATGCTCACAGCATACTCTTAAGGTACACGCTAAGCTGAGGTATATTAAATAGTTAGCGAGAATTCAATAGATTATCGCGAAAGCTGTCCCACGTAGGTGTAGTTCAACAATTGTTGTTACAGAGTTGCATCCAACATGAAAGTACAGTAGAGTTTCGTTCATCCAAATGCAGTACATTAAACTCACACCGCAGATGCACATGGTCCTAAATATGAGCATCTCAGTGTGTGAAAAAGCTCAGTAATTTGAACTCGTAAGCATTAGCGCCAGTTGTTTTGAAGAGGTTGCACACCCAACCACTCTTCTGCCACCAGCACTGAATCAATGCTGGTGGCGGTCATACACGGTGGTGCACCAGCCACCATTGCTGCAAGGGCTGCGAGTAACCATGGCAAGGGTATTGTACCGGAACTGGACCAAGGATCTCAGAAAAAAGCTTTATTTTAGCCTGGGTCAGAACTGAACTAGAACACTTAAGGCTTTTTTCACTTTGTAGCAAAACTGAATAGAAAAAGCTGTTTTCGGTTCATGTGGGCCACCGTCTCTAGAACTTTTCATACAGGCATTGCCGGCACTCATTTGTAAATGCATACAAGACTTTCTTGATATTAGAAGTGGCAGCACCCTTTGTATGGCCTTCAATGTGTCGCATAGGGAGGGAGGCATGTTAATAATACGCTCATGAATACTTGATGTTGATGTCTGTCGAACTAAGAAGCACTCTCTGCCTTAGCTGTTGCTTTTGACCTCACTGATATGTAAACTGAAATACAGTGGAACCCCGATTATACGACTTTGAGGGGACCACCTAAAACCGTCCTATAATCCGGGTGTCATATAATTGAAGAACTAATAACTAAGGCAGTGACGACACTCAGTATTGGCCAAAAAACGGATTGCCATAGTTACGCCTACAGCACGAACCTGCTCTGCTCCAAGGAAGGTATAAGTTATTAAAAAAAAAATGACAACCAAGCATTTAGTTATAAGAGGTGTGAGCAAATCTCTATTGTCACCTTTTAAAAAAAATCTGATCTTTTTCTGGACGTTTGACCAGCCGCGACGCATCAACTTCCTTTTGAGAGCTGCAACATCTGGCAGCAAGTCACCGTCATTGCCACATGCACAAACAAACCGCCAAATGTTGTTGACGCTGTGCAACATGCCCGCGTAAGTCGGAACGAATGGACAATTCGAAAACAAGCTCTCTTATTGTGCAGCGGTACTATTTCTAGAGCAAGTCACAAAAGAGCGGGGAGAGTGTCAAAAAGTTTGTGGCCACCCTTTGCCAGCTCGCCGACAAGTGCAAATTTGGATCGGAGCTCGACCATTTGCGTGACCGCCTGGCGCACGGGATGTATGATGACACTATGCGCCTGCTGGATGAAGCAGATTTGAGGCTTGACGAGGCAGTGAAGATTGTGTCAGCAATGGAAGCTGCCAATGTGGCGCCAAACAGATTATGGGCCAGGTTGGTGAGGCGGCGATAAGTCGCAGAGTGTCAGCGCCGGCACAGTGTTTTCGTTGCGGTGGACCCCATGCATAGAATATCTGCAGATGGATTGGACAGCATTGTTTGAAAGGCCAGCAATGAGGTCGCCTTGCTCGGATGTGCACAAACAAGAATTCAGCAGTAAAGCAGGCATGTGATCGCTGCGCACACCATGTGCACGCCATAATCGACACTGCCGGAGGTGCCACAAAGGCTGTGCCGGAAGACTACGACTCAGATGCAGGCACCGTCGAGAACCTCTGGGTTTTAGAAATGGCGATGTTGACTGTTGGCATTGTATGAAACGGTTGAGCAAAAGTTGCCGCCCATTTTCGTTGAGGTTAGTGTCTAGGGGAAGCCAGTTAAAATAGAATTGGACACTGGCGCTGTGGTTTCGGTTATTGATGAAACAGAGTTCAAGAGCCGTTTTCCTGACGTCAGCACGGAGCCACCGGACCTCAAGTTGCAAGGATGTTTTGGTCAGCTTTCGTTAGTTTCGGGCAAAACGATGGTCAACACGTAGTTCGCGAAAATAGCAGCGAGTTCGTGGTGACAGATGGCAGAAGGGCACTTGGCAGATGGCACTTGGGCGAAATTGGGCCAGAGCATTCGACATGCCTTTGGAAGACCTGCCCAAGGTTCACCAGGTGAGCAGTGCAGATGCACTAGTCAGTTGTTATGGCTCACTGTTTACTGGCGACATTGGGACATTTGGGGGCATGCAGGCAGCATAACAATATCAGAGGGAACGTGCCCAATATTTTGCAGACCTAGCAATGTACTGTTTGCACTGCGTGATTTAGTAGAGGCAGAATTTTTGGTGGCTACAGCGAGAGGGCATCCGGAGTCCTGTTTGGTCATTGGAATGCACTGGCCCTTCGTGCCAATGCTAAAAATGGATGGTAGGGTCAGGACCAGTGGCTATTTCAAACTCACAGTCAGCAGTGCTGCCGTTACTGAAATGTACCCCGTACTGAAGCTGGAGGAAATGTGGGTGAAGTTAGCCAGGGGACAGACATTTCCGAAACTAGTTATGCGAGGTGCCTATCAGCAGATAGTTAGATGCTGTGTCGGAAAAGTTAGTTGTTACAACACACAAAGAGACCTTTTCCAATACAGCAGGTTGTTGTTTGGTGTGACCTCAGCACCAGCCACCTTTCAAATGGAGATGGAGGCGTTACGAAGTTGCAAAGGCATGGTGGTGTACTTCGACATCTTTATAACTGGATCCATTAGAGAACAGAACCAGTGGAACGTGGAGGTAGTGCTGAGAAAAATTCAGGAAGCCAGGTTGAAGCTGAAGTTGAGCCAGTGCTTGTTTTTCCGACCAACTGTGGAATACTTTGGGCACGTCCTTGATGCCGAGGGTCTTCAACTGCCACCTGGTGAGGTTGAGGCAATTCTCAAGGCACCCGAGCCAAATAACGTCAATGAATTGCAGAGCTACTTGGGCCTAATAAATTTCTATCGAATGTGTCGACAACACTCCAGCCCTTGCACGAACTTTTACAGAAGGACAAACCCTGGAAATGAGGTGGAGAGCAAGTCAGCCTTTGCCAAAAGCAACACAAAGCTCACGTCAGCATTAGTTCTGACGCCCTACAACATTGCCGCTTCTCATGTGTTTTGGTGCATCGCCTTATGGCATGGGAGCTGTCTTAGCTCACAGGCTAGAGACCAGGGTAGAACGGCCAATGGCGATCGCATCCAGATGCCCGACACCTGCAGAAAAGAACTACAGTCACCTGGAAAAAGAGGCCTTGGCTGTAATATTTGCAGTCACCAAGTTTCACCAGTCTGTTTGGGGTCGCATGTTTAATATTTTTTTCTGACCACAAGCTGTTGTTGAGTCTGTTGGGCCATGATAAGGGTATCCCTCAGCAATGTTCACCATGGCTGTTGTGCCGGTCTTCGACACTGGCTGCTTACGAGTACTGGATGGAATATCGTAAGGGATCAGAGCTGGCAAATGCCAACAGCCTCAGTCGCCTGCCACTAGCTGGCTGCCCAGAAAAAGAGCTGGTCATCGGCGAGCTGTTCATGCTGGGAAAAGAGTACCTGACCTTGTTATCATCGGCAGCTGTGTCCTTAGCTACCAGTCGAGACCCTGTGATTGCCACGGTTCGTGAGGCATTGTGGCATGGGAGGGAAACTATCAGGGGGAGACGAATGGATGTCATTTGCTCGTCACATGGACGAGTGCTCAATAATGCAGGGTTTTGTTGTCTGGGATTGTCGAGTGGTGGTGCCCACAGCTCTTCGGCAAGCAATACTAAAAGTGTTACATGAGACACACCCTGGCATAGAAAAAATGAAGATGGTCGCAAGGAGTCGTGTTGTGGCCAGGCTCAGATGCAGACATAGAAACCAAAGTTAACAGCTGCACAAAGTGCCAGGCGTATCAGTGAAATGAAAAACGAACACGGCAGACACTGTGGCCTTTTCCAGGTCTGTGGTCATACCTGCGTGTGGACTTCGGGGGGCCACGGCAAGGCGTCTATATTTTAGTCGTGGTTGATGCCTATTCCAAGTTCATGTGCCGGGTCCCTCAGCAACAGCCGCTATATTGTGCCTGAGGACCATATTTGCCACCCACGGCTTACCAGATGTAGAAGCGAGTGACAATGGGCCAGTGCTTACAAGCAGCGAATACAAAGAGCTCCTAAACAAAAATGGAGTACGAGTGATGAGAGTACCCCCCTACCATCCAGCATCTGATGGTGTGGCTGAGAGAGTGGTCCTAACAATAAACAACAAAATGAAGACCGATGTGCGACACTGACACCAGCATATCAAGAATTTTGTTTAATTACAGAACAACAAAGCACCACCTTACAGGTCGTGCTCCACCTGAGCAGCTTATGGGCCACCAACTGAAGGCTGTGCTGGATAGGCTGCATCCAGATTTGAGAGTTGGAAGCAGTTGCAACAAGAGGAGAGGGCTCACAAGAATGCACAAACAGGGAGACTACCTCAGCCTGGAACAAGAGTGTGGGCACGAAACTTCATAACTAGACCACTATGGGTGCCTGCGAATGTTGGCACAGCAACAAGTGCGTCATCCACGTCAGTGATTCTCGTAGATGGCTCCTCATGGGTATGCCATGGTGACCACTTGAGGCTGCAAGCATCAGAAGTATCATGTCAAGATCACTTAACACAGAAAGTTGGGCTAGTTGATGTTGATGATCAGCTGCAGTGCAACCAGGAGGGAGTAAGTGAGCCTGACTCCGATTTAGAAATGCAACAACCAGGAATGCTGTGGACAACCGAGATACAACAACCAAGAGTCTCATTGACAACTGAGATGCCCAGTACACAAGAACCAGAGGCGGAAGAATCCAGAGGATTGGCAGAATCAGTATGTAACCCAGCAGTCAGCTTGGCATCTCAACCACCGCCACTTAAGAAGTCAACCAGGCAGTGCCATCCAGTCGTGCGCTATTCCCCCTGAAGCTTCAGCTGTCTGTTTCTTTCTTTTTTTGTATGGGAAAGGAGACTGTTACATTGCAGTGCTAGAGCCACCACGAGCCAGTGGTGGCACTTTTCATGACAGCAACAATGGTACAAGAAGGCAACCAGTGACGAGGGTCAGTCAGTGGCCAACGAGCCAGCTCGAGCGTGCTACGTGTATCAAATAAATGTCGACTTGTTCCTGTTCAGCTTGGTGTCTTCATAACAGTAACAGCAAAACCTTAAATATACAGTAGGCCAAAGTACATTTGGGCCAGATGCAATCAGTGTCAGTAGATGCAACAAGTGCTAGATGGCCGCAAGATTACCCAACAAAGGCATTTCATTTATCTGTATAAACCATTCTCGCATGTAGCGTCCGTCAGCGCCACATGAGTGGACATTTTATGATTGTCTGGCTCATTTTTGTAATCACAGAATGTGTCTAGCAATCATGCCATATTTGTGCTTTAAAAGAAAAAGGGGGTTTTGTCGAAGGGAGGCTTGCTTACAAAAGTGTGTTTTATCATTATAGGACCATGTACGTGATTGACCAGTTTGCGTGTGAGGTGAAGGACCCCTTGGTTGTGGCTCATTGGGCCTGCCTTTCCAGCCCCACGCACAACTCCGTCAAAATCAACATCCTTTCGCAGGGATACGAGACCATGTGTCGGTGAGTCTGTGATTAGGCTAATCCAAGACTAATATAAAGCAGATCTTTCACATCGTGGGAAGCAAATAGAAGTGAAAGGTGCCTCCAACAGTTGTGCATGACTGTGAACAGAGCGATTCAAAGTACAATTTCACTCAACTCAATTGGGTTTCATTTCAGAAACTCCAAGACGGATTTGATTACATTTAGGAATAAACACATCACTGCTTGAATTATCAAGTGCCACTTACGAAGGTCTACTCTGCAGTGGTGACACAGGCCCTTGATGTAGTATTTTGGTGAACGATATAAAACCACATAGAATGAGTGGTTTCCTCATAAATCCATCAAGTGTTTGTGCAAATCTTGAAAGCTATGGGCCAGGAATTATTACTTAGTAGCTGCCATCCACATGAACAATGTTTTTTGCAACAGTTTATGAAAGTGAGACAAATGATTTTGCGACTTAAACATTTATAGGAGCAATTTTGCCCAAAAAGTGAGGCATTGATAGCTATAGCAAAGTGTTAGACAATCACACAAAACAAGGTTTGTAGTATTATAGGCCACATAAATTGCAGCAAGCATTTGCTTACTAAATAAACAAGCATAGGGTGCGATGGGAGATGGTTGTTCGGCGCATTCGTTCGGTTACCGGCGCGCGCGATTGGCCTACTCCGCGCCGACGTCGCCAGCCGCGGAGCGCGGCCACGTTTTTGGTGACGTCAAAATCACGACACACTCCTGTCAATCATCCTCACACCGAGCATTTCGTCTGCTAGGCGCCGAACCCGATGGGAGATGGGAAGTTTGGAGCGATCATACGGCTTCGCATGGTGCGTCTGGTGGATTGGATTGGATCCAACCGGTGGCTGCGGCATGGCACGTTTGGATCCAATCCATAGTTTAATTCGAGAAATTGGCGCTTCCGTTGGGAACTTAGGTTGTTGCGTTGGCATTTCCAGAAGAAGGAGCAGAGCGGGTGGCGCTGCGAAACGCGCTTGAAGAAATGGCAGAAAGTGAATTCCGGCATCGTTTTTGTTTCTCGAAACAAATAATTTGTTGGTTGTACAGCGAAATCGACCCTATCATCGGTGCCAGCGAGCCACTGGAATGTTGTCACTGCCTGTTGAAAAGTGCGCCACTCGTCCCGTCCTTTCTTTTTCTTTTTTCTTCTCGCTGTGCGCGACACCATCTAGGGACGACGCAATGAAACTAATGGTTATAAATTGCAGTAGTCACACGTACTACTATTTGAAAATGTGTTTGGGCTTGAGAAGAAAAAATACATTTTTTTAGATAAAGATTTCATTCTTTTGGAAGATGAGAAACATTTCGTTTTGTAGTATACTGTCTGCAAGCAGACGACAAACAATGGAAGTAAACTTTCGGGCAAGTCACCGCTTCCTGATTGGCTGCTCTCTCCGCTCCGCTGTCACAATATTTGCATACTGCCACTTAGTGACGTTGCAGCAGCCGAACAGAACGCGTATCGAACAAAATATCTCCGATCGCGCCCATGGTATTAAGTATGCACAGATAAACAGATTTCACTCGATGGCCGTGAGCGTTTGCTTTCCAATGCTGGCATAATTAAGGGTGCTATAAATGGGAAGGGAACACTTTGTGCTGCCGCTCGCTTCAATGCATCGCCGAAACTTATGACATCTTCGGCGGAGGTGCTTTTGCACCGTGACAGAGCATTGAAAGTTACATGATACACTGGCCGAGTGTCATGCTCCGCTTTATGCCAGATGAACATGTGAGCTACGGGATGCAAGTCAGCTTCACCCTCTGCAGGCGACGTACTGAATTTACAGTTGTCATTTGCAGTTGCCGCAATATGCAGCAAAATGAATAAGGTCAAGTTTTTATATATGGCCAACATTTTAAATGGGAGCTGAAGAATGATTTGCGCCATGTGAGGCATTCTTAGGGTACTGGGATGAGGCTGCAAGCTTTGCTGTGAGCACCTTGCATGCTCTCCAACTTAGTTTGAAGTGCCTTCAAAACTGAAAAACTACAGAAATGAAAGTTGCAGGATCAAACCCAGACCGTGATGCTGCTGCTTCATACCCCATTATTGCTGTTGGATGCCACAACATCAGTGATGAAATTGTCCGCCTTCGGCTGCTGCTCTTGTCGGTGCTCCTTGATAGTGGCGATGATTGCATTGTCTTCACTGTCCAGTGAGCTACCAGGTTCTAGCAGCAAAAGCAGCTCTGTGTGATATGTGGCTTCCATCATAACTTGTTGCTTCAAAATGACGTCCATCTGTATCCATGGGTGTAAGACAGTACCCTAAGCTGTCTTGAATGAAAGTGAAATGAACCTGACTTGCTTTGTGACCTGCTGATACATGCTGCGCAACAGAATTGCACTGAGTGCCACTGTTGAAATCGATGGTGGAGCGCAGCACTGTCACGCTCCGCAGTGACATGTCGGGACGCACTCTGCGCTTGCTCCAGATGTTCAGCTGTACTACCCCCTGCTCAATATGGCCACCATCTGCATTACTATGAGACAAACGTGCAGAACCATTTGAGTGCACTGAAAATCGCATAAGCACTGTCAGCCGAAAATGCAATTAGATTACGTAGTGTCCAACACTAGGTACGCGGAAAGACTGTGCATGAAGCCACCAGCCATCTCTGCTAACCCTGGCACCCACCACAAATAACCTCTTAGGTACCAGCAATTACTAGATGCTAGATTCTGAAGAATAGCAAAGAATGGAACCACCTTCCTGCTTTCATCACCGCCATCACAGACACTGACAGCTTCAAGATTACAATTCATGAAGCCTTTTGTTAACATGTTTTCTTTATTTGCTGTAACCTTTTTTTTTACTGGGCAAACATTTGTTATTTACCACTCCTTCCTGTAATGCCCTCAGGCCTTGGAAGCGTGCCAACTAAATACTAAATAAATAAATACAGTGCACTAAAACTCTTATTACCTGAAAATTGGCCCAAATCGCTAATATATTTCCATGCATGCTGCGGACTGCATATCCGTAGTAATGTGGCAATGGTGGTACCACCAAATAGAGTGAGCAGTAATGATGTATGTTCTTGAGTTGATTGTCTCATAACCTCTTTATTACGATAGCAATTATGAGGACACTCGAGGCACATTCGCATCATGGGTATCACTGCCGTCGTGATGTCATGGTATTGATGATGCTTGTGCAGTGCTGATGAGCAAAACGAGAACAAGGTGAAAGCAGGAGCCAACGTTTCGACATGTGGACTTGTCTTCTTGGACTGTCTTGGGCAAGTGGACTGTCTTCGCCTTGAAGAAAACAAGTCCATTTGTCGAAATGTTGGCTCCTGCTTCCACCTTGTTCTCGTTTTGCTCATCGTCTTGAATTTCCATCTCCTGTATTTCTTGTTTTCCCTGTGCAGTGCACGTGGGACAAGTTTCGTGCAGTGTGTTAGGCTGCAAAAACAATTCCACGACTATCTGCCTGTGCAACGCCATTGCTGGCATTGCACACACACACACTGGCATTCCTGCTGTGCCACTGTGTGCATATTGTCAGGTTGTAGTGACAGTCAAGAGCACAGTAGCAAAACTGTGAATGACGAAACTAACTCTTGCGACTCTAATCGCAAGTGACATTCAAAGCGAAACGATAGTGGTGAACACAGTCAGCAGTCGTCAAAAATCTGATCGGCAGGTCAAGCGCGTCGGCTTTTATGCGGGACTCGTCGAAGGTTCCTGTGTAATTGCTGGTGCCCGCGTGGCTTCCAGAAAGTACTACTACACAGTTCGCGTTGTGCATACAATCAGATTACGAAAAGCTTGGTGACGACAGCTAAAGGATAGAACTATTGATAACATTCAAGAAATTTCTGGCATTTGCAGGCACGTCTTGCGCCGAACGATAATAGGTTTGTTCGATTCAGAAAAAAGGTGCACGGCACCACAAACGAAAAGGTGCAGGGGGTGCCTGGCTGCACCCACTTGCTGCAAGGTTCAAGGGTGCAGTGCACCGCGGCGGCACCTTGCCTTGCACCCCGTTCAATCGAGCACGGGAATGCAGGGTGCGCTGCTGCACCTCGGGAAATCGAGGGTCTAGGTGCAGTTCACCGTGAATAGGTGCAGAAGGTGCCGAGAAACTTGGCTGAATCGAATAGACCTAATGTTTAACATTTGTTAGCTGGTGAAAAGTGGTGAGTGAAGAAAGATAAAAAGTATGCGTGTCAATGCCCCCATCATAAAAGCATTGTCCCGGTGCTAACAACACAACACGAGAGTTTTGCACAATACAATTAACTACTAAATACTGCAGTTTCCCTCCTAAAAAAAATGTCACTTAACAAATTAATAAACAATTGTAAAACAGCTTAATGTCGAAACACAGCCTAATATCCTTGATAGTTTTAAACATCAACGCTGATTTTCTTGGCCTCGTCAAATGTCATGGCTCTGAAACGTTCATTTCAACTGCTGTCCCAACAGATCGTGGTTGATGTTGGCCGGGGTTTTCTAGCTGTGACTCACCAAGCGACATTACTGCTTCAGGTGGGCACCTTCTTACAACAGTAGATGATGTAACTGGTTGGGGGCCGGGTACTAACATATTCCGGTTCCAGGTGTGGCCATCATTAAGTTTGTAAGTGTCCTGACCACATTGGTCAATGATGGTGAACGGGCTTGAGTAGCTCAATGTGCTCTTAGGCACGTGACCTGGCAACCTGTTTCGTACTGGCTGACCTGCTGTTAACGGAGCACGCTTCGCAGCTCATCGACAGTCAGTGTAGACTTTACTTGCTTGCTGCTTTTGTGCTACTCTGCGGTAGACAGCTTTCATCTCTGCCTGCGGGTCTTGGAAAAACTGGTTACTTGGCACTCCTATAAGGTCCAGTTTTGTTCTTGGGTGGCGGCTGTGCAGAAGGACGGAAGGCTTCAATCTTGTGGTGGCATGTGGCATGAAACGGTAGACACTAAGATATTCAGTGATGGCTTCCTTCAAAGGCTGACGTTATTGTGCACAAACTTGGACGTACACTTTGAGCACCGGATTAAACCTTTCCAATTGGCTGTTAGCTTGCAGTTGATAGAATGCTGAATACGCATGGACGATGGCATGTTCCTTCTGAAAACCATCAAACTCGCATGCTGTAAACTGAGGGCCATGGTCACTCACAATCTCGTTTGGGTATCCTTCCTTGCTGAATATGCTTTACAGAAGGGAGGTCACTGTTGCAGTAATAACTTTTGCCGAGAAGCAAACCTCTGGTCACTTGATGATGTAATGAACGAGCGTAATGGCAAAGTGACAACCTTTAGGTACATCAGTGAAAGGGCCCAAAATATAGATTCCCAACTTCTTCCATGTTGCAGATAGGAATGGCACTGGCTGCAGAAGTGGTGTCACGGGATTTGCAGACTTAACAGCTTGACATACACTGCAAGATGCAGTGGGCTGCTCTACTTGCTTGCACATAGCAGGCCACCAGTATTGCTTGCGTAGTCACTGCTTTGTCCTCGTTATCCCCGGATGAACGGATGAGACTCGGCTGCGTCAAGGAGCCGGCCTATGAGGGATAAAGGTGTAACGAATTGGTCTCCCCATAGCAGGAGGTTTCCAATGACTGAGAGCTCAGTCTGCACTCGGTGGAACGGGTCTGTCTCAGCAGGCAACATCTTTACAGCAGTCACCCACTTTAAGACTTGTTGAAGCAGCAGGTCCTGCAGTGTTTCAGCAACGAACTCTGCATGAGTAACGCATGTTGAGACAACGCAAACTGCCTCCCCTGTTTCATCCTCCTTCACGTGACCTTAGAGGGGCATCCTTGAAAGGGGATTGGCAAGAGTATTCCTGTTACCCTTCTGGAATTCAATTTTATGGTTGTATACAAGCAGTCTAGCATGCCATCTTGCAGTCCGAAATGTACAGCGACCTACTCCCTTTGTGCTTAGGAGTGTGATAAGAGCCTGGTGGTCAGTGCACAAAGTGAATGGGCGGCACCAAAGGTATACTCTCCAGTCTTCACGCGCTCACAAGTAAGCAAGGACATCCAATTCCCCAACAGAGTGCTTCAGTTCCTGTGGAGTAAGCCTTTGATAAACAAGAGTAATCGTTAGCTGGTCATCATCTCTCCTCTGCTGTAACACTGCTTCAAACCCAATGGAATGTGCGTCCATGGTGACAACGTCTCACACAGGGTCAAACAGCTGTAAACATCTAGTTGCCGAAGAACTTTTCAGCTGCTTGAAACATGCTCGTTTTGCAGGATTCCAAGTCAACATGGCATTCTTACGTAGTAACTCGCAAAGAGGTTCAACAAGCACCATATATTGGGGCACAAAGTTAGCGTAATAGCCGACCATACTCCTAAATAAGTGTGGGGTACTGATCTCTTTTGGTACTGGTGCAGCCTTGATGGCATCAACGTTGCTTTGAAGAGGGTGTATTCCCTGGTGACTGATCACATGACCAAGAAACTCGATTTATTTGACACTCAAAATGCATTTGTCATTTAATTTCATTCCAGACTTCGCAGTTAATTGCAAGACTTGTTTCAAATTCTTGAAGTGCTCCTCACGCATGCTCCTATGCACAATGACATCATTTAAATAGCACAGTGTGTTTTTGCAATTTTGCAAGATAGTGACCATTTTCTTAAAGGCAGACAGTGCAGATGCCAGGCTGAAAAAGACTCATTTGAATCTGTACAATCCACTATCGGTTATGAAGGTTGTTAGTTCTCTGCTTTCAGGGCTCAGCAGGACTTGGTGGTATGCAGCTGCTGAATCAAACTTGGAAAAGTACTTTGCACCGTGCAGTTTGTGCAATAGTTCTTCCTTGTGCAGGAGCATAAATTTATCAGTGACAATCGCTTTGTTTGGCTTGCGCAGATCAACACCGATTGTTATGTTGCCATTTTTTTTCCCACTACTACAATTGGCGACACCCATTCAGATGTGTCAACCTTTTCTAGCACATCTGCTTGCTCAAGGCAGTGCAGCTCTTCATGTACTGAATCTTTCTCATAAAATGGCAAACGATGTAGTCTAGCAGCGACAGGTGTGATCTTCTCTTATCCTGACCTGTGAAAAAAATTTCTAGCGAGTCATAACTTTCCGTCAAGCAAGTGCAAAAATATGCAGAACAATTCAGGATCAAGGCCTTGCAGCGCCTGCGTAATGTTGGTGCATTGCAGTCACAAACCGTTGATGTGCAGTTGCAGGGCTACGATAGCATCGATGCCGAAGATGTCAGTGCCTTCCTCGACTATGTAGAAAAGTATCATGGCATGCCGACCCTGAAAGAAGGCCGGTGCCGTGAAACAGCCCTGCGTGCTTATTTTGCAGTCAGAAAAAATTGTGGTGTCACGGATGTCAGCTGCACACGACGGCATTTAAATCTTGAACACATAGTGAGTGACAGCATCGAGACAGCAGAACCCGTATCTACGAGGAAGTTTACGGGCACATCTTGCACCTAGACTTCTGTATACAGTGGAACCCCAGTTATACGTCCCCCAGTTTTGCGACAACCCGGGTTTTACGATGGATTAGCGCAGTGCCGGTGAAGTCCCCATAGAAGCAATGCATTAAAAACCTCGGTTATTTAACGCAATTTTTGTGCCTGGCCTGCATTATACGACGACCCTCGCAAAGCGTGAGACTGAACAGCAGACGAAAGAAAAGTGCCGTGGGTCTCTTTGCTCTCTCCCCCACCAGCAGCCACCCGCGACGCCTGCCGTGCTGAAATAGTGCCTTTTCTTCTCCACAATCACTTTCTCCCTCTCTTCTCGGCGGCGTCACCTCTCATCGTGTTGGGGAAGCATTTCTCTCCTTCCAGTTTCTCAGCAGCAGATCACCGACAAGGTAGCATGGAGAGGCTTAGGTTTATTGCACATGTTTTCCGCCCAACTGCACAAGCTGGCTTCAGCCGCTGGATGCCAGCTTCATTAAGTGCGTCAAGCAAGGGTACCGGAAGCGGTTAGTGTAGCATCGGCTAGCGGCTATGGAGCACAGCGAGTCGAAAAAAAAGATCGCTGTGCTCAACACCATGCATTTTATTGCCAGTTCGTGGAACGCAGTGTCGCGAAGCGCTATCACTAACTCGTTCAAGCACTGTGGATTTAAGCGAGAGACTGCCTCCTCTGCTGGGGATGCAACATCCTTGATGCCACTCAAGGCCGATGCAGGCTTCGCTGACGACGATTTCGAGGGTTTAAACCTCACCACGACCTTTGCCGAGTACGTGGAGGCCGACGACAACGTTGTGATCTGTGGCGAGGTGTCGCTGGATGACGCCATCGAGGAGGCTTTGCCTAGTGCCGACACCGCTGCGACATTGGACGAGGACAACGACGACACCACAGATGTCGTGCCTGTGCCTACCATGTTGGCCGAGGTGCTATGGCACATAGACGGCATCCGGAACTTCATCTATTCACGTGACACTGCAGAGGACCTCCTTTTGGACGTTGCCGAACTCGAGCGAAAGCTCTTGGTTCACGGATCAAACAAGGTCCAAAAGAAACTCACCGACTTTTCTTAAAGTTCATGCCGGCTGGCGGGAATCGCGGCAGTGGGCAGTGGAGTGCCGTAAGGGTTCGTTTGAATAAAGCATGATTGGTACCTGTACTACAGCATTAATTATCGCATTTACTTTTTTGGTAATTTGGGTTTCCAAGACCTGCAGAGTATGTTAGTAGTTTACATTGAAGTTTCTTGTAAATCCGTCGCGCGAAATAAGTAGTATATCTATAGGCATAATTTATGTTCGAATTTTACGACACCCGCATTTTACGATGCTTTTTCGCGGTTCCGAGAAAGTCGTATAATCGGGGTTCCACTGTATACGCCTGCTCTGTTCTGCTGGCCAAGAAGTAACACGCTAAGGTTGCCGGAAGTACTACAGCTATTGACTTCTTTAACAGCAAGGGCCTACTCGTCTGGCATACCACTACTGCAGACATGCTGAAAATGTCCTCGTTCACCGCACTTGTTGCATATTTTTTCTCATGCCTTTAATGCCATAAAATCTGCAAGATGCTGTGAATAACTGCAACGAAAGGAACACTTGGGCTGCGGTGATGGTAATCCTGGTGCTGTGCGCCGTGACGTCTGATGTTTGCCAATTTTTTTTAATGCTCGCAAATGACTGCAGCTCACGTGAGTATTTCGTGGCTTCTTTGATGTTGTTTGCAATAGTCGGTGCACATTAGGCGTTCCCAAAGAACATGGTTGCTCATTTTTGCTACAAGCTGTTCCTGAATAAAATCGTCAACCTGCTCAACGAAGTCGCAACTCGATGAAAGTTCATGCAAACCCGTGACGAATGCAGCTGTGGCCTCCTCGGGCTGTTGGGTGTGTTGTCTGAACCGATGCCGCTCCATGATGACGTTTGTTTTTGAAGTAAAGTAAGTGTCCAGTGTAGCCACTGCTGCTTCATGCTCGTTGCTCGTGCTGCATTCGTCTTTTTTCGCTGCGTGTTGGCGTTGATGGTTTGTGTAGTGTAAAATAAAGGTTCCGAGACTGGCAAACTGTTTACTGTTTACACTCTATCTTCTTCTTCTTCTTCTCTTTCTTCACTTCCTCTTCTTCTTTTGACCAGAACATCACATCCTCCGAGTCATTCATTGCCATCCTTCCGCGGATGGTAAGGCACTAGGTTACCTACAGTTGTAACTTCTGTTTTGTCTGCTGGCACTTCAATGTGCACTGACTTCAGTATACCTTGCTGCTCCACCATTTTGAGGACGACATAAGGGCCCATAAAAGCATTTTTCGAACCATCAAGACCTTTTCGTACTAGCACCATACCTTCAGGTTGTATGTTGGGCATGCGAGTTGCACGGCGCAAGTCGTATTATTTCTTCATTGTACGTTTTTACCTATTGTATTCCTCTGATGTCTTCTTGCTTTCTGGAATACGGATCTTCCCTGTTATGGCCAAGTTTGTAATCTGCTGGGGACCAAGTCGTCTTTTGAAAGGGAGCAAACTAAGGGTTACAGCCAAGTCCAGCTGTGTGAGATTGTGATGCCTAACCACTACCTCAAGAGCACGCTTCCATCCTCCACGAAATTCTGCATATACAGAAATGAAGGTGTTCAAGTCAAGTATTAGGCGTTCCGTTAGCACATTTCCTTCCTGGTGGTATGGTGCTGAAAATCTCAAAGTGATACCCTTTTCTGCTGCCCACCGTCGGAGGTTCTCGCTGTGGAACGCAGGTTCATTTTAGAGACAATCGCCTTCGTGTGTCTGAATGCCTCTCTTTCCATCATTGGAGTCGCACTGTTTGCATCTTCTTTTCTGGGTTCGGCGGCCACCATTCATGTGCACTGGTCCAAAGCCACTATAAAAGACGTGAGTCCAGCGCACACCCTCCCCTTTCTTTTTGATTTCAGCGAAATCGAGATGAATGACTTTGAAGGGGACATATGAATGCACAGGAATGGCCATCTAATTTCCTTTTGGGGGGAACTTGGCTTTGATAGTCTGACATTAATGACAAGTCTTGACTTACTCCTTTACATAAGCTTTGATGTTCTTCCATGTAAAACGTTTCTGAATCTTTCATTAGATACGCCAAAAGCCATCATGCCCTCCTGAGTGGACTGTCGTGATAGAGCCGCAATATTTTAGATATGCAGCTTTGACACACAACAAACTCTGTCGATTAATTTTAGCTCTTCAGTGTCTTTCCATACACTTGTGACATGTGCCCCTTGATAGTTGTTTATTGGTGGTTGTACAGTCTTGATAACAGGTCTGCGTCAGGTAGTTTTTCACCAGGTCTGTGGCTAACATCAAAAGTGAACTGCTGAATATCACTAATCCATCTTGCCAGTCTTCCGTTTGGTTATGTAAGGCTCAGAAGGTATGTCAAAGCCTGATTGTCCATGAAAAGCTTGAACCGACAGCCCTCCAAGTAACTCCTGAAGTATCGTAGCGCTAGCACTACTGCTAAGGCCTCCTTTTCCGTGGTCGTGTAATTTACTTCAGCTTTTGAAAAGGTGTAGCAGTAATAGCCAATGACTTTTAACTGGTGTCTTCTGTCTTGGTTTGAATCTCTTTGGTATGACAGTGCTCCTGAGCCATAATTGGATGTGTCAGTGCAGAGCTTGAAGGGTTTGGCAAAATCGGGGTAATATCATGATTGTATCTGAAGATATTGCGCGCACCAGTTCTTTATATGCATGGTCACACTCGTTGCTCCACACAAATGAAACTTCCTTTTGAGTAGGCCTTGTAAGACACCTGGATATCGCCGCAAAGTCTTTAATGAACGCCCTAAAATGTCCTGCCAGTCCTAAGAACACACGCAGTGAGTGAACATCATAGGGCTTATGCAGCTCCTTGATTCGTTGAATGGACTGTTCCTCTGCCGTCGTTGTGAAGCCATCCAGGACTTTGCCAAGGAACACCACCTTTCTCTGAAAGAATTCTCTTCTTGTTTAAGTGTGATTTGCTTTATGCTTCTAGTACATGAGAAACGTGGGAACAGTGCTCTTCCTCGGTACGAGAGTAAATGATGATGTCCTCGACATAGACATTGCGGAAATCTCCTATGAAATCTTTAAGTACATCGTTCATCATGCGCTGAAACCTAGTGCCCGAGTTCTTCCATCCGAATGGCAGACGGTTGTATTCATATATATCAAATGACATTATAAATGCTGTGTACTTCTTTGATTTTTCCTGGAGGGGTACCTGCCAGTAACCTTTGCACAAATTGATTGAATCATTGGTATCCTCCATTATCATTAATGATGTCGTCAATCGAAGGCATAGGGAATGGATACAGCTCTGTTTGGGTGTTGATTTGCGGATAATCAGTACACAGTCACAGTGAACCATCTTCTTTAGGGTCAATAGTTATGGGAGACGCAAAAGGTGTTGTAAGCATTCAAAATTTTTTGCAGCTCTTGTTTTAGCCATGTTTTCTTTTCATGAGAAATCCTGTAGGCTCTCTTCCGTACAATAGTCGTGTCATGGAGCTCAAAAGATACTTCAGGTACAGAAGCTGCAGGTGGACATGTATCGAGGCATATAAGTTCGGGAAAAATTGTCCATATGTCATTAGCGCATTTGGCAGCCCTCATCTGTGTCGGTGTATGGACACTTGAAACCAGGGAGTCTAGGGCCACCTCTTCTTTCTAAGAAATGTTGATTCTTAGCTGCTTCATGTTGGTTCTTGACAGTATAAATAAGAATTTAACATCATACATAACCAGCACTTCTACTGTGAAGTCCTCCTCAGCCAAATGTATATTGACTTTTGTTCAGGTATGCAGTGTTCGAGATTATCCATCATGGCTCTTAATCGTTACCACTTTACGTTGTCACATGTCATCTGCCTTCACCATGGTTTGATTAAGGGGGTCTTGGAGACGAAAAAAATTGTTAAAAAATCAATTTGTTAATTTTCTTATTTTCGCAATCTAGACGTCATCACACACTTGTGGACAAAAAATAATGCGAAATAATGTGTCTTTGGGAAAAAAACACCATATTTATGATGCGAGACACTCATTTTCATCTGCAAGACGCACCGAAAATGCCCCATCTTGCGCTGCTCACAGTTCCGAAACCGATCAACGGAGTTCCGCCATTTTGGTCTCATTCGAAAGCATGTCCTTCCCGCTGCCTTTCCCGCCGAAAACGAGTATTCAAGGTTGCTTCAGGAGGGAGCAACCAGGCAGCAACGAGAGAGACAATCCCACCATCCTGTTGGTCTGCGTGACTAAATAACGCTTTCTGATTGGAGCTCGGGAATGCCACGTGTTGGCGACGCTATTTTGCCTGAACCATCGCTCAGCGTGGATGTGATCAGTCGAGATGCCAAACCGTGCATGGAAATCCCCTACAGTGCATAAATTCGGGAAGCATAGAAGAAAGTGCGGAGTGCAGCGAAAAGATGCATCGGAACTACCAGTGACGACCTTGTCGGACCGGCAGACTTGCAGACGCCGCGGAACAGCGGTGCAACCGAGGAGTTGGGTGCAACACAACGGGAAGAGGCAATCAGGACGGCTGAGGACGTTGGCGCTTGGCCTGTGCTGCAGAAAACATCAGTGCCGCTTGCAATGTCAATGACGGACTGTGAGCATACACCAGACACCCCGGTAACAGATTGCGGGGCGGCGGTCATCATGGGCGCATGTGCTACAGAGATGTGCACTCGGCCGGACCGCGTGAGAATCGACACGGCTTATCTCACGGTGGCGGAGTGAGATCAGATCAGACAAGCACAGGAAAAAACAGTGGAACTCTCTTCAGTTTCAGCGACGGAGCGCAAGGTGCATTACCTAACAAGTGAGCCTCGTCTGGAGAGTGCATCGACAACAGCATACACCATGGTCGACCTCGACGTGGTAAACTGTTTACTGTAAGTTGCTGGTTGCCGAGTGAGCTGCGGAGCGGTGACTGTCGAGCGGGACTCGCAGTACAGCATTGCTGTGAAGCTGAAAGTTCTGTGCAGCAACTGTGGTGAAATTGACACGAAATGGAGCTCACAACGAGTTGGTGGTACTGCCAACTTCAACGCTTTTGAAATTAATGTTCTCACGGCACGTGCCGTACAGAGCACGGGAAACGGGCAGACGGTGCTTAATGATATTTTTGCCGCTATCGGAGTTTTACACAGAGGCGTTCACAACAAGACCTATCAGCACTATCTGAAATCAAAGCTAAATCCGGCTGCAACAATTGCCTGCAATGAGAATATGGCGAAGTGTGCCACTTCAGTGAAGAATGCATACCGAAGCCTGACTTTTGGAAATGTAGGTAATATTGCAGTTTCTTTTGATGGCACTTGGCACACTTGGGGACATTCATCTCACATTGGAGTGGCCACAGTGATAGAGCTTTTTTTCAGGTTATGTTTTGGACTATGTTGTCCTTTCGAATTTCTGCCTTGGCTGTGAGCTTGGCCCTAAACCTGAAACCCCAGATTTTGCTGACTTGAAGTCGCAGCATTCATGCCAAAAGAACACATCTTCCAAGGCAGGCCAGGTGGAGGTGGAGGCAGCACAAATTTTATTTCAGCGCTCACTTTCCCTTCATGACCTGAGGCACACGACCATGCTCTCCGATGGTGACAGCAGACCATACAGTGCCATTGATGAAGCAAAAGTCTACGGCTTCATACCCGTGGAAAAGGAAGACTGCGCAAACCACTTGCAGAAACGCATGGGAACGGCGCTGCGGAATCTTGTGCAACAGCAGAAAGGGAAGAATGGTGAGCGCATCAGTGGTAAGGGCCGCCTGACAGGAGACCTCGTAAATAAGCTGACAAGCTATTATGGTTGGGCGCTCAAATCACATTCGGGAAATGTGGATGAGATACACACAGCAGTGTGGGCTACATATTACCACGTAACCTCAACTGATGAGAAGCCCAACCATAGCTTTTGTCCCCACGGCCTTTATTCATGGTGCAAATATAATGCAGCCACCGCAAAGAATGAGCCCTCCCCCCCCCCCCCCCCCCCAAAAGCAGATACAATCTGCCATATTCTGTAAGCAATGCACTGCGGCCAGTGTACGAGCCCCTCTCTGATCAGAAGCTCTTGCAGAGGTGCCAGAGAGTGAAGACACAATATGCCAATGAATCGCTGCATTCGATCATTTGGAACCTGGCGCCAAAAGAAAAGAATGCATCACTGTTCGCTGTTGAGGCTGCCGTGGCAGAAGCTGTTATGCGGTTCAACCTCGGAAGCCACCAGTCTAGCTCGCACATACTCGGTGAGCTGCACATGCAACAAACTTGCACAGGCAGCAGGCGAGCAGCCGAGAAAGACAGCCGCCGTGTGGTCAACGCAGACAGAAAATGCACATCATCGGCAGCATTCCAGGAAGCCACCAAGAAGATACACAAAGAAAAGCCTGCTTCGGACTATTCTCCAGGAACATTCTGATTCATTGTAGTAGTGAATTCTATGATTTTGTCACATAAAAAGTATTTTTTCACATTGCTAAACGTTTCTTGCGTTTTTCTCAGATCTTGATTATCCCACACCCGAAGATTTGGGATGTGCACTGTGTCTCTGCTAGTTCTTCAATTTGCATGATTTTTTTTTTCTGAATGATAAACGGTCAGAGAATGCAAGAAAACTATAATACAGTATGCTAGTGCAATGAAACTTTTTCACATCGTGCAAGAAGTAACAACAAAAAATTTTGTTCCAAAGTTGCTCATTCAAATTTTGATAACTTTGGCTGATATGTACATAGAAATACAAAACTTTATATGTGCACTCTTCAAACATTCAAGAACATACCTAGTTAATGTTAGATCTCTCAGTACTATAAATTTCTAGCAAGTCACATCCCGAATTTATAATACTAGTTTGCATAATTTTTTTTCAATAAACATAGAAAAATACTGATTACATATTTGCAATCAGCTCACTAAACTGAATAAAGTTGAGTTTCAAATCTCCAGAGTCAGTCTACCAATCGGGAACACCGGGAATTCTCAGGGATTTTGAATATTCTGGAAATGCTCAGGGAAAACTCGTGGAATTTTTGCTTCTATCAGGGAAAATTTACTGTCATTTTTTTTAAAGGGAACGAAGGTCGCGATAACACTAGTTGGCTCGAGTAAAACAGAGAGGAATCGTAACGAATCGTCATTGACGCCGTGTTGACGGCTGGAGGAGTTGCCATGGTACAGTCAACGACCAACTTGATCAATGTATAAGAACGTCTGAAATTTCGGACGCAACAACCTTTCGCTGTCCGATTGTCCGAACTTTTAGCCGTCGCTGCAGGTCCGAAACGGCATTAGTCAAAGCCACCACCTTCAATTTTGAGTATCTCGCCGCCTCGAACCGGCTCTCTCTCGCAGATCCACTGGCAGCCGTAGCCATCACCGCAGCAACGCCAGGCGCAGCTGCTTCGACGTTCGCTATTTTCTTGCCGTTTGGTGCCGCGTTTTTTATTGAAAGGATTTGCCGCTGTCGGCAATGGCACTGACTCCGCCTTTCTGGTCCTCGCGATTGGCTTCGGAGCTCGGTAAGCACGGCGCGTTGCCTAATGGCGGCTCTCGAAAGTCAGCTTTGCCTCAGTACAGAAATGTTACGGGGTGAAGCATAACAAGCGTAGCAAGGGGTAATTGTCACGGGACACAGTACGTATTCCTTAATTATACACGCGTGCACCCGCCATCTCCTGTCACATTATGAGCACCAATATGCCTAATAAGTAGGAGTGTGCGAATATTCGAAATTTCGAATACGAATCGAATATTTTCCTTATTCGAAGCGTATTTGATTCGAGAAATGCATATTCTGAAATTCTCGTATATTCAAAGACGGCAAAATACCGGTAATATTCGGCGAATATTCGGACAGATTGCGAATAATTGAGCAGTTTATGAATTATATGCTTGCTCCGCATTCTCCTAAGAAAATATTTATTCACTGAGAACTTCGTATGATCCCGTCATTATTTGTATCCTCTGTTTCAGTCTATCTGCATCCAGCCCGTGAGACATTAGTTTCGGATTCCTTTTACCAAGTTTATTCCTGGGCTCTGTAAGTATGCGCAATAAAATATGTATCTCGAAAATGTTACCTGGACAGTTTTTAGATCCTTGCAAATTAAAGAAAAAAGTATATGTCCGAGGAGAACATCGCATTGCCATCGACAACTCCTGCATGGTGTTCCCGCTTTTCTAAGGTGGTCGCCGGATCTTCGCTACGGGCTGTGTTGCTGCTCTGTGAGGCAAACTCAGTCCACGCTAAATTCGCCTCTGCGCTATTGACAACTATCTCAGTGCTGATACAGTGCTCGGTCAAGCGTGTTCTCCGAGAATGGCATCAACTGCGGAAAACGAGCCACTGAGCAAGCAAGAAAAGAAAGCCGGAAGAAGTCTTCTTTTGCGGTACTACACAAGACTATCGCCGTCGACAGCTCGATGCAAGTCACGCGAACTTCAAACGTCAACAGGAACGACTACTACTCTTCGAAATCACATGAAACAGCACCATTTGTTGATGGAAGAGTAGAAAAATGACGCCGCTGCGAACGCGCCGTTGAAGAATCAACAGACACTGGACGCTATACTAAGACAGTAATAGCAGCCATTGTCTCGGAATAAAGAAAACGCACTTAACCAGAAAGTGGCGGAAATGGTCGCCTTAGACCGTATGCCTTACAGCTTTGTAGAAAACCGGGAGTCCAAAGCACTGATGAAAGCAGCTGCAGCGAGATACAGTCTGCCGTCTCGAACAAAACTGTCGTGTGTGCTTGTCCCGCGCCTGTACGACGAAACAATGGAAAAGGTACGACAGGAGCTGTGAAAAGCACTTGAACAAAGAACAAGCACTCTTGCTTTTACGAGCGATATCTGGACGTCACACGCCAACGAGAGCTTTTTAAGCCTCACATGTCATTTTCTTAAAGTGAAGTTTGGGATGAAAAACTTCAAAACACACAACATATGCTGGAGAGTCACACGGCATGAACATAGCTGCCTCATTGGAGCAGCTATGCACGGACTGGGAGATACCAATCGACTGCGTGAAGTACATCGTGACGGACAACGGCTGCAATATCCAAGCGGCTGCCAAGAGACTGCTATGGCTCCAGCGAGCCTGCTTTGCGCACACTCTGCAGCTGGCGATCAGCGATGCGATGTTGTGTACTCCGGCAATCAACAGACTCTGCAAGAAGGAGAAAGGGTTTGTAGGACACTACAAACACAGCCCTGAACAATCTGCAGAGGCAGTTGAAGAAAGACATGCTCCATGTTGTGCGGGATGTTGACACAAGATGTAACAGTCAGTACAGTCGTTGAACACGGAGTCCATCACACTTGAGCTCACCACTTCGCACACGAGCATAGATACCCCTAACTCGGCAGAGTGGAGAGATGCAGTGGCATTTGTGGAGCCACTTAAGCCTTTGTTTGATGCAACTGTTATTTTAAGTGCTTAAAAGTACCCCTCCTTGTCCTGTCAAATTCCAATTATTTTTAGAATGCTGCATTGCCTCGAAGGTTGCAAAGACAACTCAGGGTTTGCTGACAATCTTGTAAAATGTGTCAAGACTCGTTTTGTGGAGTGCGAATTTGACGAAGTGGCCGGCCTGGTGATGTTTCTTGATCTGCGGTTTAAGGCCACAGTTCATCAGGCATCTGGTCAGATTGTCTGGCTGAAAGACCTAGCGACAAGGGAGCTCCAGGCAGCTGACGTGGAAGCCAGTGAGGACACTGCCGTGCCAGCGTCGACTTCGTGTCCGCTGGTGGCAGCCAGTGTATGGAATGCTTTTGACAATCTAGTGATTAACAAAGAGAAGACACATTTGGCATCTGCCCCTGAGAGGGAAGTTGCACACTATGCGGAAAAGCCTCTTCTGGAAAGGGGCAAGGATCCTTGTTAGTGGTGGCAGTCCATTGGCTGCTTCAAGTACTCGCTTTTAAGTGCCCAGAACTACTTGCCCATCCCTGCTACCTCAGTTCCTAGTGAAAGAGTCTTTTCTACTGGTGGAAATGCTGTCACAGTGCATAGAGAGCGCTTACTTTCTGAACGTGCCCAGCAGTTAATTTTCCTTCACAATAATCTGTAACAAGCGCCTTACCTGACTGAAAGCATTACGTGACATTACCTGAGTGCATTACCTATAATCAGTGCTTCTTTAATCTGAAGCAGCCTTGTAAAATGCAATATTAGGTTTAAAAGGGTAATAAAGCTATTGTTGCCTCATTTTGCAACTTTTTAATACTACTCATATATTCAATATTCGATTCGACATTCAAAGATAGTTTTTTGCCTTATTCGTATTCTATTCGTATTCGAATATTTCAATATTCGCATACCTCTACTAATAAGTGTACTGGCAATCCTTCAGAGCTTTTTCGGATGTGTCTGTGGCGATTTCGAGCCCTCAAGATCAGTAAAAGACATGCATTCATTTTTCTGTCAGCCTCCCTTTTTCAGAATGCCCGGTTTTTCTGACATTTTTGCGGCCCCTAGGGAGTGTGAAAAATCAGACGTTGACTGTATAACTAACCAAGAGGATGCTCCAAATGGACCATGGGGCAAACGTGCGGCGGAACGACGAAAACAGAAAGGACCTACACATTGAGGAATGAATGGGAAAGGAAGCGTGCCGCCACTTCTTTGAAGAAGCTCGAGATCAAAAAAACAAAGTGTTGGCTGACCCTGAGATGTAGGTGTCCCTCATCCAAACCCAAATTAAATCTTTAGATCAGTGAAATGCAACACTGAGGCATTGTGCGGGGGCTGAGAGTATGTCAGGACAGTTGAGGCTGACTTAATTACCAGCTGTTGAGAGAGAATCTCATTTGTGACAAAGTTTGGGCCTCATACCAATGAGCTTGCTATCAGTTGATAGAAATAGTTCATATTCGAAAATATTTCATTTGGTATGCATCTCCTTCTTATTCATATTTAAAAATGTTCAACTCGATTTGCAGTGCGTTTTATCATTCTTTTCGAAGGTATTTTATTCACTGCGCAATTTACTAACCCCTTCCTTCTGTTTTCTGTTTTCAATAAGATAAGCACTACTCCTTACTATTCAAACAGGATTAAGTCATTTTTATTTTTTAACATGCTTACTAGAGAGTGATAGCATTGGGCAACATGGTGCGAGCCTGTCTTGATGTAAAACAAAGTTCTGTTTCATTCAGGGAATTTTGCAAAGGCACTCAGGGAAAACCTGGAAAACTCAGGGAATTTGCAAATGTCAACTTGGTAGACACCCTGTTCAAAAAGTGTTCGAGCTTGAGAAAAAAAAAAGAATACATTTTTTAGATAAAGATTTGATTCATTGGAAGTTGTGATACATTTAATTTTGTAGTATACTGTCTGCAAGCAGACGACGAAAGTGAGAAATAAACTTCCGGGGAGTTCACCACTTGCCGATTGGCTGCTCTTTCTGCCCCATTCTGACAAATTTTGCATACTCCCACTTTTATGACATTGCAGCAATCAAACAAAAATCACAAATCACACATTACAAATCAACAAAAATCAAACAAAAATCTCAGATCGCGCCCCAGGCCGAAGCCATCTTCGATCTGCACCACATGACCTCGGAGACTTCTCAGTATCGCCACTTACTTTGCAACCTGTCTTGTTAAGTGGCTTAATAAGAGGTGGTGGACCTTATCGCTGCACCTTTGGGCGAAGGCCCGTACTGGCAACTTAGAGTATTCTCCAGCACCTGCTCACCTTCAAGGAGCTTGGAGATTGCCGCCCCTCCCAGCTCTTCAACAGCATGCGACGGCGCCTGGGCACAAGTAACGTCAACTTGAATGGTGCACTGTTGAGGGAAATCTTACTGCAGTGCTTGCTGCAGTCCACCCACCTTGTCTTGGCCGCTGCAGGGGACTTCACCCTTGACATCTTTGCCCAGCCCACTGATAGAGTTCACGATACAACTTCTCCTTCGGTTGCTGCCTTCTCTTCAACACTAGAGTCTTCAGTTATATCCCGCTGGGATTGACCAGTCCAGGATCGACCAGCTCACCATTTCCATCGACGCCCTACGGACGTCCTCTCATAATCAACGCAACTCCTCCTCACGTTCTAGCAGCTGTTCGTCTTCGTTGAGCAGCCACAGCCTGCGCAGTCTTCAAAGCTCGCCTATTTGCTGTTATCATTGTACCTTCTGGTACCGCACCCGCCAGTGCAAATCCCTTATGCAACTGGTTGGGAAAAGCGCTGTGAGGTGATTTACGGCGGCATGTGACTTTGCCTTACAACCCGGCCTCCTTTTCTTAGTCTTGGATCGCATTTCCGGCCTGCGCTTCCTCATAGACATGGGCGCCAAGGTCAGCATATACTGCTGTCTTCAAAGGGTGACTGCACTTCTAGGTCACCTGGACCTACGCTCCGTGCGGCGAACTCGACCTCCATTGCCATGTATGGTCTACAGTCTGGTCCCTCGCTCTCGACCTTGGCCAGCGGCACATGTTCTGGTGGGTCTTCATCGTAGCCGACGTCGGTCAGTCTACCCTTGCTCCAATTTCCTGACCCATTTCGACCTCGATATCAGCATGCGCCACCATTGCCTGATTGACAGCAAGACACGCCTTTCCATTCCTTGCATTCTGTCGGCTGTTGCTCCCATGAGCACCCGCGCGCTGATCCCACCATGCCCGTACACTAGAATCCTCGGAAGACTTCCCTGGGGTCACAAGGCCTTGCAGTTTAAATCAGACACCCAAGCACAGCGTAACCCACCACATTGTCACGAGTCGTCCACCCGTCGCAGCTCATCCGTACCGCCTCTTCGGTGACCATCTGGCCATGCTCCAGCTGGGCATTATTCGTCTTTCGTCCAGCACTTGGGCCTCCCCACTCCATCTGGTGCCCTAAAAAGAACAGGGTGACTGGCGTCCGTGCGGCGACTACCAGGTGCTCAACGCTCACATGGTCCACGGTAGCTATCCCCTTCCACCTATCCAAGATTTCATAGGCTACTTGGAAGGATGCAAGATCTTCACCAAAGTGGACCTTGTCAAGGCGTATCACCAGATCCCTGTTGAGCCTGCCAATATCTCAAAGACAGCCATTATTGCATTCGTCGGCTTGTTTGAGTATGTGCGCATGCACTTCGGGCTACACAGCCCAGCTACAATATTCCAAAGATTCATTGCTGATGTAATGCGCAGCCTCCTAGCTATATTTATGTACATTGACCACGAGTCCCAGTCCACAAAATGCTGAGTGTCACCTCCAGGAACTCTTTCAATGCCTTCAACAATTTGGCTTGGTTGTCAACACCCGGAAATAGAAGTGCGTCTACAGATCTTCTAAACTTGAGTTCCTGGGTCACCACATCTTGGCACTGGGAACGGCCCATTGCCCTCTGATGTCCTGGCCGTGAAATACTTTCCAGCACCCACTACCCTATGCCAGCTGCATGAGTTCCTGGGCCTAGTGAATTCCTCTTGTCGCTTTGTTCCGCACTGCATGAAGCTTCTGCACCCACTGACTGACCTTCTTCGCACAGCTAAGAGCTCATTCGCGATTTCCTGGTCTCCCGAAGCTCAAGCTGCTTTCAGGGCTGCTAAACAAGTCATCAGTGATTTAGTACTTCTCATCCACCTGAGGACTAACGGGCCCATTGGCATCACGTTGAATGCTTTCAGCATGGCCATCGACGCTGCTCTCCAAAAGGAAATTGACTCTGACTGTAACCTACTGTGTTTCTTCTCTCGGAAGCTTCAAACTGCTGAGACTCGCTGCAGCATTTTTTGCCGTGAGCTGCTTGCCATCTATTCCAGCACTTCTGGAACTTCTTGGAGGGTCAGTCGTTTTAGGTTCTAACCAATCACAAGCCTCTGGTGTACGCCTTCCATACAAACTCTTCCAGGTACGTCGCACATGAACTTCATCAAATGGTCTATATATCGGAGTTCACAACGGATAGCCGGCACATCAGAGGTACTGACGAGGCAGCTGACGCACTTTCACACATCACTTTCCTCAGCACTTCTACATCTGCTGTGGACTGGGGACATCTAGCTCGGGCGCAGATGGAAGACCCTGTGTTGCAATGCTGCATGACAGCTCCTGTTCCCTCCGTCTGCAACTCCTTCCTGATTCGCTTGTGCCTGGGTCACTGTGGTACGACATGTCATTGGCTGCACCTCGCCCCTTCATTCTGGCTGCTTTTCGTCGCGTGGTTTCCCAAGCATTCCACGACATCTGCCATCCCAGAAAATGAGCCACGTGGCATCTTGTTGTGCAGCAGCGGCACGTCTGGCCGAGCATTAACACCAATGTTCGCCTCTTGGCCCGCTTGTGCCTCACTTGCCAGACCACCAAAGTGACCCGCCACACCAAGACTTCCACACAGTTTTACAGCGAAGCTGTATATAGCTTAGCTATCCTCCGGTGGTGGTCGATGTCCATCCACCTACGCATTGCATCAACATAAACAAAATTTCGTCTCCAGTCTCTTGCAAATGCTCAATCTAATGCAGGTATCTTGAAAAAAATTATACTGAAATAGGCCGCTAAGATGAGTCTAACAGTACGCTGAGTTTCATCTACTTTTCATAATTACGTAGTTCACAGCGAAGTTATAAATATTGGGGAATTACCATTTGCTGTCAATACTTGGGCTTCTACGTGATGGAAATGGACAGCCACATGTTTGTCTACTAGAATAAAACTCTAGTCCTTCCAAGTTTCATTCAGCTAATTAACTAGAAAGTAGGCTAAATTGCAAATTACAAATGAACGTGTTTTGTTTTGTGTACTCCTTTCACTGCTCCCCGGTTAACGCATACCATTGCTCTCGTTGAGGCTCGGTTTAACGGCCACCTGCGTCCTATACACACTGTTACCACCAATGGGCATCTTGCATTGTAATAATAATTATAATAATAATACCTATGTATACATAGACACTTCGATTGAGGTAAAACACATAACAGCTTTGCTGCTCGTCCTTCACAGAGTTGAAGGGCTGATTAATTTTTTCTTGCCAGCTGGCTGTTGCTTTGACCACACCCATTCTGATCTGATCAAGAAACGTTCTGATCAAGAAACGCCAATGTATGAAAGCCTCTAACCCTACAACTAGAATAGAACTGGCAGAACTTTCAAAGTTAATCAACAAGCGTAAGACAGCTGACATAAGGAAGCATAATATGGATAGAATTGAACATGCTCTCAGGAACGGAGGAAGACTAAAAACAGTGAAGAAGAAACTAGGAATTGGCAAGAATCAGATGTATGTGCTAAGAGACAAAGCCGGCAATATCATTACTAATATGGATGAGATAGTTCAAGTGGCTGAGGAGTTCTATAGAGATTTATACAGTGCCAGTGGCACCCACGACGATAATGGATGTGGGGTCCTCTCACACCCGTACTCTTGGGACAAAGGAACGACAACACAGTGGTGCAAACAATCACAAGGGCATTTATTGCACCTTTCATAAATCAATGCCTGCTAGCCGAGCTGCTATCCACAAAACATGCCGATGGGCGCGCGACAAATCTAGAAGTCTGACTCACCGCGACCGGAAGCGAGCGAATATGTTCGCCCCATGCTGGATCCAAAGGCCTGGTCGTTCGCGTGTATGGTCACGCGAATCGTGGCGCGTTCGAGGGCGGCCACGCGAGGCGGTCTCGCAGAAGCATGGGTCGGCGCGCACGCGGGATACGTCCCCGCCGCGCGCCGACCCGCCGGGCAAGAGGGTCGCTGCACGTGCGGCACGGCCGTCCCGCTTCCTGTCTCGAACCCAACAGCCCGAGCGCCTTGTCTCCCGACGCCCGAGTAACCCCGCAGCGGCGCGACGCTCGCGCCATCTCTCGCACCGCGCTTGTACCACCCGACCGCCGCGGGCGCCAGGCCACGCGGGGGGCGAAGCCGCCCTGCAGGAGACGAGCCATGCGGGAAAACTAGATCTCAGGGGAGGCGTGAGAGTCGCGCATCCCCACATGGAAGAGAGAATAGTCTAGAGGAATTCGAAATCTCACAGGTAACGCGGGAAGAAGTAAAGAAAACCTTGGGAGCTATGCAAAGGAACAAGGCAGCTGGGGAGGATCAGGTAACAGCAGATTTGTTGAGGGATGGTGGGCAGATTGTTCTAGCGAAACTGGCCACCCTGTATACGCAATGCCTCATGACTTCGAGCCTACCGGAATCTTGGAAAAACGCTAACATAATCCTAATCCATAAGAAAGAGGACGCCAAAGACTTGAAAAATTATAGACCGATCAGCTTACTGTCCGTTGCCTACAAAGTATTTACTAAGGTAATTGCAAATAGAATCAGGAACACCTTAGACTTCCGTCAACCAAAGGACCAGGCAGGATTCCATAAAGGCTACTCAACAATAGACCATATTCACACTATCAATCAGGTGATAGAAAAATGTGCGGAATATAACCAACCTTTATATATAGCTTTCATTGATTACGAGAAAGCATTTGATTCAGTCGAAACCTCAGCAGTCATGGAGGCATTACGGAAGCAGGGTGTAGACGAGCCGTATGTAAAAATACTGAAAGATATCTATAGTGGCTCCACAGCCACAGTAGTCCTCCATAAAGAAAGCAACAAAATCCCAATAAAGAAAGGCGTCAGGCAGGGAGATACGATCTCTCCAATGCTATTCACAGCGTGTTTACAGGAGGTATTCAGAGATCTGGATTGGGAAGAATTGGGGATAAGAGTAAATAGAGAATACCCTAGTAACTTGTGATTCGCTGATGATATTGCCTTGCTTAGTAACTCAGGGGACCAACTGCAATGCATGCTCACTGACCTGGAGAGGCAAAGCCGAAAGGTGGGTCTAAAAATTAATCTGCAGAAGACTAAAGTAATGTTTAACAGTCTAGGAAGAGAACAGCACTTTACAATAGGTAGTGAGGCACTGGAAGTGGCAAGGGAATACATCTACTTAGGACAGGTAGTGACTGCAGATCCGGATCATGAGACTGAAATAATCAGAAGAATAAGAATGGGCTGGGGTGCGTTTGGCAGGCATTCTCAGATCATGAACAGCAGATTGCCATTATCCCTCAAGAGAAAAGTTTATAACAGCTGTGTGTTACCAGTACTCACGTACGGGGCAGAAACCTGGAGGCTTACAAAAAGGGTTCTACTTAAATTGAGGACGACACAACGAGCTATGGAAAGAAGAATGATAGGTGTAACGTTAAGGGATAAGAAAAGGGCAGATTGGGTGAGGGAACAAACGCGAGTTAATGATATCTTAGTTGAAATCAAGAAAAAGAAATGGGCATGGGCAGGACATGTAATGAGGAGGGAAGATAAACGATGGTCATTAAGAGTTACGGAATGGATTCCAAGGGAAGGGAAGTGTAGCAGAGGGTGGCAGAAAGTTAGGTGGGTGGATGAGATTAAGAAGTTTGCAGGGACAACATGGCCACAATTAGTACATGACCAGGGTGGTTGGAGAAGTATGGGAGAGGCCTTTGCCTTGCAGTGGGCGTAACCAGGCTGCTGCTGCTGATGATGATGATCTTATTTGGTTAGATGTTTCTTCCGTCTCACGACTGCTGGTACATTGTGACCGTGATTGGCCGCGTCGCCAGTTGGCCCGAAGCGGTGCCCATTCCGGACATCACTGTGGAAACGGTCGCCAAAGCCATCGTTTCTGCGTGGGTTTCCAGCTTCGGATGCTCCAACAATGTTTTGGCAATTTGAATGTACTCTCTTCACTTGCTCCAAGTGCCTGCTTGGCATTAAGCACTGCCGTACCATGGCATACCATCCCTGTGCCAACGGCCTAGTTGAGTGGTTCCATTGTTAACTCAAGGCTGCTTTCACTGTGTGCCTGGATTGAAACCACTGGGTCGACCACCTTCCTATGGTGCTTCTTGGCCTACGCCCCATCCTTCGTCACGACCTTGGCTGTTCAGCGGCTGAACTGGTCTACAGTGCACCCCTGTAGCTTCCTGGAGACTTGTTCATTTTTTCGGCGCTTTCGCCCTAGTCGTTGCAGTACCTCCAATAGTCGGTGCAGTACCTCCAATGCCTACAGGACTGCATTCAGCAAATGTGCCCCGTCCCGCCTCAATCATCTGACCACAGCATCTTTGTGCATCCGGACCTTGCGTCTTAGACGCACATTTGTCTCCAACGAGAGCCTGTAAAGACACCTCTTACACACTCCTACGATGGGCCGTACCATGCTCTCCACAACATGCCGAAGTCCACCACCATTTTGTTCAATGGTCGTGAAGAGGTCATCTCGTTAGACCACCTTAAACCCGCCTACCTTGAGATGCCTCTCACGGAGCTCCCCGTGGATGTCGCCGGCGTATCCACCGGCGTATGTCACTAAGATGGCCCCCATCTCTACCTCATTGATGCACACATTTCGCCGTTACGTCTGAACGGGGGGCCCTGTAGTGCTCACCGGCGCCGCAACGTGGAGATGCTAAGGTCAGTGTTGTCAGTCGGCGCCTTGGGGCCGGGTGCCTGAAGATGAGGAAAATGAACATCCCCATCAGTCATTGCGCACATAATTGTGGACGCAAGTTATTTTTTTCCATTTCTGTGTAGTGGTTTCAAGGAATAAACAACGAACATTAACCTTTGAGTAAATTGAACATTCTGCTTTTCTAAAGTACACCTATTCCACTTAGTGAAATGTATTGCCTTAGATGACTGCTTTGGTGAAGTCACTGCCATGTTTGACAAGACGTTTGAAGGGGGGCGTTTCAGTAGTAATTGCGAGATTTTTTTTCCCTTGTAATGCTTGTGCCCAACAATTAACCTGTGCATGTAACTCCAGCGGGTGACTTATCACTTTCAATGAAGAAACATAGCATGACTGACTGTACAATAAAAGAATATTTAATTCCTATGTAGTTATGATGGGTCACTATGTAAAATGCACAGTCATTCTCCTACCTTGTCTTGGAGCGCCCAGCAGCATGGCATAAAATAACGTAAATTTCATACATTTATAGACAGTTGATCGTAATTTGTGACTGAAAGGGATATGTGCAGCACGTGCTCGATGAGCAAGCATGGGATGGGCAATCCTGTTCTAGAAGGCTACAATGCTGGTCCTCTTGTTCTGGCGCTCCTGTGTGGTGCTCCACTTCGCGTCGCAACTGCTACTTCTCACCTTTTGCTGCTCTTCCAACCTCGAGCTTGACACCTCACTTGGCGCATCGTGAAGTTCGATCTCTAAGAAGGCTTGTGGCAGAAGTTCTATGAGCTTAACCTGCAACCTACCTGCACATGCCACTAATAGATTTATATACAACAAAACGGACTGGTGGGCTGGGTGTTATTGCATGTTAATAGTTTTAGTGCAAAGAAACTCGTCACACGAGCGAAGGAACGCAGGACACAGCACTTCTGGGTCCTGTGTGCTGTGTCTTCTGTGCCTTCTCTCGTGTCCTTGCGCTAAAAACAGTTAATACTGTTCCCCATAATTCACTGCACCTATGCTGATTCTGCAGGACTCCGCTGGTGATTCACGTGGAAGAGCAGCGACTGCAAGCTGTGTGTCGTGACGGCCGTGTCATCCAGCTCTCTTACGAGCCTCAAGAACTGCGCTTCCTCCTCATGGCACAGGTCAGTGGTAATCACTTCATTTCACTTGTATATTGCAAGGGCTGTTCAGGCATTACAGTAGAGGGTGGGTAAAATTCACATACAAAATCAAAATACAGTAAACGTCAGATTTTTTTTACTCTGTAGGGATAGCGACGGCACTGTAGAGAGCACAAGAGCCGTTGATTGGCTGTCTGAGCAAGCACTGCGGGTGGGCCAGAATCATTATTTGCAGGGGGTGTCGACAGCTCAATCGAGAAGCCCGAGGCAGCGCGGTCACGGTAGGGAGAGCGGTCGGATGGAGCCGCGCCGCCGGGTTTCTTTGTTACCATGAGGGAAAGCCAACTTCTGGGGGCACTTTTCCGTTACTTGACGTTCGATATATCGGGAGTCATTGCTATTTTTGTTTGATGTAAGCGCAATTTTTGCTATATATACTCACTATAACTATACCGGGACCAGAAATTGTTCGATATATTAAAGAATTTGATGTAAATGGGTTTGATATAGTCGGGTTCGACTGTACATCCCCAACGCGTTTCTTCAGGTCATTTTTCTTCAACACGTACAAGTTCGGAATGACCGTTCGTGAAAAGGTGTTCCGGGATGGAACGACGTACTCTGGAATTGTACAGTGCATCACCTCGATGAAGCTTTTCTTCTTCGACCACGCTGTACAGCTGCAGGCCACGTGCAATGAATGCTGCTATCCTCTTAGTCATTTCTTGCGCTTTTACCGATCAAGTTTAGGCTTTAACTAACTGGCCATGAATAGCTGCGATGATTTGACTCGCTTTGATTCGCTTTTCTTTTTCGGGAAACTGTAAAGTTGGTGCATTTCCGAGTGTTCTTTGTACTTGCCTGGATGTTTCTTTAAGTGGGTGGCAAGTGTCGTCGTAGTGCTAGTAGGCGTCTTCAAAACAACTCCGCAAGTCTCACACTGTGCTTCACCTCCAGCAGGTACTTTCAGGAAAAAGTTCCATATCGGGTTCGCATGTGCGCACTGCCCAGACACTGGCACCGTCGACGCCATCTTCACCTATAGCGGCAGCAGCCAACACATGAATAAGCGCCACTGGCGTGGCGCGACTGACGGTCAGGACAATGCCGAGGCTTTGTCAGGGGGAGAGAAAAAGAAACGACAGAAAAAGAATAGATGTCTATACCAATGCGGGGCTGCCCACGTTGTGAGCTGTACAGCGATGACATATTTCCGGCTTTTTAATGCAAAATGTATAGATTGATATCTACAGCTGCTGTATGGCAGCCATGACGTATAAAACATAGCCTCCGTGATTTGTATTTGTGCCAGTCGTTTGTGGCTTTTGGCTGCCTATTCAAGTCCTCCAAATAATGAGAAAATATTGAATACCGTAATTCAAATTGAAGGGAATAACGAATACAGAACTATTCGATCGAATATTCAACAACATCGAATATTCGCCCGTCCCTAGTCAAAGCACAGTACTCTTGTCGTGGTTTGTTCTGGCTGAGCGCTGGTATGGTGGTTTTAGGTACTCGTGTTTGCTTATATTAATGATGTCATGATAAAGAAGGTAGAGAAACTTTAAGGCAGCAACGCGTCGGTGAATCGCCAAGGTTTGAATGTTTGCCCTGTTGCGTAGTGCGGTTATGCTGACATCAGGTGAATACAGTCGCCGACTGATTTTCCGGACTCCAAAAATTCGAACATGCCCGATTATTCGGTCAGCTTCGCGGCACCACCATTCTCCCCATAGACCTTAATGTATAACAACTGCCGAAAGTTCGGACACCTTGCAACCTCTCGTCCGATTTTTCGGACACTCCTTGAGCCAACTCGATCAAGAGCACCATGCACCGACTCTGACCGGTGCATGGTTCGACTTGCTGAACGCATTTTTGTTTTGAACGGAGCCTCCTTGCTGCCCCACGAAGTGGCGCTACTGAAATCCCACTCATCATCATCGTTTCTGCCCGGTTCGATAGAGTGGCTCTACAGCAGTTCTGGTTTCAGCTTAGTAAGCCATGTCAAGACAATCCAGCAGCTGATTTGTTCGCGCGCGACGTTGCGAGCAGCAGGCAACGTTTTCCGTTTGTGCGACTGGTGTCGGCACGGTGGTGTTTCCTTTGTGTGCTGTGTCGAGGTTTCGGTGACCCAACGCGGCTTACGGAAACATCGCGTCAAGTGTTTAATGGCGCCGACAGTGCCCGCGCAGACTGCGCTGGGGAATGCCGGCAAGCGGGTGCCGGGAGGCCTAATGCCCCAACCACTGGCACGCGCCGAAAGCTTCGGCGCGCGCTGGCAAGCGAACGCGTCGCTTCGCTTCGGCTGGAGGGAAATGGTGCGCAACCACTGGAAACAAGCTCCGACGCGCGCCGAAGCTCGCTCTTCCGCTCTTCGGCTGCGGCGCACTGTTGCTGGACTATTCAGTCTTCATCCGTCAAAGTCCGGCCTAAAACAGCCTGCTGTAAACTAAGCTTGAAACAATAAGTTAGTGATCTCTATGTGCTTTTATACATAAAAAACACGTTTGAATAATGAATATACACCTGCCGCAACAGTTTGTTTTTATTTTTGAAGTAACACTAGTGTACAAAATATCGACATCAGCGCTCGCGCGTCGTCTGTCTGCAAGATCGCTTTGCAAACACGTGCACGACGATGCCATATATCAAAAGCTGTTGTACCATTTCATTTTTTGGTAGCTTATTGCACAGCCAACTATGTAAGAATTAGGCGTGCAATGTATAACTGAAAAAATCTGTGTTGGAAATATTGCCACGTAGTAGTGACGGTAAATAAATAGAGCCGGCTCAATCGCAACGATAGAGGCGAGCAATGTCGGCAATCGTAGAAAATCTCGTCTGGGGGTCAAGCGCGTCGGTTTGCATACGTCAGTCGTCGAAAGTTACAGCCTATTCGCTGGTGCCCGCGCGCCTTCCAGAAACTACAACACAATTCGTATCGCGTATGCAATCAGATTAGCAAGGTTCGTCGACAACAGACAGAACCATCGATAACATTCGCGAAACTTCCGATACGTTCAGGCGCATCCTGCACCGAGCAATAACGTTTAACATTTTTTAGCCAGTGAAATACGGTAACCGGATACAGATAAAGCATCCGTGTCAATATAATTATGCTTGTTGGTGCATGAAAGAAACGTGAAAAAGTGGGTTCTGAGAAAATCAGCACAACAGAATTGAAACACCTGTAGCACTCACAAAAAAAAAAAAAAAAAACTAGAATAGCTAAAATGTATGTAATTCGTATCTTGTCTCCCCCCAATTCTAGATTCTGCCAAATCTAGCCCATGGAGCACCTCTATTATTCTAGGTTGTTTTGATGCATCAATACCGCATCCGGAGGCCTTCACATTGAGTGTATTGCTACAAAACATTTTCGCAGTATAAGGGCCATGTTCTATTGTAACTGGTTTCCACATATCAAGTCTGCCTTTCTTTACATTAATGAAATGACATACCGTCAGATAATACAAGCTTGAGAATTAGAGGGTTTTAATAGGAGTCTTTCGTTGCCCTTTGCGAAGTCGTACTATTGAAGCAGTTATTCGAATGTATGGGAGCAGCTCATTTGCATAGTATAAGAAATATATAAACAGGTTATTTTCACAATTTATACACTTCGTCACCACAAAAATGAAAATTGCAGTTTGTTGTTTGCAGCCTGCTATGATGTTTTGACTGAGAAAGATATATTCAATTTGTTCTGCAAGGCACGCAATAATTGCTGTGGCATATTATTTTATTGCACAACACTGCATACAGTAGCCAGCCATTATTAAAACTCAGAAGAAATTAATAGCACAATGCATATGATCAGGCACATAGTAGCATATTATCGCACTTTCTTAATTCATGCCAGAACGACGACCACAGGCGTCCTTCTCCAGCAAGGTCAGCATCCATCGTGCCTCCTTACCATCGGGCTTCACACCCTCAGCACGTTCAACCTCAGCTTTGTGGTGTTTAAAACAACCTCAAGTGCGTCTTACGGTTCCAGGGATAAGAAAGACTGACCTGCCTACCTTGGCGTTGAAGCAAGCAGCTCTGGATTGTTTGCACACTTTCTACTTTGATCGAGTCCACATATATACGGATGGTTCTTCCACTCAGACCAGCTACACCAGCGCAGTGGTTATACCATCACGATCACTAAGCATCCAATACAAGATTTCTCACTTGACAACATCAACCGGTTCGGAGCTTGTTGCCCTCCGAGGTGCCGTTGATTATATTAATAAGCAACCGGCTAATCGGTGGGCAATATTCTGCGATTCAAAGGCGGCCTTACAATGTCTTCTGTCATCTCTTCGTCGCGGGTCATGTGAACAACTCTTGTCGGAGATACGAGAAATGCACCATCACATGAACATGAAAGGACACGGCGTTGTGTTTCAGTGGCTGCCTGGTCCCCCATTGCGGTATCTCCGGCAATGACCTCGCTGACGAAGCTGCTAGGAAAGCCCACAAAGGAGCAACCCTTGTTTCTATACCTTTATCGCGGAACGACGCAGCCCAACACTTAGGCAAGCTAGCGCACTCTTTTGACATTGGGAAAGTGGCACACACCTCAATTCACTCAACATCGATTGCATTCCCTCGATCCCTCTATGCAACTGCGGCTGTTACCAGGTCTTCCGCGAAATGAGGAAACAGTGCTGTGCTGCTTACGTTTGGGCGTCGCATTCACCAATGCATATGCATTTTTGATTGGAATGGCTGATAGCGCCGAGTGCAATGCCTGCGGTGTCGAGGAAACCATAGAACACCTATTGAAGATGAAAGGCAAGACCTTTGCACAGCTCTCAACCAGCTAGATGGAAAGCCGTTCACCTTGAACAAGATCTTGGGACCATGGCCTCGCATATCGCAGCTACAAAAGGCCACAGAAGCGCTGCTGCGATATTTTAAAGATATCGGATTGAGTCAGCGTCTGTGATCCAAACTGAGTGACCGGCAGATATCCTCAGTGGACTTTCTCTTCTTTTAATCTTTCCGTCCCCCTTTCCCTTTCCCCAGTGTAGGGTAGCCAACCGGGCTCAGTCCTGGTTAACCTCCCTACCTTTCATTCATCATTTTCTCTCTCTCTTCTTAATTCATGCCCTTTTTTTAATTGCACAAAAGCTACTGCACTGAAATAGTGTACTAGTACATATTTAAAAAGCACAATTTTATACTATGATAATAATCAATCTATGTTAATCAACAAGCGTAAGACAGCTGACATGAGGAAGTATAATATGGATAGAATTGAACATGCTCTCAGGAGCGGAGGAAGCCTAAAAACAGTGAAGAAGAAACTAGGAATTGGCAAGAATCAGATGTATGCGTTAAGAGACAAAGCCGGCAATATCATTACTAATATGGATGAGATAGTTCAAGTGGCTGAGGAGTTCTATAGAGATTTATACAGTACCAGTGGCACCCACGACGATAATGGAAGAGAAAATAGTCTAGAGGAATTCGAAATCCCGAAGGTAACGCCGGAAGAAGTAAAGAAAGCCTTAGGAGATATGCAAAGGGGGAAGGCAGCTGGGGAGGATCAGGTAACAGCAGATTTGTTGAAGGATGGTGGACAGATTGTTCTAGAGAAACTGGCCACCCTGTATACGCAATGCCTCATGACCTCGAGCGTACCGGAATTTTGGAAGAACGCTAACATAATCCTAATCCATAAGAGAGGGGACGCCAAGGACTTGAAAAATTATAGACCGATCAGCTTACTGTCCGTTGCCTACAAAGTATTTACTAAGGTAATTGCAAATAGAATCAGGAACACCTTAGACTTCCGTCAACCAAAGGACCAGGCAGGATTCCATAAAGGCTACTCAACAATAGACCATATTCACACTATCAACCAAGTGATAGAGAAATGTGCAGAATATAACAAACCCTTATATATAGCTTTCATTGATTATGAGAAAGCATTTGATTCAGTCGAAACCTCAGCAGTCATGGAGGCATTACGGAATCAGGGTGTAGATGAGCCATATGTAAAAATACTGGAAGATATCTATAGCGGCTTCACAGCCACCGTAGTCCTCCGTAAAGGAAGCAACAAAATCCCAATAAAGAAAGGCGTCAGGCAGGGAGATACGATATCTCCAATGCTATTCACAGCGTGTTTACAGGAGGTATTCAGAGACCTGGATTGGGAACAATTGGGGATAAAAGTTAATGGAAAATACCTTAGTAACTTGCGATTCGCTGATGATATTGCCTTGCTTAGTAACTCAGGGGACCAATTGCAATGCATGCTCACTGACCTGGAGAGGCAAAGCAGAAGAGTGGGTCTAAAAATTATCTGCAGAAAACTAAAGTAATGCTTAACAGTCTCGGAAGAGAACAGCAATTTACAATAGGCAGCGAGGCACTAGAAGTCGTAAGGGAATACATCTGCTTAGGGCAGGTAGTGACGGCGGATCCGGATCATGAGACGGAAAAAATCAGAAGAATAAGAATGGGCTGGAGTGCGTTTGGCAGGCAGTCCCAAATCATGAACAGCAGGTTGCCGTTATCCCTCAAGAGAAAAGTATATAATAGCTGTGTCTTACCAGTACTCACCTACGGGGCAGAAACCTGGAGGCTTACGAAAAGGGTTCTACTCAAATTGAGGACGACACAACGAGCTATGGAAAGAAGAATGATAGGTGTAACGTTAAGGGATAAGAAAAGAGCAGACTGGGAAGGGAACGAAGGCAAGTTAATGACATCTTAGTTGAAATCAAGAAAAAAAATGGGCATGGTCAGGGCATGTAATGAGGAGGGAAGATAACCGATGGTCATTAAGGGTTACGGACTGGATCCCAAGGGAAGGGAAGCGTAGCAGGGGGCGGCAGAAAGTTAGGTGGGCGGATAAGATTAAGAAGTTTGCAGGGACGGCATGGCCACAATTAGTACATGACCAGGGTTGTTGGAGAAGTATGGGAGAGGCCTTTGCCCTGCAGTGGGCGTAACCAGGCTGATGATGATGATGATGATGAATAATCAATCATTCAAATTTTTATTGTAGTGCCCAGGAACAGCTAGAGAGCCTTTGTACAGGTGCACTTAACAAGCATTATGTGAGACAAAATGTACAGAAAACATGAATGTAATAGACAAAAAAAGGGAAGATAGAGAAACAAATAGGAAAAAAAGGAAATGCGGAAAAGTAAACGGGAGTTAATCCTACATGATTATCTACAGATACACAAAACACAGGAAATGAACTCTGAAGTATGTTTTGGAGTCGAGTCTTATTAGCACAATCTTGTAACAAGCCCAGGCAACGAATGTGGAATGCTACCTGGTATACTATTGCGGCACAAACAAATGCATATGATCAAGAAGCTTTAAGGAATGTATAATGTCATGGACCACCTTATACAGGAACAAAAGGTGTGATTAATTAAGACTTGAATCTAGAGGTGCGAGTTGAAGTATATTTGAGAAGGCTCAACTGTGGTCGCCAGAATGGCAAAAGTGGTGCTTTAAGATAGATATCAATTTATTCTGGATGCATTCAATGAGGTCCGAATTAGATTTGCTCATTGCACCCCCCTCCTACCGAGGCATACTCTAGTAGTTGGAGGCACACAGCAGAATTTCAGAAACACAACAGGTGAGTGGAAATCATGCAATTCCACGAGCATGAAGGGCATCTTGTGTAATAATCTACGTGAAGAAAAGCTTAGCATTTTGTCGAAGTACACACCAAGATCTTTCATTTCATCGACCCTAAGGAGTGGAGCATCACGTAGGGTGTATCAAAATTTCACATGGTGCATTTTGCGCATATAACTTAATGCCATAGTGTTGGAAGCATTTAAGAGTACTTATTGTTTCTGCACCAGCTTGAGAGTGAAAAAATGTCTTTTTGGAAATCGATGCAGCGGTGAACACTGTTGACAGTCTGAAATAGTTTTAAGTTCTCGCCACACAAAGTCATGCTGTTCATTTATTAAAATGCTCTTAGCACTAACAGAAAACGAGGAATCAAATATCGATTCAAACACCTGACGCACTGAAGAGGATATATATAGGTCGGCAGTTAGTAACTGCACATCTAGCACCTGATTTGTGCATGGGCAATGTTCATGCTACCTTCCGAGTGCTAGAAAAGGTACTTGACTTTAGTGAACTATTGAAGATGCTTGTGAGAACGAGGAACAAGTATGCTTCCATACGTCTTAATCCTTTCAGACACCACTTTATCCCGTTGATTGAAAGTTGCTTTCACCACATCTCTTGCATCCTCAGAATCGTAGAAAGTGTACAGCTGCAGCAAATATTAATATTAATTTTCAATTGTTTAGCGAGTTTTGTCAAGTTTACAAAATTTCGACTCCATGCGAAAACTCGCTACAGGAACACAAAATATGAGAACATGTACTATTTCGTGTTTTGAAAAGCTTGAAAAGCACTTATCCAGCCAATTGAAAATTATGCCTGGTGCACGACATTGTAAATAACAATGAAAGAAGTGAACCCGCTACATACAACATACTTGTGGTATCCTGTGTTAGCTTCTGGTTTCGGTTTTGGGTCGTTTACGTCAGAGCGCCACTCAGCGCCAAACGCTGCAAGTTGTCTCCTGCTTCATCTCGGAGAAATAAAACGGATTCTTTGTCTGGGCCCCTACTGAAGCAGTTCGGCTCTTTCTTGCGGCGCTTCGCGCCCCGGCCGTTTAGGCCTCATGCCGTAAACCTTTCGTCCGGCCACCCCATCGAAGCTACAACAATACTGACACAGAGTAACAACACCCAGACGTCTACCTTCCACTCATTTTGTTAAAACATTCTGCACGTTATTCAAAATTGCAGCACAGTTCCAATAATAAGTGTTTCAACATGTATGAAACACATTTTAAATACCATTACTTTCATCAGTGCTTTTGCTATTGATGCACGCTCCTGCTGTGCCCAATTGTGTAGATGGCGTCTCAAAGGGTTAAGCTCTGTGGAGGAAATACCATCAACACCACAAGAAAGGGAATGTTTAAGGCAAAGTTTAAGGCACTTCATATACTTGGAAACAAGGTTTTCATTGACTGTTAGCATGCACTGTGCCAGGCTGAGAAGGAAGATTACTTGAAGCATATTTCACACCATATAGCAAACAGAAATGTTCTGCAAAGGCATCAGCAGTGTTCGAGACAACACCACTACTTTCATGAAGAAGACGTACATCTTTGGCACTCTTTTTAGAAGAGAGAGCCCACAAAGCTCCAGAAATATTTTGAATTATGTGTCACGCTGGCTTCAACACAACCAATGTGGTCAAAGTGATGATTCTAATAATAATAATAATAATAATAATAATAATCTTAGTGGTAACTTGGCACACTAGACTAAAAAGAAGGCTGATGCCTGTATGTTAGAGCATCTGATAACCAGCCATCTAGAGCAGGAATTTGCAGGATGCAGAAGACACTTCCTTCCCCTCCACATGCACACACACTTGCTCAATAACACAGCACGGCACACACGCACACATTCGACAGGTGCACAACACACAGGAGTGCCAATTCAGTCTGGTTCCAAGGAAGGATAATCCAAATCGCCAGGGGGGTGGAGAGAAAGCTCTGCGTGCCAGATATAATCATGGAGTTGTGGTGTCGGGCCATAGAGGCGCGTTGAGGGCTCAGGCTGTGCTGACCACTTGTTCAGACGAACTGAAGAAATGTTAGTGCTGTCCAGAGTCGTCAAGCACCCTGCAGTATAGACTAGTGCAATGTTGCGCTGGTATTGCAGGGTGTGCTACTTGAGGGGTTTGAGGCAATCCTCGAAGGCTGGCATGAGCTTGTGACAACCGAAAAAACGGGAGTAATGGGTGCGTATTGTCCGGCGCTGAACAAGCTTAAGTTTGTTAGCGTCGCGAGTTTGGTACAGGAACTATACTGATGAGCAGTACTCAAGTCGTGACAGAATGATAGAAGTGTAGAGTGCTCGGAAAACCTTAGGTCATCAGGGAAGGGAGACACGGGACACAAACCCAAGAATGGGCCGGTGCTTACATACAGTGCTGGTGACATATGCGGAAAAGTTGAGAGAAGAGCTAAATGTTGCATCCAGAATGGGAAGGGCCCGAAGAGTCTTTATAGAGGTGCCTCCAAGGAAGAAGGTTGGACATGCAGCAGTTTCGTTGTGGCTCATACGCATGGCAGCACCTTTTATGGTGCTACTACAAAGTTTGATATTGTAGGCCCAGTCGTTCACCTTTACAGAATGTATTTATTGTAAGCACGTATGCTGTGCATCGGCATATTGTTGTTGTTGAAGTGTTCACTTGTTAATCAAACACATTCTGCGCAGATGCATTAGTAACTTGGTTTTGAGTAGATCTTTGTCCTGACTACAATTTATAGTATCGCAGCAAGAAACATTTTAGTAGAAGCTAAAGGGATTCCAGCAGTGTAAGCATACCGACTGCACAAAACACTGATGACACCTTTTCACCTTCCCCACAATGCACTTACACCATCTACACTTTCCATAAGCAAAAAGTGAGATAAAAAATCAATTACAGTTTCATTGACTCAGTACTTGCTGCTTCTGAAGCGGGCATCGAAGCAATCGTGGTATACGCTGCTACATGCATAGGTCTTGCACGATGCAGGTCCTGCTATGCACTGCACACAGGGCACACATTGTAAACAGATAATTTCTTTTTGCAGTGCTCAACTATAAGGACACACTGACTCAAACATGACTGCGTTGTCACGTATGCTTCAGTGCATCAGTGTTCTTGATTGCTGCACGAGCGAATTATCCCCAACTAGCCCAAAAGACGGACGCACTTGAAAGAAGTGAGTGAATGAGTACAGTGAACTTGTACTGAACTGGATTCACATGCTGAATAGAAGAGCGCAGTGTCAGCTGAAACAGGCAGCACGGCTGATTATGTAAGTACTTCCAATAGTTCGGCTACTAGTGTATTTCGCTTTCGGAAGTTATCTTTACCACTGGAAACAGCGCAGAGCTTGCCCGTGAAACTTGAGTCAACCGACACCACACGAAACACGCCGCGGTTGACCAACCCAGCTTCCACACCGTTCATTCACCACATCACACATCACACGAAGTCAGGAGTGCCATATTTTAAATCATTGCAGCACCAAATGGACCTGAAAATTCACTTCCTTCGACAGAGTTTCTTAGCTGGCCTCGTTCACTCGCCAGTTACGAACTCGATGGACCCGCTAGGCCTACGCATAACGTTAACAACATCAGCGATAGGCGACTGCTGATTATCCAGACTTCGGAACTCGTAAACATGTTTCCATTCGTTTTGAGCACAACAAAACACACACACAACAAGCACAGACGTTGCGGTAATCGTGATTCGGTTGGCTGTTTTAGCAGACGATCGCACTGAGCCCGGCGGAACCCAGTGGGCAGGTTGGATTAGTCGGCGTCGTTCGAAGTCGCTTCGGATCCACGTCGCACTGCCACAACCCACGGTCGTCGGTCGCGTCGTCGTCGGCATACTATTACAACACTGTCTTTCAGGAACACTGTCGCACGCGTCGTACGCCCAAGGAACTCGGACGATCGTTGGTGCCGGCGCCTTCGTACGGCCGGCAATCGTATGCCTAGCAGCCGGAGGCTCCGCAGCCTCCGATTGGTTGACGCCTGCGACTCATCGCAGCCTCTCATTGGTGCACGCCGGCGCCGCGCGTCGGCAAACTTCTAGCATCGGCAGTAGACATAATCGCTGCGCGACGTTCCGCTTCGCCGTGTTTCCGATCGACGCATTTGACCCTTCGGCGCGTGCCAGTGGTTGGGGCATTGTCGCCTTCCGATGTGCTCCCCACTGACGCGGAAAATGTTCTGCCGAGACCTATGCAGTGGTTGCATTGCGATTCCGGACAACGTCTCATTTGACAGTTTCACAGGCGCTGACACTGCTGTACTGACATGCTCAGAACTCGACGACGGCGAGATCATTCGTCAGGTTTCTGCTGCACCGCCGGACGATAACTGCTAGTCGGAAGATGATGCACTAAGTGCTACGCTGCTGTCGCATGCGGAGCGTGTACAAGCAGCGACTGTGCTTTCAGCCGCCTGTAGTGACCGTACGACCCTCTCCGAGATTCGGGCTTATCTGATTGCGTCTAAACGGAACAGCGTGCAACGGCGCATTCACGATTTCTTTAAGCCTACTGCCGAGCCCGAATAAGTGCGTGGAAATAAAGAATTTCATTTTTTTGTTTCTTAATCTGCTCTTTTGGACACCTGTTTATTCGGACATTTCCGCAGTCCCCGTGAGGTCCGAATAAACGGTCGGCGACTCTTCTGCGAATGCACAAACCGGAGACATTTATTTTGAATTCCCTCCAGTTGATTAAGAAGGTAGAGTTGGTGCAGATTCCAGATAATACTGCTGTATTCAAGGATTGGCCTTACAAGGGCCTTATAACTTGCTAGCCTAACTTTGGAAGGTGCCAGTGCAAGTTTCCTGCGAAGATATCCCAGCTGTCTATATTCTTTTGTGCACTTCTGTTTAATGTGAACATCCCATTTTAATGTGTTTGTGATGGTAACACCCAAGTTTTTAACTGTGTCGGCTTCTGTTACATGTAATTCCGTTAGATGATGTGCAAATTTTAAGGGTACCTATTTTCGAGTTATATACATGCATGAAGTTTTTGCTACATTAATTTCTATTCCCCATTCTCGACACCATTTAGCAATGTTAGTTAAGGAGTAATTAAGTCGTATCTGGTCATTAATCGTCCGGACTGTGGTGTAGATGACGCAGTCATCGGCAAATAGCCTTACTGTTACATCAGGTTCAACATGAGAATGAATGTTGTTAACAAATATTAGGAAAAGAATTGCACACAGCACAGACCCTTGTGAAACACCGGAGCAGACATCTAACTCTTCAGATTCAGTGTCATTTATTTTAACGTACTGACTGCGGTTTGAGAGATAGGTGGTTATCAAGTGTACTATGTCAGTGTCAATCCCAATATTCTTAAGCCTGTCAATTAATTTTGGATGGGGCACCTGTAAAATACTTTGAAAAAGTCTATGAATATTACATCAGCTTGAAGTCTCGAGTTAATTACTGTAGTAAAGTCATGCGTTATTTCGAGGAGTTGAATTACGGTAGAAAGACCTTTACGAAATCTGTGTTGTTTGGGGTAAAGTAGATTGTTATCTTCTAAGTATGGTAATGGCTTTGCTAATAATATGCTCCATCATTTTACAACAAGAGCTAGGGAGTGAAATCGGCCTCCAAGTGTTTACCATTAACTTACTACGTCCTTTGTGAATCGGAAGGACCTTGGCACGGAGCCAGTCCATCAGCAGGGTAGCTGCTTGAAGCGATGCTACGAAAATTGCATGCAAGAAAGCTGTTATCTGTTCTGCGTAATGCTGCAGAAAAGCATTTGAAAGAATGTCAGGACCTGAAGATTTTTTAACATCAATCTGTAGCAATAAATTAAGTATTCCTTCTTGAGTTATGACTACTTCAGACATTGATAACGGAGGATCCGTCACAGTTTCACTTTCTGTAAGTGCAAGGGTACACGTAAAAACGGACTGAAAGTATCTGTTGAATGTATTGGTGCCAGTGTGTGCTTCAGTTATGATTCCATTTACATCGATCTGAGTCACATGGTTCTCAGGCCTGGATAGGTATCGCCAAAACTTGTGTGGATACTGTGCCATAAATTTTAGTAGTGTAGTTGAAAAGAAAACATCTCTTGCCTTCCGTAAAGCAGTTTTTAGCCCACCAGAAAGTCAGCAAATATCTTCAGGATTATGTTTTTTCTTCCGCATCCTTTGTAGTTCTTTTTTTAGGTGGATCACACTACATGTAATCCATGGGTTTCTGCATTTTGTACGTTTCAGTCGCATGGGAATGAACGTTCCCTCACAATGTGTTATTATGTCTTTTAGTTTAAGCCATAGATTATTCACTGTACCATAATTTTCAATGGAAAAGGTTTCCAACACTACTTCAAGGTAGTCGATGATGCTGACATCGTCAGCTCTATTGTAGCTTTTTAACAGCTACACGTGATTCAGGAACTGGTCTGCTAACGCCGATAGTAACTGTTGGCAGCAGCAGTTTATGATCTGATGTGCCCTCTTCGAGTGTGATTTTAGATGATTAGAGACAAAGGCAAGGTCTAGTATAGAAAATGTTTGCCCTTGAATGCGCGTTGGCTCTGTGACAAGCTGAGATAACGAAAAACTAAGTGCTATGTTCAAAAGCAGTTCAGAACTACTAACATCTCTGCTACCGGCTGTCAGCGTACTCCAATCAATAGTGGCTAGATTAAAACCACCAGTAAGAATTAGCTTAGTACGATCTTTCAACCTGCCACAAAGGGAGTTGTTAATTTTCATCGTGTAGTCGTCGGACATGTTTAGTTTCCTCTAAATACTGCCTATCAGCACGGGTGAATCATGGACATATACAGTGCACCACACACTTTCATGATCTGGAATACCTTGCTCTTTGCGAAAAGATAAGCCCTGCCATACTGCTATAGCGACTCCGCCCCAGCGACTGTCGCAGTTGGAGCAAAGAAGAAAATAAGAGCGAGGAACTATTTCTGAATCATGATTATGTTTCCATATTTATGTTTCAACCAGCCATGTTTTGTTATGACGCCAATGTCAGGAGAGCAAATTATCAAGATATCTTCTAATTGTTCAGCCTTATGTAGTAGCTTCAGCTCCTTGCATTAAAACATACTAAAGAAAGTGAATTTACGACTCTTGCTCGTCATGCATTGTCAGCACTGGACTTCCCGTCGCCGCCGCGATGTATGCTGTTCAAAGGTAGCCTCAATTTCTGCACGTCATTTCATATATGCAGTTGATCGTTCACTTTAAGCTTATCAAAAAGAAGTGTTACCTTTTCACCAGCATCACATTCTGCTTTGGAGGACTGCCAAAGTTTCCTGCGTATGTCCTGTACTGAGGCCAAGAAGTCTTCTGATATTGATATCGAGCTATTTTTAAGCTTCTGCAGTTATGAAAAACAGTCATTTTTTCTGTGAAATTGTAAAACCCTATAATTACAGGCTTTGTGCTCTTCTCCTTTCTTTTCCCAATACGGTGTACATGCTCGACTGATCTTGTTTCTACATCGAGTTTGTCTTTGAATACACCTTTAACTACTGCTTGTTCTAGATCTTTGCTGCTTTCATCGCTTTTTTATTCCGACCCATAAATGATAATGTCATTCCTACGGCTTCTGTTTTCCATGTCGTCTATTTTTTTGCTCAGACTCTGGATATCATTGCTCATTTGCGGTGACATGCTGTTCACACTGCTCCACCTTTTCATGATATTGTTTAAGCGATGCAAGAGTAAATTCAATTTCTGTCAATCTAGATCGAACGCCTTGCAATTCTTCTTCTAAAGTGTGCTGTGAGATTTGAATTTCTGTAACCCCTTTTAAGATCTCGTCGAGAGTGTTTGGGCCTGGATTTTCCTCGATGTCACCACTAAGCAACAACAGCAAGCGGACAATGCGGAAGCATTCGCAATTACAAAAAATGCACTCGGGGCTTGGTAACACTGCGAAACAAGTAGCATCACTTTTGTGACACTTAGAAAATGGACATTTCTTTCTAACCTGTACAAGAAGAAAGTAGTTTTTCATGGCGTCCTTGACGGTGTCGCCAAGCCCACTGAAGAGGGCCTGCGCTTGCTGCGGCCTTTTGTACGCCTAGTCTGACGTCGCTGCTGTCACTGGTTGGTCGAAGGGACGGTGCAGGTGCAGCGTTGTGATCGTCCTGGATGCTTGATCCACAGGTGGCAAGATTGTCGTCAGCCGTGTTGATAGCCCAGTGGGGTGCTGCTCATGATGATGCAGGATAGCCAGCGTTCCGGAATCATGGTGCCGAACAATTGAAGACCGGTCGCAGTTCCGAGTGGTCCCTGTCAGTCTGAGCAGTGTCTGTACAAGAAGAAGAAAGTGGTTTTTCATGGCGTCCTTGATGGTGCCACCAAGCCCACTCAGTCTACTATAAAGCCAGCTTCTAGAAAAGTATGGAGATCGCTACGAAATGGTAATAACTGCATTTCGCATGAGAAGGACTTACGGAACCCATGTTGACTGTTGTTAAAAAACCTGTTTGATTCCAAAAAGTTGACAAGATAGGAGAAAATGATGTGTTCAAATATTTTACGTGGTACTGATGTCAAGGAAATAGGTATGTGGTTGTATGGGTTACGGGTGTCACCGGACTCATCAAGGGGAACCACCTTGCCTTTTTTCCAGTCTCTGGGTGAGGAGCTATTGTTCAGTAATATTGTAAAGATCAAGTTTAATATAATGGAACTATATTCGGTAGCACCCTGCAAGAATTTGGAAGTAATGCTATCAATACCGCACGAAGAGGATCTTTTTAGATTGTTAATAATGGAGTGGATGCTAGATGAGTCGAGTAAAATTTATTCCATTGGAAAGAAGCTAGATGCTATGAATGGTGGAGAGCTGCCAGAGTGAATGAGGCAAAATGAATGGGTGAAAGCGATGTTAAGTATAGACGTGCAGTGACAGCTTGGGATTATCTCACTTAGTTCATTAGTAAGAGTTATAGCTTGACTATCACGGCTTTTCACGATGTTCCAAAAGCGTTTCGGATTCGTTCTGAGTAACGATAGGATCGTAGTGTTATAGAAATTAAATTTAGTTTCTCTTGAAGCGTTAAAGTATACTTTTGCTGCGACGGCATAAGCGGACTACTTGTCAGTAGTTGACAATTGTTTTGCAGCACGGAAAAGGCTGCCTTTTTTGTTAGATAGTCGGTTAAGGTGTCTAGTGTACCATGGCGCATTAGATGGTTGATAAACATTTCTTAAGGGAATGTATTTGTTTATTAGATGCATTGCTTTACCTTTAAATGATGGCCAGAATTCTTCGACTGGTGTGTCTGTGTAAGATACATAAAAGCTGTCGAGGAAGGAAGAAAGATTGATGTTTATAGCGTCAAAGTTAGCTTTATTATAATCTCTGATAAGTTTAAAGCACTTGCTCCTTTTAGCAGTTGGTTTAGCGATAGAAAAATGTATTACATTGTGATCACTGAGCCCGTGCAAGTGAGTTATTGATACAATTTCAGGTGATGACATTAGTATCAAATATAGTAAGGATGATGTCGTAGAAGCAGCACCTGTAAGAAGACGAACTAGTTGCGATGAGTTGAAATCCAAGCATGTGGTTAGGAAGCTACTGGTTTCGGCAGAAGCAGGTTCTGTAAGCGGACATAAATGAGACCATTGGATTGATGGAAAATTAAAATCACCTCGAAGAAAAACTGGTATACCGGGAAATTTGGCTGAAATTTGGCTTAGGCAATCATGAATTGCCTCGTAAAAAGAGCTGTTGGAGTTCGGTGGGCGGTAACAAATTCCAAAAACCATCTTTCTAAAAGAAATGGTTATACAACACCACACTATTTCTAAATTGCATGGAATGTTCAAAAGAGCGCATTCAAAGCATTCATTCACGGCAATGAGGACACCGCCACCCGTTCTCTCAGTGCGGCCGCAACAATATACGGTGAATCTTTTCTCGCACTGAAAAAGTTCATGGGTTGAAATTTTGTCAGATAGCCAAGTTTCAGTCAGCAAGATTATATCAGTATCTGCATCATTAATTAAGGTGCTTAGACTGTCTCTTTTCGAGATAAGACTGCGAATATTGGCAGAAAGCACAGAGAGCACAGACGGTGTGCCACCACCCCTCGCACTGCCCTAGCTAGCAGCAGAGTAGGTACGGCCTGAGTTGGTCGCCCTCGGGGAAAGGGCATCAGCACTTGGCGAAGTGGTGTCATATTGTAAGGAAGGTGCTTTGCAGACAGAATTCTCGCAAGTATCATACATGTATAGTGAAACCTCGTTAAACCGTAGTTGGCCGGAACTTGGAATAACTACATACTAAACGGTAGTACTGTTTAACCGAAATAGCATAAGATCGCCCACTTACCTGTTGAAAACGGAACTCAGAGAGAGTGCGATGAAAGGGTAAAAAAACATGCAGTATTTATTCACTTCGCGCAACAAAAGTGTTATTTTAGTTTGATGCCGCAGCGGCCTAGCACGACGACAGCGGCCTCAAACTTACTGAAGCTGCGTGCCAGCTTTTCAGCCAGCCCCCTCTTCTCGGCAAACACTCTCATGGCAGATTCCTCTCTGGCGTTACGTATTCTCCGTGCATGCATGCAGTAGTGCTGCAGAAGTCCCGGGGGCGCATTTTCATTGCTGGGTGCCGGAGTTTGGAATACTTTTCGTTTGGAATAGAGTTATGTTATCGCGCCCCTGTTCTCATCGCGACGATTGCATTCATTAGGCTGACGTAACGTAGCTTCTGCCACTGTCGGGCCTGAATCGCCCATGCTGTCGCTTTCCATGTTGTCCTTATCACTGTCGCTAGGCGACACTTCGGCAACAACAGAGGCAATGATGGCGAAAAGTCGAACCTCATAGCCGACATGTCTTCGCGATCGCAGCAGCGCTGCCGAGCAACTTCTTCGCATTCCAATGCGATACACCGTAGTCAACAGCAGATCCTTGTCGCATGCCAGCGCCGACTTCTTCGTGTCACATTCTATAACACGGACGATGTCTAATTTTTCTTCTATGCTGAGCACCCGGCGTCTTTTTTATCCGAGCTTCCGAATGGCGCGAGTCCTCGCTTGCACGGCGCCATAACGCTCTCTGGCACGGCGTCGAAATGATGCTGATGTTGATGTGGCTTCATGCGCAAATGCACAGGGTGCTTGGAGGCGCTTGTTCCGATCTCTGAGGCTTGTTCTTCTGCTGGGCCGCCCGATGGAGACGACGCACCGCCGTGTTTGCGCGATGAAAAGTTACGATGAAACGCTACGTTTTAACCGATGCGTACGCAATAAGCTGGTACGGTTTATGCGGATACAAAACACATTATGTTCAATGGCCACTGAGTCGGGGATTTGACTTTCCTACTTTTAAAACGAAACTACTGTTTAAGCGGGTACGGTTTAACGCGGTTTTACTGTAGCACTTTTTGTTTGCATATAGCCTTTTGTACCGCAGTTTGAAAGGCATCTTTAGACCAAGGCCGAATTCCACCAGTTTGTTATGAGCGTGGCGAGTTGGTGCGGAGAAATCTTCAGTAATGCTGATGCCACTACCCTGCAAGGCAGACAGACCACTTAGATAATAAGAGTTCTTTTGATTTGAAGCTAGAAAATTTAGCAATGAGTGGCTGATCTTTGCCTGCTACATATCTGCCTATTCTGTGCGAATGTGCTATATCTTCAGATGATAAGTGAATGTCCAGCCTGTCACAGGCCATAGTGATAACTTTTTCTTCAGACTGGCGGGTGTTCTCGTCTTAATTGTCTGATATGCCGTAAAACAGCAAGTTGTCCAGTAGAGACCTATCTTCGGCTTTGTTAAGGCGATCTCGTAGCTCAGCCGCCTCTTGTTCCATGTGATTTAGCAATTGACGTGTGTTAGATAGTTCTCGCTGCAGATTTGGAAGATCGTTAACCGTATTTTCTACAGTTTGCAACCACATGGTGATGTCAGTTACAGCAGCAGAAACTGTCTTGTGGGAAATCTTAAGATCCTCCATTGGCCTGTGACATACTCGATTAGTTATTCGATTCTAATACAGCGCTCATTCATCTCTTTGACCATCGGAATTAGTTCCGCAATGGCCTTGTCAGGCCCCGGACTTAACAGCGCTTCGAACAATTTCGTCCTCTACACGGCTTAAGCACTAAGGCGTTTTCCCACTCAAACTGTTCTTCGCGCAGTACATCTTCACTTTGCTGAGGTATTCCAAAGTGTCTTCGCATGGGACATCTGGGTCTGGCGTCGGGTCGACATCGTCGTCCGACTCTTCGGTTGCAAGCTCCGCGCTACCGCACACCGCTGCAACGATCGCATCATCCATGCTCGCTTCTTTGCAGACAGGAAGCTCCGACTCACTGGCATCGACATATTCTTGCATTGGCACTGGCATCGACATATTCTTGGAAGGTGTCGGTGGTGGAAACAAACTTGCTTTCAATGAGGCCGGACCACACGTCGTCGTCGTTCACGTCTCATTGGCAACATTGTCGCTCGGCTCATCGGCATCAAGAGCCTCTGCATTGCGAACGAAGCCTGCTTTGTTGAAGCACTTGCTTTTTGTAGTGGCTCTTACCTGCAACCACGAAGCGGCAACCATATCAATCACGCCCCTTAAATTCATTTTAGGAGGCTGCTGCTGCTGCATGCTCAGCAAAACTCTTTTGCAGATGCATTTTTTGTAAAGTGCCTTTACGGTTGCAATGACACCCTGGTCGAGCGGCTGACATTTTGCATTCGTGTTGGCAGGCAGAAACTTAACTTGACTGCAGTCAACTTTGGCTTGATGCTGTGGGCTGTGCAATTGTCAGGAATGAGCACGCCCTGTTGCTTCTCTGCCACCATGTTTTCATCGAACTTGCAAAGCCAGCTTGTGAACATGTCTTGCATCATCCATGCTTTTTTGTTGGATTTGTATGTCACCAGCAGGCACTCTCGCTTTTAAAGGCAACGTGGCCTCACTGATTTTCCAATGACAAACTGGCGGCGCTTGTCGCTTCCATCTATGTTAGCGCAGAACCACACAGTTATGTGCTATTTTGAGGCCTTGCAGCCAGAGCAGGCTTTGCCTCTCAGTGCAAGAGTGTGGTTGGGCAGAAGGTTAGAAAATAAGCCAGCTTCGTCAGCATTGTATATGTCTCTGTCCATATACGTGGACAGCATGGTTTCCTAATTTAAGCGAAGCCAGACTTCGATAGACTCATCGTTGACATCACCTCTTTCACCGCACGCCACTTTGCAGCTGATGCCATGGCGATCCTTGAATCGCTGGATCCATCCATTAAGTTGGTTGAAGTCATCGTGGCCTAAAAGAGCACCAAGGGACTTGGCTTTTGGTAGGAGCATGGGGCCACTCACTGGTATGCTCAGAGTCCTACTTCACGAAACCATCTGAAGAGCGCAGCGTCCACGTCTTCGTACTTCAACGTGACAGAGAAGACGAATCTTGCTGCAGTTGCTGCCGCAATTTGTCCTTGTTCTTGTATATGGTTGACACGGTTGTGTCGAAAACGCCGTATGTGGTCGCTACCGACGCCTTCTTCAGCCTACTTTCTATGTCCCTTATAACGCATTCCTTCGTTTCAGGCAATACAGCATGCCTCTTTCTCACACTTCTTGACGCCGCCGACGCCATGGTGACAAAAGCCCGACAACACACGTGCACAGACGACAACTACGACACGACAAGATCACAATGTGCACACACCAAATGCAACAAAGAGAAAGAAAAAAAAAAGTCTCCCGTCCTTCTCCATTTTTGTTTCACTTTTCGACGCTGGTCTCCACGCGTGCGTCCACGCTCCCCCTTCTTCGCGTTTGCACGCCCCGCAACCGTGCGGCCGTACGGGCCGTGCTCAATGCCTTTGAGAAAAGGCCATGCTCTGTGCGCCGATTTCATGGTCGCGCGCTTAAAGGAACTGCGCTATAACTGGTAATCTGCTTCGCGTGCCTATGCAATAAACAGTCTGCTTATACATTGCGTTCTATGGGAGATATATCGGCGGTCAAAAAAGCCACGCTATGACCAGTTCCGCGCTAATAGCGGTAATGTTATAAGTGGTTGGCACTGTATAAAACTATATTATATCCACGCATTTCAATTAGCAACCACTAATTATTAGCACGGTCATGACGACGACCTAAGCCTCTCGAAGAGATTTTGCTTCTAAGCAGTCGCGGATAGGTGGCACTTCAAAAAACGACCGCTGGTGTTTAGAAAATGCATAGTGTATACACCAGAACACCGTGAATTCAAAGCGCGCCGCCATATTGATGAGCGCTGGTCGCGCCATCTATCCCAAGCCCCGCGAAGTAGCAGGTCTGGGCTGCCAATGCGACCTGGCGCAGAAGCGAAACTTGGGCTTTTCAGCTGGGCGGAAGGCGTGTGTCACGTTTTTTCTAACCTGTCATTTTCGCTGTCTCGATCCAATCAAACTTCAAGACCTCATGCAAGTCCGCAATGGCCACACTGAGTGCTGTGCAGGCTGCAGAAGTGAATACATCGGGCATGTACGCTATTACGTTTGTACAAACCGCACGCTATATGCTAGAACACGTGTGAGCTGTAATATCTCCGCATTTTTGGCACGTAACCTGTGAAGGAATATACAGCACTGTGTTGGTGCCATATATTATTAAAGCACGTAGAACATTGTCCTCTGCACTGTCAGTTTGGTCTTGTTTGTCATAGTCACTACTGGGTTGGTCGCGTTTGGCAACCAACTGGCGAGGTCGTATGACTGGGCTTATAGACGCCTGATTAGCAGACGCCTGCCCTTCACCACTTGCACATTGAAAACAAAATATATGTTATAGTAAGAACGGCTGTAGTTCTTTCCCATGCCATCACTGTTGCGAAGATATAAAGTCCTCTCAAAATGAAAAATACACCAGGCCAATTGTATCGTGCAACCACTTAAGAGTACAACATTCAGAACACAAGCCTACAGCACTCGAACAAGCAGCATACGAAGCTAAACCTGCACTCAATGGAAAATTAGGAACTACAGTAGTTATAATGCTCAACTACATGTGCAGTCAAAGCCCGTATAACAGGGTGAGCATGGCAGATGCAGGTGTTGTACAACTGCTGCAAAAACCATGACAGGGCACATAAAATTACCATCCCTACTTAAAGCTGCATTATCAGGGACCCCTTTGTACAATACAACAACCGCACCTGCATTAAATTAGCCCCACCAACTGCAGCTACCTGGTATCAGACCTGTTTCGCCTGTGCGAGGCAATATCAGATTGTTGGCGCTCCCTTAGAAAAGAAAACAGTAAAAAAAAAAAACAACTGGCGAGAACGAGCAAAATTTTGTTACAAAATACAACAATAACCACCTTATTTTCCTCGCTATATAAACGGAAAAATCTTGCGCTTTACCCCGCATAACAGCCAGCGCGCAGTTTAGAGCTCAGGAAGCTCAGATGAATTCGTCACGAATGACACCTGCAACACCAGCTCGTAAAGACAGGCGCGCTGCATGAACACGTTCGACGACGAGCAGTCGTCGTTTACGTTTTTGTGGACGCATGCTACGTGACGAGCAGACTTCGGTTTACTTTCATAGCAATAACGCTCACCAGCAGGGCAACATTCTATTGCCTACAACTTGTCGTTCATGCTTAATGGTCATGCCGTGCACCAGCTGCAAGTAATGCTAACCGCTAACTCAACTGTTCCGCTTAACCGTCGGGAGTTCTGCATGACTGAAAACATGAAAAGGCTTGTCTTTTTGTTATAGCCAAGGCGAAGCACCGGCACAGGATTCTGCTCTGTAGGCTTGTTGTCCAGAAAGTGCTCAGAGCAAACCTGCATGTTACACATATTACGTTCGCAGGGCGCAAAGTTGAACGTGGCACCAAAATATACAGAGATCGAATACTCACTCGTGCATTTTCACTGGGTTGGTAGTTCTTCCTGTTCACTGCAGCTATCCACCGTTGCCGCAGCTTGGCACTCTTCGTCGCGGATGGAAATCGGTGCAGGCTGAAAACACCGCACCGGCACGATTCCTAACGTGTGTTGTGCTCTTCGCAAACAGCGCTAAGCAACCTGCTCCTTTTGCGCTGGTTGTTTTGGCATCCAAACACGACGCAATGATGCCCAGATGACTTCTTGTACTTTGGATCCGCATGAACGGGCACATTTCCGCACTTTAGGGTCCTAGAGCTGACGCTTGCCATGTGTGCCGGTCGCCGGCGAACACACTTTGGCAGCCCAGTACAAAATGGCGCCGGTCGACCGGGCAACCCGGGTGCTAGAGTATGCATTCGGTTAGTCTGGGTGCGAGGCTATTGTGTTCTGGTCTATAGATCACTTCAAAATTTTCTTGCCTAAATTCGTACAGAAATGAAGAACTGGCTGCTATGTGGTAGCGTGTGCATGAGCCGGTGTACTACAGGTGTTCCAGGGTTGCCAGATTGGGCTAATAATAGCCAAATTAGGCTACTTTTCATGCTGGTTGGCATCAAAAATTTTGATTTGGCTACATGACTATATTTGGGCTATTTTTGTCTTAAGGACTTCCGAGTCCCGAGGACCATTTCAACACTGAAAAATTTTGGTAACTCCGGTTTATGAAACCCCAAAAATCATTGTTGTTACAAAAAGATATGTAGGTAATCTAGAAGGCTGTGTCTTTAGGCAATGTTGGTGCTGGGAGGATAGCATTAAGTCATGGCTGTCATGTTTATACATCACTCCAGTGAGTGAGTGAGTGAGTGAGACAACTTTATCTGGTCCACAACAGATGTGAGTAAACACAACGTCACCTAGCTAGGCCCACTCGGGGACCATCAGGTCAAACTTGACGGCCCTCTCGTGGGCCCTCTGGAGTGCCAGGATTTTAGAGGTCTAGTCATGGTCCTTAATCTTCATCATTTCCTCTTGGGTGAAAGGGGGACCGGCAGAGGCACAGCCCGACAGGATATGCTCGAAGTCTGCATAACCGCCACACAGGTGGCAGTCTGGGCTTGGGAACTGTTCAGTGTACATTGTGTGCAGTGCCGCGGGGCTTGGGTAAGTGCTTGTTTGTAGAAGTCCATACCTGCCAACCCTCCCGATTCGCCCGGCAGACTCCCGATTTTTTACTGAACTTCCCTATTGTATGATCACTATCTTATATCTCCCGAAAAGTTATCTCTGTTCGCGCAATAATGGTCGCGCAAACCGGCACTGCAGAACACACAGCCACGTCGTAATTGTCAGCATCACCAGTAACGGCAGCGCTAGCACCATCGGTATCATCGACTAAGCAGCAGACTACAGTGCCGAGTAAGCTGACCAAAGCCAAAGCGAATGTAGTTCTTGCATTTAACTCCATGGTGCATCTTGCTGTGGCTGCTCATGCTGCTGCTTGTGTGTATGATTAGTGTTGGCTAGGCTGTCCGTGTGCGGTGCACCGTGTAAAGTTAGAATCCTCGCCTGCTTGATGCCATGGCGCTATCAAAGCCCAAGAAAAGGTATTTACAGAAGTTTTTGTGAACTTCTGAATTTCCGTGCTTCTTGACATCAAGGAAAGGAGAACATTTTGCATTTTGTACAACGTTTGGATGCGACAACAGCGTGTCTCACGGGGTTAACGGCGACTTAAAACTTGCACATTTCCACGGCGACGCATCAAAGCTATGTTCGCACCGCTGAGCAGCAAGAAAACATAGTGAACTTTCTATGAAACAAGTGCGACGACAGTGTCATACTTGTGGAGTGCCTGTTTACGGGATTCATCGTCGAACACAACCTACCCCTTATTGTCAGCGACTACGTTGGGCCTCCTCTATGGAAAATATTTTCGAAATGTGACGAGGCGAAGCGCTATGGATGTGGATGCAACTCTGAAATGCAACTATGAAGAATGCGGAGGTGCCCAACCTGAAATTTATTTCGCAGGCATCGCTCTCGAGTCTTCGTTTTTTTATTCAGTATCCTCAGCTGCTGCCCCGAGATACCAATGAATCTGCTGAAGACGCTTTAGATGCTCTCAAAGCTGAGTTTGCCACACTACAGGCGTACAGTCTTCCAGAGGACATTCTGAATGAAGAAAGGTGGGACATGCAGTGGTCTATGGTTGGAAAAATGAAAAACACTGATGGAAAACATGTTTCACTGAGTTGCTAAGGTGACGTTAGATTTACTCGTGATACTGCATAGCAACGCAGAGTGTGAGAGGTTTTTTAGCATGGCGCGAAAAACTAGGACTGAGTTCCGCTCATCAAAGTGCAACACAACCTTCCAACACCTGCTGCTAGTGAAGGGTCATCAGTCTGGACCATGTTCTGAGCAAAGCTACGCCAATAAATTTTTGAAGTGAGCAAAGTCTACAACTGCAAGGTCTTGCAAAAGGACTCATCGAACACTGCCTGAAAGTTTGGGCGAAACACCCCGCCCCCTCCCCTGGCGTGAAATAAAATGTCTCCCGATTTGTGAACTCTCCAGGTTGGCAGGTATGGAAGTCTAAGAGCGACTGCCTGGACCCTGCACAGCGAGTAGTGCGGCAAAGGCAGGAGTCTTCTTGAGAGATAATTATGCTTGCAAATCTCGTTGTACGAGCAGAGAGGCTCGGGTCGCCAGGAGAGGACGCATTACCCGGCGCACGGTCACTCATCATTCCAGCATTCTTCTTTTTGGCGTATTCTCCAGCTGGGGGGGGGGGGGGGGTGATAGAAAAAAATATGTTGGATATACAAATAGCTGCTTCTGGTACGGTTATGTCCATATTTTATTACTTTTGCACGCCTCGCAATGGTGGTAGGGAAAGAGTTCTTGCCAGCTTGCAAAGGTATATATAGTGTTCTATTTACTTCCTATTCTGATGTATACTGCTTGAATTTGTTAGACAAAGAGGTCTACTTTGTACTTAAAGGGACACTAAAGGTTACCAGAAAGTCAAGTTAAAGTGATAAAGCAATGCTCTAGAACGTCTAAGGCATCAATATAATCACGAACAGAGCTTTAGTAACTGAGAAATTGAGGTAAATGCACAACACGATTTGACACCCCCAAGTGACATTCCGGTACTAGCCCGATAATGAAAGCACTCCTCATCATAATCTATGTCACTACTAATCAACAACTCGTATTAAAAAGATCATTTCATTAGATTTTAAGACGGAAGAAAATGCTACTTGTCTACTTCTATTCGATTCTAAGAAAAAAATAACATTTTGACGTTACTTTTAAGTAGTATGGGTGATCGAAAGGTTTCGTTTTCGCTCGACTCTGCGCGCTCGACTTTGCGCCGTGCACGCTTTGCAGTTTCAGTTGTTTCTTTATTGCCTCGTGCTGCGGTGGTCGTGCTGGCTCGCGAAACTTGCATTTGGAACAAGCAGCGAGAATGCCACGTCCATGTGACGTCGTGGGATGCGCGAACGGTCCGCGGAACTTGGCCAAGGGCAGTTGCAGCGGCAAATCCAACGTTACTCATTACTGTGTGCCAACGAGTGAACCTCTCCGTTCGAAGTGGTTAAGTACCATACCTCTGCCACAGTGCGCTGGCAAAGAGCTGAAAAATCACGTAGTGTGCTCGCTGCACTTTCGTCCAGAGGATTACGAGTTCAATGCCAACTTACTGAAGTCGCGTGAAGTGCCTTTCAAAGCAGGCCGTCATCGTAGTAGTACGCAATGACGCCGGCAGGGCGAGCCTTCAACAGCAGGTCACGTTCATCAGTGCTTAAATCGTTGAACTCGAGCCCAGCATCGCGAGCTAATGTGTCGTTGTCAGGGTCATCCATTGCAACGAGCGTCGAAGTTGGCATCATAAAATAAAGAACCAGCTTATCGTCATGCGCTTTTCCTTCCGCTAGCCACCATAGTTCCGCTTTTGCGCTGCTGTCGGCTTCGTCTTGGCTGTTTCTGGCCGCGCGTTTGTGTTTTGTGCAGAAAAGCTGTAGCGCTGTCTGCGGGTTCGCCGTTTTACTCACCGACGGCGCAACGTCACTATGAGACGATGATGTCAATACTCCTTGATCAGAGGGCGGGTGATTTGAACTGCGCTAGAGGTACGCGGACGCTTCAGAACGCATTTTCTTTTAAAATAAGTCTCTTCTTCGCACGAAACAAGCGTTTCGAGGTTTCTTCGATAGTATTTCAACAGTCCACGTTAACTTAATAGTAACCTTTAGTGTCCCTTTAACTTCATGACAGCCATACATGACCTATAAAATCGATTTTGCGTGTTCCCTAGCGGAACGACTTTTTTTTTTTTTTTTTCAAGTGGCACTGAAAGTAAGGTACACAGCCCCTCTGGGAAATTTGGCAATACACACATTCTACCTGCATTCACAGAAACTTAAGTAGAGGTTTTCACACTGCAGGAATCTTGCCAGTGAATCCCTGTTTAAATATTGCGTCATTCAACTCTTTTCAATACTAATACCACCTAGAATATTGCCAGCGCCACAATCCAGGTGGCAAGTAAAACTATAAACTCCCCCTTCTAATTCCCCTCTTCTGATCAGTGGGTCAAATGCGTCGGTTTTTATACACAACTCATCGAAGGTTGCAGCAGGATCGCTGGTGCATGCATGTAAAGTTCGGTGACAACAGACATCTGATAGAACCATCGATAACATTTGAGAAACTTCTGATACCTGTGGGCGCCTTCTGCGCTGGGCGATGACATTTCACATTTGTTATCCGGTGAAAAAAGTGTTCACCTGAGGAAAAATAAACATTTATACGTGTCTATATAACAAAATAAATAAATATTGGTAGAATGAAATGCATCAGGATGGGCACCTGTCATAAATGTGCAGCCATGTGTAACTGCCGAAGTGGGTGCAAGTTTTGAGCACAAAGAACTGGGCATAGCATATTTGTAGCGTATCATTTTTGTTTCATGTGTTGCGCCTTGAACTGTACCCAGGTGGCTCAGCACCAAGTGAGCTCCGTGCAGACCCTGGCCAAGTTTGTGGGTTGGAAAGTGCTCTCCACGTGCAATAACGTGGGTGTGGGCCCCTTGGAGGCATTAGGAAACGCCAGCTCCATCCTCATGGCATCGCCTACCGGAGACAAGTGAGTAACATATGGGTTGCACCAAGATTGTGTTTCACACTTCTGTAGGCATGCACGAATATCAGCTTTCTATTCAGTGTGAAAAGAATCTGCAGAACCCATCTCGCGATGACTATTCACGGTAATGCGTTTAGGATTGATTCTATGCAGCGAAACATTGTTATGCCACCATCAAAACGAGTTATGTATGAGGCATGTACTGCAGTGAGATTCCTCTTTCGCGCTTCCCTAAGAACACTTAGTGCTATCTTGCGCCACTGCCGCGAAGCCTGCGAGTGGCCTTTGAAATGCATGGCGTGCCATTGCGTGCGAACTCTGAGAAACGCCTCATGTGGCAACCGGGCTTCTCTCTCGTGCTTTTTTTTTCTGGACACACCATCTACTAGTGAGAAGAGAAGCGCGCTGGTGCCTGCTAGTGGTGAGAGTTGTTCCCCTCGCTTTCCGCACACTCAGTGGCGCGTGCTCAGTGAGCCAAGTTGGCGAGAGGCTCATCGTAGAGTGGCACATGCCCAGTGCTCGCATGGTGACGAAGGTTCGCTGCGGCACTGCAGGGAAGGGCAACGAAGTCAAGTACTGGCGAGACCGTGTCTCACGGACGGTCGCACAGGAAGGTTAGCTAATCCTTCAAGAAAACAAAATTATCTTCCTCCCAGATGGTGCTGGCTGTTTCATACTCCGCACTGTATTATATAGGCCTATAGAATTTGTCTTCATGCGCTGCGCCTTCGAGACATATAGCTGCAGTTTGTCTAGATTTGTTGGTATGCATCAGGACACTTGTACGTTGATTTTTTACTTTCAAACATGGCTACATACGCCGCCAGTAAGTCAGGCGCTCTTCGTCTGCAGAAGACGATGCACAGTCTGTTCCGATTGACTACAGCCCAGCTAGCCAAGTGCGCACATGATGTCATAGCCTCTGCCTGGCTCTGCACTCGTCTCCACGGGCCTAAAAAATAGCCCTAATATCGGACTTGTGTGCTAGACGTCCTGCATTCGAGTCCTGCCATCGCACAAATTTAATAATGTTTATTTAATTAGCTATGACACAGTGACTAGTTAGTGACTAATTATTTACATTAGTGACTAATTATTTGACGCAGTGACTAGAAGTATGGGAGAGGCCTTTGCCCTGCAGTGGGCGTAACCAGGCTGATGATGATGATGATGATGACTAGTTTTAAAAATGATGAACTTACCAAGCCGATAGAATCCAGAAGTTCGGGGAAAAAAAGTCATCATCCCTATGCTGGCTGAGGCACCGCTTGCAGCTCTCACAGGCAGTAGTGCCCTCTGGTGTATTACTTGGGCGCATGTATGGCTTTCTGGCACAATATCCCGTCCGAGAAGTAGGAGGCAGTAAGCGTAAAGAAGTGTGTGTATTCACGGAAATTCACCTATTCCAGCCTAGATGGCGCTAAGGGTGTTTTGGGACTAGAGTCACTGGAAAAATTTCCAGAGTACCGCAAAGGTATGCGGCATACTGGCAACAGTGGGTGGCGGCAGCCATATCCCTTCCAGAGCGCCGGCACGCTGCTAACGTGCGTTGAGTAAAAGATGGATTTTCACCTCAATTTCGCATTTTATTTCGCAAAACTGGATTATTTTTGGTTGTTTCTTCAAGTGGACATTGCAAGTGGCATCTGGATATCGACAGCAATTTAAAGCGACGGAACTAGCATTTAATGTGTGGCTATGGTTTTGATGCTCTCTGCGCCGCTTCATAGGTCTTACGTCAAGTTCTACGTGCGGTTCTGAACATGCTTGCATGGGTTCAATAGATTTGCTTAAAATGTTGTTTACTTGCAAACTGGGCCTTGAGATACTTGCGATAGAAAGCGCAGCTTGAGAGTCAAAATGTGTAGTTGGTGTTCAGGTTGCCTTCATAGTGCTCGTTCGCGTCCTTGTGAAGTACACAAGCAAGCAAATGTAAACATTGCTTACTGCTAGGCTAGTTGATCTGTATAATCGAAGCGAAATATATGCTGTAATTTTTATGAGGATGTCTAAAGTTGCCCATCACATATTGGGGATAAAACGCCAGTGGCCGCAGCATGCCAACTTGGTGTTTTGTGGCTACTGATGTATTTGCAAGTGCGGGCTTGTAATGTTGTCATTGATTTGTCAAATGAGCTCTCTGAACACTATGCTCTGCGTTGTAGTATTAACAGCTCTTCATTCACGCGAAACACTAGATTGTTTTCATATACAGGTGTAAAAAATGTGTGTACGAATGTGCTTTTTATAAAGCATTTTTACGACAACATTTGCTATGTCCTGGAATGTTGTCTTGTTCTGGACGTTGCTAGTATTTAACAGTGGTGCAGTTCTTCTCAAAGCCCACATACTTCTTTCCGTAGTGCTCCTTTTATTGTAGACCTTTTATTCCAATCGGATCATTAGCACGAAAAAGTAAAATTTAGGAAGAGTAGTTGCGAGGTGACGGTAAAACCGCAGAGCTTAGTTGAAAGGCAGGTAGTATGTGATTTTCAGTAGCCCCAAGCAAACCGAGCCGCACGAATTGAACAGCTTACTGGAAACAGTAGCCCAAAGCATAGCTAGCCGCGCAAACTGAATAGCTTACTGGAAACAGCCCAAAGCATAACTAGCCACACTAAGCGCAGAGCTTATTTGAAAGGCAGGTACTATGTGACTTTTCAGTAGTACAAAAACAACAAAAATCCTGTTTTTATTCAGCTGTACTCGTACTTGTGCAATATTTATTCAGCTCGCAGACATGTAATAATATGCTGGGTTCCTGGCCATAGATGCATCGAGGGTAATGTGCTGGCAAGGCAAATGGCCACATCAATTACATCGCAAGCTATCAATTCTTCTACTGCTATTCTCCACCACAGATCTCAAGCCTTTCTTGAGAACTAAACTGCAAAGCCACTGGCAACACTTGTGGGACAGCGAAACAAATAATAAGCTTCACCTGATTAAGCCAAAGTTAGGTTTCTGGCCCTCCGTTAAAAAATCACGAACTGACGTCGTATTTTGTAGACGCAGAATAGGACACACATATGGTACTCACAATTTTCTGCTTACTGGCAACGAACCTCCTACTTCTGGTAGATGTGGTGAAAGGCTCACCGTCCTCGTGGAGTGTCGGGAAGCCGAAAGAGAAAGAAGGAAACATTTTCCTCTAGCATACCGTTATCGTCTCCCTCTCCATCCCGCTATGTTTATAGGTGAAGAACCCCTTTTTACCACCAAAGCTGACCTGGATTTCTTGAAAGATGTGGTCTTGCATGTTAATAGCCCAAATGTTTCATAGCGTATCCTCTCTACAGAGGATGGTGCTGTGATATTAGTCCTTGTAAAGCACGCGCCTTCAGGTCCTACAAGGGCTCTGTTACGGCAGTAGTGCTTTTAGGAATTTTTAGCCTGTGACCAATTTTAGCGCATTACAATGTATTCGCAATGTATCTTTCGCCTCCTTGGCACGCTTCATAGTCATTGTCATAGATTAATTACATGTATTCTGCCATCTTTTAGGCCCCTTTACAGCCCTGTCACGTCCCTGTTCATAATTTATAGCTTCACATTGAACACATTTACCTTGGCTTGGCCCTTGTGCCACACCACAAAACACTATATTCATCATCAACACAGCACACTGGAAACAGTAGTGCAAAGCAGAGCTTGCCGGGCCAACTGCAGAGCTTATTTGAAAGGCAGGTAGGTACTATGTGTTTTTCAATAGCCCCAAGCAAATCGAGCTGTACGAACTGCACAGCTTATTTAAAGGCAGGTACTATGTGATTTTCAATAGCCCCAAGAAAATCAAGCCGCACGAACCGAACAGGTTACTAGAAACAGTAGTGCAAAGCAGAGCTAGCCGCACCAACCGTAGAGCTTAGTTGAAAGGCAGCTACTGTGTGATTTTCAATAGCCCCAAGCAAAGCGAGCTGGGCTAACCACATATATTATTTGAAAGGCAGGTACATGTACTACGTGATTTTCAATAGCCCCAAGCAAGTCGAGCGGCGTGAACCGAAGAGCTTAATGGAAACAGTTACGCAAAGCAGAGCTAGCCGTGCTAACCGCAGAGCTTATTTGAAAGGCAGGTACGATGTGATTTTGAATAGCCCCAAGCCAAGTGAGCCGCCCGAACCGCACAGCTTACTGGAAACAGTAGTGCAAAGCACTGCTGGCTGCACTAGCTGCAGAACTTACATGAAAGGCAGGTATTCTGTGATTTTATGGGACGTAGTTGTCACATTGGAAGACCTAGTGGGCGTGGCTGGAATGATTTCATAGTTGAGTAACATGCCGGGGCACGCGATGTAGGCCTGTGTAACAGGAAAGTAGTTTTTCAGAAAGGCCAACTTTACGAGTTGGTGACCAAAGCAGCATGAGGGTGCCTGCCAAAAAATGGGCATCACGCTGACTGAGGTTGTAGTGGTGCTTCTGTTTGCCTTGAGACACTTGCAGACGAGCGCGTGCAAGTTGACAAGCATGGTCAGCACTGGCGATAGCATTACGGGTATAATCGCTAGTTGAAGCTTTGGTGGATGGAAGCACAATGTCTTTTGTTAGCGTTGTTAGATACGGGACCTTTTCCTGAGCCTCCTTCGAGTTCAGCAGACCACATCGAATCGCGCCACAGCTAATTAAGGAGCGCAGAAGCACGGATACCACATTCCCAAGGCGCGGCACGTGCAAACTAGTTGGCGGCCCCCACCTCGTGTGCCGCAAGTGGAGCTATTCACTGCTTGACTCTTCCCGAAAGTGAAGCGAGAGCCTGGCACTGTTGCAGGTAAAGTGGGTCCCGAAGCAAGACGGCTGTAATGCACCGTGAAAACCTGGCAGCGTTGCCCCCATCCGCCTATTGTGACGGCGCATTGCAAGTCAGCAAGGCAAGACCGCAGGGAGAAATAAGCCCTCGGACAATTGGGGACCAAGCAGCGACCCTCTCCGCCAGGTGTGACACTATCGCATGGGCGCCTACCATTGGCCAAAAATGACGACACCCGAGCGAGCTCGCCGATTGGCTGAACGTGACGTGTCTTCGAGACACCAAAGGGCTTAAAAGGCGCAGACCGGGAGCAGCAGGGGAGCATTCCTAGAGCTTTTCCTTGATTCATCTCTTTCGAGCTTCTTGCCACGGGCCACAGCGTCAGAGTTGCTGCCGGCCCGTAATGACTTTAGGACTGTTAATTGACTCTCACGGTAAATAATGTAAATAAACCTTCCAAGTTTTTCATCCCGACGTCCTCCTCAACTCTTACAGCGTCGATTCTCGGCCAGGCAAGAGGCAGAATGGGGAAATAGCCAGCATTTTCAAGACGGGAAGAGATGTAAGCAAAGGTAATGTAAGGTAGAGCAGCGTCCTAGTCAAGAAGGTCTGCTTAAACGTATTTCATTAGTATGTCTTTAAGGGTTCGGTTCGAAGGCGTGAGGTCGTTCGATCGTGGATGATACTAGGTGGTAATTTTGTGCTGTATAGAGCAGATACTCATGGTATCGTCAATGACCTTGTGCAAAGACGTATGGCGACAGTCTTTGAGTATTTGGCGCAGAGCACCATGTATTGAAATGATATCGTGCAGGGGGAAGGAAGTCCGCAACATCAGTTGTGCATCTGGTTGGAAGAGCGTCGCATAGTCTGCAGGGACGGCAACCCAGTTGTAGATTCCGGAAAGGAGCCGAGAAAGCCTACACTAACATGGTAGGAGGGCTCGGCCGGGATGTCGAACGGCTGCAGGTAACCAGCGAGGATGGTGTTGTTGGCATAGGTTAGAAGCGGCGAAGGTAATGTTGTACAGCACAGGCAAGGCCCAGCCAGAAAAAAAAATATGTATGCAGATGCCACGCACTGTGAGAAGCAACATAAGCGATGCTTGTTTCTTTGATTGATGATAATTAGCGGCGATGTTGACGGCAAATGTTTAATTTCTTCGGCGTTTAGTGCAGCACAGGAGTGGTGAGTTGAGGGCAAATGTTACTGTGGGCGCACCGCTGCTGTTTGTTTGCGTAGTGCACAGAACACACGGCAAGACATGTTTGCTTGAGGCGTTGTTGTGCACCATTGTTCGTAACCTCTCAGAAGGTTAGTATTGTCATCGTCTCACACGGCACATCACATCGTGGCAGAAGCTTTAACTTTGCTTGAGTTATGGGACTGTATGTGCCACAATCGTTATCAGGCTTGCGTAGTGACAGACTACAAATTAACTTTGACCCCTAGGGTTCTTTAACGAGCACCTAAGCTTAAGTGCATGAGCGTTTTTGTATTTCGCCACGGTTGAAAAGTTGCTGCTGTGGTCGGGATTGAACCCGCGACACAGAGCAATGTCATAACCGCAAAGCTACCTCGGTGGGCACAGAAGTGTTGAAGTGCGAATCGTAGACTCAACAGTGCTACGATGTCGTCAGACACTACGGTGCTTTATTGCGGCTTTGAGTCTTCATGCTATGCGTCAGCTCTTCGCATGATAAATTTGCATGGTGTTTATTTCTTGGAAGTAGCAGAAATGTACTGAATCTCGAACTTAAATTTATCCGGTTTGTCCACAACCACTGTTGTGTTGTAGTAGTAACTAGTGACACATGTACTTACCTTTATCGGGCGACCACGTTTCGCTGCCTAACAAATGTAATCGTACAGCGCGGGACGCGCCTGCATGTATCCGAAGTTTCTGGAAAGTTATTGATGCTTCTATCCGGCTGTCTGTTGTCGCCGAACGTTGTGTTATCTGATTTCATCGCGTGACGTGAATGGTGTAGAGCTTTGTGGAAGGCACGCAGGTCCGAACGATTAGTCTGGAACATTCGACGACTGCTGTATAAAAGTGGACGCGCTTGACCCACTGATCAGATTTTCGCCGATCGCCGACCGTGTTTGCCGCTATCGTTGTGCTATAAGTGCAGCCTGTTTTTGTGGGCACAGGTTAACCCAATAAAAGTTAGTTTTGTCTTTCACAGTATTTGCTACTGTGTTATTCAATGTCACCACCACGTGACACTAGGGTGCCTCGGGGGGGGGAGGAGCGAATCGAGGCGCCCTAGCAGTAGGTGTTTCCTCGCCTTCTGAGGTCGCGTTTTCCCTCTCCCACCCCATGCATGACAGTTGCGAGCGAATAGTGCCAAGGCTGTCATTCACTCGAGGAGAGTGTGTTGGGAGGTTAGTTGGTAAGACGTTATTTTGTGAACTCAAATTGTGCTAGGGACAAGATGCTGAGGTAGAACAAGACAGGATGAATGCAGACTAACAACTGCTGTTTTGAAATCACACACTGCTGCCTCTTTGAACTATGCGCATGCCCAAGTCAGACCATAATTATAAAAATACTAATACAAAGAGTAGCAGGATACTCAAGGGACTCCGGGCATACACTAATGCTGGCTGATAAAGACGAAAGCTTTCTCGTCATGCCCCAAAAGCTTTTTAACGACAAGGCCATGGCAGCTGTTATGAAGAATTTCCGGATCACGAATGAAAAACCAGTGAGGGTAAATAGGAAGGCTTTAGCCTTGCTGGAAGATTTGAAGCTTGACCGCATTAAGAGGGAGGTGAAGAACAACAAGTTTTAAGCACTCACTGCGTTCTTCAGTGCAAAGAGCCACAAGGTAAGATGTCCCTTCAGAGCCATTGTTACGGGGCACAGAACATGGCAGGCTGCTGTCAGTCGGTATCTGCAAGGATAGCTCAAGTTGCTGGCACCTAAGGACTCATACAAGATTGCTAGCTCAGACACACTAGTGGAAATACTCAAAGATGACCTTATCAGGTGCGAACTGAGGCTTCTCAGTTCCCCTCGGTTCTACTCGAGTCCTCACGAGGACCTCTTCCAGGCGGTTCGCAATTGCATTGAACGTTTGGGAATGGTAGCGTTGCAAAATGCAAGCGGTGTCTCTGTAGGGGGGGTTCCTAGAGTTGCTGGAAGTGTACCCTACCTCAACCATCGTGAGCTTTCAGGATAACTCTTATGTACAAAAACGAGGTATATGTATATTGGATCAAGAGTTACACCATTACTCACTGAGATCTTTTTAGCCGAATTAGATTGCTTGTTGTCACGGGTGGTTACTGATGACCGCATAGTTCGTGTCTTTAGATACGTGGACGACTTTGTAATCCTGTTAAATACTAACTTTGACTATGACCTTGAAGAGGCAGCGAAATACATTCTTGAGTCTTTCAAATCCACAACCACCAAGTTGAATTTCACCTTCGAATTGCCCGAGAATACTTCTTTGTAGTTTTTAGACATAAGGCTGTGTTCTTTGACCATAAGGATCACCTATGTTGGAGGTACTCGCCTCGTTCAAATAAGGCACTTCTGCCAATCAATTCATGTCACTCTAAGCTGGTCTAGAGGGGCACTGCAGTGTCATGCTTGAGGTCATGTCTTGCCAATTCGTGTCACCATAAAGGTTCAACCACACGTACGCGTTCCAATGCACCCGCACGCGCCGCACCACGCCTGGGCGCGTACGGCGTCAGGCGCGGAGGCTGTTTCGCGTGTCGGCGCGCGGCGGCGTGGAGACCTACAACCGCTAGGATTTTTGCGCCGGCGCCGGAAGCTGCCACTCGCGTCAGTAGCATGACGCACCTCACATGACCACGGCAAGCCAACGTCACTTCCAGAACGACTCTTCGCGCAACGTTCAGGCAAGCCCGGGCAAGCTGATTCAGTACCTGGTGATGCTATGCCGATGCTGCTGCAGGTTTCGCCGGGCTCACAATACTCATATTAGGTCGCAGTTGAGCTGAATGACCCACAAGGAGTCGTAAAATATGTTTCTGAAATATAAAAACAAATTTTAAGCTAAAATTATTCTGTTTTCTTGCAATATGTAACACATTGTTTAACGTGGCCGTTAAGCGAAGGCTAGACTGCCTTGAACATGGCAAGCTAGCAACACTGCGCCACGGCTACGCGCGGCAACTCGTGCATCGTTTGGGTGCGCACCCTCTTCCTCCATCGGGCGCGACGCAACGTCGAGTCAGCGCGGCGTGTGCGGACGCATTGGAATGCGTACGTCTGGTTGGGCCTTAAGGTCCAAGCTAGTTTTTCCTCCCAGGTGAAATGTCTCTGTAATGCAGGTTTGCCGCAGGCCCCACTCCAGGCCATAGCTGAGTTGCTGTTGAAGGCCATATGCCACCATACCACCGACACTGTGGTTGAGTTAAGAGAAAAGAGAGAGAGGCGAAAGTTTGAGGTAATGCTATATGTCCATAAGGTTTCACGTGGGATGAAGAGGGTGGCCGGAAAATTTGGTGTCATTTTTAAGCGCCCTGCAAGTTGTCGCATTTATGAGACATTTGTAACGTAGATAAACCCAAGAGTGATAGGTGTGGCATAAAACACAAAAGCATGTTTGTACCATGTAGAACAAAGGTGGTCTATGAGTTTCTGCTGACCTGTGGAATGTTCTATGTGGGGCAAACCGGAAGATGCATTAACAATCGTTTAATGGAGCACTCTAACTCATTAAAAGATGGCAGTGGAAAGCACCTGCCAGTTCATTCTAGGTCATGTGCAAAGAAGGGCAAGCCAATGTTTGACAAAACGAAGGTGTTAGGGTGAGGTAAGAACCAAAGGGCACGTGAAATCTTGGAAGCTTCCTTGATGGCAAGACATGGCCCAGATTGGTGCGTCAGCGAACCGTCAGTGTGTTTTCAGCAAAGAGCTTGATTTTTTGTCATAGATAGGGGCTTGGCAAGGGAGTGTTCCATGATCACGCAATTAGCTGGCTTGGGCATGCGCACAGTTCAAAGAGGCAGCATTAGGTGATTTCAATAAAGCAGTTGTTAGTCTACGTTCGTCCTGTCTTCTTCTACCTGGGTGTCTCATCCCTAGTGCAGTTTAAGTTCATAAAATAATGCCGTTCACTCGTTTCATGGCTGCGTCGGTTCTTGCCATTGTCTACCTGCTGTCAACCCTCTTCCCTACCATTTGATATACTTCCCCTTGGACGTTAGTAGAAAGGCAAGTGCTGCAGTCTCTGCCGTGCTTTTGCGGGGGGTCATGTATACTTACAGCTGTCAAGAGGCTATTGTGGCGACGCCCAGCGAGCTGCAGAGGGCATTGCGCACATTCAGCGAGGTCCAAAAGTGCAAACGAGTTTCTTGCATCGCCTTTCCTCTGCCACACTCCTGTTATGTATATACACGCTCTGTATACACACCCCGATGCAGCTTGCAAGACAGCCACAGCAGCAGCAGCCGCAGCTTGGCATTTGTGCGCAATTCTGTAAGGGCATCAAGGTCAAAGTAGGCGAGGATGGGTAGTGAGGTGAGAAGGGTGACCAGACCAGAGAAGGGGCCAGCTTCTGTAGTACCCCAACACCTTTCTTCAAAAGATTAGTGAGGGGTCTGGCAATTGGCGAAAAATTTTGAACAAAACTGCGAAAGTACGAGCATAGCCCTACAAAACTTGTAATGTCTAGGGCTGTCTTCGGAAACGGAAAGTCTGAGGAAAGCACAAGTTTTGTCGGGATCAGGCTGTACTCTGGGAGCGTAACCGAAATGGCCCAGGACAGTAATTTGGTGGGGGCCAAAACAACATTCTCGTGAGTTTAATTGCAGCTTCGTCTTTTGACAAACATCAAGTATAGTTGCTATAAGAGGCCAACAAACAGAGACTCCCAAGGACAATGCAGGGGAAATTCCATGTACTTACTAATTGAAATAAAAAAATTATATATATAATGGAATTGAAGATGGATGAAAAAACAACTTCCCACAGGGGGCGAACGATCCCACGTCTTCGCATTACGCGTGCCATGGTCTACCAATTGAGCTACCGCCGCACCGTCTTCCTATCTACTCCCATCCATGCAGTAGTAACACATAAATACCCCAGCCGGTGCTCAGAAGGCTTTGCGAGAATCGGCAACTGCTCAAGGTGAAGGGCAGAGCACTTAGTAAGAGCCGTATGCGTGGAGAAAAAATTGAGTCCGAGGATTAGGTTCTGGGGGCAATGAACAATCATGGTGAAGACAGGAGTGTGGCAGCCGGCGATGCTGACACGTGCTGATGATAGGGACAGTAGCGCCATCTGCAACGTGGACAACTTGCGCCACCACTGGGGTGAGGAGCTTTCTGAGTCGTTGTTGGAAAACGGCACTCAGAAAGATGGGCTTCTGTATCGATCAGTACAGTGACAGCATAGCCGCCAATGTCAAGATGGCCTTGGTTCGTAGGTAACATGAGCAGAGGATGTGAGGGCAGGGTCGACAACTCGAAGCTTCACCCCCAGAAGTGGCATTGCCTAGTTTTCCTGCTGGGTGTGAGCGGCGATAGGCGGCGAAGAGAAGCGACAGGATTGGGGCGAACAAGACTGATGGCGTCGAAGTGAAGGTGAGCAGCCATAGCAAAGGTTTGGAGCAGGGGCATCAGTGGCAGTGGGTTCATGGCGTGTGGCATAGGGAACAGTAGGTCCAAAGGTGCGGGAGGGAATACGCGCCATACGAGGCGATGGTGGCCATCGGTTGCGGCGTGACAAATGACGTGGCCATTTCTTTAGCAAGCATGTGACGCCCCCTTAGGAATAATGTTCATTCGCCGCCAGACTCGGTGGCCTGCTAAGCTCGGCAGGCAACATTGGTCACCGACGAGCACGGCTGCTCGGCGGTCAGTCATCGTTCAGCACCACCATGCTGCGGAGCGTCCGTCTAACAGAAGGTGCCACAAGCCCTCCCTTGTTCACGAACCCGGGTGGATCGTGACACTGGCGATGAATACCCACGGATAGTCCCATGCCGCCGCGAGCGGTGAAACACCGCACCCCGTTGCTGCCGCCATGCCGCTGTACAGAAGGCTCAAGCTGTTTGAGGGAGATGGGCCCGCCTGCCAAATTTACGAGGAGCAAGTCCACGTGTTCTTCCGGGCAAACGACACACCAGAGGCCAAACAGCAGGACATTTTCCTGGCCATCTGCGGGACCCGCATCTTCAGCCTCTTGCTCGACCTTCTCAAGCCAGCCACACCACACGTTAAGACGCTGGGTGAGCGGCTCGCCATACTGTGCTCGCATTTCAACCCAGTGCTGACCACACTAAAGAAGTGTTTCCGCTTCAACAACCGGAGCCACCGGGAAGGAGAGACCCTGGGGCAGTTTGTTGCTGCGCTACAAGGGTTAGCGAGTGCCTGCTTTTTCGGGGACCAACTGGACTCGCTGCTCCGGGACCGTTTCGTCTGCGGAATGAACAACCCTGCCAAGCAGACGCGACTCCTGGAGCTTCCCGACCCCTCGCTGGATGATGCCATGAAGGCAGCGCGGGCAATGGAAGCTGCCGCCAATGACGCCGGCGAGATATCTCGTGCGACTGGCTCACCCTTGGCGGAAGCGGTGGTCAACAAATTGGTGACAAAGGGCAGTACCTGCGGTCACTGTGGTGGTGCCCATTCCCCCCCACAGTGCCAGTTCTCTCAAGCACCATGCTTTACGTGCGGGAAAACTGGGCACCTGACACGTGTATGCTGAAGGGGGAGGACGAGCAGCAAGCAGCAGCCTGATTCAAGCCCAGGTACTACGCAAGCCCGCGGCCAGGGTAGCCGTCGCAAGCGTATGCGGTGAGGGCGTGCCGCAGCAGGCTCAAGTTCTTCTGCGGCCAGGCTCCATGTCGTCGCTGAGAAACTGCCGATTTTCGACAGGTGGCACACAGGCTTAGTACTGTCGTCTGTTCCGCTGTACATGCTGACCGTCGAAATCTGCGGGTACACCATTTCTATGGGGCTGGACACAGGGGCCAGCATGTCAGTAATGGCCAAGGAACTCTTCAAGCGTACTTTCCCTGGCATGTTCGATGAGGCTTCGGGTGTGATGCTGCGCAGCTACTCCGGGCAACTCTCCCAGGTCCAGGGTCAGGCACAGGTCAGCGTTCGCTTTGGCGACAGGGAGGCAACCCTTCCCCTTTACTTAACGAAGGGGTCGTCGCAGACGCTGCTAGGCCGAAACTGGGTTCATGCACTGGGCGTTTGTCTGCCAGAGTATCAGGAAGCCGGCGTGCATGTGGTGAAAGACGTCCCCAGCCTTCTGACCAAGTTCAAGTCCCTCTTCCAGCCAGGGGTGAGCACATTTGCCGGCACGACGGCTGGCATCTATGTACCCGAGGGAGCCTGGCCACGTTTTTCAAGCCTCGCCCACTGCTGTTTGCCCTGAAAGATGGGGTCATCCAGGAGCTGCAAAGGTTACAGCGAGAAGGCATCCTGGTACCTGTCAAGACATCTGATTGGGCCGCTCCCATCGTACCAGTCCTCAAGCGAGACGGCAATGTCAGGATCTGCGGGGATTTCAAGGTTACCATCAATCCCGTCGCTACCATCAAGAAGTACCCACTGCCCCAGATTGAAGATGTCTGGTCAGCATTGTCCGGTGGACAGAAGTTTACCAAACTTGACCTCAGAGATGCTTAGCAGCAGCTGGTGCTCCAGGATACCTCCCAGAAGTATGTCACAATATTGCTACGGGATAGTATTTCCAATGACGAAGAGCCGAGCAGTAAGAAGACGACGAGAAGACGACGACGACGATTGGAAGCTAGCGCGGGCTGTTGCCTCTTGGCCAACTGTGGCGTATTGCCTTGTAAATATACTTGTAAATACCTTTTCGTCGGTGTCTTCCTACGTAACATATCTGGTGGAGGTGGACGTTCCCTGTACCTCGTCACGGAGCTTCGCAGTGGACGGTACGTTGAGCCTTCCTTCATGGCTCCCGGCGACAACAACCAGACTCCGCCGGCTCCGACACCTGCTAACCACTTCGACGACCCACATCACCCTCTCCGCTCCCCGTGATCCTGGCGTATTCTCGGCAAAACATGGGGAAGACGTCGAGGACTGGATCTGCCTGTACGAACACGTCAGCCGCAATAACCGGTGGTACCCTACTATCATGCTCGCCAACGTACTCTTTTACCTCGGTGGCACGCCTCGAGTTTGGTATCGGACGCACGAAGATGAGCTGACCAGTTGGGATTCGCTTAAGCAGAAGCTTCGAGACTTGTTCGGCAACCCCTACGGTCACCAACTTGCCGCGCAGAAGGCGCTTTCTGGTCGTGTGCAGACGTCAACGGAGCCCTACGTCACGTACACTCAGGACGTCTTGGCTCTATGCCGCAAAGTTGATGCACACATGACTGAGTCCGACGAGGTCTCCCACATCCTCAAAGGCATTGCCGATGACGCCTTCAACTTGCTCGTATTTAACAATGTGGCGATGGTGGATGCAGTTATAAAAGAGTGCCGCCGCCTGGAACTCGCTAAAAGCCGATGTATCCACCAACAGTTTGCCCGTCTGCCCAACACCCCAGCGACATCTTCCTGTGCCGACGCTCCTTGTCCCAACAACACTGGCGATGTTACCAGGATTGTCCGGCGTGAGATCGAGGCCGCATATCCGGCTGCGTTCGACTCCAGCCCCTCCAATGCACCTGCAGTCACTGTTTCCCTGATTCAGGCAGTTGTCCGCCAGGAGTTTGCCAACATGGGTATTCACACCATCTGCTCGGCCCATCGCCCTGATACCCACCCGGCTTCTTCGATTCCACCCCGTCCCGCACCTTCTTACCCACCACGTTTCCGCAACCCCTCTGAATGGCGCACTGCAGACGACAAGCCAATTTGTTTTCACTGCCATCGAATTGGGCACATTTCTCGGCACTGTCGCAGTCGCTGGAGTTCCCTGAACCAGTCTACATATACTGCCTACTCTCGCCCCCCAGGTGGCCTTTCTCGTCCCTATGCTGCCCGCTCAGATAATGCCGCCGCCGATTCTCCTGCGCCGAACTGCCCCTATTCTCGTTCGCCTTCGCCTCAACGACGACAATCTCGCTCCCCCCAGCCCCGTCGCTCCTATTCGCCGACTCCCTTCGGACGCCGCTCCCAGCCGGAAAACTAGACGATGCAGCGCCTCGAGTTGACGCTGCATTGCTCCCTACGCTGCCAAATCCTCTCCTGACGTTGCCCACTCATCTGAACCTTCTTGACGTGCAAATCGACGGTGTTCCTGTATCTGCTCTCATAGACACTGGGGCACATTTATCGGTAATGAGCGCTGACCTTCGTAACCGGCTGAGGAAAATAATCACGCCCGCCACGACGCCTGTTGTCCGTGTCGCCAATGGCGGAACAGCCCCTGTAATTGGTATGTGTGCTGCCCGCGTCTCCTTCGCCAATCGCTCCACTACCGTGCTATTCACAGTCATCGCTCACTGTCCCCACGATATCATCCTCGGCCTAGACTTCCTCTCCGCACATTCTGCTCTCATCGATTGCTCCACCAGTACTCTCCGCCTCGACCTGCCTGTGCTGGATCCCGCTGAACAACACCCTACTCGCCTCAGTTCCGTCGACTCCGTTCGCTTGCCACCTTCGGCACTGACTTACGTTGACTTCGTGTCATCCCCACCAGTGCCCGACGGTCACTACATCGCGGCTCCTATGCAAGACGTCCTCCTTACGCACGGGATCACACTACCTCATACAGTTTTATCTATTACGGCGAATTGCGTCTGCCTGCCAGTGGTCGATTTTGGCTTGACGACACAAGTGCTGCCACGCGGGATGTCTCTGGCCCAACTTTGCTCATTCGAGGATCACTCTGTAGCATCGATTTCAGTAGACGACAATTCAACCGATCCTCCTCTACCATCGCAGTCGGCAACTTGTACCATCGCCAACTTACAGAAAATGATTGCACCCGACATGCCGTCCGAGCACGCTCGTGCGCTCTACCGCGTTCTGATTTCCTACCAAGATATTTTTTACTTTAACGATCGTGCTTTGGCCCAAACAACAGCTGTGAAACATCGCATTAATACCGGCGATGCCCCTCTTATTCATCGCCGCCCGTATCGAGTATCACCGACTGAGCGTCAAGTTATTCACACTGAAGTTCGCAAAATGCTTGCCAAGAACATTATTGAACCGTCATGTAGTCCATGGGCGTCACCTGTTGTGCTGGTAAAAAAGAAGGATGGCTCATGGCGCTTTTGCGTGGATTATCGGGACCTTAACAGGGTTACCGAAAAGGACGTGTATCCCTTACCTCGGATTAATGCGCCCTTGACTGCCTCCACAGTGTTCACTATTTCTCCTCTATTGACCTTCGCTCCGGCTATTGGCAGATTGCCGTGGACGATCTCGACCACGAGAAAACTGCCTTTGTAACACCCGACAGTCTTTATCAATTCAAGGTGATGCCGTTCGGCCTATGTAACGCTCCTGCCACTTTTGAATGCATGATGGACTCCCTTCTTCACGGTTTCAAATGGTCCACGTGCCTGTGCTACTTGGACGACATTATAGTATTCTCCCTAACATTCGCTACGCACCTCGAGCGCCTCTCAGCAGTCCTGAACGTTTTTCAGCGAGCCGGTCTGCAACTCAACGCATCGAAGTGCCAATTCGGCCGTCGCCAGATTACCGTCCTTGGACATTTCGTTGATCGAACGGAGTGCAACCGGACCCAGGCAAGATCCACGCTGTTACGCACTTCCCTGTTCCGAAGTGTGTCAGCGATGTGCTCAGCTTCATCGGCCTTTGCTCGTACTTCCGCCGTTTCGTGGAAAATTTCGCGGCCATAGCACGACCACTAACCGAGCTTTTGAAAAAAAGACGCCCCTTTCCAGTGGGGCGATAACGAGGCCTCTGCATTCTCGCTTCTAATCAACCTTCTCACAACGCCTCCCGTTCTGGCCCATTTCGATCCTTCTGCGCCTACCGAAGTCCGTACTGATGCCAGCGGTCATGGAATTGGTGCAGTACTGGCACAATGCCAGCGTGGCCACGACCGTGTTATCGCTTACGCCAGCAGGCTCCTCTCGCCCGCGGAGCGCAACTATTCCATCACTGAGCGTGAGTGTCTGGTCCTAGTTTGGGCGGTTGCGAAGTTCCGCCCATAGTTATATGGCCGACCCTTTTCCGTTATCACAGACCATCACGCACTTCGTTGGTTATGCTCATTGAAAGACCCTACAGGAAGACTTGGTCGCTGGGCCTTACGCCTCCAAGAATATTCCTTCTCTGTCACCTACAAATCCGGCCGACTACACAAGGACGCTGACTGCCTGTCTCGCTACCCGGTAGACGAGCCTGACGACGCCGACAGTAGTACCGCCGACGGCATTTTCTCTGTGTCTGCCTTCGCTAGCATCGCCGATGAGCAGTGCCGAGACCTATCACTGCGAGTACTCATCGAGCGTCTGCCCTCTACACCTACCGACGCATCCGTTCTCCGACATGTCCTCCAGGGTGGCATTCTGTACCGAAGGAACTTTTTTTTTATTTATTTTTGTTTCCACAAGCAAGGAGGTACATGGTTGTGGCGGAAAAACAAGGGGAAAAAAGCTGCGGAGAAGCAGCTTGACTGGCCCCAGGTTCCGTTTACAATGGCAGCAGCAGGGCAGGTGGGAAACGGTAAGGGGAAAAAAAAAAATCTGAAAAGAGAGAAGAGCAAAAGCGCTAAGGGCAAAAGATAACTAAGTACAACGGTACACAGTCAAGATTGTAGGAACATATCACGCAGATTTTTCGCGGAACAAGTCAACACATCGATATTGCATCTGGTAAGATCATTGAGTAGACTGGGCAGCCAGTAGCATAACATTTGCTGGCCATAATTAGTCCGAAGTTGAGGAACACACCAAGTCTCAGGAGCTCGAGTTGTGTAGGGGGTTTCTCGTTTTGTGAGATTAGCGAGAGAGCTAATTTTTCCCAGAGCAGCAAAAGACTGGAACGGCCTTTCTCGAAACATCGCCATTATCACCTGCCCATCAAGCTTCACGCATAGCATATCAAATATAACATCGCACTGATCGGTATCAACAATATTCTGTCTAACAAAAAAAAAAAAAAAAAAAAACCCACCCCTTATGTAATACCCCCTCGGGGGTCTTTAAGGAAATAAAAATGAAATGAAATGAAATGAGAGCTGAGGGCACCAATATTTTTCTCATATCTTCTGTAGGTTGTCAACAAGCGCATGTTTATTAGGGCAGGCAATTTAAGGGTTTTAAGCGCGCTGAAAAGAGGAGCGGAATGAAAATCACGAGGCTTATTACAAATGACACGAAGAAATTTCTTCTGGATAACAAACAGCTTTTGAATATTTGTGGCTGAAGTTGTCCCCCATACGAGGCAGCCGTAATTTAGATGACTGAAAAAAAGTGAGTTGTAAATCAGCAATTTAACGGATTGCGGGAGGTATCTAAAGGAATAGACAACACCCAAAACCTGTGACAGTTTGCCTATGAGAAAATCTACATGGGAGCGCCATGTCATATCATGATCAAAGTGAACACCCAGACATTTGATTGATTGGACAACTTCAATAGTACTGGAGTTAAGGACAATATCTCCAGGTAGCACGACATTCATATTTCTTGGATGAAAGAGCAAGGCTTTGGTTTTTGCGGAGTTGATTGTGAGACCATTTTCAAGGGACCACTGGTGTACTTTCGAGAGCACGCTGTTAGCACGTAAGACCAGGTCATCCAGACATTTGGATGAAAAAAGAAGTGTGGTGTCATCGGCATACATAATGTACGTTGTGGCGGAATCAATGTTAATAAAGTCATTTACGAAAATATTGAACAAGAGAGGGCCTAAGATGCTTCCTTGTGGGACACCCACATGAACAGGAAGGACACTGGATGATAATCCATTTACATGCACAAATTGCTTTCTGTGATTCAAGTAAGATTCAAGGAAGCTGAGAGCAATGCCACGGATGCCATAATAAGTTAGTTTATGAACCAGAAGTTTATGATCAATAGAATCGAAGGCTTTAGATAGGTCGACAAAAACGCCTAACGTTAATAAACGTGCCTCAAAATTTCCAAGGATTAGTTCTTTCTGCTTAAGGAGTGCTAGTTCAGTCGACATGAACCTGCGGAAAGCGTGTTGATGTGGGGTTAATAAGTTATGTTTGTCAAGAAAACAGGATAACTTACAAAATATTATCTTCTCTAGTCCTTTGGAAAAAATCGGAAGTATGGAGATGGGTCTGTAGTTCGAAATAAGTGTTTTATCACCTTTTTTAAAAATCGGAAGCACCTTTGCTACCTGCATTCTTTTTGGGAATTGGCCTTGTGAGAGACAGATATTGTAGATATGAGCAAGAACAGGTGAAATAATATCAAGCACGTAGCTGACAGGCCTGATTTGCAGGCCATCAGCATTACAGGCACTACTATTACTCAGGTTACGGAAAAGCAGTGTTATTTCATGTTCATTAGTAGGATTCAAAAATATTGATTCCGTGCAATGAGTATCTATAAATTGACAGGCACTCAGGCTGGCAGTTTGGTGACATGTACTGGTGAAATGATCATTAAAACAACCAGGAAGCGCATCACTACAGATTTCCTCACCGTTAATGACAATGTGCATCTCGGGTGTATGATACGGTTCTCTGTTTGTTAATATGTTTAGCTTATGCCAGATCTTACGGCCATCATTTTGGCATCTTAAAAAGTTATGTTCAAAATATGAGGTACGAGCAGTACGTAGCTGTTTTGTAAGCCGGTTACGGAAGGACCTAAATGTTTTCAAATCACCAGGATCTTTGGAAATAATAAACTGGTTAAAGAGCCTATTTTTCTCTTCAATTTTTGTAAATAGGTCATTCGTGACCCACGGTTTGCGAATTCGGGAAGCGCGAGGCTTTCGTGGACGGAACGGAAAATGTTTCTGATAGCACATGCTAAAGGTGTCAATGAACAGCTCATACGCGGTGTCAGCACATTGAGAATAATAAACACAACTCCAGTCAACTTTACACAGTTCTTCTCGAAAACGGTCAAGGTTATCGCTGGTGATGGTTTGAAATATAGGAATACATTTATTTTTATTTTTTTATTTACGTTTCCAGCTAAGAAAAATTGGCATGTGGTCGCTGATGTGATATGAAAGAACACCAGATTTGATATCAGCCTGACCGCCTCCCTGATCCTCCCTGATGGCCCTGATCTTCTTCTTGTCGTGCCAAAACATCTACGGCAGACTGTGCTCTTTGAGATGCAGGACATCTTGGGGTAACCCGCACGTACGACCGCGTCCGCCGCCGCTTCTATTGGCCTGGTCTTGCTTGCTCCGTCCGACGCTATGTTGCTGCCTGTGATCCCTGCCAGCGTCGGAAAACACCTCAGGTGCTACCTTCAGGTCATCTCCAGCCAATCACCGTCCCTTTGGAACCGTTCTTTCGTGTTGGATTAGACCTCCTCGGTCCCTTTCCCACGTCATCCTCTGGGAACAAATGGGTAGCCGTCGCAACTGACTGTGCCACCCGATACGCTATCACGCGGGCTCTCCCTACTAGTTGCGCCACTGACGTCGTGGACTTTCTCTTGCATGACATCATCTTAGTGCATGGTGCCCCGCGACAGCTGCTTACTGACCGTGGTCGTAACTTCCTCTCGAAAGTTATCGCCGACATTGTGCGTTCCTGCTCTATTCAACACAAGCTGACTACCTCATACCACCCTCAAACCAATAACCTGACAGAGTGGTTAAACCATACTCTTACCGACATGCTGTCCAAGTACGTTTCGAAGGACCACCACGACTGGGACGTTGCCCTTTCTTACGTCACATTTGCTTATAATTCTTCCCGGCACGACACCGCCGGATTTTCTCCATTTTATCTACTCTACAGTCGCGAACCGACCTTACCCCTTGACACGGTACTTCCTCCTGCTGCGACCTCAACAACCGAGTATGCGCGCGACGCCATCGCCCTCGCCGACCATGTATGCCAGCTTGCCCGTGCTCGACTGACGGACTCGCAAACCACGCAGCAGCGTCAGTACAACGCCCGCCACCGTGACGTACAGTTTTCGCCTGGTGCACTCGTGCTCCTGTGGTCGCCTTCTCGTCACGTCGGACTTTCCGAAAAGCTCCTTTCGTGATACACAGGGCCCTACTGCATGCTGCGCCAGGTGCTCCTGTGAGCTCAACGTCGTCATCTACTCTGGCATCTAGTGATGTCGTGCACGTCAGTAGGCTCAAGAGCTACTACACTGCTTCAAAGTCCGGCCTTTAGTTGCTCCGAGATGGCGCTTTTGCCGCCGGGGGTAGTGCTACGGCATAGTATTTCCAATGACGAAGAGCCGAGCAGTAAGAAGACGACGACGACGATTGGAAGCTAGCGCGGGCTGTTGTCTCTTGGCCAACTGCGGCATATTGCCTTGTAAATATACTTGTAAATAGCTTTTCGTCGGTGTCTTCCTACGTAACAATATCGACAGCTTTGGGGCTCTTTCAGTACACGCGCTTGCTGTTTGGCATGGCCTCAGCCCCAGCCATATTCCAGAGGGAGATAGACAACCTCTTCAGGGGCATGAAGCATGTGGCGGTGTACTTGGATGACATCCTGGTTACTGGCAGCGACGACAAGGACCACCTGCAGAACCCCCGCAGGGGCGTCTGCGCAAGCAGGCGTTTGGTGTGTTGCGACACCACGTACCCGAGCACCCGAGGGTTGGACCCTCCCGCGTCTAACCGTGCGCGGCTTAGCCGTGTCCGGGGAAAGGGGGATCCTGGGGGTTGAGCCGATTCCGGGTGTTCGGACCTTTAAGGCCCCCCGGCGGAGGCAACACACCTCTTTGGCCTCTGCTTCACGTAGACGGCACCCCCGGACTGACCCACCCGGGGGAAATCGGTAGTTGCCTTTTCCTTTCTCTTTCTCCCTCAAATCTTCGTCTTTCTCTCACTTTTAATCTTTCCTGTCCTCTCTTTATTTTCGTATTACTTCCAGCTTCGTAGGCGGCGAGGGTTAACCTTGTGCACTATATCCAGTCTTGGGTATATGTATTTGGTTATAGCGGGGTTGTACCGCTGGCGTGCGCAGAACTGAATATTTCCGTCCTGTGTCGTCCCCTGGTTGGGCTCCATGGTGGGCGGCGGCCATCCCTGCCGAAAAAACCATACTTCTAATGGCCACTTCCTTTCCCCGACTACCTGATCGCCCTCCGAAACGAGGGCGCACCGAAGATATTTTCCAATTTCTTGGGAACAAACAGCCAAACTTCCCCCGATTCCATGTAATTCATTCAAACAATCCTGAGAAGACCATGAGAATGATTTCTCCTTTCCTCGTATCTAAGCACCTAACTGAAACTCTTGGTACCGGCTATAAAGCAACGAAAATGGCTAGCGGCGATCTCCTTCTGGAACTCCGCAATCCGAAACAGCATGAAAATCTTCCTAAAGTTCAGTCATTTGGGGAAATCCCAGTAACAGTAACCCCACACCGAACTATGAACACCAGCCGTGGTGTTGTTTCTGACGACGATTTGATGGAGCTCACAGAAGCCGAACTGTTGGAAGGCTGGAGTGAGCAAAACGTGATCAATGTTAAAAGAATCATGCTAAGGCGCGACGGCAAGGAGATAAAAACCAAGCATCTTGTATTGACTTTCTCCTCAAGCATTCTGCCTGAGACACTCGAGGCCGGCTACGTAATGCTACGGGTCAGGCCGTATGTTCCAAATCCTCTCCGCTGTTTCAAATGCCAGCGTTTCGGCCACAGTTCCCAGAACTGCCGAGGCCGGCAGACGTGCAAAATGTAGTTCCCGTGACCATGCCTCTGAAACGTGCGAAAACGCTCCACACTGCGTGAACTGTGATGGCGAGCATGCCGCATACTCGCGGTCATGCCCGTCGTGGAAGAAAGAAAAAGAAGTAGTCACAATCAAAGTAAAAGAAAACATATCATTCAAAGAGGCACGCAGGCGGGTTGCGTACCTTCCTAAGGCCAGCTTTGCCGAAGTGGCGCGTCAGGGGGCAGCGTCACAACGGCCTCCGGCGGCTGTCCGACCCACGACCCGTGAGTCGGCAGTTACGCCATCTGCCCCCGCGGCGGTTGCAGCTAGCGCTGCTCCGTCAACCCAGCAGACGGGGCCACCGACCCCGAAGGTGGGCGTAGCCGAGGCTGCCTCGACCTCCCTGGCCCCTCCCAGCGCTGGCAACAGCCGGCGCAGCCAAATCCCACAGGGAGCCCCATCGACCTCAGGGCTGGTGGGCGCAGGGGTCTTGCCTTCCGAGGTGAGACTCTCACGAAAAACTTCTCGCTCGCAAGAGCGCGTGTCCGGCGCCTCACAAGAGGCAATGGACACAACACCTATACCTACGGCGCAGCAAGCGCCTAAGGAGCGGCGAGGTTCCCTCGAGCGCTCCAGAAAAAACAAAACCCCGGTTACAGGGCCTCGAAAGAGCTCTGTAACCTAAGGCATCACCTCCCTTTCCGTAGACACAGTACTTATTTAAAATAAATATGGATACACAAATTATCCAATGGAACGTCAGAGGTCTTCTTAGAAACCTGGATGACGTACAAGAACTCATACACAAACACAATCCAAAAGTGCTGTGTTTACAGGAAACACACCTAAAATCAAAACACACAAACTTTCTCCGACAGTATATAACTTTTCGCAAAGATCGCGATGATGCTATCGCATCATCGGGAGGTGTAGCTATAGTTATCCACAAAAGCATTGCGTGTCAACATTTACAGCTCCAAACGCCTCTTGAAGCAGTGGCAGTTCGAGCTGTCCTCCTAAACAAACTCATCACCATTAGCTCGCTTTACGTACCCCCACACTACAAATTAAACAAACATGAATTCCAGTCATTTATAGACGAATTGCCAGAACCTTATGTTGTTCTTGGCGATCTCAATGCGCACAGCTCCCTGTGGGGTGACTGTCGTATAGATGCGCGAGGTCGTCTTGTTGAACAGTTCCTTTTTTCTTCTGGTGCGTGCCTTTTGAATAAGAAGAAACCCACTTATTACTGTCTTGCAAATAATACCTTTTCTTCAATTGATCTCAGCATAGTTTCCCCGTCTATACTGCCTGAACTGGAGTGGGAAGTTGCGAACAATCCTTACGGAAGCGACCACTTCCCCATACTATTAAGAACACTTAAAGAAAACGAATATCTACCACAGGCTCCTAGGTGGCAGGTCGACACAGCCGACTGGGAGAAATTCCGAACCATAACTAGCATATCATGGGATGACATGTCCTCGTTACAAATTGATGCTGCTGTGGATTACCTTACAGCTTTTATTATAGATGCCGCATCTAAATGCATACGTGAAGTAAGTGGCTCGGCATGCAAACGGCATGTCCCGTGGTGGAACGATGAATGTAGAGTCGCACGTAGGAATCAAAACAAAGCGTAGGGGTTGCTACGCGCTTCGCCCACTGCAGAGAATCTCGTTAACTTTAAGAAAGTTAAGTCTCAAGGCAGGAGAACCCGCCGACAGGCCAGAAGAGAGAGCTGGCAAAAGTTTTTATCGAACATCAACTCGTTTACAGATGAGGCGAAAGTCTGGAACCGCGTAAATAGAATTAGAGGGAGACAAACATTTTCACTCCCTTTGGTAAACACACAGGGTGATACGCTGCAACATCAGGCAGACTCACTTGGGGAGCACTTTGAGAGTGTGTCAAGTTCAAAACATTATTCGAAATCCTTCCTGAAATATAAGCAAATAGAAGAATGTAAGCCACTCAAAAGAAAATGTCCACAGAGTGAATCCTACAACTGCCCATTCAGTATTGCTGAGTTGAAAGCTGCCTTGAGCTCATGCAAGAGCTCTGCACCCGGATCTGACAGAATCATGTATGAAATGCTCAAAAACTTACACGATGACACGCAAGTTACACTACTCACACTTTTCAACACCATCTGGGATGCAGGGTACCTTCCAACCGCATGGAAGGAAGCTATTGTGGTCCCTGTTTTGAAACAAGGTAAAGACCCTTCCTCAGTGGCAAGTTACCGCCCGATAGCCCTCACAAGTTGCCTTTGTAAGGTATTTGAAAAAATGATTAATCGGCGACTGATCCATTTCCTTGAAATGAGCAAAATGCTTGATCCTTATCAATGCGGCTTTCGAGAAGGGCGGTCCACAACCGATCATCTCGTACGTGTTGAAGCAAATATTCGGGAGGCATTCATACATAAACAGTTCTTCCTATCGATATTTCTCGATATGGAAAAGGCCTATGACACAACGTGGCGTTACGGAATCTTAAGAGACCTGTCAGAAATGGGCATCCACGGTAATATGCTTAACATAATGGAAAGCTATCTGTCAAATCGTACGTTCCGGGTAAAAGTAGGCAATGCACTCTCACGTCCTTTTACGCAAGAAACGGGTGTACCCCAAGGAGGCGTGCTCAGCTGCACGCTCTTCATCGTGAAGATGAACACGCTTCGCGCTTCATTACCTCAGGCCATCTTTTACTCTGTCTACGTGGACGACATTCAGATAGCTTTCAAATCCTGTAACCTCGCAGTGTGCGAGAGACAGGTACAGCATGGCCTGAACAAAGTCTCAATGTGGGCAGACAGGAATGGCTTTAAGATCAATCCTAACAAAAGCACCTGCGTTCTTTTTACAAGAAAGAGAGGAATGATCCCAGACCCTTGCTTAGAACTGGGTGGACAACAAATACCTGTAAACAAAGAACACAAATTTCTAGGTGTCATACTTGACTACAGACTCACTTTCGTCCCCCACATTAAACATCTTAAAGAAAAATGTCTAAAAACGATGAACATAATGAAACTCCTATCCCAGAGTACATGGGGTAGTGACAGGATGTCTTTATTGAAACTCTATAAAAGCCTCATTCGTTCACGCCTAGACTATGGTGCCGTGATTTATCACTCTGCCGCCCCGAGCGCGCTAAAGATGCTAGACCCTGTTCACCATCTGGGTATCCGTTTAGCCACAGGAGCTTTCAGAACGAGTCCCGTACAAAGCTTATATGCAGAATCGAATGAGTGGTCACTTCATATCCAGAGAACACACATCAGCCAAACATATTTTTTGAAAGTCCACTCTAATCCTGAACATCCCTGTTTTAACACCATTAACGACATGACATATGCTACACTGTTTCGTAATCGTCCTTCCGTAAGACAGCCTTTCTCGCTGCGTGTGAGGGAGCTTAGTCATGAAATGCATGTTCCACTTCTCGAACTTCGCCTAATGCATCCAGCCAAGCTGCTACCTCCTTGGGAGTGGCAGTTGATACATTGCGATACATCTTTCATGGAAGTTACAAAAAACGCCCCAGAGATTGCAATCCAAATGCATTTCCGGGAACTCCAACACAAACACTCCTGCACGGAGTTCTACACAGACGCATTGAAGTCGCACGACGGGGTGTCCTATGCAGCCGTCGGTCCGTCCTTCTCGGAATCCGGCGTACTGCATCCGGAAACTAGTATCTTTTCGGCTGAAGCCTATGCAATATTATCGACCGTGAAGCACATAAGGAAATCAAAACTCAAAAGATCAGTTATTTATACGGACTCCCTAAGTGTTGTGAAGGCTTTGATCTCGTTCTGTAAGCACAAAAATCCTGTTATAATTGAACTCTATTCCATCTTATGTAACGCATATATATCTAACCAGCATGTGATTATATGCTGGGTGCCAGGACATAGGGCCATCGAAGGTAATGTTCTGGCGGACCAGATGGCCACGTCAGTTGCATGGCATTCTGCTAATCCCACCGCTGCAGTTCCTGTCACAGATCTGAAGCCCTTCTTGCGGAAGAAACTACGAAATCACTGGCAACGCCTATGGGACGCGGAAACAAATAATAAGCTCCACGTGATAAAACCACAGTTAGGATTTTGGCCGTCTACTACAAAATCGCGCCGAACAGATGTCCTATTCTGTCGTCTCAGAATAGGACACACGTTCGGCACGCATAACTATTTACTCACTGAAAATGATCCTCCAACCTGCGGTAGATGCGGGGAGAGGCTGACCGTCCTCCACGTCCTCCTGGAGTGTCGGGAAGCTGAATATGAAAGAAAGAAACATTTTCCTTTAGCATACCGGCATCACATCCCCCTTCATCCCGCAATGCTACTCGGTCCAGAACCTTTATTTGACACCAACGCCGTCCTAAGTTTTCTGAAAGATGTTGTCTTGCATGTTTTTAGCCCCACATTTTCGTAGCGGGTCCTCTCTTCAGAGGATGCCGCTGCGATATCTCTTTAGTATAGCACATGCCTCTAGGCCCTTGTCTTTCAAGGGCTCTGTCGAGGCAGCAGTGCTCCAAGTAATTTTACGATCTTATATATTTTATAATTTGCATCATTCTTCTACGATGGATTTTAATCTTCATAGTATTCGTCATAAGTCATCGCCATAATTTTATAGCACGTAGATTTTACGCACTTTACAGCGAATATTTTTAGGCCACTTTACAGCCAAGTCACATCTTCCATAATACATCTTCAACATTACCACGTCATGGCGCTCTTTGGCCAAACCTGGCCCTTGCGCCACAAAACAGCACATATCATCATCATCACCTGCAGAACCTGCACAACGTCCTGGCACGACTGCAGGACGCTGGCCTCAAGCTCAAGCTGGAAAAGTGCGTTTTCCTAGCCCCCAGCGTTGAGTACTTGGGACATGTCATTTCCCAGGCAGGCCTAGCCCTGGCTCCCCGCAAAGTTGATGCTGTGCTCAAGGCACCTAAGCCCCAGAACAAGGAGCTTCAGAGCTACCTCGGCCTCATCAACTTCTACAGGAGTTTTCTGCCGAACCTGTCGCAGCATCTACAGTCTTCTGCCTCGAGATAGTCAACAATGGGTCTGGAAGAAGGAGCAGGACTGGGCCTTCCAGCGCAGCAAGGAGCTAATCACCAAGGCTCCAGTGCTGATGCACTTCGATCCTGCTAAGCCTGTCGTCCTTACCGTAGATGCGTCAGCGTACAGTGTGGGAGCCGTCCTGGCACACCGGGACAAGGATGGCCAGGAATGCCCTGTGTCGTTTGCTTCTCGACGGCTTCAAGCTGCAAAGCAACGTTACAGCCAGCTGGACAAGAAAGGTTTGGCCCTCATGTTCGGTGTCGAACGCTTCCACCAGTATCTGTGCGGCCGGAAGTTCAAGGCGGTCACGGACCACAAGCCACTGTTGGGGCTGCTGAGGCCTGACAATGCAGTTCCTGTGCAGGCATCATCACCTCGAGTGGTACACTGGGCCTTGAGGCTGGCAGCTTACAGTTACCAGCTGGTTTACCGTCCGGGGAGGGACTTGGGATCTGCTGATGCCCTGAGCCGCCTGCCCCTACCAGAGGTGCCTGATGCTGTGCCAGAACCTGCAGAAGTGTTTATGCTGGAACACGCATACCTGGAAGTGCTCTCCAGATCTGCGGTATCTCAAGCGACCAGCCGGGACCCAGTCCTGTCTCAGGTGGTCAAGGCGGTGTCCCGTGGAGTGGAATTGCTGCAGCAGGCCTATAGCCGCAAGGCCGCTGAGCTGAGCTTACAGCAGGGCTGCCTACTGGGGGTTCTAGGGTGGTGATCCCGCAACGTCTCCAATCCAGGATCCTGCAGTTGCTGCACGCGGGTCATCCTGATGTAGAAAAAACCAAGATGGTGGCCCGGTCCCATGTTTGGTGGCCTGGACCAGGACATCGCTCAGTTGGTGCAGAGCTGCCAAATTTGCCAGGAGCATCAACGAGCCTCGCGTCATGCGGAGATCACCCCCTGGCAGTTCCCACAGAGACCCTGGTCCCGCCTACATGTGGATTTTGGGGGACCCTTCAAGGGCCATTACTTCCTGGTGGTGGTGGACGCCTTTTCAAAGTGGGTGGAAGTTCTACTTGTCACCACTCCATCAGCAGGTGCAACAATTGCAGCGCTACGACAGGTCTTCGCTGCCCAGGGGTTGCCAGATGTCATCGTGTTCGACAATGGTCCTGCCTTCGCCAGCACAGAGTACCTGGCCTGGCTGATGAAAAACGAAATCCGCCAGATGATGGTTCCACCGTACTACCCTGCTTCAAGTGGTGCAGCTGAGCGGGTGGTGCAAACTGTCAAAGACAAGCTCAAGAAGAGCCAGACTGGGGATTTCCGGTCGCAGATTGCCCGGAAACTGTTCCAGTACCGGGCCACGCCCCACGATGTCACTGGTCGTGCCCCCTGTGAGCTCTTGCTGGGTCGGATGGTCAAGACAGCCTTGGACGTCTTGGATCTGGACCTCCGATCCACAGTGCTCTTGAAGCAGCTGAAGCAGAAGCTAGCTGCTGACCAAGGGTGCCGTCCCGGGCCTTTGCCAGAGTCGGGAGCTCCAGTTTTTGCCAGGAACTTCCGTCCTGGTCCACCCTGGTCTGCCGGACAAGTGGTGTCTCCTGCCAGCGCCTCATCACTGCTCGTCCGCATGCCGGATGGGGGCCATGTGGCACAGACACGCCGACCATGTCAGGCCTCGCCTTAGGACCTGACCAGCACCCTCGACTGCCACTTCTGAGTTCCAGCCCGCAGGAGGACTAGTGGCAGCATCAGTCGCTTCTAGCGGAGCACGACCCACCTCAGAGGCGGCAGCCGTTGCCAGTGGTGCGGCACCCGTTGGACCGGTGTCTAGCCCGGCACCACTCACAAGACCGACCACTACAGACCCTCCGGATGGAGCGAGGCTGGCTCAGGCAGCACGCGGCGCTGCCACACCCGACCCATCAACACTGGTGCCCAGGCGGAGTACTTGACAGCGGAGGCCAGCGGACCGTTATTCACCTGAATAGCAGGCACCGTCGACCCAGCTAGGGTGGAGGCAGAGCCTCGTATTTTGAACATGGACGTTTGTTTTTTATTTAACAAACAAAATGGGGGTAAGGGGGTGTAGCAAGCATGGGACGCCCCCTCAGGCATAATGTTTGTTCACCGCCAGGCTTGGTGGCCTGCTAAGCTCGGCAGGCAACATTGGTCACCGCACCGCAATAAACACCGACGAGCGCGGCTGCTCGGCGGTCAGTCATCATTCAGCAACACCACGCTGCGGGAGTGTCCGTCTAACGGAGGGTGCCACAAGCCCTCCCTTGTTCACGAACCCGGGTGGATCGTGACAATTGCTACACCAGTGGAAGCAGATATGCTTGTCATCAGGAGTATGCCATTGGGATGGGTTGCGATATGTGGCGGAAAAGAATTCCCGGAGACGACGAGCACCGCAAGAAAACTGGGGAACGCTGGGTTGAGTCGATAAACACATGGGAATTGAGACCCATGCTCTCAAATTCCTGTCTGACGATGACTTGAAACATAGCAATCATGGTTGCTGGCAGATTAGGAGGCGTCGTGGAGAAGGTTGGCGAACAGGCAGCCACCTCGCTCCAAACAATGACATCGTCACAGGTGGTGGACCGACGCGGTCAACCCTCACATGTCGACCTAGCAGCAGCCTCATGATGTGGTGTGCAGTGTATCAAAATGAAAACGAAACAAAATGGTATTTTTGACCGGAACAAAAATGTATCCGAAATGTCATTTATCTTTTTATGACATAGCTAAACCGAAATATTTTTGATCGGTTTTTGCTTCAAAGGGAAAGTCGGCAACCCGAAACAACCGACGTGGGGCAACGTCAGAATTGGCGCTTATCTCAGGTGTCTGCGTAAGCGCCAAGCCTGCCGCTCGGTGCACTAGCAGATCAGCATTGTAGCAAAATCCAGGGCTCACACGCTGAAGAGGCTATCATTACGTTTTCTATGGGTACTATGCCTTGTTATTGAAGTTTTATCGTTCGTTTATGCACATTTAAATTCGTTTTATCGGAACATTGGTATCGCATTTCAGCGAGTAGAGTCGATGACATGCTCCTTCTGATGGCATTTTTCACTGGTTGATCTGGAGCAGCCGCCGAAATCCTAGAGCGAGCGCTTGGGTTTCAAAAATTCGAATAGGCTGGCAGAGTGTAAAAATGCTCCGTGGTTGATCACACAGGAAGTCTGCGTACACGTCACACAAACTGATTCCGGAAACTATGCCCGACTGTACGTTTCCACAGCAACCAAAGTCACCGTCCCCCTTGCGTAATTTGACCGCGGCAGTCGCAAAGTCCGTCATTTTGATGTCGCGCTTGCAAGGATTGTGCATGGACAATGTACATAGAAGGCTTTGTACAACACCTGCTTCACCTCGTAATCGCTGTCGTCTGAGCTCTCATCACTAAACGCGAGCTCTACAGCAGCACTGAACGCGTACCGACCGGGTACTGATTTCGCTTGAAGATGGAAGTGACGCGAGCTATTTTCGCCCGAATCCGAGCCTCGGTGGCGAAGCAAGCGAGCGATCCGGCACGGAGCAAGTTGATCTGAAATGACCAGCAGAAAGTGCGAACCCTCTCCAGATCGACCAGTGAAATTTGGATTCGTTGCCATGGAGCAAGAAATCCTGCTCCGAATCGACCAGTGAAAAGCGCCATGAGATCACGCTCAGGACGCTGAGCGTGATCTCCGGATTTATAATCCACTTATTGAGAAAAATAAGTAGTACTATGTTTTTATAGGTACTTTGCTTCGAAAATTTTTGCATGCAAGTGAAAACAATTATCAACCGTTATGGATAATTTCTTTTTCTTTCCGGGGCAGAATCATAATGGAAGTTTTTGCAGTGGAACGAAAGTAATACCAGAATGAAAAACATTCATTCCGACACCCTGCAGTGGTGTGTGATACGGCAGCTCTTAGCTTGTTCAAGGTGACGGCATTCTTTTATTAATGTGTTGAGAGGCTAGACGTTGCTGAAAACAAGCAAATTGAAAGCGTCATCCGCGATTCCTTGTATGTATATTAGCCACATTATCAGGTTCAGACATAGTGTAGTCAGCTTGCGGCAAACAGCGAAGACGTCTTGGATGTATGAAACGTATGGCTCTTTAAATGTCTGAAAACGAGTCGCAAGAGCCTTTCTCGCGGCAACCTTGCGCTTAAAGGGGTTGCTGAACAGTTCTCATAGCTTTTCATTGAACATGTCTCAGCTGGTTACCTCATCTCCATGCATTTGGAGCCACGCGCATGGGATGACGCTGAGACGACAATAGCAAGCATAATCGTTGGGTCCCACTCCCACCTTTTATTGGCATCAATGCATTCATAGAGCTTTATCCATTCGTCAATGTCGTGCTGGAGGGACACGCCAGAGACCACACCAAGGTTGCAATCGTGGCCAACAGTGACGATTGGAGCAGCTTCACGAGCTGCAGCCGTTGCTGCTGCAGTCTCTTCACCAGGAAGCATGGTGACAAGCTCGATGTACCGACCGCTGCGCAGCTTTGGGATTAGGATGGGGATGGCAAACTTCCGCCAAAATGTTATGTGTGTAAAGACACTGACAAAAGAGAATGTTTACATTGTATTTACCTGGACCTTCTGAACTCCAGATCTGCACAGATGTCTCTTGCCCAGCACGCCTGGCCTAGTTCAACTGTTTTTTCGCTAGGGACAGAACGTACGAGCAGAGTGGCGCTAGTTATAACCTGTTCACTGTCGTCTGCTTCCACGATTTGTTCCAACGCTCGTGCTGCCGTTTGAGCAGGCACAGAACGCTCGTATTGGTGGGGAATGAATAAATTCACAAGTATAGAAAGGAAACAAAATTTGCTAATGTTTTGCTTTTGAATTGGTTGAATAGTGAGATTAGAGGAGGAAAAAGAGTGGTGCGAGAACGGTAAACAATGAGCACTCAAATTCTCGCTGTCCCTCATAGCACGTTTTTACATGTTCTGACACAATCTGGCGGCGCAAGCGGACGTGTCACCACCCTGTATGGAGAAGCATGGTATCGTGGTGCGCGCTCCTTCGTGCTTTCCCCAGCGCCTGATTCTCTTCACCTTTAGGCGCCTTCCTCCTCCGGCACTCGCTTCCTTCGCAGCTCCAAACATCACATCACCAATTCTACTGGCGAGCCATGTACGCTTGCACATAAAAGAAGCGCATGCCAATACTGCAATGAGAGTGCACATGATCATGCCACTTGCCGGGTCTATGGGCTATAGGAGAAACATACGTGGAACCTAGCAGTTACCTCGAGGTAGCAGCTACGGACCCTGTCGCAGTTCGCAGCGGGCCACTCAAGCACACAAATGTGCTCTGTCTGTACTTAGGCATACCTTTATTGTCTATATCTTAGTTTTAATGCGGCCTCCTAAAATTTTTTTTAACGTATTGATTATGAAAGTTGCAAAGGTAAACAGATTTATTCCATTGTTCATGAAGACCCAAAAGCCAGACTTTGAGTTTTTGCTGATGACTGTGTCATCTACAATGCCATCCATAACCCTGGTGATTACATTGACCTACAAAAAGACATAGACACTATCATTTCATGGTGTGAAAAATGGTTCATGCCTCTTAACCTTAATAAGTGCCAATGTATGTCCTTTTCCTGTAAGCGCAGCATCACAAATTGCCCGTACCATATAAGCTCAACTAAAATACCATGAACGGACTGCTATAAATATCTAGGTGTTCACTTGACATCGTCATTATCATGGATTACTCGCATTGAAACAATATGCGGAAACGCCTTGCGCACACTTGGTTTTTTGCGTCGCAATCTGAAATCTGCATTGCTTAAAAAACTTGCATATCAGACATACGTTCGGCCGAAACTGGAGTACGCATCATCTATCTGGCAACCCTCACAAGCATATCTCACCTAAGAATTAGAAGCCATTGAGAATTGTGCTGCATGCTTTATCATGTCAAACTACTCAAGTAAAACCAGCATAACTGAACTAAAACACACACTCGATCTTCCCGGTCTCCAATTTCCTCGTATCATCTCGCGTCTCTGCATGCTTCACTCTTACTACTATCACCAAATAGCCAGACACCTTCGACTACAACCCCCGCCTAGACTCTCTCCCCGCCTCAACCACAGCTGTCCAATCGCGCACATTCGGTGCCGCGCGTCTTCGATGAAGGATTCTTTTTTTCCGAATCCAATAGCGCTGTGGAACACTCTTCCAGACTGTATCGTTTCTTCCGCCGACCACACGACTTTCCGTGAGGAACTAACAATCGAACTTACCTAGAACGTTTTGTTAAAAATGCATTTGCTATATGACCCCTGTTAAGTAATTGTTATTGATTCATTCTCATGCATAGTATGTATTTAATAGTATTTATGTAGTATGTATTTAGTTGTATTTAGTAGTTTTTTTACACAGTGATCTTGCTGATAGTGCCGCTTGCTCAGTTTCTTCCTGAGCATTGTTTCCTTTTCTATTCATCATCTATCTTTTCTTCCTCTTTCCCTCCTTTGCGTGATGAAGAGTTCCTGAAACTTTGTTTGCCCCCGCCTTATGTAATGCCTCCGGGCCTTTAAGGCTTCGATAAATGAAATGAAATAAAAAAACACACATAAAAGCTTAGAGATATTGTCAATGTTTAACACTTTCCCCTAGAACAATATGTAGTATGCTATTGACATTCAAGCAGCATTTTAACAGCAAGCAAAGGCACCAGCCTCTGCTGTCTTGAGCATTGGGTCAATGCAGACAATTCAAGCACACATAAAATGATGCTAATGCAGTATCTTCAGGAATACCAGATAACCTGCCGTGGCTGCTTAGCAGCTATGGTGTTGGGCTGCTAAGCACGAGGTCGCGGGATCGAATCCTGGCCACCCCCGCAGGGACGTCTGCGTCAGCAGGCATTTGGTGTGTTGCGACACCACGTACCCGAGCACACGAGGGTTGGACCCTTCAACGTGTAGCCGGGCGCGGCTTAGCCATGTCCGGAAAAAGGGGGATCTTGGGGGTTGAGCCGATACGGGTGTTCGGACCATTAAGGCTCCCGGGCGGAGGCAACACAGTTCTGTGGCCTCTGCTTCACGTAGACGGCACCTCCAGGCTGACCCACCTGGGGGAAATCGGCAGTCGCCTTTTCCTGTCCCCCTGTTCAATTTGTTTCTTTCCTGTCTTCTTTCTTTTACTGTCCTATCATCTCTTTTCTTCCGTGACTTCCTAATTTTCCTAGGCGGCTTGGGTTAACCTTGTGTATGTGCCATCCCTTGGGTATAATATATTAGGTTATAGTGGCAGTGTACAGTTGGTGCCTGCAGCTTTACGCGTTATAGCGCTGCATCATCTCCAAGTTAGGCTCCATGGTGGGTGGCCGCCATTGCTGCTGAAAAGAAACAAGTACTATGGGACCACCCGCATTTCTCCGCATGCTTGATCATCACCCTCAGAAGAGGGGCCGCACCAATGTCCTAAGGACATCATCATCAGCCTGGTCATGCCCACTGCAGGACAAAGGCCTCTCCCATACTTCTCCAACCACCCCGGTCATGTACTAATTGTGGCCATGTCGTCCCTGCAAACTTCTTAATCTCATCCGCCCACCAAACCTTCTGCCGCCCCCTGCTATGCTTCCCTTCCCTTGGAATCCAGTCCGTAACCCTTGATGACCATCAGTTATCTTCCCTCCTCATTACATGTCCTGCCCATGCCCATTTCTTTTTCTTGATTTCAACTAAGATATCATTAACTCGCGTTTGTTCCCTCACCCAATCTGCTCTTATCCCTTAATGTTATACCCATCATTCTTCTCTCCATAGCTCGTTGCGTCGTCCTCAATTTAGAACCCTTTTCGTAAGTCTCCAGGTTTCTGCCCCATAGGTGAGTACTGGTAAGACACAGCTATTGTACACTTTTCTCTTGAGGGATAATGGCAGCCTGCTGTTCATGATCTGAGAATGCCTGCCAAACGCACCCCAGCCCATTCTTATTCTTCTGATTATTTCCGTCTCATGATCCGGATCCGCCGTCACTACCTGCCCTAAGTAGATGTATTCCCTTACGACTTCCAGTGCCTCGCTGCCTATTGTAAATTGCTGTTCTCTTCCGAGACTGTTAAGCATTACTTTAGTTTTCTGCAGATTAATTTTTAGACCCACTCTTCTGCTTTGCCTCTGCAGGTCAGTGAGCATACATTGCAATTGGTCCCCTGAGTTACTAAGCATGGCAATATCATCAGCGAATCGCAAGTTACTAAGGTATTCTCCATTAACTTTTATCCCCAATTCTTCCCAGTCCAGGTCTTTGAATACCTCCTGTAAACACGCTGTGAATAGCATTGGAGAGATTGTATCTCCCTGCCTGACACCTTTCTTTATTGGGATTTTGTTGCTTTCTTTATGGAGGACTACAGTGGCTGTGGAGCCACTATAGATATCTTTCAGTATTTTTACATACGGCTCATCTACACCTTGATTCCGTAATGCATCTATGGCATCCGAGGTTTCGACAGAATGAAACGCTTTCTCGTAATCAAAGAAAGCTATATATAAGGGTTGGCTATATTCCGCACACTTCTCTGTCACCTGATTAATAGTGTGAACATAGTCTATTGTTGAGTAGCCTTTACGGAATCCTGCCTGGTCTTTTGCTTGACAGAAGTCTAAGGTGTTCCTGATTCTATTTGCGATTACCTTAGTAAATAGCTTTTAGGCAACTGACAGTAAGCTGATCGGTCTATAATTTTTCAAGTCTTTGGCGTCCCCTTTCTTATGGATTAGGATTATGTTAGCGTTCTTCCAAGATTCCGGTACGTTCGAGGTCGTGAGGCATCGTGTATACAGGGTAGCCATTTTCTCTAGAAGAATCTGCCCACCATTCTTCAACAAATCTGCTGTTACCTGATCCTCCCCAGCTGCCTTCCCCCTTTGCATAGCTCCCAAAGCTTTCTCAACTACTTCCGGCGTTACTTGTGGGATGTAAAATTCCTCTAGACTATTCTCTCTTCTATTATTGTCATGGGTGCCACTGGTATTGTATAAATCTCTATAGAACTCCTCAGGCACTTGAACTATCTCATCCATATTAGTAATGATATTGCCGGCTTTGTCTCTTAACGCATACATCTGATTCTTGCCAATTCCTAGTTTCTTCTTCACTGCTTTTAGGCTTCCTCCGTTCCTGAGAGCATGTTCAATTCTATCCATATTATAATTGCTTATGTCAGCTGTCTTACGCTTGTTGATTAACTTCGAAAGTTCTGCCAGTTCAATTCTAGCTGTAGGGTTAGAGGCTTTCATACATTGGCGTTTCTTGATCAGATCTTTCGTCTCCTGCGATAGCTTACCGGTATCCTGTCTAACGGAGTTACCACCGACTTCTATTACACACTCCTTAATGATGCCCACAAGATTGTAGTTCATTGCTTCAACACTAAGGTCCTCTTCCTGAGTTAAAGCCGAATACCTGTTCTGTAGCTTGATCTGGAATTCCTCTATTTTCCCCCTTATCACTAACTCATTGATCGGCCTTTTATGTACCAGTTTCTTCCGTTCCCTCCTCAGGTCTAGGCTAATTCGAGTTCTTACCATCCTGTGGTCACTGCAGCGCACCTTGCCGAGCACGTCCACATCTTGTATGATGCCAGGGTTAGCGCAGAGTATGAAGTCTATTTCATTTCTAGTCTCGCCGTTCGGGCTCCTCCAGGTCCACTTTCAGCTATCCCGCTCGCGGAAGAAGGTATTCATTATCCGCATATTATTCTGTTCCGCAAACTCTACTAATAACTCTCCCCGGCTATTCCTAGTGCCTATGCCATATTCCCCCGCTGCCTTGTCCCCAGCCTGCATCTTGCCTCCCTTGGCATTGAAGTCGCCCATCAGTATAGTGTATTTTGTTTTCAGTCTACCCATCGCCGATTCCACGTCTTCATAGAAGCTTTCAACTTCCTGGTCTTAATGACTGGATATAGGGGCGTAGACCTGTACAACCTTCATTTTGTACCATTTATTAAGTTTCACAACAAGACCTGCCACCCTCTCGTCAATGCAATAGAATTCCTGTATGTTACCAGCTATATTCTTATTAATCAGGAATCCGACTCCTAGTTCTTGTCTCTCCGCTAAGCCCCGGTAGCACAGGATGTGCCCGCTTTTTAACACTGTATATGCTTCTTTTGTCCTCCTAACTTCACTGAGCCCTATTATATCCCATTTACTGCCCTCTAATTCCTCCAATAGCACTGCTAGACTTGCCTCACTAGATAACATTCTAGCGTTAAACGTTGCCAGGTTCATATTCCAATGATGGCCTCTCCGGAGCCAGGGATTCTTTGCACCCTCTGCTGCGTCGCAGGTCTGACCGCCGCCGTGGTCAGTTGCTGTGCAGCTGCTGGGGACTGAGGTCCGGGTTTGATTGTTGGTTTCATATAGGAGGTTGTGGCCGAGTACTGCACCAGGGTGGCCAATCCTGCGCTGGTGAGAGAGTGCGTTACCAGTTCTGGTCACCGGGATCAGGCCACACTCCAGGCTTGTTTATGCAATTTTATCAACACAGTGATTTTTTTTAATCCGGTGAAAAATTGCGTGGCACTGGGATTCGAACCACAGACCTCTTGCGCGCGATGCGGGTGTTCTACCTCTATGCTACAGCTGCACCCTATAAGCACATAGGGGTGGAACAAGGGCCACCCCATAAGCACATGCTTCAACTTAACAAAAGAGACATATCTGAAATACCATGTTGTACAGAGTGAGAACTCTGAAAAACAGGCCAGATTCATTTCACCATTCTTAGTTGCGAAATCTTTGACTGAAGCCCTAGGGTCAGGTTATAAAGTGACGAAAATGGCCAGCGGAGACCTTCTTCTTGAGGTCCCTCAGAAACACCAGTACTAGAAGCTAGGCAGTATTTGGTAACACCAGTTTCTATTACACCACGCCGATCAATGAATAGCTCACGCAAAGTTGTGTCAGGGGCAGACCTCCAGGATTTGACAGAAGCTTAACTCCTGGAAGGTTGGAAAGATCAAAATGTAACCAATGTAAAGCGTATTATCCTTAGATGGGACAACAAAGAAATTCGCACCAAACACCTTGTCCTAACATTTGCAACTAGCGTTCTGCCGGAAACCATTGAAGTGGTATACATCAGGCTAACTGTCCGACCATATATTCCAAACCCTAGACGTTGTTTCCAATGCCAAAGGTTCGGCCACGGCTCGCAGAGCTGCCGTGGTCAAATAACTTGTGCAAAGTGCAGAGTGCAGGGCCACCTCTTCGACAACTGCAGTGGCACACCTCACTGTGTGAACTGCAGTGGTGATCATCCAGCCTCACACTCCTGTCCAAACTAGAAGAAAGAAAAAGACATAATAACCCTAAAGTCAAAAAAGACATTTCGTTTAAGGAAGCTCGTAAAGGTGCTCACCTTTCCACAGCACACCTTATGCTGATGCGGTGCGTCGGGGGGGCAGCGTCGCAGCGGCCAATGCCAAGTGCCCAGCCCGCGCACAGCGAGCTGGCACCTTTGGCTCCTGCCCCCAGGGTGGAAGTAGGTAAGCCTACTCTACCCAACCAGCAAACAGGCCAAGCTACCCTTGTGTTGCCAGCCTCAGAAAAGTTATCTGTGGCAACCTGCACTACACGCAGCGATCCCGCAGGACCGATAGCAGCCCCGAAGGTGGGCACAGTCGAGGCTGCCTCAACTTCCCCGGCGCCTTTCAGCGCTGGCAACAGCCGGCACAGCTCAGACCCAAAAGCAGCCCCATTGACCACTGGGCTGGTGGGCGCAGGAGTCTTGCACTCCGAGGCAGGACTCTCTCGGGTAACTTTTTGCTCGCAAGAGTGCGTGTCTGGCGTCTCGCAAGAGGCAATGGACACTGCACCCATCCTCACGGCACACCAAGCGTCTCGGTGAGGCTCTCTCGAACGCTCTAGAAAGGACAAAACCCATGTTACAGGGCCTCCAAACAGCTCTGTAATCTAAGGTACTACTTCTGTTTCTGTACACACAGCACCAATTTACTTTCAATATGGATGCACAAATTATTCAATGGAACATCAGAGGCCTTCTTAAAAACCTTGATGATGTGCAAGAACTTATCCACAAACTTGATGAAAAAAGAGAGCGCTACGAAGACAAGGACGAAAGAACAACATGTACGACAGACAAGGCGCTTGTCTGTCGTACATGTTGTTCTTTCGTCCTTGTCTTCGTAGCGCTCTCTTTTTTCATCAAGTATGCTCAACCAACTTGCCCACATCAAGCTTCTGCTGCTTCAGTTATCCACAAACATTATCCAAAAGTGCTGTGTTTACAGGAAACACTTAAAATCGAAACGCACAAGCTTTCTCCAACAGTATGTTACGTTTCACAAAGATCATGATGATGCTGTCGCATCATCTGGCGGTGTTGCCATCGTAATACACAGAAGCATAGCATGTCAACGTTTACAGCTACAAACGCCCCTTGAAGCAGTGGCAGTTCGAGTTGTCCTCCTAAACAAACTCATCACCATTTGCTCGCTGTACATGACGCCACATTACCAATTAAACAAACATGAATTTCAGTCGTTTATAGATGAATTGCCAGAACCTTATGTTGTTCTTGGCGATTTCAATGCACACAGCTGCCTGTGGGGCAACTCTCGTATAGATGCGCGAGGTCGTCTTGTTGAACAATTCTTTTTTCTTCCGGTGCTTGTCTGCTGAATAAGAGGGAACCCACATATTACTGTCTTGCAAACAGAACCTTTTCTTCAATTGATCTTGGCCTAGTTTCCCCGTCTGTACTGCCTGAACTTGAATGGGAAGTTACCAGCAATCCTTATGAAAGCGACCACTTCCCCATACTGCTAAGAACACCTAAAGAAAACGAATATCCACCACAGGCTCCTAGGTGGAAGGCTGATACAGCCGATTGGGAGAAATTCCGAACTCTCACTAGTATCTCATGGGATGCCATGTCTTCGTTAGGAATTGATGCTGCTGTGGAGTATTTTACAGCCTTCATAATAGATGCTGCATCGAAATGCATATCAGAAGTAAGTGGCTTGGCATGCAAATGGCGTGTCTCGTGGTGGAACGATGAATGTAGGATCGCTCGTAGGAAACAGAACAAAGCGTTGGGGTCGCTATGCACTTCTCCCACTGTGGAGAATTTTATTAACTTTAAGAAAGTAAAGTCCTAAGGCAGGAGAACGCGCTGACAGGCCAGGAGAGAGAGTTGGCAGAAGTTTTTATTGAGTATTAACTCGAATACAGATGAGGCCAAAGTCTGGAAAAGGGTTAGTAGGATAAGAGGGCGACAAACATATGCACTCCCTTTGGTAAACTCACAAGGCGATACCCTGCAAGACCAGGCAGATTCACTTGGGGAGCACTTTGAGAGGGTGTCAAGTTCAACCTATTATTCACAATCCTTTCTCAAATATAAAAAAATCAAAGAATGTAAGCCATTCATAAGAAAATGCCTACAGAGTAAACCATACAACCGTCGTTTTAGTATTGCCGAGTTGAGAGCTGCCTTGATCGCATGCTAGAGCTCTTCACCGGGATCTGACAGAATCATGTATAAAATTATCAAAAACTTACACAATGCACGCAAGTTACACTACTCGCACTTTTCAACACAATTTGGGCTGTCAGATACCTTCCAACCGTATGGAAAGAAGCCATTGGTGTCCCTGTTTTGAAACAAGGCAAAGACCCTTTCTCTGTGGCAAGTTCCTTTGTGGCAACCACAGTTAAACTGCACAAATGTACTCCTAACAACGTATTTAGTGTTTGCCATGGGGCTATGCCGCCGCACTACATACTGCAGCATATTGATTTGAGCTTCTAGGTAGCCGCAGTGTGCTAACAGCGCGAGACAGATGACGCCCACATCTGTCGGAATTTTATGATGCTACTAACAGGTGACTGCAGCTCCTGAAAAATAATTGTGGCGTCTGCTTTTACTACTTTCAAAATGTTCAGAGAGGACTTGTATATATATATTTACAGCCCACATGACGCAATAGACGAACCAGGATCGAGATAAGATTGAAGTTGACAACACAAATTACATTCCACCTTCAGTAATCACACACAGGTAAATCATGGCTTCCTTCAGGGGCAGAAGGGGGCTTTCGAGCTTGTGCTTGCTGCTGCGTTTGCACCAAGGACATGGCTAGGACGAGGCGCTGCTTATGTGCAATTACGATCAGTATGCATGCTTCTTCAAAAGCTGAGGCTAAGCACGCATAGGGCGCATGCGCTGACACAATGACTTCGCTGCAGCCAAATTCTGCCTATTTGATATGTGATGAGAGTAGCTATTGTTGTGTTCATATAGGAGGTTGTGGCCAAGTACTGCACCAGGGTGGCCAATCCTGCTCTGGTGAGGGAGTGCGTTGCCGGTTCTGGTCACCGGGATCAGGCCACACTCCAGGCCTGTTTGTGCAATTTTATCAACACGCGGATTTTTTTTTTAATCCGGTGGAAAATTGCCGGCACCGGGATTCGAACCACGGACCTCTTGCACGCGAGGCGGGTGTTCTACCTCTACGCCACCGCTGCAGTTGGAATATGAACCTGGCAACGTTTAATGCTAGAACGTTATCTAGTGAGGCGAGTCTAGCAGTGCTATTGGACGAATTAGAGGGCAGTAAACGGGATATAATAGGGCTCAGTGAAGTTAGGAGGCCGAAAGAAGCCTATGCAGTGCTAAAAAGCGGGCACGTCCTGTGCTACCGGGGCTTAGCGGAGAGAAGAGAACTAGGAGTCGGATTCCTGATTAATAAGAATATAGTATGTAACATACAGGAATTCTATAGCATTAACGATAGGGTGGCAGGTCTTGTTGTGAAACTTAATAAGAGGTACAAAATGAAGATTGTACAGGTTTACGCCCCTGCATCCAGTCATGATGACCAGGAAGTCGAAAGCTTCTATGAAGACGTGGAATCGGCGATGGGTAGAGTGAAAACTAAATACACTATACTAATGGGCGACTTTAATGCCAAGGTAGGCAAGAAGCAGGCTGGAGACAAGGCAGTGGGGGAATATGGCATATGCACTAGGAATAGCAGGGGAGAGTTATTAGTAGAGTTTGCGGAACAGAATAATATGCGAATAATGAATACCTTCTTCCGCAAGCGGGATAGCCGAAAGTGGACGTGAAGGAGCCCGAACGGCGAGACTAGAAATGAAATAGACCTCATACTCTGCGTTAACCCTGGCATCATACAAGATGTGGACGTGCTCGGCAAGGTGCGCTGCAGTGACCACAGGATGGTAAGAACTCGAATTAGCCTAGACCTGAGGAGGGAACGGAAGAAACTGGTACATAAGAAGCCGATTAATGAGTTAGCGGTAAGAGGGAAAATAGAGGAATTCCAGATCAAGCTACAGAACAGGTATTCGGCTTTAACTCCGGAAGAGCACCTTAGTGTTGAAGCAATGAACGACAATCTTGTGGGCATCATTAAGGAGTGTGCAATGGAACTCGGTGATAACTCCGTTAGGCAGGATACCAGCAAACTATCGCAGGAGACGAAAGATTTGATCAAGAAACGCCAATGTATGAAAGCATCTAACCCTACAGCTAGAATAGAACTGGCAGAACTTTCGAAGTTAATCAACAAGCGTAAGACAGCTGACATAAGGAAGTATAATATGGATAGAATTGAACATGCTCTCAGGAACGGAGGAAGCCTAAAAACAGTGAAGAAGAAACTAGGAATTGGCAAGAATCAGATGTATGCGTTAAGAGACAAAGCCGGCAATATCATTACTAATATGGATGAGATAGTTCAAGTGGCTGAGGATTTCTATAGACATTTATACTGTACCAGTGGCACCCTCGACGATAATGGAAGAGAAATTAGTCCAGAGGAATTCGAAATACCAAAGGTAACGCCGGAAGAAGTAAAGAAAGCCTTGGGAGATATGCAAAGGGGGAAGGCAGCTGGGGAGGATCAGGTAACAACAGATTTGTTGAAGGATGGTGGACAGATTGTTCTAGAGAAACTGGCCACCCTGTATACGCAATGCCTCATGACCTCGAGCATACCGGAATCTTGGAAGAATGCTAACATAATCCTAATCCATAAGAAAGGGGACGCCAAGGACTTGAAAAATTATAGACCGATCAGCTTACTGTCCGTTGCCTACAAACTATTTACTAAGGTAATCGCAAATAGAATCAGGAACACCTTAGACTTCTGTCAAGCAAAGAACCAGGCAGGATTCCGTAAAGCCTACTCAACAATAGATCATATTCACACTATCAATCAGATGATAGAGAAATGTGCGGAATGTAACCAACCCTTATATATTGCTTTCATTGATTACGAGAAAGCGTTTGATTCTGTCGAAATCTCAGCAGTCATAGAGGCATTACGGAATCAGGGTGTAGACGAGCCATATGTAAAAATACTGAAAGATAACTATAGCGGCTCCACAGCCACCGTAGTCCTCCATAAAGCAAGCAACAAAATCCCAATAAAGGAAGGCGTCAGGCAGGGAGATACGATATCTCCAATGCTATTCACAGCGTGTTTACAGGAGGTATTCAGAGACCTGGATTGGGAAGAAATTTGGATAAGAGTTAATGGAGAATACCTTAGTAACTTGCGATTCGCTGATGATATTGCCTTGCTTAGTAACTCAGGGGACCAATTGCAATGCATGCTCACTGACCTGGAGAGGCAAAGCAGAAGAGTGGGTCTAAAAATTAATCTGCAGAAAACTAAAGTAATGCTTAACAGTCTCGGAAGAGAACAGCAATTTACAATAGGCAGCGAGGCACTGGAAGTCGTAATGGAATACATCTACTTAGGGCAGGTAGTGACGGCGGATCCGGATCATGAGACGGAAATAATCAGAAGAATAAGAATGGGCTGGGGTGCGTTTGGCAGGCATTCTCAGATCATGAACAGCAGGTTGCCATTATCCCTCAAGAGAAAAGTATATAATAGCTGTGTCTTACCAGTACTCACCTACGGGGCAGAAACCTGGAGGCTTACGAAAAGGGTTCTACTCAAATTGAGGACGACGCAACGAGCTATGGAAAGAAGAATGATAGGTGTAACGTTAAGGGATAAGAAAAGAGCAGATTGGGCGAGGGAACAAACGCGAGTTAATGACATCTTAGTTGAAATCAAGAAAAAGAAATGGGCATGGGCAGGACATGTAATGAGGAGGGAAGATAACCGATGGTCATTAAGAGTTACGGACTGGATCCCAAGGGAAGGGAAGCGTAGCAGGGGGCGGCAGAAAGTTAGGTGGGCGGATGAGATTAAGAAGTTTGCAGGCATGGCATGGCCACAATTAGTACATGACCGGGGTTGTTGGAGAAGTATGGGAGAGGCCTTTGCCCTGCAGTGGGCGTAACCAGGCTGATGATGATGATGATGATGATGATGAGAGTAGCTATATGGGCTTGTTGATAGGTCATCTAATTTGTTGTAGCACAGGCCGAACGACACGGATATAGAAGACGCATGAGACAACACACAACGTCGGAACGACCAGCTGCGAACAGCTGTGAATGTCCGCCATGTCTTCTCGCACTGAAATTGAGGAACCTCTGTTGCACACTCGAAAAAAAATCTGAACATCAAACTATTTTTAAATGACAAAGCAGGCATATTATTTGCTCCTGTTATATAATGACAGGTCAATAATATCAAAATGCAGTTTTTTTTTTTTTGCATTACATTAAAAAAAAATTACGCGGCAAACGCCACAAGACCTGGAAGCAAGCAACCCTGGGCGCGCATTTTGAAATCGCAATGAAGTGACATTGGCCCTCTAAAAATCGCATTGCAACGCGTGCGACTGCACCGATTTCTCTCGTTCCAGTCGCAGCATGTAAAACAGCCTGTACACTTCAAAAACGAGCACCAAAAATAGTAAAACATGTAGTTCTTGATTAAAAGATGTACCGTGTGCATGCATAGAGGGTGTCGTGAGTGATGTGTACTCTTGAACTTGACCGTGCCTCGGAATGGTGCTACCTGCGTTGTAGAGAACAGACCACTCGATGCCCAGTGCCATCCTGTGTGCACTACGCATTTGGTCTTAAGCATGTGTTAACATGCTTCACACAAATCCCAGCCACCTTGATGGGGGGCCAAATGGAAGAATGCCAGTCTACCATGCTTGGGGCACTAACATGGAGTTCCCCACTATACGTTGTATCTCGAGATCTAGGTTTTGACATGTAGAACCCCTGAATAAAAAAAATTAATATGTATCAAACATTGCAGAGAGCGGGTGCAACCGATGCTGCTGCTTTGCAGGATGATATCTGTGCGGTGCGGTCCCCAGTCCGGTGCCGAGGTGTGCGTATCGTGTTCGCCCCAGCAGCAAGACTTCTACCCGTCGACGTTGGTACGCGACCGCAAGTGGCACAACCTGAGTGGTGCCTTCCGCCAAGTCTGCCTGGCACGCATGCAGGGACGCTCATTCCTCTCCAAGATGGAGCACCTCATGGCAGCGCTCACAACCTGACTACAATAAATGTACCTTTCACGCACCGCTGGTTGCTCGTGCATAGGCTCGTCTCATTACTGTGCTATTTATCTTCTCCTAATGTCACTGCCCAATTTGGCCAGGCACCAGTTGCTGTGCCTGCTGTAAGTTCCGTGCTTTTCATTTGTTTGTCGGCAAAAACAGCGATTGGGGTTTAAGCGTCTGTCAGTGTGATGAGCATAGCAGTTTGCTACACTGTAAAAACAGAGTTCTGGAAACTCTATTCAAGGGAGTATCTGCTTGTCCCATATTTCACTGCCTTTTCGTGAGTAGATTGACCCCTTTGGGAGGGAGTAGAATAACTCCCCTTGACAGTTTTATTACTCCACTGCAAGATAGTGCTAGTACTCTTCCACAAAGTGCTAATACTCTCCCCACAAGGGTAATAGTATACCCCAGACCGAGTGCTTCTACTTTTTAAACCGAGTACTTCTACTCCTCCAAACCAAATGTTTCTACTCCCCCAAACAGAGTGCTTGTACTCCTAACAGAAATTGCACTCCTTCAGAAAAGAGTGCTAGTACTCTTCTCTTGTGGTGTGAAAGCGCTCGCGATGTAGAGCCGCGGTCACATTAGAAGGGATTCGCAATACTTACATGTGGGGAACATTGGATTCCTTTATAAGCAGCTCCTGCACTTATGCTTGGTGAATTGGATATAATGTGTAGTCGCCGAGTTACTCAAATGAAACATTTTTTCTCTTAAAAGGTCAAAATCTTTATTGATCAGTCACAAGACAAACTGAATAATAATTTATGAAACATACTGACACACATAAAATCGGATTACAATGATGCCATGAACTTTAAACCACATCTTGTAATAAAACATATATTCTCTAAAGTTTCAAAGTATTACAGTGTAGAAGTACCCTTTATTTTCAATTGGCTCTTTTTTCAAAAATAATGTGTACAATAGAAAGCTAAACATAGGACAAACGTGCACAAACTTGCAAAGTATTGACACTAAGAGCGAAAAGAATTATGCGCCACATTACTGGCCAACAAACGCATTTTTTTCACAAAATGCATGCACTTATATGGCAGAGGTTACCAAATGAGCTGCGAAGCATGGGGCTGGTAACATGAATAAATTGTGCAAGAAACTTTTTGTGCCATATTGTAAGACAGCAGTTCATTTTACAGGACAGTTCATTTTACAACAGGACGTTCATGATAACGTCCTGTAAAACGTATGGATGTTCCTGACTGAGAGTACAGTGCATTAGAAATGTGTCGTATATCCTTATGTGAGGCCGCAGGTCTAGCTTTGGTTATATTTCACATAGATATTCATGTATGGGCTGCACCCCATCGTTTCTAAGCGTGTCTTGTGGCTCTGCAGCAATATCCCGCCCGGTCTCAAAGCGGTACAGAGACGCATCGTATTTCCTATTCGGCTAGCGTCCTCACGAAAGTAGTTTCCTGGTGCTGTTGGGATTGATCTGTTACACTTTCTCACAAATGAAATAAAATTTACAATATAATTTCGTGTGTACCAAACAAGTATGATTCTGCAAGGAGCAGTGGCATTAAAATCATCATCATCATCAACCTATTTTAAGTCCACTGCAGGAGGAAGGCCTCTCCGATCTCAAATTACCTCTGTGCAGCACCAACTGATTCCAACTTGCGCCTGCGAATTTCTTAATTTCATCGACCCACCTAGTCTTTCGCCATCCTCGACTGCGTTTCCCTTCTCTTGGCACCCATTTGTAACCCTAACGGTCCACCAGTTATCTAACCTACACATTACATGACCTGCCCAGCTCCATTTCTTTCTCTTAATGCCAACTAGAATATTGGCTATGCCCTTTTGCTCACTGATCCACACCGCTCTTCTCTTGTCTCTTGATGTTATGCCTATCAATCTTCGTTCCATCGCCTTTGTGTGGTCATTCAATTGTGTTCGAGCTTATTTGTCAGTCTCCAAGTTTCTGCCCCATATGTTAGCATCAATAAAATGCATTGATTGTACACCTTTTTAGTGATAATGATAAGCATCCAGTAAGCATCTGAGTATGTCTGCCGTATGTGCTTCAACCCAATTTTATTCTTCTGTAAAATTCCTTGTCATGATCAGGGTCCCCTGTGAGTAATTGTCCTATTCCTTCACATACTCTAGAGGCTGACTGGCGATCCTGAACTCTTGTTCTCATGCCAGGCTATTAATAATTATCTTTGATTTCTGCATATTAATCTTCCAACCCCTTCTTACACTCTCTCTGTTAAGGTCCTCACTCATTTGTTGTAACTCGTCCCCAGTGGTGCTGAATAGCACAATGTCATCTGCAAATGGAACGTTGCTAAGATATTCACCGTTGATCCTTACCCCTGAGCCATCCTAATAGCTTGGATTTCTTCCAAGCACGCAGTGAATAACATTGGAGAGATTGTGTCTCCTTGTCTGACCCCTTTCTTTAGGTATCTTCCTATTTGTGGAGAATTAGGGTAGTTGTGGAATATTTGTAGATATTTTAGTGCCTTATGACTGCTGGTGTATCCACCATATAAAATGCCTGTTCGTAATCTATAAAAGCTATGTAGAGAGGCTGATTGTATCCTGCAGATTTCTCGATTACCTTACATGGATGTGATCCATTGTACAGTATCCCTTCCTGAAGCCAGCCTATTCCCTTGGTTGACTAAATTCAAGCGTTGCCCTTACTCTATTGGAAATTATCTTTGTGAATATTTTATACAATACTGGAAATAAGATAATGGGCCTATAATTTTTAATTCTTTAACATATTCCTTTTTGTGGATTTGTATAATGTTGGCATTCTTCCAGTTCTCTGCGGCCCTTGAAGTCGCGAGACATTTTGTGTAAAGGGCCACAAGCTTTTGAAGCATGACGTCTCCTATCTTTGATTAGAGTGTTATTCCATCTTCACCTGCTGCCTTTCCTCATTTCATGTCTTCTAAGGCCCTTCTAACTTCATCGCAAATTATAGAAGGAGCCTGTGTAACCTGTTCATTACTACTTTAAAAGCAGGTGTCCTGGCTGCTCTGGGTATTGCACAATCAGTATAGAATTTTTTCACTGCTTTTACTATATCTTTGAAATTGCTGATGATATTGCCCTACTTATCTTTCAGTGCATACATCTTGGTTTGTCATATGCCAAGCTTCCTTCACACTAAATTCGTGCTGCATCCATATTTTACTGCTTTCTTAGACTTTCTCACGTTATAATTTCGCATATCCTGTATCTTCTCCTTGTTGATCAGGGGAAGTATTCTGCAGGAGTCCACCTAGTGGACTGTCCATTTCGGCCATTGCTGATTGGCTGGGGATGCTCGTCTCCATCTCACTCGTACAGCTGCCTCCAATCAGCAGCGACCGAAATGGACAGTCCACTAGGTGGACTCTTACAGAATACCTCGCCAGTTTTGACAGTTCCGCGAATTCTATCTGATCTCTCGAGTTGGACTGTTTCATTCTTTGTCATTTCTTTATTAAACCGTGGCAGGCAGCCGTGAACGTGGCTAGACAAGCTATATACGCATTTCGATGACCTCCGATAGCACTTAAAATGAGAAGGGGGCAAGATAATAGTGCAACTGGTCGCTTCTCTCATCCGAAAGGCAACGAGACACGGGGTATTTCCATCTTGTGCTGCGTCGAAAGGCTGAGTCATCGAGAGTGAATAAGCTGCACTGTCATATACACATACGTATCCATGAATACTTTGTTTAGCGCAAAACAACAGACACAAGGAAGACGACAGGACAAGGCACTACTCTTAACTGACATCATTTTATTGCGTCACTCCTTTATAGACAGCTCAAACTAGAGGAACATGCGCAGTGAGCACCATGCAGTGGAGCCACCAACATCCGATCCCAAGAGCGCACTCATGTGACAGAATCCAAAAAACCAAATTCAGCGCTGTACAAGGTTAAGGAAGGCACACTAATGCACTGTGACCCCAATGACTGAATGCAAAATGCTTCCGATAACTCTCGGGCGGTGGTGTCACGGCTCTTTTTCAAAATCGTGGTATCACGAAACAAGGGTTTGCACTTGCATATTTTACAATGCTGAGCCAAATGGGAACCTGTGCCTGTTGGTATGGATCACTCATGTTCTCTAAGGCGCTCATTAACGGTACATGAGCTACTGGCTTTGAACAGGTGCATCGCAAGGAAAGCAGCAGTGCCTCTTCGATGGGGCGGATTGCCTTCGTAGGACCGTCACCGGGAGCGCGCCACCTTTGACAGCTGTAATCAAAAGGACAGTATCTTTCTTTAGAGACAATGAACTTCGGCTGTTACTGAGTGACAAAGAGGGCGGTTTCGTGATAGCTTCTTCTGCGGTCTTCAATAAAAAAGCCATTCAGGCTGTCAACAAGAACTTCATTCTGGCAAATGAGAAAGCTCAAGGTAAAATACAAAGCCATTTCTTTGTTGGAAAATATAGGCCTCACCAAGATTGTGAAAAATGTAAAACTATGCAAGGTACTTATTCTAGAGGTTTTTTTCACTGCAAAAACGCACAAACCGGATGTGCCTTTCCGTACAATAGTCAGTGAAAACAACTGTCTACGGGTTTTGGTTAGCCGCTTTTTGCAAAAACAGTTGAAGCATTTAACTATTGACGATCCTTATGGCATAAAGGATTCTTTTGATGTTGTTTCCTTTCTGGAAGACAACCATTCAGTAGCCGACATTTTTTTCTGTTGACGTTGAAGATCTTTACTATTCAATGCCGCACGATAAGCTGTTTCGCAGTGTGGTGACGTGCATCGAAGAAAATGGCAAGGTAGATTTTCGCAATACCTGGTTGTCTTTGGAAAGTTTCATGTCCCTTCTTAAATATTATTTAAGTGCAACTTTTATCCAATTCGTAAATAACCTTTTCATCCAGAAAAATGGTGTGTGTATTGGTTCATGTGTGGCGCCTGCTCTTTGTAATATCTTTTTATCGTTTGTCGACCGCGCTCTTAAGAGTGCCTTAAACAATGACTCGGTTCAAATTTTTAGATATGTTGACGATTTTCTTGTTGTGATAAAACAGACTAACAATGAATGCTCCGTGACGGTAGCTGACATTTTAACTCTGTTCAATGACAATGGCAAAGGTTTAACTTTCACACATGAGCTATCTAGGGACAATAAACTCCAGTTTTTAGATTTGCAGCTATCCTTACAAACAGGCCACGCCTGTTGGATGTACTCGCCACGTGCACGTAAGGAACTTTTACCTTGCGCGTCTGCGCACTCAAGGACTGAAACGCGCCATTGCTTTGGTGTGTTTAGAATCTTCGTTAATGAAATCTTGTCATCACTCTGCGAACCTGAGTTTCGTTGCACAGTTAAATAGGCTGCAGGCTGTTGGTTACCCAAGTGTGGTGGTGACATCATTCTCGGAGGTATTGCTTCAGAAATTGAAAGGGAAGCGGCACAAAAGTAACTGCATCACACAAAAGAAGAGGCCTGAAGTTGGGCCGTATTGCCACAGAGTGGCTCACAATCTAAAGAATGTCGCCACTAGATACCAAATTCCGGTAGTGTTTTCCGCTCCTCAGAAACTGTCAATGTTGTGCAGCCGTATTTCTAAAACCAGTAAAAAACCAGATTGCGAAAAGAACCACGCGAAGTTTGTAGATTGCAGTGTTGGTGTGGTTTATAGGAGAAGGAGGAGGAGAAACATTTATTAAAAAAAGAAAGGACAAGCAGGTGTCTTTCTGCTTGTGCGAGAGGCGCCCTTAGTCCAGGGCTCCTGCGGCTTTTGCTGTCTCCCGGGCCTGCCGCACCAGTTGCTGCTGGTTACGAGGGTCCGAACTAGTCAGCACGGCCTCCCACTGCTCGGGTGTGGGGTTGGGTATTTGCGGGGCTGCCTTCACATTGGGGCACGCCCACGTGGTGTGATATAGGGAGGCGTAATCATTACAAAGGGGACATTTGTATGAATATAGTGTAGGGTGGAGCGCGTTTAGTCTGCTTAAATGTGGCTATGTATTGGTTTGTAGTTGTCTCCATGTTAGGGCGTCTTCACGTGAGAGGGTCTTGTGTGGAGGTGGGTATTGTCATCTGTTCAATCTGTGGTGTTGTAGTATGGCGTTGTATTGTAAAGGTACGGGCTCCATGGATGTGTCCATATCCCTCTCTTGTGGCGCCCGGGAGGCATGAGCTCGGGCTACAGCGTGTGCACACTGATTTCCACGGAGGGACTCGTGTCCTGGAGTCCACACTATTTCAACGTCCGGGAATTCGGAGGCTTGTTTGAGGAGTCGGTGGGCGATTGAAGATATTCGACCTTGCGTAGCTACGGCAAGCTGCCTGGGAGTCAGTAATAATTGTGATGTACTTGTTGGTCAGACTAGAGGTGATGGCCAAGGCAATGGCTGTCTCCTCCGCTACGAGGGCGCTGGCAGTGCGGACCGTCATCGAGACCACCTCTTGTAGGTTATAGTCGACAACGCTGGCCGTCATGGCTGCTATTTGGGGGTACTGCACGGCATCTGTGTATAGTATGGTGGGGAGACTGCCATATCTTGTCTGTAGAATTTTTGCGCGAGCTTGGCGACGATCGGCATGATGTTCCGGGTGCATGCTTCTGGGGATAGGGGCTACCTTGATGTGCTCCCGGAAGTTGGGGGCCAGATGGATTGCTTGTTCGTGGCCTTTGCTGTGTGTGGGGTAGCCTAGGCGCGCTAGGACTGTTCTTCCTGTTGGTGTGAGGGCTAGTCGTTCTCGTTGGCTTGTGAGGTGGGCGTCTATAATTTCTCTTATAGTATTATGGACTCCTAGGGCTTCAAGCTTGAGTGTCGCTGTTCCCGGGGTAGGCCGAGCGCTTGCTTGTAGGCTTTCTGAAGAAGTACCTCTAATTGATCTATCTCCTTGGGAGTGAGGGGCAAGTACGGGGCAGCGTAGGCAATGCGGCTGATTATCAGGGCCTGGACGAGCTGTATTATGTCGTCTTCTTTCAGTCCGTATTGTTTGGTGGTGATACGGCTGACCATTCGCATGATCTGGAAGGTGGTCTGCTTGAGACGGATGGTGTATGCGCCTCTGCCGTCCTGTTGTATGTGGAGTCCGAGAATTCGGACGCAGTTTACTGTGGGTATTTCTTTGTCGTCGAGGGTGAGTGTGATGTTTGGTAGTTCATTGAGTTTTCTTCGGGATTTCTGTCGAACGACTAATAGTTCTGACTTCTCGGGGGAGCACCGGAGACCACTTGTTTTTGCATATTGCTGGACGACGTCGGTCGCTTGTTGAAGGGCGTCTTGTTTCTCTCCTTCAAAACCAGCGGTGGTCCAGATAGTGATGTCATCAGCGTATATTGCATGCCTGATTCCTGGTATTGCGTTGAGTTTGTCAGGTAATTTCATCATAGCAATATTGAAAAGGGTGGGTGATAGAACAGCACCTCGTGGGGTTCCTGTGCTGCGGGTAGGTAATGTCGGGGTTCTGAGTGAGCCAATGCCTATTGTGGCTGTGTGGTTGCTTAGAAAGGCACATATATAATTGTAAGTATTACGACCACAGTTCGTGAGGCTTAGGTTTGTAAGGATGGTATGGTGAGCCACATTGTTGAAAGCGCCTTTGAGATCGAGTGCTAAAATCGCTCCGGTGTTGTGCGATGAGATGTGTTCAAGGACTTGTTCCTTCAGCTGAAGAAAGATGTCGTGCGTAGAAAGGTGGGGCTGGAATCCGAGCATTGTTTCGGGAAAGAGGTCGCTGGATTCTAGGTAAGGTTGAAGCCGGTTCAGAGTGACATGTTCCAGAAGATTGCCTAGGCATGAAGTCAGTGAGATTGGTCTCATATTTTCTAAGCTGGAGAGTTTGCCTGGCTTCGGAATGAGTATGATGTCTGCGTGCTTCCAGTCTGCTGGTAGCATACCCGCTGCCCAGTGATGATTAAAGAGGTCAGTAAGAGATTGAGTAGCGCATCATCCAGATTGCGCAGGAGCTTGTTATTTATTTTGTCCTTGCCTGGGGTGGTGTTTCGTGTGAGTGCATGGAGTGCTTGTTGCACCTCAGTGATAGTGATCGGCTTGTCGAGGTCGTAATTGTCGCTCCTGCTGTAGGTTGGAGGTTGTCCTTGTGTGGGTTCGAAATCGCCTATGTACCGTGCCCGCAACTTCTCCAGGATTTCGTCATCAGAATCTGGATGGTTGTGGAGGATACGTTGGATTGTTTGCTGGCTAATTGCCTTGCTTTGTGTGGGGTCAAGAAGATGGCGTAGCAGCGACCATGTTTTGGCCGTGCTAAGATTACCTTGCAACTTGTTGCATAGTTGTCGCCAGTTGTGACGGGTGAGCTCCCCAGCATAAAATTCTGCGGTTGCCATGAGTTTCGCTATACGTAGTTTCAATTTATGATTAGTATGTTTTTGGCGCTTCCATCTCCTAACAAGGCCTCGACGTGCTTCCCAGAGGTGAATAAGGTGCGGGTCTACGGCCGGTATGTCTGTGGTGAGTGTGATCTGTTTTGAATGTCTGGCTACGTCTTGATGGAGCTCTCGTACCCACTGCTCTAGATTCGTAATACCCGTTGAGGAGTCATCCGCTCGCTCTTTGCGAAAAGCTGTCCAATCTGTGAGTGTTGTCTTTTTTATCGGGTGGCGTGCATGCGTAACGTTCAATGTGGTGGCAAGTATGCAGTGGTCACTGCCCAGAGTTTCCTCCATGTTGTGCCAGGCAGCTTGCTGTATCCCTTTAGTGAGGGTGGGGTCAGGGCATGTATCTCGGGAGACGCTGTTTCCTAGACGTGTGGGGTATGCGGGGTCTGTGAGGATGGTGAGACGGTGCTGCTGTATCGTGCACTGGAGTGCAGTGCCTTTTGATGTGGCTGTCGTGTAGCCCCATGCCTGGTGAGCAGCGTTGAAGTCGCCTACAATCAGCAGACTATTATTTTTGGCTATGCCAATTGCTTTAGTGATCAAGTAGTCGAACTTGGCCTGCTTCTGCTTGGGTGGGCTGTATATATTCAGTATGAAAAGACTTTTTCGGCCTCGTTGGAACGGCAGGATCTCAATTAGGTTATGATCGACGTCACTGCCGTCTATTGTGTGTTGTGTGGTTGTGAGCGTTATAGCTGTAAGTGTGGCCACGCAGCTTTCAGGCGTGGTGGTATGTGTGTTGTAGCCAGTTTGAGTTGGGTGTGTGCCTGTTTCCTGTAGTGCGATTACGCTTGGTGTCGTTTTGGAGTTACTTATGTACTGTCTCAGTGATCCTTGCTTGCGTTTGTAGCTGCGGCAATTCCATTGCCAGATTATGAGTGGGTTTTCGTTCCTGTGGTTGGTTTTGCTATTCGTCCTGACTGACGGGTGGTTTATAAGATTCCCTTGTCATGTGGCAAAGTGTATGTAGGGCAGTCAGGTCGCTGTGTTAACGAGCGCCTTAGAGGACATGAGCGATCCATACCAACAGGCACAAGTTCCCATTTGGCTCAGCATTGTAAAATATGCAAGTGCAAACCCTTGTTTCGTGATACCACGATTTTGAAAAAAAGCTGTGACACCACCGCCCGAGAGTTATCGGAAGCATTTTTTATTCAGTCACTGGGGTCACAGTGCATTAGCGTGCCTTCCTTAACCTTGTACAGCGCTGAATTTGGTTTTTTGGATTCTGTTGCATGAGTGCGCTCTTGGGATCGGATGTTGGTGGCTCCACCGCATGGTGCTCACTGCGCATGTTCCTCTAGTTTGAGCTGTCTATAAAGGAGTGACGCAATAAAATGATGTCAGTTAAGAGTTGCGCCTTGTCCTGTCGTCTTCCTTGCATCTGTTGTTTTGCGCTAAACAAAGTATTCATGGATTCGCACCAACTAGCCTGTCAACACATTGTGCTGAACACATACGTATATATACATGGAAACTTTCACTCACGAACGAATCGGAAGACTGCCACTGGATTTTCTGCGACACAGAGCCCATACCGCTACTCATGTTTAAATATAATAGTGTGCACGATGCACTTGCTTCGATCACAAAAAGGGGGGCATCTAGGTAGGCACATCTCGGCAGAGCACTTAATAAGTTACTGCAGCTCGTTTCGTAAATCTTTTATGCCTAAAACTTCCTTGACTTATTTGCGATAGATGTGTTTTGCTGATGGCGATGGGTAACCCAATATAGAATGATTTCTAAACGGTTCTGACATCGTAGTTCTGGAATCTCACGTGCACAGGCAGCCGTGAACTAGGCTAGGTAAGCTATATACGTGTTTTGATGACCTCGGACAGCACTTAAAATGAGAAGGGGGCAGACTAATGGTGGAACTGATCGCTTCTCTCACCCAAAAGACAACGAGACATGGGGTATTTCCATCTTGGGAATACCCTGTGTCTCGCGCATCAAAGTTATTTTCATATATGGTAGTTTTTCATTATGCATTACGGTATGACCGCTACATTTTGAGGAGCAGCTTGCATAATTACATGATGAATTATTTCAACTATTTGAAAATGTAATCTAACTAAAGTATAGCATGGCTTCAGATGTGAACCAAAAACAGATGTGATGAATATGATGTATCAAAAGCGACATAAGCATAAGTATAGGTGGGCAGTGCATGAAAAAGACAAAACAAAGAAGCAAATCATAAATTGGGAAAGGTATTATCCTGTTTTACATAATTCTTCCATGCACATGGATTTTGCAGCTATGCATATACACTTCCCCAAAGAACCAAGTGCCTGAAACCAAAGCGTTTTTTTCCTACTGAAGTGGTTAAGGTACGCTAAAGTAAGAAAAATGATCACGCTTCAGAGCATCTTCATCTCAAAACAAGTATATATATGTGTCTGGGAAGACTAATACAGTCTTCCGTGTAAGCCAACCGTAAGCCAACCATGTTGACTGCCAGGTCGCCAACACAAGCGTGGCTGGGCTTAGCGCCGGCGGGCCGCTCCAGGGGAGAGTGTGCGGCGATAAGATAAAGAACCGCATAGCAAAGTCATCCCGCATGCCACCGATGCCGAAGGAGCACATAAAAATCGTGATTCGCCCTAGAGGAGGGCTCAACATTGCCAATACCGGTCCTATCACGATCGGCAGGGCCATTGTTGGAGTGGCAGGACTGAGACCGTCGCAAACAAACGAGGACGTTAACTGTCCCAACTTTCGCCAAAACATATTGGTGGCCAGCACGCCAGAAAAGGACAGTGCAGATAAATACTCGAGAATCAGGCTGATACAAGTCTGTGGTATAGACTTTGAGGTCAACGCGTACGAAACCGCCCCGCACACGACCTGTAAAGGGGGGTCACTGCAGGAACATTGACGTTAACGAGAGCCCTGCGGACCTGGAGAAAAACATCGTTAACAACAGAAACCCGCTGGCTTTAGCAGAGAAGAGAATCAACAGCACGGAAACTGTGACCATTGCCTTTGACGGCCTCAAAGTGCCGAAATTTGTGAGATACCGCCCGACCCTAGTGAAGTGTTTTCTCTACCGTAAGCAGATTGACGTCTGTTAGGCTTTGCGGTAGGCTAGTGCATCGTGTCCACGTGTGTCCAACCCCTGAGGAATCTACCAGCAGGAGCTGCGGGGTTTCCGACCCAGAAGAATTACATCATCATCAGCTTGGCTGCGCCCACTGCAGGGCAAAGGCCTCTCCCATACTTCTCCAACTACCCTGGTCTTGTGCTAATTGTGGCCACGTTGTCCCTGCAAACTTCTTAATCTCATCTGCCCACCTAACTTACTGCCGCCCCCTGCTACGCTTCCCTTCTCTTGGAATCCAGTCCGTAGCCCCTAATGACCATCGGTTATCTTCCCTCCTCAATACCTGCACTGCCCATGGCCCCCATTTATTTTTCTTGATTTCAACTAAGATGTCACTAACTCGCGTTTGTTCCCTCACCCAATCTGCTCTCTTCTTATCCCTTAACGTTACACCCATCATTCTTCTTTCCCTATCTCATTGCGTAGTCCTCAATTTATGTAGAACCCTTTTCGTGAGCCTCCAGGTTTCTGCCCCTTAGAGGAGTACTGTAAGACACAGCTGTTATAAATTTTTCTCTTGAAGGATAATGGGAACCTGCTGTTCATGATCTGAGAATGCCTGCAAAACGCACCCCAGCCCATTCTTATTCTGATTATTTCAGTTTCATGATCCGGATCCACGGTGACTACCTGCCCAAAAGTAGATGTAGTATTCTCTTACGACATCCAGTGCATCGCTGCCTATCGTAAACTGCTGTTCTCTTCCGAGACTGTTAAACATTACTTTAGTTTTCTGCAGATTAATTTTTAGACCCACCCTTCTACTTTGCCTGTCCAGGTCAGTGAGCATGCATTGTAATTGGTCCCCTGAGTTACTAAGCAAGGCAATATCATCAGTGAATCCCAAGTTACTAAAGTATTCTCCATTAACTCGTATCCCCAATTCTTCTTAATCCATGTCTCTGAATACCTCCTGTAAATACGCTGTGAATAGCATTGGAGAGATCGCATCTCCCTGCCTGACGCCTTTCATTATTAGGATTTTGCTGCTTTCTTAATGGAGGACTACGGTGGCTGTGGAGCCACTATAGATATCTTTCAGTATTTTTACATATGGCTCGTTTACACCCTGATTCCGTAATGCCTGCATGACCGCTGAGGTTTCGACTGAATCAAGCGCTTTCTCGTAATCAATGAAAGCTATATATAAGGCTTGGTTATATATATTCCGCACATTTCTCTATCACCTGATCGATAGCGTGAATATGGTCTATTGTCGAGTTGCCTTTACGGAATCCTGCCTGGTCCTTTGGTTGACAGAAGTCTAAGGTGTTGCTGATTCTATTTGCGATTACCTTAGTAAATACTTTGTAGACAACGGACAGTAAGCTGATCGGTCTATAATTTTCCAAGTCTTTGGCGTCCCCTTTCTTATGGATTAAGATTATGTTAGCGTTCTTCCAAGGTTCCGATACACTTGAGGTCATGAGTCATTGTGTATACAGGCTGGCCAGTTTTTCTATAACAATCTGCCCACCATCCTTCAACAAATCTGCTGTTACCTGATCCTCCCCAGCTGCCTTCCCCCTTTGCATAGCTCCCAAGGCTTTCTTTGCTTCTTCCGGTATTACTTGTGGGATGTCAAATTCCTCTACTCTATTCCCTCTTCCATTATCGTCTTGAGTGCCACTGGTACTGTATAAATCTCTATTGAACTCCTCAGCCACTTGAACTATCTTATCCATATTAGTAATGATATTGCTGGCTTTGTCTCTTAGCGCATACATCTGATTCTTGCCTATTCCTAGTTTCTTCGTCACTGCGAAGGTCAAGGCTAGTCTTCTGAAGAAATACCGCCTTTCAGCCGAAGCTTTTCGGCAAAGGTTTAGAAGCACAGGCAAGAAAGATAGCGAGGGGTATCCTGAGTTTGCATACGGCTTAAAGGCCAACCTAGTCGAGTGGCTGAAAAGCGCGGAAGCGTACGACAGCAGAGACATGATCATTGACTGCATGTGTCTAGAGCAGTTTTACAAAACCATCCCCCAAGCTGTGAAACTGTGGGTGCAAGACAGAGGGAATGTAAACACTGTGGAAAGGGCGGCTGAATTAGCCGAAAAGTACGCAACCCGTAGAAAGTTGAACGCCGAGGACGGAAACTGGGACGGTCGAAATGGACCGCGGAAACCATTTCCGTTCAAAAGGGGTTTGCAGACTAGACGATCGGAGCCTGTAGACATGGAGGAAAAGCCCGCAGAAAAGAGCAAGGAGAAACTTAACGGGGAAACCGCAAAAAAAGGAACAGAAAAGAAAATTCGAATCTTTTAGGCCGATCCGCTGTTATAAATGCCACAAACTGGGACATATAGCTGTAAACTGCGTGAAGCCTAGCATACTTTCTTCCTACGTAGAGGAAAAAGACGAGAACATTGAACTTTTAAGCCCCTATCTTCACGACCTGCAAGTTCATGGCAAACCATGCCGAGTGCTAAGAGACAGTGCCGCCACGATGGACATTATCCATCCGTCTTACGTGACGGTAGATGATTTCACCAGAGAAGTAGCATGGATCAAACAGGTTGTAGAAGAACACAGCGTGTGTCTGCCCATGGCCAAAGTCAAAATCAGTGGACCATTCGGGGAGCTAGAGACTAAGGCTGCAGTTTCCAAATTTTTGTCACTGCAGTACCCTTACATCTTTTCGAATCGTTCGAATCAGCTACTGCTTGACAAAGGGCTTAAACTGGGAGAAGGCATAGTACAGGCATTGACCCTCGGCCAAGCTCGTAAAATCGCGTCGCTTTCGGCTGAAAATGCACATGCTGCTCCAGCGGAAGCAGAAAAAGGTATAACTTGAATACCCGAATCCGAGCTAGGCCCGAGGGACAACAAATCAGTTGAGGAGAGCCTGCCAGCTGACCAGCTCAATGAGAGCGTAGCACTAGAGTGTCATAAAGTTCAAGCCTGCAGGAAGAGCAAGCTGACGCAATCTCAAACGAGACACGGTCATTATTATCACCGGCCTCGAAGAACTTTGATCAGCTCTTACATGTGGATAGAGAGTCACTGGCAGCCAAGCAAAATAATGATGAGAGCTTAGCTAAATTACATGACACAGTTAAAGAGGGCATTGCTAGGTGCAACGTGACGATACATGAGAGAGGAGGATTGTTGTATCGGCACTACAGAGATCGAAAGGGTAGGATTTTAGATCAGTTAGTCGCACCTACTAAGTATAGGGAGGACCTTTTGAGTCTCTGTCATGGAAATGGGTGGTCCGGCCACCTAGGCATAAACAAATCCAAGGAAAGATAGCTTATGTAATACTACTGGCCTGGTTGTTTCAAAGATGTAGAAAACTTTGTAAGGTCATGCGACGCCTGCCAGCGTTCTGGTAAACCAGGAGAGACATGGAAAGCTCCCCTGAAGGTACTGTCCTTAATAACAGAGCCTTTCAGACGACTTGTAATAGACACGGTAGGGCCTCTTCCAAAAACAAAATCGGGCTACAGGTACTTGTTTACCATGTGTGCGGCTACAAAGTTTCCAGAAGCAATCCCTCTGAAAGAGCACAGCTCGACCGAAGTAGTATACGCGCTTTTGACATTGTTTGCACGAGTTGGGTTTCCAGCCGAAATTCAGGCAGGTCAGTATTCACGAGCGCACTGACTTCCACATTCGTGAAAAAGTGCGGGGTAAAGTTAATACACAGTTCTGTCTATCACCATCAGTCAAACAGTGTAGAGAGGTGGCATTCAGTGCTTAAGCGAGTTTTGCGTGCGCTCTGTTACGAGCACAAGGAGGACTGGGAGCACTGTCTGCCGGCAACTTTGTTTGCTTTGCGAACGGTTCCACATGAAGCGACAGGGTTCTCGCCAGCAGAACTAGTGTATGGGAGGACACTCCGTTCTCCACTGAGAATGTTAAGAGAGATGTGGGAGGAAAGAGGGGAGAGTCCAACAGTGGTTGAATACGTGCTAAATTTGCTGGAACGGCTAAGCGCAAACCAAGGACTAGTCGGAAAGAACATGGGAGTAGCTCAAAAGAACGGCAAATTCTATTACGACAAGAATGCGAGGCTTCGTACGTTTAACGCCGGAGACCAGGTAATGATCCTCAAACCTGCAAGAAAGAACAAGCTTGAAGTTCACTGGGACGGGCCCGTTAAAGTGTTGCACAAACTTTCAGATACTAACTATGCTCTGAAAACGCCCGGTCGCAGGAAGGAAGTGAGGATATATCACTGCAATTTGATGAAGCCGTATGTAGAGCGGAGCGGAGTCGTTAACTATACCATCAAAGACCAGGATGGCGCTAGTACCAAGTTTAAGGAGTATAGGGCAACCTCCAACTCTGAAATCGGCCTAGACGAAGTAGTAAAACATTCGGTAAGCTCGCACGCTCTTAGACCCGAGCAGCTAGAGGACCTAAAAGAGGTGTTAGGGTATATCGACAGAACCGAACTAATAACGCATGAAATAGAGCTGACATCAACCGAACCAGTGAGATCAACGCCTTACAGGGTAGGGTGTCTCCAAGACAGAGAGAGATTATGGAGGCAGAGACACAACGCATGCTAGAGTTGGGAGTTATTGAGCCCGCTGAGAATGACTACATGTTGCCGCTAATACTGGTAGAAAGCCCTAACAAGGAACCTCGTCCGTGTGTTGACTACAGGAAGTTAAATGCCATCACTAGGGATCAGCTGTACCCGATACCCAACATTGAGGAACGAATTGAAAGAGTTAGCGCTGCTAGATACATTTCAACTATAGATCTCGTGCGGGGGTACTGGCAAGTTCCCCTTTCAGAAAGTACCAGCCGCTATGCCGCATTCATCTCACCTGTAGGCACTTTTCGCCCTCTCGCACTCAGCTTCGGGCTGAAGAACGCGCCGTTTAGCTTCTCTAAGTTAATGGATATTGTCCTAAAAGACTTGCAGGAGTTTGCCTTGCCATATCTGGATGATGTAGCAATTTTTTTCGGACAGCTGGGAACAACACGTATCGCACCTCAAACAGGTGTTCTCACGGTTGAGGGAAGCCGGCTTAACGATGAAAGCGGAAAAGTGTAGATTTGGTTGTTCACAGGTTACTTATCTGGGCCATGTTGTCGGCCAAGACATGAGACAGCCGGCCGAGCTGAAAATAGCTACGATTGGACAATTTTCTCAGCCGCGCACGAAAACAGACCTTCGTTCATTTTTAGTACTTGTGGGGTACTATCAACGGTACATTCCGAATTACTCGCAAATGGCAAGACCATTAACAGACGCCCTCCGAAAGGGAGCACCAAGTAGCGTACACTGGGATAAGGACAAAGAGAACGATTTCCAAAGTTTGAAAACGCTATTGGTTTCTCGTCCTGTACTTCGCGCGCCAAACTACACAAAGGAATTCATAGTTCAATGCGACGCAAGCGACAGAGGTATGGGCGTGGTACTTAGTCAGGTCGGCGACGATAACGAGGAGCATCCTATCCTCTATGCCAGCCGAAAACTAAATGTAAGAGAGGAAGCCTACAGCGCTTCAGAGAAGGAATGCGTTTGTTTAGTTTGGGCCGCCCAGAAGTTGTCGTGTTACTTGTACGGAGCGAAGCTCACCTTCGAGACCGACCACTGTCCTCTGACGTGGCTCAATCAAATGTCACACAAAAATGGCCGCTTGCTCCGATGGAGTCTCGCTCTCCAAGAGTACAACTTCTCCGTTAGATATAAGAAGGGAAAGTTGCATAGCAATGCGGATGGTTTGAGCAGACTAATTTGAATTCTTAGTTTGAGGGTCCCGCCTGAATTTTAGGGTTACTTGTGTTTTTATTAAGCCAAGAAGATCCCCTCTCATTTAGCAGGATTCCCTCCATGATTGCTGAATTTGTCAGCACGAAATTGCTTCAGAAATTGGCATAGCGAAATGCAGCATTTTTTTGTTTCTGCACCTATGTTTTTTTTTTTTTGAAGCCTAGCAGGTCTAAAGTGAGAGCCAAGGTACGTCATCTCGGCACAGAGCCTTGTTGTGGGGTTCATTTTGCAGTTGCCTGTCCCTGTTGGATGTTTTGGAGTGGTGACATCATTACACAAGTGGTCGCTGCGAGCCAAGGCGCATCACCCCCTGGCCACCAGCCGTTGATTGCCTGAGAGAAAACAAAAACATGTTGCGGTTCTACAAAGGATAGTCAAATTTCAGTCTTTTGATGGCCCTTCTTGAAGAGCTGAAAGGAGCGATAGCTCGTACCTCAAATTCCTCATCCGTCTTTGCTTGAATGTGCCATTACAGTACTTAGCATACAGCAACTTGCCTTTTTACATTGCTTGACAAGTGTTGCATTGTGTTTACGATATCTGTTGTCACTTGCAGGTTCAACGGATGCCAGTCAACTGCGTCGAGAGTTGTCAACAAGTGGATTGATGTGGCCTTTGTGCGCCACTCCCATGCTAGGAAGTGGAAAGGATCTGAAGAGTTGCAGCGAACAATGCCTATGGCATTTCGGCAGTGCTTCGGGGCCCGACTAGCTGTAATACTTTATTGCTCTGAATTGCTGATAGAGCAACCTTCGTCTTTGCTGCCAAGTATGGCATAGGTTCTGGGAATGGCAGGGGAGGGTTATTACTAGTTTGAAGAACGGAATAATTTGCGGATAATGAATAGCTTCTTCCGCAAGCGGCATAACTGAAAGTGGACGTGGAGGAGCCCGAATGGCAAGACTAGAGGCGAAATAGACTTCATACTCTGCGCTAACCCTGGCATCATACAAGATGTGGACATGCTCGGCAAGGTGCACTGTAGTGACCATAGGATGGTAAGATCTCGAATTAGCCTACACTTGAGAAGGGAATAGAAGAAACTGGCACATAAGAAGTCGATCAACGAGTTGGCGGTAAGAGGGAAAATAGCGGAATTCCGGATCAAGCTAAAAAACAGGTATTCGGCTTTAAAGGGACCCTGAAACGCTTTTGACGATCGATTGACACATCTAAGTGCCCCGCGTAAAGCGTGTGATTTATTATAAGGTTTTAAACATGCACATCGCTGCCGATCGCAGCACACTGCTCGGTGGAATTTTAAGCCGCCCCTACCCATATGTCCGAAATCACCCATACGACGTCAGTGGGGCGAGCTATCCGATTGGCTGACAAGGGCGCGTGATCGATAATTTTTCCCACTTGGTGGTAAACAAATAATATTCGTAATAGTTGGAATGTTAGTTAATTTGTTTTTATGAAAAGAAAGTAACATAAAGAGAATGCACAAGAATAATTTTTCAGTACCCTTAAGCACTTCCGGCACACAGCAAGTGTCGTCTGCTTGTGTTACAACGTACTCCATTTTGACGAGAGCTCCGCGGTCAGGGTCGGTCTCAGTCTTTTCGTGAGCACTATGATTCGACTTTGTTACCTTGTGAACTGCAAACGTAGCGACTGGCAATATGTCAAGCTGCGACATCGTGTCCCTCTGTAAGGCAGCGTACGAGCGAACTGGCTGCTGCACATCGGGCTGCTGCTATCCGATCGGCGCCAGGATATGCACGTTTGTGGCCGTCACTTTACACCGGAAGATTAATTACTAACGCAATAGCGTTTCGCGAGTCCGGTATTAGGGCAAACGCAAGCGCAAGGGGACGGAGTCTGGCCGCTTGACTGTGCCGTAACGGGATGAGCCATGAGATGAGCAGCAGAGCAAATGGGAATGGTCTGCATGGTGCAGCCACCTGGTGGCACAGAGCTCAACCATACACAGTAGCAGCAACGAACTGTATGCAGCTGTTGTGTATTTTTCGCAGGAGTGTAATCATCAACACGTTGTTTTTATAAATGTTTAAAATGTTTTACACTTGGTTAGAGCAATATTAGCGCTTTGTTTGGCTGGTTAAGCGCTGCGCCAACAAGTGTATAGACCGTGAAGACCGATCAGGCCGCTCACGTACGTCTACGCTAAAATTCCTTCATCAGCTTGAGTTTATGCCTCCAGTCATTTGCCGAAATGACCAGCTTGCCTGTGGTTACAGGAATACAAGACACGTTCGGCGCTACGACAGAATGCTGGCAACGCACGCTGCTTCGATAGCCCTCGCTTGGGGTCGACCGCCAAGCGGCTGGCGGAGAGGTCTCCCGCGGGCGGGCTCCAAAACAACCGGAAGTGGACGATGTGACGTCGCATCGTGACGCTGAACCAGTGAAGGCGGAGCTTAGCCCCGCTCGCTCGGCGAACGAGATGAGGAGGAAAAGCATGGCTAGGGAGGAGGGTAACTTCTAATCGCTTGTAGCTCCATTAATACGTAACGCTTCACTTAAATTGTGGTGCGAATGTTCTACTTAAGCTGTACCCTACGCGTCTGCAAAATTTGTCCGAACGGTTTCAGGGGCCCTTTAAGGGGAATCCCACGAAATCCATAATGGTTTAGTTTTGAAAATAGGGTTTTATAGTTAATTAAATCGAAAGCCTTGGAAAAGTGAACGACTACACCTACACTCTAAAAACAAAGAGAGTTCCGGGCACTCTCTTTGAGAAAGTATCTGCTTGTCCCATATTTCACTTTTTTTTTTCAAGAGATCGACCCTCTATAAGAGAGAGTAGGTTAACTCCTCCTGACAGAATTTTGCTACTCCACCGCAAGGGAGTGCTAGCACTCTTCCGCATAGTGCTAATACTCTCCCCAAAGGAGTAATGGTGCTCCCCCAGACCGAGTGCTTCTACTCATCCAAACCGAGTGCTTATTCTCCTCCAAGCTGAGTGTTTCTACTCCCCTCAACAGAGTACTTGTACTCCTTCAGAACAGAGTGCTAGTACTCTTCCCTATAGTGTGAAAGCACGATGTAGATCCATGGTCACGTTTGAAGGGATTCGCAATATTTACATGTGGGAAATATTTGATTCATTCATAAGCAGCTCCCGCACTTATGCTTGGTGTCGGAGTTGTAGTCGTAGGGAGAAACTTGGGAGGAACTAGGCGTACAGGGTTTAGTTACAGATAATTAGATTAGAACAAGAGATACATTCGACAGTCTAGCGTGACTCCCAAATGGGGCAGGCAAGACGATGCCTATAGCATACGAGCACGAAGCTCCAAACACGCAGCACAGAGCACGAGCACACAGCTCACGAGCACACTCTAGCAGCCGACAATCAGCTTCTTATAAACACTCCGTCCTCCCTAGATCCCTAGGTGAGAGAAAACGGCAGTTCACCGCCAATTCGTAGCGTCCAACGCCAGCGTAGTTGACCCTCCTTTTCGGAGGAGGCCTCACGCACACACGTACGCGTTGGTTTCACTGCCGCTTTCACTGCCAGCACACCGAGGTGAGACAGGGCTCGCAGAATTCGGGGCTTACGTCTTGAAAGGCGCGTGGGAAGCTGCCGCCGAATACCTTCCCACGGGAACTCCCCCGCTCACGGTCGGCGGTGGCGAGTTCAGTAACAAAGCCTGGTTCGTCGAACTCATCACGGCCTTCCCGCGACGGAGAATCGCTGACGCGGCGTATTGTCCTCCTCACACAGTAGACCTAGTGGCGCCATTCTGCTAGAGGATGACGGTGGCTTCCGAGAAAATGTCAACGCCACTGCCGCAGCTGGCTGGCAAACTTTGCAGGTCGGCCCCTCGGCAGGCCATGTCAAACATTGTTGAATGGGATGTAATTTGTAGTCCCCCAGTTACTGAAATTAAACATTTTCTTTCTTAAAAGGTCAAAATCTTTATTGATCAGTCACCAAGACAAACTGAATAATAATTTGAGAAACATACTGACAAACACCTAAATCTTATTACAATGATGTCCATGAACTTTACAACACATCTTCTAAAAAAAAAGTAAGTATACGTATTCTCTAAAGTTTCATCAGTATTACAGTGTAGAAATATTCTTTAGTTAGAATTGGCGCCTTCTTTTTGAAATTAAGTATACAATGGAAAGTTAAACATAGAACAAACGAGTGCAAACTCATGAATTATTGGTGCTATGGTCGAGGAGATATATGTGCACATTACTGGCCAGCAAACGCATTTCTGGCACAAAAAGCGTGCACTTATATGGCAGAGGTTACCAGGTGAGCTGCTAAGGATGGGGCTGGTAATGTGGATGTAGATAAATTGTGCAACAAACTTTTTGTGTGCCATATTCTAAGACAGCAGCTCATTTGATAACGTCCTGTACAGCGTATGGATGTTCCTGACTGAGAGTACAGTGTATTTAGAAATGCGTTGTATATTCTCGCGAGGCCGCAGGTCTAGCTAACTTTGCTTATATGTCACATAAAATTATTCGTGTATGGGCTGCACCTCATTGTTTCTAAGTGTGTCTTGTCGTAGTTCTGCAGCAATATCCTGCCCGGTCTCAAACAGGTACAAAGGCTTATTATATTTCCTATTCGATTGGCCTCCTGACGAAAGTAGTTTCCTGGTGCTGTTGGGATTCATCCGTTGCACTTTCTCAAAAATAAATAAAATTACATTTACAATATTATCTAGTGTGTAGCAAATGAGTATAAAACTGCAAGGAGCATTGGCAATAAAATCTTGCGCATCAACTTTCTTGTGATACATGGTAGTTTTTTATTCCCAATACGGTAAGGATGCTGTAATTCTGAGGAGAAGCTTGCACAATTGCATGGTCAATTATTGACACTCGTTGAATATGCAGTCTAACTAAAGCATAGCATGGCTTAAGATGTGAACCAAAAATCACATGTGATGAATATGATGCATCAAAGGCGACATAAGCGTAAGTACAGGCAGGGAAGTGCATGAAAAAGACAAACAAAGCAGCAAAAGATAAAATGGGAATGGCGCCATCCTGTTTCACATATAACTTCCATGCACGTGGATTTTGCGTGCGACAATGCATATACTTGCAGAATAAACCGTCTATATGAAACAAAAGCTTTTTTCCTACTGAAGTGGACAAGTTGCGTAAAAGTAAGAAAAATTATCGCACTTCACAGAATCTTTGCCTCAAAACAAGTACATATCTGTCTAGGAAGATTAGTGCATCGCCTCACTGTGCACTCTATCTTAAGTCCAGAATTATGTCTTCAGAAGCCATTAAACTAAGGGGCTTTCGCTTAACACTATATGTTCACACTCGTCATTGACGAACGAGTGCTCTACTCAGATGCTCTCTGTTCTTTGCATTGAACGCATCTCTACCTCCACTAGCGTACTTGGTTGACAAGTAGATTGGAGAAACCACAATGTTACATTTCTTAAAGCAATTTTCTATTCCAAGTGACTCGCCGGTTTCTAAGACGTAAGGTGTGCACCATAACTGCACCACAGTTAAAGGCCTTAATTGCTCCTTGCTTTGGCTTCGGGAGGCACGAGCGGTTCTGATGAACTGGTTTCGCGAGCATGTACGTTAACGATAATGGCTTCTTAAACGTGGGATTCTCTTCCCCCAATGCTTCCACTTTCTGGAACCTAAAAGGAAGCCATATTTCTAAAATTAGGTGTAAAAAAATAGGTAAAAGGGAAGACATGAAAATCTGTCTGCTTCATGTCAGCATTGAATATACATTATCATAGCGGTTTGTATTTACACCCTTGCATTCGGAGTGCTGTTAAATGCAAACTATTAAAGCTGTTAAATGTATGTAAGCACCTAAGCAAGCACGAGCTGTTGCTTGTTATAGTGAACACGGGCACCGTGCTCATTGCATGTATCACGTCAATAAGGAAATATGCAATTTAATTGTACCCCTATTCATTTACCACATAGGTATATATGTTGAGAGGCAAGGCAAAAAGCAGACACTTCTCACAACTAATCAGCTTTTTTAAAACACATTTCTAACTTTTCAGTGACACAGTCTCCAGAGAGCATAATTGATTTTGACGTTCCCATCAGACATTACATAAATATACCATGTTAAGACGACTGCCTAGAGCACGTGATAATTTTCATCTTGGTGTGACATGCTGTATTTTGATTTTTTTGACATTTAGTCTACTGGTACACCCAATATACCCACATTCTAGTTTTCTTGTCCAAATTGCATGGCAATGTATTTTGATTCTTTGGCATGCGCTCCTCTGAACTACGTCAAGTCGCGCTGGGCTGGCTCTTTGACATCCTTGTGTCCTTGCAGTTGCGTTCTTGCATTATGCAAAGCGGGTGCCTGAAAAAGATCACCTGTGACGCATCCTAAGCACGTGCCGAGTGTGCCCCCCGCACCATCTCTGGTTGTGTCACAGCTCAAGCCATAATTTGAGCATCATATCTGCGAACATGATGGTCAGTAGGGATGAAAATATAGTCCTCCAGTTCAATGAATATTTATTGACTGATACTGCAATCCCGGTATCGGGGTTATAGCAGGGTGGGAAAAGAATTAAACACTTTCACAAAATGGCAAAATGTAAACAAACGAAATAAGGGTGCAGGTTGAAGCTCTGCAGCCAGCATCATGAATACATTTGAACAAGATAACAAACAGTAAAAAAGAAAATACACAATAGAACAGTAAAGTGATGAAATGCAGTAACACAGACTAGGCAATATGTTGAGCGAATAACGTCAGTGACGGTTGCAACACTTCATTGTTAGTGAGGTTATTCCAATCGGTAATAGTTCGTGGAAGAAATGAGTATTTAAAACAGTTATTACGGATGCGAAAAGGAGTTAAAGTTAGCTGATGTCGTTGTCGGGTCGCAAACCCAGACGAAAAATTAACTAAATGGTTGAGTTCGGTTCTGTAGTGTCCTTTAATTAATTGGTACATGAATTTAAGTCTTGCAGAACGATATCGCTCATTCATTGTCGGCAGACCAGCTTTGATTAAAAGATGTGTTATTGATGTACGTCGGTAATTATTATATACGTACCGAGCAGCCCGCCTTTGAATCCTGTCTACTTTGTTTATGTTAGTCTTAGTGAATGGTTCCCAAATGATAGCAGCATAATCTAAGGTAGGCAAGACAATACATCTGTAAGCAAGGAGGCGGAGAGATGGAGTGGATAACCGCAATGCCCGTCTTAAGAAAAACAATTTACGAAAAGCGTTACACGTTATGAAATCAATATGTTTGTTCCAGCTGAGATTGTTAGTGACCCAGAGCCCTAGATATTTATATTCTGTTACATCTGCAAGTGTCACATCATTAATACTGTAATCAAACGGTAAGGCATTCTTTTTGTGAGTAATCGTCATCAATACAGTTTTTTCAAAATTAATGGACATTTGCCATGATTCACACCATGCAGAAACTTTTTGCAACGCGCTATTTAGTAGTGTTTGATCTGAGACACTTCTTACTTCTATATAAATGACACAATATTAGACACACACAATGTTAGACACAATATCATTAATATATATCAAAAACAATAGAGGCCCAAGAACAGAGCCCTGAGGGACGCCAGAGTGAACTGTAAGCTTGTCAGAACAAGTATTGTTAAAAACAACGAATTGTTCCCTGTTTAAAAGGTAGGCTGAAATCCACTTTACTAATTGTTTGTTATGAAGTATTGCGTCTAACTTATAAATTAATTTTTCGTGAGTGACCCTGTGAAAAGCTTTCGAGAAATCCATAAATGCGGCGTCAATCTGTGTTCCATTGTTAATTGAAGAGGAAAAATCATGTATAGTTTCTACTAGCTGTGTACAAGTTGAGTAACCCCTCCTGAATCCATGCTGATATTTAGTAAAGAAATTGTTAGCTTCGAGGAAGTTTGATATGTGATTGTGAATTATGTGCTCAAATAGTTTACAAGCAGTCGATGTTAGCGAAATTGGCTGGTAGTTCTTGATCAATCGCGTGTCTCCACTTTTGTGAAGCGGTTTCGCTCTGGCAGTCCCCCAGTCTCTTGGGATTTGACTTTCACACAAGGACCTTGTAAACAAAACAAACAAATATTTATATGTCCATTGTGCATACCTTTTCAAAAAGGCATTAGGTATGTTGTCCGGTCCAGGGGATTTCTTTACTTCAAGGTTAAGCAGCATACTTAAGATAGCATGCTCACTAATGACAAGATCCCCAAAGGCGGCAGCGAGGCTTCAAATTTTGGAAAGATGTTACTGTCGTTAGTAAATACAGATTTAAAATGTTCATTGAAGGCATTAGATAGTTCGTGTGCATCACTGACCAGAACCCCTTTGATTTCAAACTGATCATGGGTCTTTGAGGTTGGGGAAACCGAAGGCCAGAATTTCTCAGGAGACTGATATAAATTTGGGCAAAGATTTTTCAAAGTAATGCTGTTTGTCTATGGCCGTTTGCTTTTTGAGCTGAGAACTAAGGAAAGCTATATTTTGTTCCAATTGTGGAGAAAGAATGTTTTCTTTTCTTTTCTGTTTCATGCGCTTCAGTTTTCTTTTTAGCTGCAGTGTCGCCCGAGAAATCCACGGGTTTCTTTTCTTTTTAACAATAACTGGCACGTGACAGTCAATACATTCATGTACCATGGCCTTGAACTGGCCCCAGAGTTCTTGAACACTTGCAGTGTTATTACAAAATGCATCAAAATTAAAGGAAAGAACATCAATAATGGAAACATCGTCAGCACCGGAGAAGTTTCTAAAATGCATCTTAGGGCAAACTTTATCAAGAGTCATGCCGTAAAGGGTTAGGAGAACAGCCTGGTGATCGGAGATACCAGGCATCACTGCACACTTAGTTGCATCGAGGATTGTTCCAGAAACAAAGAAGAGGTCTAAAATAGATTTTGAATTCCCTTGTATTCGGGTGGGGTGCTCTACAGTTTGCGTCAAGTCAAACGAGAAAGCTATATCAAGCATTGTTTCACTTGATTCGTCATTATGTGTTTTGAGTGCGAACGTTGACCAGTCAATATCCGGCAAATTGAAGTCGCCTGTTAAAATATTGCGATCATTTAGCTTAATAAAGGTCGTCATATAATCTTTAAGGTTATCCAGGCAGCCTATACAGTGCACCTACAATATACCGGACATTGTTATGGTATGCCTTACAGAAAATGCATTCAATATTAGGCACTTCAGGCATGATCAATATATTTAAATATTATTTAAAGAGTATGGCAACTCCTCTACCTTTACCACCACGGTCTTTCCGAAGTACACTGTAGGAAGCCGGCACAAATTCACTATCGTAAATGGTATCATTTAACCATGTCTCGGTTAAGACCACGATGTCAGGATCTTCGCAAAGTAAAATCCCTTCCAAATCACGAATTTTGTTTAATAGGCTTCTACAATTTACATTTAGTATTTTCAGTGATTTAGGAATGGGCTTGTGCTGTCAGTTATTTTTATTACTCAGCTTATAACGGGCACCTTTAACTTCATCCCAGCCGTACATTACGTTGTCAACGGACAATTTATTGTGCATTAGTTTCACCTTGGCTCCATTAGCCTTTTCTTGCGCGGCACTTTTCCACAGGTGCTTTCGTATTTCTCGCGTTCTGGTGGAAAAGTCTTCAGAGGTTGATATTTCGGTACAGTTTAGTTTGTGCGCGGATTTCAATGCTGACGCCTTTTCTCGGTAGTCCAAAAATTTGAGTATTACGGGGCGTTTCTTATCTTTAAATTTGCGACCAATTCTATGACACCTCTCAATTCCGTAGACAGTTAATCCTAATTTGTCCTGAAAGGCCTCAGTCACTACCTTACTTTCAAGCCCAGCTGCTGTCTCTTCGTCATCGTCAGGTAGCCCGTATATAACTAAATTGTTTCTGCGACTCCTGTTTTCTAAGTCGTCGACTTTAGAAATGACAGCAGATAACTTTATCAATCTTCGCAACAGTGTCCTCCATTGTTTTGACACGTTTGTTCAGTACGTTCAAACCAGCCAGCTGTTTTTCGAAACCTTCTATGCGTTTGGTCAGTACTGAAATGTTCTTCTCAATATCGTTTTGAGAACTCTGCAAGGCTCCCACAAATGTGGTCAACGTTCCCTGGCCGATCAGTAATTTGGAAAGCATTTCTTTTTCTGTAGGACCCGGATTTGCTTCTATATCGCCACATACCAGCAAGTCACTTGGCATAGAAAAGACATAATTGAAAACATTTAAAAAAGATAGTGGGCAGGGCAGCAGCACTAAGAAGCGATCATCGCCTCGATAGCATTTAGTAGGTAAGTACTGACTAACCTGCAGTACGAAACAGAAGGGATTCCTTAGCATGTTGCCGCTGACGCTGCTGCAATGCCCACTGGTGAAGCTCGGTGTGGTCTGGCCTTTTATAGCGGGGAAGCGGGTCATGTGATCCGACGTAGACGCAGTTCGCATAGATGCGGTGATGGTAGTTGGCGGCGATGAATCTTCCATGAGGCAAATGTCACCGGCACGTGTCGAAGACATGGGATACGCCCCCAGGATTTCATTGCTGCGTGGTGCAGCGGGAGAACAACCGCATGATGATGGCTCGGTTTGCAGCAGAACTGCCACAACCTGCAGTACGAAACAAGGGATTCCTTAGCATGTTGCCGCTGACGCTGCTGCAATGCCCACTGGTGAAGCTCGGTGTGGTCTGGCCTTTTATAGCGGGGAAGCGGGTCATGTGGTCCGACGTAGACGCAGTTCGCATAGATGCGGTGATGATAGTTGGCGGCGATGAATCTTCCAAGAGGCAAATGTCACCGGCACGTGTCGAAGACATGGGATACGCCCCCAGGATTTCATTGCTGCGTGGTGCAGCGGGAGAACAACCGCATGATGATGGCTCGGTTTGCAGCAGAACTGCCACAACCTGCAGTACGAAACAGAAGGGATTCCTTAGCATCTCGCCGCTGACGCTGCTGCCATGTCCACTGGTGAAGCTCGGTGTGGTCTGGCCTTTTATAGCGGGGAAGCGGGTCATGTGGTCCGACGTAGACGCAGTTCGCATAGATGCGGTGATGATAGTTGGCGGCGATGAATCTTCCATGAGGCAAATGTCACCGGCACGTGTCGAAGACATGGGATACGCCCCCAGGATTTCATTGCTGCGTGGTGCAGCGGGAGAACAACCGCATGATGATGGCTCGGTTTGCAGCAGAACTGCCACAACCTGCAGTACGAAACAAGGGATTCCTTAGCATGTTGCCGCTGACGCTGCTGCAATGCCCACTGGTGAAGCTCGGTGTGGTCTGGCCTTTTATAGCGGGGAAGCGGGTCATGTGGTCCGACGTAGACGCAGTTCGCATAGATGCGGTGATGATAGTTGGCGGCGATGAATCTTCCATGAGGCAAATGTCACCGGCACGTGTCGAAGACATGGGATACGCCCCCAGGATTTCATTGCTGCGTGGTGCAGCGGGAGAACAACCGCATGATGATGGCTCGGTTTGCAGCAGAACTGCCACAACCTGCAGTACGAAACAGAAGGGATTCCTTAGCATCTCGCCGCTGACGCTGCTGCCATGTCCACTGGTGAAGCTCGGTGTGGTCTGGCCTTTTATAGCGGGGAAGCGGGTCATGTGGTCCGACGTAGACGCAGTTCGCATAGATGCGGTGATGATAGTTGGCGGCGATGAATCTTCCAAGAGGCAAATGTCACCGGCACGTGTCGAAGACATGGGATACGCCCCCAGGATTTCACTGCTGCGTGGTGCAGCGGGAGAACAACCGCATGATGATGGCTCGGTTTGCAGCAGAACTGCCACAACCTGCAGTACGAAACAGAAGGGATTCCTTAGCATCTCGCCGCTGACGCTGCTGCCATGTCCACTGGTGAAGCTCGGTGTGGTCTGGCCTTTTATAGCGGGGAAGCGGGTCATGTGGTCCGACGTAGACGCAGTTCGCATAGATGCGGTGATGGTAGTTGGCGGCGATGAATCTTCCATGAGGCAAATGTCACCGGCACGTGTCGAAGACATGGGATACGCCCCCAGGATTTCATTGCTGCGTGGTGCAGCGGGAGAACAACCGCATGATGATGGCTCGGTTTGCAGCAGAACTGCCACAACCTGCAGTACGAAACAGAAGGGATTCCTTAGCATCTCGCCGCTGACGCTGCTGCCATGTCCACTGGTGAAGCTCGGTGTGGTCTGGCCTTTTATAGCGGGGAAGCGGGTCATGTGGTCCGACGTAGACGCAGTTCGCATAGATGCGGTGATGATAGTTGGCGGCGATGAATCTTCCATGAGGCAAATGTCACCGGCACGTGTCGAAGACATGGGATACGCCCCCAGGATTTCATTGCTGCGTGGTGCAGCGGGAGAACAACCGCATGATGATGGCTCGGTTTGCAGCAGAACTGCCACAACCTGCAGTACGAAACAAGGGATTCCTTAGCATGTTGCCGCTGACGCTGCTGCAATGCCCACTGGTGAAGCTCGGTGTGGTCTGGCCTTTTATAGCGGGGAAGCGGGTCATGTGGTCCGACGTAGACGCAGTTCGCATAGATGCGGTGATGATAGTTGGCGGCGATGAATCTTCCAAGAGGCAAATGTCACCGGCACGTGTCGAAGACATGGGATACGCCCCCAGGATTTCACTGCTGCGTGGTGCAGCGGGAGAACAACCGCATGATGATGGCTCGGTTTGCAGCAGAACTGCCACAAACTGCAGTACGAAACAGAAGGGATTCCTTAGCATGTTGCCGCTGACGCTGCTGCAATGCCCACTGGTGAAGCTCGGTGTGGTCTGGCCTTTTATAGCGGGAAAGCGGGTCATGTGGTCCGACGTAGACGCAGTTCGCATAGATGCGGTGATGATAGTTGGCGGCGATGAATCTTCCATGAGGCAAATGTCACCGGCACGTGTCGAAGACATGGGATACGCCCCCAGGATTTCATTGCTGCGTGGTGCAGCGGGAGAACAACCGCATGATGATGGCTCGGTTTGCAGCAGAACTGCCACAAACTGCAGTACGAAACAGAAGGGATTCCTTAGCATGTTGCCGCTGACGCTGCTGCAATGCCCACTGGTGAAGCTCGGTGTGGTCTGGCCTTTTATAGCGGGAAAGCGGGTCATGTGGTCCGACGTAGACGCAGTTCGCATAGATGCGGTGATGATAGTTGGCGGCGATGAATCTTCCATGAGGCAAATGTCACCGGCACGTGTCGAAGACATGGGATACGCCCCCAGGATTTCATTGCTGCGTGGTGCAGCGGGAGAACAACCGCATGATGATGGCTCGGTTTGCAGCAGAACTGCCACAAACTGCAGTACGAAACAGAAGGGATTCCTTAGCATGTTGCCGCTGACGCTGCTGCCATGCCCGCTGAATGTGAATGAGTGAATGTGCCTATAAAAAAGCGCAACAAGGCTTGTTAGCGCAAGCTGACCCACATTTCAATAATAACAAGAAAGTTCACTGCAGCCTGCATCTAAGCTTACTAAAAGGTATGAACTTATTTTCATTCATGAGGTGCGCAATGGAATTCATTTTTGACAGACTCGACTACTGCTGCAGTTTAAAATCTAGCATTTTACATTCTTGAACGCATGTAAAAGTTGCAGTTAGACCACAGTTATTAGTCTTTTAACCAACTCTTTGTTTTGTGTAGGACAGACGTCTGGTAACACGCAATTAAAGTAACGTTTTATTTTTACAATTTACTTCTCTGCTAAAGATATTAAAGCGATCAATACAGTTTCATCTGCCATGCAGTAAGATGGACACATAACGCTTGTAACTCTAAGAGGAAGGGTGCTTTAGCTGTTCATATGACATAACTTTGAAACGCCAACTCATATTAGCAAATGCACAGGCATATCCAAAACAATAAGCCTATGCAAAGCGCCCCTGCGATTGTAATTGCACACAGCAGCCGTTATATTCGATGCCGATGCATAACTCGCTGCTTGACAATTCACTGAGTTCCTAGACATAAGCACACTTTCAGATTCGCACCTGGCTCGAAAACCGCAACAGGAGACAAAATAAGACATATAATCACGCCATTTCAATACATAAGCAAAAACAGTTTAGTCTTAGGGCTAAACACCATGAAAACGACTTAGTGCGCGACGGCGACGAGCGATGGCTTCGAGCGACAAAACGGGCCGTCACTTCAACAGATTGCTCGGTTCTGAAAATGCTGAAATTGTCGCTCGTCTCTCGGAAGTGCTATGAGCGACTAGCCAATAGCGCGAAGCCAGAATTGGGTGTACATCGCTCAAATACTACCAATTGTCGCGCGGAACGAGCGAACGACAAAATTTTCATACATGCAAGGATAATAACCTACTGCAAGACCTTCTGAAATCTTTTACGCTACATTTTACAGTAAAATACATCAACTTATGTTACTAAAGCGCGCGTCACGCTAGTTTCGACGCGTATTTGCAGCCCTCATGCCGGCAACACGGGGCTCAAGATCGTCGCTCGCACGGAGAACGACTCGTTGGGGACGAGCGAACGCGAAGGACACGCCCATCGCATCGCTTGTAGCTGTCGCGCACAAGATTGCTTATGTGGGGTTTGTTCCTTATTCAGCATAAAACATGGATTCCTCCTGCGTTTTCAGTACGTTCAAGATAACGCGCCCAACTGACCTCTTGCAGCATGCAGCCGAATGCCTGCGGCAAAGTTTCTAACTAGCACTGGTGCTGCACGTAGCTTCAGTGGTCGCAGATTACCCGTGGGCGAGGCACGGCGAAGCGCGCGGTTCATTCATGACGAAAGCATGCCGCCCGCAAAATGACGCCTTCTGTTATGTGACTCCTTATTTCAACAGCGTCCCGTACACAGCAGTCTGCCGAACTGAATAAATTCACAACAGACGAAACGCACGCTAAGCCCGCTCCGCATAGGCTCGGAATCATGGACTCGTGAGCAAACCATTTTAAGCGTCCTCTCACCTCACGTGTTATTGAACATACCATGGTTCTGGCAGCGTTCACGATTTTCAAAGCTCTTATGGATAGCGGCAGGTGATAAAATCACATGCAGTTATCACATGCAGACTGGCTTTTTCGATTGGCATCGAGAGACACAGCGCGCTTGCATAGTCCGTTTTCAATCGCGTCGGCTAAGCGCCGCGACGACTTCCTGGCGATAGCATGTCATATATGAAGAATGTGCACCTAAGTTAGAATTCACTTACCGTGGAGGATTTGTCGTTATATCCAACGAATGACGAACGACTGTCCTGTTTTTGCGGCCACGCGAGATGGCTGACATACCATCTCCCTTGGATGGCCTTCGTTGCAGCTCGTTGGATGGATCACCTTTCTCCGGTGTTGTGCTGTTCCGTGATGCTGAGCGCGCGCGCGGTGGAGCAACTACGAGTGAAAAAGTAGAGCCCTCGGTTCGCGTTCCTTTGAACTGTGGCTGCCTGTTCCCTTAGAAGCAAAAATGTGTGTTCTTTGCTCAGCGTGCGTGAGTGACACATTGCCAAGTTCGGGGCCAGCCTCCTACAGTTGAAGCAGAAGATTAAGCTTCATTTTGTTCTCTATTGCCGCAAGAGTAGAACGGGCATTCTACTCTCTCTGAAGGGCAGAGAGAAAAACGCATTTCACTCCACTCGACATTTAGCGAGAGTAAAACAACGCTTTGAAGAGTAGTAAATCGGCCGCTTCAGTCCTGCGATACCCTTCCTAGTTTTTAAAGTGTAGGGTTAACATTTTGTTCTCAAAGTTATTTAATATTATTTTTTTTTGCGTCAGGAAGGCAAGCTCTGCAGACATTCCATACCGGTAACCAAACTGCATATCTGATAGGATGCTTTGTTTATCAAAAAATGACGCACTTTTCTCGCAAATGATCTTTTCCAGACCCTTAGAAATTACAAGAAGTATGGATATTAGCCTATAATTCGTTAACTCCGCGTTTTTGTTTCCGGACTTAAATATACCGATCACTTTCGCATGTTGCATTTTCTTAGGGAAGACGCCGTTTAATAAGCAAAGGTTGAAAATGTGAGTAAGCACATGCAACAAAAGATCAAGCACAAATTTAATGGGTGTAATCTGCAATCCATCTATATCGCGCTATGTGCTGTTTTTTTAAGGACATAAAGGTCGAGTCTACTTCTTCTGGTGTTGCAGGTTCAAAAAAAGTGTGTAAGTATTGGGATTTCCCCGAAAGGAAGTTGTACTTATATTAGGCGGGCCTAAGGTTAGAAACGTAAAGTGTTTGTTAAATTTGTCAGCTTATTCTTCACCACTAATGGCTTTGTTATCAATTTTCAGCTCTAATTTTGCCTACTATGACATTCCGGCAATAGAAGTTTATTTACTTCATGGCAAACGACATCGTTCCTGGTTCCCGCTCTCATAAAAATGTTTTGAAATGTCTGTTCTTGGCATTTCTCAGAAATTTATTTAAGCAGTTTCTCCATATCTTAAATAAGTGAAGTCCACAGGATCTCGAGTGTTAAACTTTGCATACTAAGAATTTTTTTTGCGGATCATTCTGAGGCATTCATCAGTAAGCCATATTTTTCTATTTCTATTTCGGTTTTTAATTTTTTTTTGTGCTGGAAACAACCTTCGTAAACGTTTAAAATTGTATGCATAAATATATTATACGCTTCATTTGCGTCTGTATGGTGAAGTACAGAGCTGAAGTTAATTTCTTTATTTGCACACGAAAATTTTCTAGTTTTCTGATTAATTACTTGAATCTGACGCTGCTCAGGACGATGAGACTTCCAAAATGCGCGATAAGCCTCATACATCATGTACACGAGCGCGCGATATCTTAGATTTCGTTAACACTAGATGGGCACTTAGCCGTCTGAGCTGTTTGTGATAAACAAATCAAGAAAGCTATCAGAGTTGGTACAAATTCGTGTGGGTGCTTCAATTACCTTTCTGCAGCAAAAAGAATCAAGAATAAGCTGCAATATTCGTGACTTCATCGTATTTAGTGAAAGGTTAATATTTAAATCCCCGCCAATGACAAGTTGCAAGTGATTTCTGCTAGTAAACACAACAATCTTTCAAGAAACGCGAAAAGACTCTCGATTTCGCCGCTAGGGGGACGATACTCAACAGTGAAAACACACTTGTTGGATTCTGGACTTAAAATTTAGTAATCTGTTGTCATTGCAGAGTAAGCTGGAAGCATACTACATGAAATTTGCTCTGACACAAGCTGCAATACACCCCAGCCACATCAGAACTGTTCAAATAAAAGGTTTGGAAACCATGCATCTGAAACCCTTCTTCGCCTGATCTATACCATGTTTCTGTAATCATTACACTGTCAAACCAAAACGGGAAGCCACCGAGAAGCGCAATCAACTCGTCATGCTTGTGCCTAGCTGATTGTGCGTTACAGTGAAGAAATAAAAGGTGATCGCGTAAACTCGGCTTTATGACGTTTCTTGGTGAAACCATTCCCATGGCGCACATAAGATAAGAAAACAGATCAACGAAATCTTGGGGTAGACGTGTCTACTTGCACATCTTTTACACATCTGCCTCGCAACCAATTCGAATAACAATGGACGTTTCCGCTTTCCGTGCAAAGATTTTACCGCCCTTCACCCAAACAAAATGCCAGTTCAGTTCCCTTTTTCTTTGTGATGGCCATACCCAGAAGCTTCTTTAGCTGCGGACAAAGATGCTCATTTAGAACTATTTCTTGCCGCTTGGCAAACCCTAGGTAAGTGGATATAATTCTAGCCTTCCGTGCTTTCCCATGCACTCCTTCACGCTTTGCACGGTGGTTGAAAACAACCACAATGCTCTGCTCTGTGACCGCCCTTCATGATGCGACTTGATGGCAAATCCCAATGTCTTCCTTCTTAATCGGTTCACCCAGTGCGTTGCCTACTATGCCTAGCGCACCAACTAGCTTTTCTGCTTTGTCATGTGGAATTCCCTTAATTTGGATGTTTTTGTTCCGAGAGTATTGGTCTTGAACAGTGGCCTTGAGCGATGTTTCACGCAATTGATTTTGAGTGCTTCGACTCCCTGCGTAGGTGCCTGTTGCGATGTTTTGAGTGCAGTTTCCGCTTTCACTTCAGCGCAGTCCTGCTTGAGTGTTTTGAACTCTTTGTTGATAAACTCAAGATTATCTTTAAGCTTCCTTAATTTTTTGCGCAGTTGACACGCTAAATTTGACAATTTTGTTGACGTCTAAAGAAGCAGTCAAGGATATGAGTGCTTTGGCTACAAAGGCAGCAAGCTCGCCAATAGATGTTCCACTATGAGGTAAAGTCACAAACCTGTAAAATTAAGCAGAGAAACGTGAGACGTCTTTCCGTCGCGCTGCCTTTGCTGCCAAATGCTGCTTCGTCGACGCAAGCGTTAATTATCCCAGGCTCTGGTGACGAATAGCTCCACGTGATCCAGCAAGGTTCAGCAGGATCAGCTGATAACCGGACGGTCTGGCTGCACACACTTGAGCAGTACTCACGCTTTCTGTCTACTATTTCTGTGTGACGGTTTACTCTCGGTAAGCCTGGAAAATCAAGTAGAGAAATGTGAGATGTCTTCGCGTTGCCTCTGTTGGAATCTTGGAAGAACGCTAACATAATCCTAATCCATAAGAAAGGGGACGCCAAAGACTTGAAAAATTATAGACCGATCAGCTTACTGTCCGTTGCCTACAAACTATTTACTAAGGTAATCGCAAATAGAATCAGGAACACCTTAGACTTCTGTCAAGCAAAGGACCAGGCAGGATTCCGTAAAGGCTACTCAACAACAGATCATATTCACACTATCAATCAGGTGATAGAGAAATGTGCGGAATATAACCAACCCTTATATATAGTTTTCATTGATTACGAGAAAGCGTTTGATTTAGTCGAAACATCATCAGTCATGGAGGCATTACGGAATCAAGGTGTAGATGAACCGTATGTAAATATACTGAAAGATATCTATAGCGGCTCCACAGCCACCGTAGTCCTCCATAAAGAAAGCAACAAAATCCCAATAAAGAAAGGCGTCAAGCAGGGAGATATGATCTCTCCAATACAATTCACAGCGTGTTTACAGCTGGTATTCAGAGACCTGGATTGGGAAGAATTGGGGATAAGAGTTAATGGAGAATACCTTAGCAACTTGCGATTCGCTGATGATATCGCCTTGCTTAGTAACTCAGGGGACCAATTGCAATGCATGCTCACTGACCTGGAGAGGCAAAGCAAAAGAGTAGGTCTAAAAATTAATCTGCAGAAAACTAAAGTAATGTTTAACAGTATCGGAAGAGAGCAGCAATTTACAATAGGCAGCGAGGCACTGGAAGTCGTAAGGGAATACATCTACTTAGGGCAGGTAGTGACGGCGGATCCGGATCATGAGACGGAAATAATCAGAAGAATAAGAATGGGCTGGGGTGCGTTTGGCAGGCATTCTCAGATCATGAACAGCAGGTTGCCATTATCCCTCAAGAGAAAAGTATATAATAGCTGTGTCTTACCAGTACTCACCTACGGGGCAGAAACCTGGAGGCTTACGATAAGGGTTCTACTCAAATTGAGGACGACGCAACGAGCTATGGAAAGAAGAATGATAGGTGTAACGTTAAGGGATAAGAAAAGAGCAGATTGGGTGAGAGAACAAACGCGAGTTAATGACATCTTAGTTGAAATCAAGAAAAAGAAATGGGCATGGGCAGTACATGTAATGAGGAGGGAAGATAACCGATGGTCAGTAAGGGTTACGGAGTGGATGCCAAGGGAAGGGAAGCGTAGCAGGGGGCGGCAGAAAGTTAGGTGGGCGGATGAGATTAAGAAGTTTGCAGGGGCGGCATGGCCACAATTAGTACATGACCGGGGTTGTTGGAGAAGTATGGGAGAGGCCGTTGCCCTGCAGTGGGCGTAACCAGGCTGACGATGATGATGCTGATGATGCCTCTGTTGCCTCTGTTTGCTGTTTAGCAAATGAGCCTCCACGCTGCCGAAGATGAAATTCGCGTCTACAAGATGATTTTGCATGTGCGCGACGAAGAAAACTTTGCGAGGTACAGCGCCATAGGCGTCGGGCTCGATGGGTACTTCGCACATCCCGCCAGCTAACTGCGTACGAGAGTACAGGGTTCCATCGGGGAGCTCAACAGACAGGAGAGTCAGTTGAAGCGTTTTTTAAGACTCTCAGGAACATGGTAAAGCGCTGCAATTGTTCCTCACTGGATGTAAATGTAAAAATGTGGAAGAGCGATAGGAGCACAACCGTTTTATCCTAGGCATTCGCTATGCGAAGCTGTCGGACACGCTCTGCCGCTATCCGAAGCTTATGTTGGAGGAAGCGCTCATTCTCACTCGCCAAGCTGAAGACGCAGAACAAGAATGCGAAAATATTTCAGAATGCTCGCCAACACTGACAGTATATTCCGGAGCCGTAAAAATTGATGCGACGAAGGCTATGCGGAACCGGCCGCAGCAGCAGACACGCAACGCAGCTCCCATACAAGCAGGCAATGCATGTACGTCTTCGCTTTGTGGATTTCGTGGACGGTCTTCTCATCCACGTTCCGAATGTACTGCATGTAATGCAACCTGAAATAAAGGCAGAAAAAATAGTCGTCTTGCAATGATTGGCTGCTTGGACAAGAAATTGAGTGCGATCGGTTCGGGTAGCAACGTCTGGGTTAGTTTGTCGATGGTTCTACGCTTCAAAGACGACAGAAGCACCGAGCTGACAGTCGTTCCCAGCACATATTCTGGGATTCAAGTGCTGTTGAGGCGCCAGAGGGAGAGCTTTCAGGACCGGCGGTTCAATCCTTAGACCTACTGGAAACGTTCGTCGCCACTCGGGAATAGAATAAACTTGCGGAGCACTTCTCTACGTCGTCCGCTCACAGGTCGTACCACTTCGTGTCCTGCGATTCAAGAGCTGGGTGTTGTAAAATCTGGGGACCCGGTGGACAACGCGGAACACACCGTGGCGATGCTGGACCACCTGTTCTATGGCTTGTGGGAGCTTCAGGAAGCATGTATCATACGCCTAATTTACCAGCCCGGCAGGGCTCACAGTATTGGAAATAAAAATAGAATAATAAACAAATAATAATAATGCCAGATGGTGTCCCATGCTCCCTGCTATTCCCAAGATGACTACCGATCCAATTTGACGGTGTCGTCAAACGGGAGCTGAAGTAAGCTCGAGGTCGAATATATGATTAGGCGGGTCACAAGGCCTCTGCCATGGTGCACAGGCATGGTGGTAACAAGGTCGTGTTACGAAAACGTCGCATCTTTCCGAAAGTGAACCAATTTTTCGGACTTCTGGGGAACGTACAAGTGCTCTGAACGCTCGACGCAACGTCCAGTTTTCATCAAGTGAAACTGGCAGAGAGCCTCAAAAACTGACGACCTTCATCATTCCATTCGGAGGCTATTGCTACCACAGCCTTCCGTTTGGCCTAACATCCACCCGTGAGTACGGTTATGATCGACTTGTCAAATTTGAGAGACATTGAGGTGTACGTTCCCATAACAAGATTATTTGCCTCGTCCCCAGGAAAGGCTGCAACGGTAAGCCTGGACATCGACCTTTCAAGAGTGAGAAGCGTTCAAGCAGGCGTCGCCATGTCGACAGAACTGCCCGCTTCGCCGAAACAGCGTCTCTCTTTTTATTGCCCGGGTTGACACAAAGGGATGGATGAAGACAACACAAACCGAATCGCAGGAGGTCTTCGATGACCACAACACCACAAGAGGTAATTAAGGCCCTCTTTGCCACCGTTTGATCAACCTGTGAAGAGTGAGAAGCGTTCAAGCGGGCGTCCCCATGTGGACATAGTTGTCCTCTTCTCCGAAACAGCCTCGGCCCTTTTCTTCCCCGAACTGACACAAAGGGAAGGACGAAGTGAAGAAAATCCGAAGGTCAGGAGCTAGACAGCAGAGCCTGACGAAAGCACTTATACTTCCGCAGGCTCCCTGACAAAACGTCGACGACCACAAGACCGCAAAGGGTTATTTAACGCCGCCCTGGCTCCCGTGTTAATGAAAACCGCTCAAGACTCGGATGAAATTCCCAACAATGTACCAATGAATAACTTTTCCTACCTTTTTCATCATCACGATGCCCGGCTTCGTCATCGTTTCCTGATTCTTACGGTGAAGACCCACCTCACCCGGTTGAGATCGCATCAGTACTTCGGGCGTCGAATTAGTTGCATAACTGAGGGCCAAGACGGCATCGTTATCATGGATGATGACATCTTAGTTTTCGGCGAAGACCGTGCCGAGCATGACAGGTGGTTAGAAGCTTCCTGGGTCGCCTGTGAAAGGCCGGGTGATCATGAACAAGTCAAAACGCAAGTTTGGCGCCACAATGCATGCAACATATCCTAGTAAGGACGGGGGACAGGTCGAGGCAGGACAAGCGTTAACTTTCAACAAACATGTTATTACGGATCCTGAGCATATATTCACACGCATCCGAATCGTCAGAGAAAACGAAGGTACACTGCCTCGTGGAAACTATGTCAATAATTCAAGATCTTTCTTTGATAAAGCCACTGACTGCAAACTGACGCAATCATCTCCTGCCCGTAGAATCTCCATAGCTTCTATGATTTGCCAGGTTAAGCTATTGCGATGGCGATGCAGGACAAAAGTATGATCAAATAGGGGACACTTTTTACAATGGGCAGCCAGTTGGCCGTCGGTAGCAATAGTACTCACTTTTTAGTTGTGCTCTTACAGACGCACATTCTGCGCTATGTTACATGCATTACGAGGAATAATCAACATGCCCAAACCTGTTCGCTTTTTGGCGTCACGAGCGTCTACTTCGCAGGAGTGGTCATCAACGGTAACGGTATTTCGGCTGACGCAGAAAAGCTCGCAGCAGTCAAGTGCGTGGAACCACCGGTTGACTTTGCTGGTGTCTACATTCTGCTACAGGGCCAGCCTATAGGAGAACGCCGACTAAGCAGTAGGGCAGATTTTGGGGCTAGATGGTTCGTTGCATCAACTGCACCAAAGAAAGGCTGCGGGACGGGCGCACGTCTTGTCGTCTTTCCTTTCCGCGTCAATCCAGCGCTATGACTTCAATTGATGGCTAAGCAGAAGCGCAGCCCGTCGGAAAACGCGGAATTGGCGGTTTCTTGAGCTGTCAAGCGTTTCGATGAGCACTTGCGGTGCCTACACTTCACGATGAGACTGCCACCAACCCATTACGTCATTGCTCGGTGTCAGGGACATCAATGTCTTGTCAAGAAGGAAGCAGAGGATTCAAATCGAGCTCATGAGGTACCAGTAAAAGATATTATACGTCCCGGTTTGTTTCTGCTAATGACAGATACTCTTTCAAGAGCACCGATCGCAGCAGCGTCCAAAGAAGAATAAATTGTGACAGTAAAAACTATGCGCGAACGAAGTCGTCAGTTTTGTCCGAGAATGCGCACCTGTCCGCCTGGAAAGTGTTCCTCAGCAGGAGTTAACCAATGGTGAGTTTTTATTCTCGTGAAGTACTGCAAACAAGACTAGCCGCACCAGACTAATGTCCCTGCAAACGCCATGATGTATTAGAAATACTGCGGGAAACTGATGGTCTGCGATGGTCTGCTTCTGAAAGACGAGAACCTCGTGATCCCTGGGTCTCTACAGCAGGAAATGTATGCTATCCCCGCAACCCATCGGGCGTTAACCGTCGCAAGGCATGCACTCACGACTCTGTTCTGTGGCCGCACGCAGGCAAGCACATCAAGACCATGGTGGAGTCATGTGGACGATGCGCAACCATACGGACTCAGAGGGCCGAGTTTTTGTTGCTAACGCCTTCGATGGAGCGGCCATGGCAATAATTGTAGCAGATTTGTTTCACACGAAAAGTCAAGATGCTCTTATATTCGTAGACTATCTTATCGCTATCGAGGCGTTATCACGCTGCGCAGCACTTCCAGCCAAGCGGCGATTTTGCCTATCAAAACACTCATCGCCCCGTACCGCATGAGGCTTCATTCTCGTAGCACGAGTAGACAAACTTTGCCAAGAATTATGCATTCCACCATGTCACTAGCAGTTCCGGGTATCCGCAGTTCGACGGTGTACTGGAAATGCGGTGAACACGGTGAAATATGTTTTCGGCACGAACAATGACTGCTTTTTGGCATTGTTGGCGTATCGTGGCACAAACGACGTCAGAAGCTACTGTCTGTCCCAGCTGCTCCTGGGTCGGTCGTTGCCAACAATTGTACCCAGAGGCTGAGGCAAGCTGTTGCCGGAACTACCTCCACCCAGCATTTTTGATGGATGGCTGGATGGATGGATAGATGCTGAGTGCCCCCTTTGAAAAGGGGCGGTGTGATGCGCCACCAAGCATTTGTTCTTATTTTGCGTAATGTCTTACCTATCTTTTTAGAAAAGAAACGAAAACACAAAGAATTCCCAGCTTCATAGTTTTTGAACCACTTTTTGTGCGCTTCCTTTGTTCGTGGTCTCTCTACTTTTCTACCACTAAACCGACAATCATCTTCTGCTAATTTGTATTGTGATGTTCACTTCCTTCCTGCTATCTCTAATCCCAAGGTTTTCGAAGAGGCGAGATGAGCAGACCGCTGCATTGATATCCTCACATTCTAATAAAACATGTTCCATCGTGTCTTTAACTTAACCGCAGCCAGCACATGTTTCTTCTTCCATGGTGTACCTCGCCTTATAAGTACGCGTTCTAAGGCATCCGCTATACGTTCAAGGAGTAGAAAGCTTCCCTTTCTTCAGTTATCATTAATTGTTTCTTTCCTTATTTTCGTTTTTCCTCTTAAGAAGTCACTCATAGCAGGTTTCTTTTCCATTACTGCCACTGATGAAACTGTGTCAGCCGCTGACTTTGCATTTGGCGTTCTTTGTTGCCATGTTGCTTTCTATAACGGTCGCATACTTGCTGCTTAGCTTCCTAGTTCTTTTTATCCACTGCGAGTCAATTTTTTTTCTCTACCAATAATTGAGCGCACTCGCATTCCATTTTTTTTCTACATTTCAAACTCATTCTTCAAAAGCAATTTTGTTATGAGCGAAACCTTCAAACCTGGTATCCTCAAACGTTGTCCAGCCCGTAAAACTCAGCAAAGTTGAACTTGTGGTCACCCCACGAGTGCTCAATGCGGGGCGTGAAACGTACAGACCTTGCGTTGCCATTGAGCAACCTTTACTTGAAGTGAGCAATCGCGTTTTCAAGTGTAAGTCCTGGAGGCATTACATCTTTCCACATGCTCCGGGGTGCCTCCTGCCTACTTTATCGTCATAGCGTTCTATGTTTCATTATGGCCGAATTTCTCTTCCCCTTTACTATTATTGTTTTTTTTCCAGAGCTTCCATATATCTATTGCCTTCGTTTATCCAGACAACAAAGTATTTTAATTTTTTTACTTGCGGTATTTCCAGGCCCTTTATTGACACTGTCTTTTCACGGTTTTCACTGTGTACAACAAAATCTAGGTTTCTTACGCTCAAATTCAATCCTAAATTGGCACTTTTCTTTCACTCCGATATTAGCTAAACCAAGCATATCATTTTGTTTGATGGGAGGCAACACAACACAGCCACGGGAATAAAGTGCACCCCTGTCTCAGTACGTTGGTGATATAAACCTTTTCCTCGCTCCTCATTCCTTCCCCTTCAACGTAAACGGTATATTGTAGGTATATCTCCCTCGAAATCTGTATACACTTGTTACCTAAGCTTTCCCCTCCCAGAATACACCCACAAAATGCTGGGGTAACGTCTAAAAAGCCACATATAGCAATCCCCTTTCATCTCTGTATAGTTGAATACAATGTGTAAGAACAAATCAGTTAACGCCCAAACGCCTATCCATTCTCAAGCCATTCAAAAGTGTTCCCAATATGCCATCATGTTCTGCGCAGGCTTTCAGTTTTAACTGTGGCACCCGCCACCAGACATGCTTGCGGCATGATGATCATTATTTATTGGCAGCCCCTTTCACACGGAGCGGGGATATATCATAAGACGGCAAGACATCGAGGACAACATATAGGAAATTACTTTTCTTCCTAATTGAAATAAAGAAATGATAAATTAATGGAAATGAAAGTGGAGGAAAAAAACAATAGAATACGAAACCACGTATTTGCATGACACTCGCGATTCTATAACCAATTAAGCTACCACGGCGCCGTTCTCCCATTCACTTTCTGAAGTATTTATGTTTTACTACTAGAACTACCTCCGGGAGCGGGATAGGCGAAAGTGGACATGGAGGAGCCCGAATGGCGAGACTAGAAATAGACATTATACTATGCGCTAACACTGGTATTATACAAGATGTGGGCGTGCTCGGCAAGGCGCGCTGCAGTGACCATAGGATGGTAAGAACTCGAAATAGCCTATACTGGAGGAGGGAACGGAAGAAACTGGTAGATAAGAAGGCGATGAATGAGTCAACGGTAAGATCGAAAACAGAGTAATTCTAGGTCAAGCTACATAACAGGTATTCGGCTTTAACTCCGCAAGACGACCTTAGTGTTGAAGCAATAAACGACAATCTTGTGGTCATCATTAAGGAGTGTGCAATAGAAGTCGGTGGTAGCTCCATTAGACAAAATGCCAGTAGGCTATCGCAGGAGACGAAAGATGAGATCAAGGAATGCCAATGTAGGAAAGCCTGTAACCCTTCAGCTAAATACAACTGGCAGAACTTCCCGAGTTATTCAACAAGCGTAAGATAGCTGACATACGGAAGTATAATATGGATAGAATTGAGCGTGCTCTCAGGAACGGAGGAAGCCTAAAAGAAGCGAAGAAGAAACTAGGAATAGGCAAGAATCAGATCTATGCGGTAAGAGACAAAGCCGGCAATATCGTTACTAATATGGATGAGATAGTTCAAGTGGCTGAGGAGTTTTATAAAGATTTATAAAGTACCAGTGGCAGCCACGACGATAATGGAAGAGAGAATAGTCTAGATGAACTTGAAATCCCTCAAGTAACGCCGGAAGAAGTAAAGAAAGCCTTGGAAGTTATGCAAAGGGGTAAGGCAGCTGGGGAGGATCACGTAACAGCAGATTTGTTGAAGGATGGTGGGTAGATTGTTCTAGAAAAACTGGCCATAATCCTAATCCATAAGAAAGGGGACGCCAAAGACTTGAAAAATTACAGACCGATCTGGTTACTGTCCGTTGCCTACAAAGTATTTACTAAGGTAATCGCAAATAGAAACAGGAACACCTTAGACTTCTGTAAACCAAAGGACCAGGCAGGACCCCGTAAAGGCTACTCAACTATATGCCATATTCACACTATCAATCAGGTCATAGGGAAATTTGCGGAATATAACCGATCCTTATTTATAGCTTTCATTGATTACCAGACAGGGTTTGATTCAGTCGAAACCTTAGTGGTCACGCAGGCATTACGGAATCAGGGTGTAGACGAGCCGTATGTAAAAATACTGAAAGATATATATAGCGGCTCCACAGCCACCGTAGTCCTCTATAAAGAAAGCAACAAAATTCTAATAGAGGCCGTCAGGCAAGGAGATACGATCTCCCCAATGCTATTCACAGCGTGCTTACTGGAGGTATTCAGAGAACTGGATTAGGAAGAATTGGGGATAAAAGTTAATCGAGAATACCCTAGTAACTTGGGATTCGCTGATGATATTGCATTGCTTAGTAACTAGGGGGACCAATTGCAATGCATGCTCACTGACCTGGACAGGCAACACGGAATGGTGGGTCTAAAAATTAATCTGCAGAAAACTAAAGTAACGTTGAACAGTCTCGGAAGAGAACAGCAATTTAGGATAGGCAGCGACGCACTGGAAGTCGTAAGGGAATACAACTACTTAGGGCAGGTAGTGACCGTGGATCCGGATCATGAGATTGAAATAATTAGAAGAATAAGAATGGGCTGGGGTGCGTTTGGCAGGCATTCATATGATGAACAGCAGGTCGCCATTATCCCTCACGAGAAAAGTCTATAACAGGTTTGTCTTACCAGCATGCACGTACGGGGCAGAAACCTGGAGGCTTACGAAAAGGGTTCTATTTAAATTGAGGACGACGCAACGAGCTATGGTAATAATAATGATGGGTGTAAGGATAAGGGATAAGAAAAGAGCAGATTGGGTGAGGGAATAAACGCGAGTTAATGACATCTCAGTTGAAATCAAAAAGAAAGAAATGGGCATGGGCAGGACATGTAATGAGGAGGGAAGATAACCAACGGTCATTAAGTGTTACGGACTGGATTCTAAGGGAAGGGAAGTGTAGCAGGGGGCGGCAGAAAGTTAGGTGGGCGGATGAGATTAAGAAGTTTTCAGGGACAACATGGCCACAATTAGTACAAGACCGGCTAGTTGGAGAAGCATGGAACAGGCCTTTGCCCTGCAGTGGGCGTAACCAGGCTGATTATGACGATGACTAGAACTACGTGTGGGTGTGTTAGCCGGCGCCGGCACTCATAAACCTAGGCGACGGATGTGAAGCAGCCTTTCTGCCGCAAACGTGACGAGTATGTGATGTTTTAGGGTGACGGAAACTGTTTAGTAAACTGACACATGCTACCTCGAGGCATCAAAGGTGTCGGATTTCAGCCCTCGCTATGTGATGAACGAGAAGTATGGAAAGTAAGGGCCAGATTTTAATTCTTAATATCACAAGCGAACAAAGATAGCAAGGACAGCATATGGGAAAATACACGTATTTAATAATTGAATGAAAGAAATTATAAATGATTGGAAATGAAAGTGGATTAGATAAACAACTGGCCGCAGTTGGGATACGAACCCACGTATTTGCATCACGCCCACGATCCTCTTACCAATTGAGCTACCGCGGTGCCGTTTTCGCATCCCCTTTCTGGGGTATTTATGTCTGGTACTGGATCCAGCCTTGTGAGTGTTAGCCGGCGCACACTGTATATTAGCACAATCATATATAGTGTTGTTTACCCACTTGATACAACCAGTGTGGATTGCTACGCTTGATTGCTTCTACGTTTCTACGCTTCTTCACTTGGTGTTACTATTTGCTAATATTTGCGTGGTTCGTGCCTTTTCCTTTTCATCTTCAGATTTTTCATTTATTACTGCTCGTTTTTGCTAGCATGTGGGCATGTGATAATCACGGCGCGGCATTGTTCGATTCGCCGAAGCTCTGACCAGAGGGCGCCAAAAGGTCGTGGAAATAGGGACCGGTGAGCAAGATAGTTATTTCAAGCCAGTCGGGCAAACGGCCGAAAAGGGTCGCAAGCAGGTTTAGGGGTTATTGCCTTTTTGTCGTCGGCGCGACCGTGACACCTCGAAAGCTTTTCGTAAGAATCCCTTTGTATTCACTGCCCTGCCCGTGCATTGATAAGCTTACTAAGAAGGCGGGGGGGGGGGGGGCGAATACTCCAAAGCATATGGTGGTTGTGCAATCCTGTGTCCACGAAGTGATGACAGTGTATGCGTCGCCTCTGTGTAATCCAGTGTCCACAAATTGCTGTCGGTTTATGTAGGCCGATAGCTCCGTATGACCGGCTGCGGTCGTTTTCTACTATGTTTATGAACGGACAATGGAGGCCCGGCACGGACTAAAGGGTGTGCTTGTGTGGTGCAATACGAGTGCGCGAACTCCATCGGCAGGGGGGGAAGCACCCGTTTCCTCGCCCCTAATTAAAACGGGCGTGGCGGAGACCTTCGGAGGAGCCAGTATACAATTGGGGAAACTTCATTAGATCGTCGCCAATATCTTCGGTTCCTCCAACCCAGGGCACTAGACAAAGGAGAAGTTATTTAAGCGGAGCTAGGTTTTAGACGCAGCTAAGCAGTCTAGAGTCTAGAGGCTAGAAGTGGAGCCTGCAATCTGCTGAGAAGCGCCAAGGAGCTAGTGCCGTCCAGCATCGCCTTGGTCGCCTAGGCGCGTCTGAACTGCGAGTTACTAGTTGACGTAAGAGACGACAAACCAGGGTCTGCAACCAAGCTCATGGTAGTTGCCCTGAAGTTAGCTCAACCTGCTCGAGGGAAGACGTCAGACCTAGACTCCCGGGATACCCAGTCCAGCAATCGCATCCATCGCACCGAGATCCGCTTGCCAGCGTTTTTCGGGAATACTCTGCTGTCGACTCCGTGCTTTATTTACTTGCTCCTGCTGCCCGGCCATGCGTATGCCATCATTTGTTTTCTTTTGAACTCTGTTTAGTTGACCCCCGTTAAGCGTATTCTGGTGTCGTGTTAATTTCTATATCTACTGCTAATTGTTCGTTGCATTTCCTTTGTAATCATCATTGATCTAGATTTAATGCAGGTGTGTTAGTGTTCTTGTGCTTCTTGTGTTTCTTTTAATCTTTGTGTCATTGTCAGTCGGTATTTTTTCTATCTTTCTCCCACTCCTGACTCCTTCGCTGTGTTCGGTTGAGTACGGAACGACCAACCGGATTGTATATACGGTCGATGACTTCGTGCCGATAGCGAACAGTGACAAGCAGTGACAGTGATCCTGTTATATACTAATAATTGTTGGCATTGCTGCGAAAATTTGGTGTACTTTTGCCCCTCCCGCTTGGGCCCTCGTTCGGGCCTGCAGTATGCTGTCAATAAATATATATATATGATAAATATAATATGCTAGATGCCTGGACTGAGAGGCATCGAGAGAATTATGCTCGTGATGGAATGGCTAAATCCGTAGCAGCGAAGGCTCTAACAGTCTTTCGGTGGCACTTTCTGTAGCCGACCTGAGGCCCAAGCAAAATATCTAAGATCTTTGGAAACACTTGTGGGGTGCCGAAACCTTGAATGAGCTCCAAGGAGTAAACCACGCTTGAGGAACTAGGCATCACTAGCAAAGGCAGGATGATTGGATGTCCATTTTTTTTTTACAGAGAATAGGGCACACACTTGTACTTATTATTATATCATATCTGGTAGTTACAATGGGTAGACAGTCTGCGTAGCGGCAATGATAGCGCCACATGAGCGGTTGATACTCATTGTAATCCCGTCAGACTGCCAGGTGCGCCCTGTGCGCTTATTTTATGAATGCTTTGTTTGCCACGGTGCGACTGCATTGAACACTCCTTGCTTGAAAACCTAACGATGTGCTCTTAAAATTTATAGCGCGCAGCTGGAAGGAGAATAGAGGCTTTGTGTGAGCACATAAGGACACTTATTCGCACCGCTTCGTAGAGGCTTTAATATTCTTGCCATATTCAGAGAAAACTTTCTTTATATACAGATCTTGCCATTGCTCAAGTTCAGCCAACAAAGTAAGTCATATTTAACGTTTTGCGTTGTTACCTAGAGATAAATGGTCTTTGATGATGCACAGAGCCACGTCTTAATGCTAAAAAGAGTTATAAACCAAATGCGGCATGAATTGTATTTTTTAGCAATAAGAGCTGAGTGTTGGACGAGTTCGAAAGGATGGACGCGGCGGTGGACCGCGCCACCAAGCATTTGTTATTTGGCCTAATGTGTTACCTATCTTCTCATATTTAAACGCACAAAAAATCAACAGAATCAAGCTTTCTCGACGCTGCTTTTCTACGCCTCCATTTTTTGTGGTCTCCGTATACCGTTTCGCGATCTAACCTCCAATCGCGTTTCACTAATCTATAGTGCGAAGATGTTTACGTTCCCCATGCCAATGCCTTCTTTAGAATATGCCTGCCGCGTGAGCTGAGAAGCTGTTCAGGCCCCTCTCCTATTTTTTCCTTTCCACCAGGGTCGGCTGCGAGCGCTAGTTGTGGAGGCTGCTCCATACTTGATACACGTTCCCTTGCCTCCGAGATTTTGGTGGCGTCTGTGGTGATCCCGGAGGCAGGACCCGTGGTCTCACGTCGAGCCATTGGTCGAGCGTGCCTAGTAGTCGTCACTTACTCCGCAACACGAAGTACGGTCGGCAGCGAGCGCCGTCTCTCCGCGACTACCCTGAACTACTGGAACATCTGCTCTGATGGGAAAACTAGCGACGCGGCAGGCATCTAGTAAAGGAGGCATTTCCCCTGCTATCCCTCAACGCAAGGACTTCAATGGGGCCAGAGGAACATCATTGGGTTCATTGTAGAAGAGCCGCAGGAAAATACGGACGCGAAATGACACAAAAGTCGACTCTCAAGTAAAGGTTTATCCGCAATAGAAAGACCATTTCTAACTATATATGGCCTCAGGTTCGTCTTAGGGATTCCCCAGGAGAGCAGTGGCCTGGCGCTCTTCGGTCATACTTTTGGCTCTTGGGTCAGAAAGTACCAAGCTCATAATTTAACAGGAGAACAGACGGTGTTTCCTTGATTTGATGTTCGTAGGAGCTGATGACATTTTATTTGTCATTTTGGCCTCCAACGCTCCGAAAACAGAATTTCAAGCAGTTCTTCTAAGAACACAAAAATTTTAAAAATTCGTGTTAGCCTTTTCCTGTATGAGTTCGGCGGTCAACAAAACCTGTGGCATACCAATTAGTTCTCAGGTCTGTGAAGGAGAGGGAGGGGGCAAACCTTTAAACATCGGACACGGCCCTCTTTCGCTCCACATATAAATAAATAAATGAATGAATAGATATATCAAGAATGGTTTATCGTGCGTAATGGCAGCTCCTTTAAACATTTCGGCATAGGTATTGGTTCAACATTGCGCAATAACTAGTTTGCAACGAGAAGATGGGGATGCACGATGTAATTCAGAGGTAAAAATCGAGAAAGATTGGTGACGATACACAGCTGGGGCACATCCGAGGAATAGTAATGCAATCGGAGGAGCACAAGTTTTCAATATGCAAGTTATCAGTAGTTCAGGCAATGGTGTTGTCGAGGTTATACGCACGAAGTGCAATCAACATAAAACACTTGTAGTATGCACAAAAAAATAAGTAATTAGGTCGTACGCATTGTGGGAATCGATGATACGCGAATCACTTTGATAGTGCATGGTTATCTAGCGTCGTTTGGAGTTACACAAAGCGTTACCAGATTGCACGGACGTGTCGCTGTAAGATGAGCAGCTACGTGTCAAACGTATACTTGTGTGCGTCAACACAGCAGCAACAGCAGCAAGACGGTGGCGACCAGCGTTCTCAGACATCCTTCACACTCACAGCTACACTGGGAGGTTGGTTGAAATGTTGGTCGCACAATCTAGTTGCTCTGCCCCCCCCCCCCCCCCCCCGATCGTGTCTTTCGTACCTACGTAAAAAAATGATGTACTGGGGGAACTGCAGAATGGGTTCAGGCTAGGCAGACGTTCGAGCATAATTTTGTTTGTACTAAATCAGTGCATAGAGATTTTCGCAGCTCAGAATAGACCTATATTGATAGCATTTCCAGATGTTAAAGAAGCCTATGACAACGTACACCGGAAATTGTTGTTGGATATTCTTAAGCATGGAGGCATAGAGGACAATTTCTTGGATCTGCTGAGGGACATATATGGAGACAACCGAGTGCAAGTTGTATGGGAAGAGGGAAAAGTTAATCAAGTGGTAAGAATTCACTAAGAACTGAAGCAACAATGTTCTCTGCTTCCATTGTTGTTCGTTCTTTATGTTATGGGCATAGAAAGGTGATTGGAAAAACAGCGAATTAAAGTTTCATTTATCCTACATGCATAATGGACGAATGTTGCAACGGAAGGTCCCCTGAACTGATGCATGCGGACGACATAGGGCTACTAGCGGACAATGCAAGCGATCCATTTAAAGGCACTTGCGCATATCCATGGCAACCCAGTGACAACACTAAGCCTCAAGTTTAGCGCAGAGAAATTGGCAATTATGATCTTTACTGAAGAGACGAGCAATTACATGTGTAAATTCAACAGCAAGTCATACCCATAGTGAAGCAGTATAGATACCTCGGCGTATACATAAACAAAGGAAAGACTTACTCAAGCACCCATCAAGAGAATCTGAAAATAAAGGGGAAGCAGAATGTGTTTAATAAAACACAAAGCACTGTGGGGCCACAATATGTATGAGGTGGTGAGTGGAATCTGAAAAGGAGTAGTGGTGCCAGCGTTAACTTTCACGAATGCATTCTGTCGGATATATTGTCGGATTTGGAAGTAAAGCCAAGATCGGTAGGTTGGTTGGCGAATAACTGCGAATAAGGCGGTGCATAGAGACATGGGTTAGGCATCTTTTGAAGTCAGAGAAGCGCAGAGCAAAGTTAGTTTTGAGGAAAGACTCAGGAACATGGATGAAAATGAGTGGGCACCTCAAGTGCAAAATACCTGTACTTAAAAAGCCTGGACATAGAATGGAGGACGAGGCCAAGACAGTTCCAGAAGCGCTTGGGCTTGAAGTGGACGGAATGTTTCACCGGCAAACGGTCGAGATAAGCAAGAGGCCTTTAGAGTATCGTTGGAAAAAAAAAGCAGGGAAGAAATTGATACTGCCGGATAGATTACAGTCATAACTAGTGCTAATAGGTAGATTTGGAAGTAAAACAATGATTGAGGATATGTAGTATCCGAAAATGCTAGATAAAAACACGTATAGCATAGCTGAAGAAATCAAGCCATCTAGGTGGCTATTTGTCACCGCCCCATTTCAATGCGGATGCCATTAAATCATAACCATCATGTAAAGCAATGAACGGGGCTAGTTGGGGGACGTTCACGATTGTATTGCGCTTAGTGTTACACTCATAGAGGTTCCTAGAATAATTACTATAGGCAAGTTTGGCGCTGCAGTCGTTGTACAACCATGGCAATTATGGGAAGTACATGGATTCTTCTGATTTCGGTGCTTGTGGATTCAGACGTTCATGTGGCTTTGTATATTACGCTATAAAATTTTACTGGCGTAAGTTTCAGCGCAATCTAAGTGCAGAACACGCCACGAACACGCACAATTGAAAGTAATTGCAACGATTGAGCTTGTCCACGTGGCCAAATCGAAACGCGCCAAGCGTCTCAAGACATTGGCATGCCCGCGATAAATTCATAACAGCGTTTCATTCTCTTGTCGATGCATGCGTCCGTGGCTTAATCGTTTCAATATCAGGCTTCTGTGCTAGAGTTCCTGAGTTCGATTCCTGCAGCCGGATAATTTTAATGATGTTCATTTAATTATTGATTATACAGTACATTGTTGAAAATGACGAGATTGCAATGTCACAAAGCTGTTTGAAGCCAATCGAACAAAGTTCAGGCAAATCCATGTACTTCCCATGATTTCCATAGCGGTACAGCCGCTCTCATTGCAGCTCCCTTAGACACTAGCGCCAGAGTTTCCTCTAGTAATTATTGTATGAAACTGTATGGTTACACTGACGGTACTAATGGATCAACATAAGGAACAAGACGCGGACGTAGGTGGCGTAAAATATGAACTTGTTTAATACTGTCAAAAGAACACCCTTTATACATGGTAACGTGGCGGAGGGGTGTCAGACATAAAAAGATATGACAAGCTGACGACATGTGACGATAGCCGTGGGCCGGAAAAACTTCGTTCACTGGCACCCGTTCGCCCCAGCCAACTCGACTTCAGAACTGAGGTGAAACAGCACGAAAAAGACGAGGACACAAGGAAACAAATACAACAGACAAGCGCTTGTCTGTGGTATTTGTTTCCTTGTGTCCTCGTCTTTTTCGCGCTGTTTCACCTCAGTTCTAAGTATGAACCAACTAGCCCTCATCAAGATCTTAGTAATGCAAATTTCTTCTACAATGGGCTCCTTCCTCTCATCACCGGCCTTGCAAGACCCAGCATACGTATGTGTCAACCTCATCGCCATAACTACTTGCCAGTCACGTTCCTTGAGTTACTACCTGAGAAGACGCATCACGCCACCTGAAATCTCAGGCCTTTTTGGTCTCGTAGAACCTTCTTGGGGACACGCAAAAAGGATGTGCAAATTACTGAAGTCTGAAAAATGGCGCCAAATACGATTATACAATGATTGGCTAAAAAAAAAACAGCGCTTATCTGTGGTATTTGTTTCCTTGTGTCCTCGTCTTTTTCCCGCTGTTTCACCTCAGTTCTAAGTATGAACCAACTAGCCCTCATCAAGATCGACTTCAGCTTCGGTAAGCACGATGGATGGAGTGCTTACGCACACTTTTGCTATCGCGAGGGCTTCCCATGTTTCTCGCTCGTTTTTTTTATTTTAAGCGAAAAGCTTCCCTACGCTAGTCAACACCGCGCTTCGCGCGAGCCGGCGTATGTCGGAATTGGCTCCGTGAGCGTGTTCGGAGTCGGCGCAGGTGGCCACTGCCGCGCGCTATGCGTCATTGCTTGACGTTCGCCGTAAGCGGGTGTTTATCGCGGAGGTCGACTATATAACCGCTTGTCAGAGAATAGGCGTGCGCATTCAACATGGAAGGAGAAGAGAGTGATACTACCGATACAGATAGCTGTGTTTATGGCTGTACAGAAATCGCAAGACAATGTGCCCAACAACGATGAATAAAGAAGTTTGCTCAGATGGAGCAAGGAAGAAGAAGTGTGTCTGTTCGGTCGCTGTCTTTGTGTGGCGCTCTAATTTTTCTGGTTTTTTGGACGTTTACGGTTACCATTGACGACGAAGATTGAGTAACAAGACGTCGGGCGAAGATTCAGCGAGCCAGGCGTCTTACAGGCATGACGTTTCATTTTTGAGGACCTGGCTATTAACCTTTCACTACGGTGGTTGGAAGCCGAGAACATCGTCACGAGCCTTATGCTCGTCCAAGTGTAACAAGCCATATGAATGACGCTACAGGCCGTAATGAAAAGCCTGGGGCTAGGCTCACAAAGCTTCATAAAGCCGGCACGTTTGGTCCTGAACAACTCGGAATCAACTTCGGCGAATTCAGAAATAATGACTGACGGAGAAGCCGAGACCAAGAAACCTCGCCTAGAAGACAGCAAATATGATGATACAACATCGAAATATGAGCTAAGTGATGAAGAAGAGATGGGTGAAGATGCACCATTTACTTTGGTCACGTACAAAAAAATAAATTATGGGGTTTAACGTGCCAAAACCACTTTCTGATTATGAGGCACGCCGTAGTGGAGGACTCCGGAAATTTCGACCACCTGGGGATCTTTAACGTGCACCTAAATCTAAGTACACGGGTGTTTTCGCATTTCGCCTCCATCGAAATGCGGCCGCCATGGCCGGGATTCGATCTCGCGACCTCGTGCTCAGCAGCCTAACACCATATCCACTGAGCAACCACGGCGGGTGGTCACGTACAAGAATATGCGAGCAGAAGGCATTCCAGTTGTCTTTCGCCCAACAAGTGAAGGTACTACTTTTTTGGCAAGTAAATCAAAACCGAGTTTCTGCTGAAATAGTTTCCGCTGCCAAAGAAAAATTAAAGTCCTTCAGGACGAACAGAGATGGAAGTTTCAGTGTCAGCGTTGCTTCCTTAGCATCCGCAAAACGCCTTTTGATGCTCTCAAGTATAGGTGGCCTGGAAGTCAAGCCCTTCATCCCAGAGTCATACACGCGAAACGTTGGGAAAGTAAGACATGTGCCTCTGCAGTATGCGGACGAACAACTCCTAGACTTCTTGAAAGACGCAGGAGTTATATCGGCACGCAGACAGATAAGGTATTCCCGCCAAGAAGATGGAGCAGTAATGTCACATCCACTTCACACGGTAATTCTGACTTTCAGATACGATCGCCCTATTCCAGGAAGAGTTTACCTGGGCTTCACCAGTCATCCTGTCGAGGAATACCTAGGCCCAGCACTTCGCTGCTGTAATTGCCAGCGATTTGGGCACATGGCGAAAACCTGCCGCAGCACACGTCGATGCAAAATCTGCTCAGAAGATCACGACCACAAGGAGTGCAAGTCACTTCTTCAACCCAAATGTGTGAACTGTGCGGGGAACCATGTCGCCTCCTTCTCAGGCTGCCCTCAGAACAAGGCAGCGGCACAAATGCGTCGACATGAACTTATCCATGGAAGACAACCGCGACGCAACCAACCCGCCCAAAACCTTGAGATTGTTCATCCAGTGCAAGATTACCCACAACAGCGGGCACCGGAACCACCACAGCCAAGAGAATCAACAAGCTATTCCTCCTGGAGAGAACAAACGATAGTGCAATCAAGAGACCAGTCAAGAGGATCACAGTCAAGCGGCCAGTCTTATGCATCAGTGCTACGCAAACCCAGACAACAGGCAGAAAGTAATACACAAGAAAGCTCCAATATTCGCACACATTCTTCTCAGCGACCTTATGCACCTACCGCAGGAGTAACGCCAGCTAATAGCGAACATACGACCGCATCGGTAACACAACTGATTTTGCCAATGCTTTTCGCAGCTCTTAAGACAATCCTATCTGCTCTGCCGGAAGCAAACAACCTACCAGAAGTGAAAGCCTTGTTGCCTCTGGAAGCACTATTGTGTCAACAATCCGGGCCGAAACTGCGGCAGGCAGTACATGAATAACCGCTACAAAAATGTCGGTATACTTCAGTGGAATGCCAACAGTCTTCGACGGAAGTGGGCTGACTTTCTTAAACTGCTTGTGCAATACAACTTTCCAATACTTTGCATTCAAGAGGCAGGAATCAATGACGACTTTCGCCTCTGGAAGTATGTGATATACAAGACTTCTCGTCAAGGTGCTGTTAGTAGAGTGCTCCTGTGCGTCAGAAAACACCTACCATCTAATTCAGTCCAGTGACTCAGACTTCCCGGAATTCATCGCATGTAAAGTATCGTTTGGCAAGCTCTGCATAACAGTGATTAATCTATATCTACAACCTTCAAACCGGATTTCAGTAGAAGCGCTAGTGGATATCTTCAAAATAGCTCATTCTAATGTATTTATATTTGGCGACTTCAATGCACACAACATCACCTGGGGCCGTGATCATACTTACACATTAAGCGAGCTTCAATGTGCAATTGCATCATGTCGCCAAAAGTCTGCTGCTGGGCCGGACGGCATTACGTACAATATGCTAAGAAAGCTCGGACCGACAGGTACAAATGCTTTCTTAGACATCTATAATAATTTATGGATAGAAGAAACTGTGCCCGACTCTTGGAAAGTCGCTCGAATCATACCAATTTTAAAACTGGGTAAGACGCCCTTGTGCCTTGAATCCTTCCGCCCAGTTAACTTGACAAGTTGTTTATGCAAAGTAATGGAGAAAATGATTGACGCGCGACTTCAATGGTGCTGTAATCAAACGGATGTGTTGTCCAACTATTTAGTAGGTTTTAGGAAGCATAGATGCATAATAGATGCAATATTAGATATAGGATGCAATGTTAGATATAGTAACCTGTGTGGAACACGAGAGTTCTCAAGTGCACGTGGAAACATGAGGATAGCAGTATTCCTACACATCAAGAGGGCATTTAACACTGTTAGTCACGTTCAAGTTCTGCTAAGTATGTTGGAACTTGCACTGTCTGGCAGGTCTTTGCGATGGATTTCTGAATTTTTATCAGGTCGCAAAATATTTGTTCAAACGGGCGAAGGAAAGAGTGCTGAACATGTTGTCAGACAGGGAGTGCCACAGGGAAGCGTACTCAGCCCCTTTATTTTTACCTGCGTCATGGCTGATTTAGCAAGAAGACTGCCATCACAGTTAAAATTTTCATTGTACGCAGATTATGTGTGTATTTGGACATCTGGGTCTAATGCTCAACTACTTCAGATGGCATTGCAAGACGGCACAAATTTTATTAACCAATTTTTGACACAGAGAGGGATGGTCCTATCACGCGCAAAAACAGCCGTATTGCCCTTCACTCGGAGGCAGTTAAAAATATTCACCCTTAATCTGGAAGGACACCCTCTAATGATTGTCACACAGCATCGATTTCTTGGCATAATACTTGATAGGCAGTTATCCTGGACACCCCACATAAAAAAACTCGCAAACGAGGTCAATGCCATAGTGACGGTACTTCGCAGACTCACAGGCACATCATGGGGCGGATCAGTATCGTCCATGTTGACTGTTTACAATGCAATAATGCGACAAAAAATTGCGTATTCCGCACCCATCTTACACGGACTTTCCCACACGTCAGGACAGCGACTTTAAAGACTTTTAGCAAGAGGACTACGCATGTGTCTAGGAGTTCCACGAGCGACTTCTAGCTCTTTCGTAATAGCTGAGGCTCGCCAATCACCATTTCCAGGTATACGAAATACAGAAACATGCCGACATTATTTTCGTCTTCAAACACAACATAATAGTCATCCATTGGCTCTAGACATAATGAAACGAGATAAAATTTATGTTCATATAGGAATTCGAGGAAATCTATTGCCAAGCCTATTGCCAAGCCTATTGCCAAGAAATGAATTTTGTAATTCAGACATCGAATATCCTCCATGGCTGCTTGCACTTCCAAAAATCGAATTGTCAGTAGACGGGATATTCAGAAAAAGAGACATGTTCATGCAAGCTGCTCAACAGCTAGCACATTAACAGATATATATGCGGTATTCAGGATACACACGCGTCTATACAGATGGCTCCAGTACATCAACCTCTTCAACTTCATCATTCATTATACCGCACCTCAACAAACAAGAATCATTTAAGTTATATCGTGCGACTTCGTCCACAACGGCTGAAATGTTCGCAATCCTACGTGCGATAAAATTTATATTGTCAGTAAAAGATGCGCAAAAATGGGTAATTTTCAGCGATTCACAGGCGGCTCTAACTTAACTAATCAGCACAACAGGGAAAGCATTCAGTGATAGTATAATATACGAGGCACTTAAAAACCTCACATAGGCAAGCGCAGCGAAACACGCAATAGCATTTCAGTGGATACCAGTGCATTGTAGCATTCCTGGCAACCCAACAGCCGATGAAGCAGCACGACAAGCACACCTCAAAGATGATGTGGTTCCGCTCCCCATATCGAAAAATGAGTTACGTTGCATTATAAGGAGAACATCTTTCAAAATGTGTAGAAACACTTGGTTTGACCAGAACTCCAAGAGCTCGGACTTGTACCATATTGATCCGTTCATTGAATTCAAATTTTCATTATCATTTGACAGAACTATAGAAACCCTTATTCATCGATTAAGGCTAGGCACTGCCTACACAAATCATTTCTTACACAGAATTGACCGTGCGAAAATCCCCGAATGTGATTGTGGATTTGTAGATGAAGATATATATCACCTCCTTCTAGACTGCCCTCGTCACGACACGCCAAGATGCCGACTTAAATCAATCCTAACTTAATTAGACCGCAGACCTTCCAGTTTAAAGAAACTTTTGGGTCCTTGGCCAACAACGTCTTTGCAGAAGAGCGCTTTAATAGCACTGAAGGCTTTTCTTGAAGACAGCGGCATTGTTGAACGTTATTAACGCTTTTATTGTTCCTTTCATTTCATTGTCGCTGCATATATGCATGTATTTGTGAATTATGTTATGTAGACTGTTTTGCTGTGACTATACCTGATAGTGCGTTCAACGGTGAATGTATCACCAGCTGACGAGAGACTATGTCATTAGGCGACAGTATCATTTGTATTTTTGAGAATTTTATCGACATAACTGTGGAGACATTTACCTTGTATATTCTACGTACCATGTGGTTATTATGCCATAGTCTTTCTGCAGAAACGTTGTGTGATAAGTCCTGGTGCTTCCGTGAAAAGATTATTTCCTAAGTAATCTTGTACACTGTATGTTGTATGATGGAACCATTCAAGAGATAAGACGTAGCCGGCGCCTTAAATTGTGCGTCAACATCTCCTTATATCATATCAATAAAAAGAAGTTTAATAATCCTGCATAACTTATGGTATATATCATTGATAAGCAATTTGCATAACTGCACAAGGCACACGTATAGCATAATCATAAGCTAACCAAAGCATATTCATAAGTGAAACCGTAAGCATAACCATAGGCTAACTCAAAAAGCATAATCATATGCTAATACGTAAGCATATCCATAACTTAAACGATAAGCCTATCCATAAGTTAAACCGTAAGCATGTCCATAGGATAAATCATAAAGCATAACCATAAGCTAAACCGTAAGCAGCATAACCATAGGCTAAATCATAAAGCATAACCATAAGCTTAATCATAAGCATCCCCGAACCTTTTCGCTTCGAGATGTCCAGGCTTAACCTCAGCTAAACCCCAGCCAATTTTTTGATGTGCCAATGACTCAATGAACGCGGAAACTTGCTGTGAAAATTCTGGAATGACGACAACCATCGGAGTGAGCAATCGAATCAGCAGCACGCGAATAGATCTTGACGTATGTCTCGCTTCCGCGCGAACGAAACGTCGAAATCACAGCGCATAGGAAGCTACCGGCACTAAGCGCACTCGGAAAACATCGCAAGTCGCCTTGAATATGATGCCCACGCGGGCGCGCACTTTAGCGACGTCGCCGATTGATTTCAAGACACACGAGCGCCGGCAACGCGTCCCTACGGCGTCGGCCAAAGCGTCTACTTCGGCGTCTGCCGTTCTCGAGGCTAACGCCGGAGTAGACGTGGCACTTGTCTCGACCCTGTACGGAGCAGCGGGCGAGGAGGACAACGAGGCGGAGTAGCAGCCGGCGGAGAAGAACGCCCGACTCCACTGCCTCGCGCGCCGTGGAGAGGGCACGCATAGGGCCGCGTTCCTCGCTTGTGCACGCGCGATTGAACCGCGTTCGCCGACTCGCCCTCACGCAATTTCACTCATACGGAACTTCATGGCGGCGGTGACGGCAGAAATGTGCCTGCAGTGCCCAAATAATTGATATCGCCATAATATGGTAGTAACGTGCCTAGCGACGTCCCCAGACACTTCCCGCAGAAACACGTTTAGCACCGTATTGAACTTTGCTAGCTCAGAGAACGTATCCATTATACGTTAATTTATGCTATGATGATTTTCGCGTCCTCTACAATACTGGCAGTAGCACTGATAGATTATGACACTTCTTTTCAATTGTTCTTGCAAAGTGTGTTGCCAGTTATGTATCCAAGCTTGTTAAGCGCATTGGTAAAATCAATCCTCGGACAACCGGAGAAAATGTTCATACAAAACGAAAACGATAACGAAAATAACAGCCTTTTTCGAGAAGCTGTACTCCTGAAAATAAAATCTGTATTGCATCAATGAGACGAGAACTAAAACGACTGATCAAGAAATCCAGAAATAGATTTTACAGTGTGACGTTGAAGTGATTCTTGAATGAAGCCCCTACGAAGTTCTGCCGCTATATGAACCCTTCGGCAAATTCACGCCAATGTCTGAGGAATTCACTCAACAATGTCTTGATTATTTTAATACCTTTTTCGCTTGTGCTTTCACGAATGATAATAGTATTTTGTCTGATTTTCCCGCTTCATCATCTCGAAAGCCCATTGAATATGTAGAATTTACTGAGAAAGGCGTTCCCAATCTCTTACTCATTTAAACATAAGAAAAAGCACCGGTCTTGGTAGTAGACTTAACCAACTTCTGTACAGATACGCAGAATGGAAAAAACATTTCCTTACTAAAATATTCCAGTCGTCCCTACGTAATGGCTCATTTCCAACTGAATGGAGGCGTGCTGAAATCACACCTGTCCACAATAGTAGTTCTCCTTAAGGGCTGTCGAATTACCGTCCTATCTCGCTCATGAGCACATGCTCAAAGTTACTCGAACATATTAACCAGCATCTGTTGGCCTATCTCGATATGCATAATATATTGTTTCCGAATCAGAATGGATTCCGCTACGGCTTATTAACGTCAACTCAATTGAATTTGTCGGTGATCATCGAAAACAATAAATTCGCCTAGGCAAACTGATGTGTTATTTATGAATTTCGCAAGAGCATTCGACAGAGTAACCCATACAAAATCAATATTTAAGATTGACAACACGTTTCAAAATAGTTTACTCACAATAACAGATTGAACTTTCTCGACTCTATTAATTTCTTTCATCCTTCTCAACACGGCTTCCGTAAAAACCTATCTTGTGAAACGCAATTAGCTATTTTTGTCCATGACCTGCACATGGCCCTTGATTCTAACCTTCAAACTGACTCAATCTTCCTAGATTTCGCGAAAGCCTTCGACAAGGTTCCCCACGAGCGCTTGCTACTAAAACTTTCTTGGTTAAATTTGCATCATAACATACTGCAGTGGATAAAAGAATTTCTGGCAAACCGTACCCAATTTGTTCACGTTAATAATCAAACCTCTAGGTCTCTTGCAGTAACATCAGGCGTCCCGCAAGGATCAGTTCTTGGTCCCCTTCTATTTTTAATATATATTAACGACCTACCAACACAGGTCTCCTGTAACATTCGCATCTTTGCCGATGACTGTGTTATCTATCGCACAATCAGTAACCCCTCTGATCAACTAACTCTTCAAAGAGATTTAACTTGCGTCCAGGACTGGTGTAACCAATGGCTCATGGAACTAAACCCCGATAAATGCAAACTCATGTCATTTCATCGAAAACGTAATCCTCTCCTGTTCCCTTATACAATTTCGCACGTCACGATAGCATTAACACAGTCTTACAAATACCTAGGCGTAACGTTGTCTAACGATCTAACCTGGAACGCGCATGTCACTAGAGTGATATCATCTGCTAACAGAAGCCTTGGTTTCCTAAAACGTCATCTACGTCTAGCGCCACCAAACCTAAGATTGCTTGCATACAAGTCACTCGTACGCTCTAAGCTGGAATATGCCTCTGCCATCTGGAGCCCTAACCAAAAATATCTAACAAACTGTCTAGAATCAGTGCAGAATCGTGCCACAAGATTCATCCATTCATGCTATTCATATAATGTCAGTATATCATCGTTAAAAGCAGAATCCGGCTTAACAAGCCTGACTTGTCGGCGTCGTATCGCTACTATGTACTTATTTCATAGGTTTTTTTACAGCTCACTTCATCATCCACCCTACATCAGCCCTCCTGCACGCATTTCTCTCCGCATTGGTCATCCCTTTCAAGTCGCCCGTCCACGTACGCACACTACCACGTTTGCCACATCATTCTTCCCACGTTCAGCCTCGGACTGGAACGGCCTTCCACACGACATCGCCGCAATCACCTGCCCATCGACGTTTTTGAACTGTATAATTAACATATTTACCAGCGAGCAAACTTGTACCTAACATCTTTCCCTTGTGTATATAATTTATTTTAATAGCTACCCACCCCTTATGTAATACCCCCAATCCTGGGGGCCTTTAAGGTAATAAAGGGAAGTGAAGTGAAGTGAAATATGATTTGAGTGTTATCTTCTGGGCAGCCATCTGTTAAAATTAAAGTTAAGAAGTCTAGATTGGTCACTGTAAGTTCTGGAGTTCCTCAGGGAATGTACTGGGTCCTCTTCTATTTAATCTATCTGCCAAGTCATGCGAGTGTCCCGATTATGTTGTTCACCGACGACTGTGTTGTTTATAGCACAATTGAGACTCAGGATGGTCAAGTTAAACAACAACCCTAAAAAATTCGGAATTGGTGTGAAGCTCGGCAAATGATTTGAAATCCAGAAAAAACAGTAATAATATCTGTAGCTAGAAAAAGAAAACCCCTCGATTGTGACCACCAGATTGGCGACACTAGGCTCAAGCGTGTCGTGAAATACGAATATCCCGGGATTTTGTTTGCTCCTAATCTGCGATTGAATCCACGTATTGATTATATCTGCTCTCAGGCATTGCGGCACTAAGGCATCGCACAGTCTCAGGCGTCACCTTTATCGTGGCCCTCCTGATATAAAATGCTTAGCTTAAAGGCCTTTGTAAGAGCAATTATTGAATATTTTAAAATTGTATGGTACCCTTACACACAGTAGAACTGCAATAAAATAGCAAGGGCATAACGACTCAGTGTTAGGTTTATCTTCATTGACTTCGACGGCATTTTTCTGTTTCTGAACTTTGTCAAAAAGCGGGCCTTGAAATTTCGGAAGTTAGGACAAAGATGAGGAGACTGAAATTTCTTTTTCAGTTAATGCATAAACAGTTGAAGCTAAACCATACAGCCTTTTTTTCAAGTTAATGCACAAGAACATTCCGGACATGGTCATAGCATGTATACAACACTACTTGCCCCATGTAATAACTGCTTTAGGTTCAGTTACTGCCCTCGTGTTATTGAAAAATGGAACAAGTTACCTGAATCTACAGTCCGATATTGATGGCGACGTCACCATCAACGTACACGTGAAGCGGAACCTACACATATGCTGTAGGTACAGCTCAAAAGGGAAACGTCAAAGCAGGGCTCGACGTTCTCCTCCGAAGTCCATTCTGCAAGTTCAACAACATCCTGGTCAACCCAGAGACCTTCGAATGTCTCCCAGATCAAGGGGACATATATGAAGATGAGGTAGAGAAGCTGACGGATGTCCACCTAAAAAGGTGATGATTTGAGCTTGTTGATTTCTATTTTAGACTGTATGGTACAGCGCAAAGCGGGACAGGGGACACAGGTAAAAACGAGGACAAGCGCTTACTGCCAACTGACATTTTATTGCCTGATATAAAGTGTTATATATAGAAAGCAGAAGGAAACTGACATAAAAAAATATATATGTAAGAAACAAACAATACAGACAGAAAGAAATAGAGGTGAGAAACATAAAGATGCCATCACCGCTCACTGTTCGCGCTGCCATTGTCTAAGAATGCCATCTCCCTTTGTCATAAAGCCAAGGACGGCTTACTTATGCACTGGCATGCGTCACGTGCCTTGCTAGCCCATTCAACGATGATGTGCGTTCGATCATCCCCATGTGTAAATATTACTTCTGTTTTTTCCAAACACAGGGGTATATCCGCATGCGCTGCAATGCAGGGCTGAGAAACCTTCCTTTCCATTCTTAACATTATTCGCATGTTCATGCGGACGATCGTTCAGACACCAACCTGTCTGGCCTACGTAGCGTGCGCCGCATTTCAAGAGGATTCTGTACACAAACCCCTGTACGCTATCCACGTAATGGTTGCAGTGCTTGACTTCCCACTGGGCTTTTTGTTTCTTGATAGGTGTGCTTTTCCTTGATATCATATAGAGATTGTGTGGGACAAAAAACGCTACACGTGCACCAACCCACCCACCGACCTTTTAAATCCATGGGGGATTTGATGCTTGTATGGAATCACCACGAAGTTACGGTCCTATTCTATGGGCTACTCTTCGGTGACCATTGGCTTCGCTTTTGATTCCTTCTTTTCCTGCTCATTGCCTCAGCTACTGAGACGAATAATCTGTCAGGGTAGTCCGAGCCTTTCAGGCGTGTAACTTCTGCTTGAAAACTGTTATTTAGTGTGCGGTGGCAAGACTGGTCTAAAGCTTTATAGAAGCAGGCTCTTTTAGCTCTTTTTACTAGTTTACTGTGTGCAGATGAGAAGGGCAGGTGTGGTTTGTGCGCACTGAGTTCATATGTTCAGCAAACATGATCATTAGAAAACACGAGCTTGAGGTCAAGGAAACAGAGGGAATCATCTTGTGGCATTTCATCTGTTAAACCAGGGGGGATAGACATTCCTCAAATATACTGACTAGTTGTTATGAAGCGGAAAACAACTCCGGCACGCCACACTGTAAGACTACCAAAAAGTCGTCTCCGTATATGAAAGTTCCTTTGTTCCTTCTAATAGTTGCTGTAAGGTTCTATCTAATTTTTCCATAGACAGGCCTCCAACAAAGCCGCAATACAAGACCCGATGGACAAACCTTTGTTCAGAAGATAGATTTCGTCACTGCATTCCACGTATGTGGATTCAAGGTAAAACAGCACCAGATTCAAGAGATTTGCCGCGCTTAACCCTGCTCGCTTTTTAAAGACAACCTAACGGAAATCTTTAATGAATTCTCTGACGCATTCCAACAGCGTATTGTGAGGGAGCGCGTAATAAAGGTGCTTAATGTTGATCGAGATTGTGACAAGGTTGCGATATTCATCAAGCTTAAGGAAACTGATCACCTCTTGGGAGGTATTAATCAAAAACAGGTCTTCTGCGGTTAATGACTTCAGATTTGCTTGCAGGAACAACCCCAATTCTTTCTGCCACGCTCCTCTTTACAAAACGATGACTGAAAAGGGAACACAAGATTCATGACTGTTTGTAGAAAAGAACATGTCCAAACTCGCCTTCTTGCTTTTTCGACTCGTTTTTCCAAAGCGTGTAAATTCATATCAGGGCAAAGTTGCTTCGCCCTAGCCTTCACTTTTGATAAGTTCGTACGGGTACATGAGTGAAATACTGAGCTAATGGAATTCTAGGCGTTTTCTTTTAACAGGTCAACCGTTAAGACAGCAAACCGTCACGCGACGTTTACCTGGATTGTGTGCAGCGGGTTGTGTGCAGAATCAGCTTGAAATACAGTTCATGGTACGTAGGTTAGACAGGCAGGTGTTTGAAAGATCGTCTGCGCGAACATGCGAATAAAGTTAAGAATGGAAGTGAACGTTTCTTAGCCCTGCACTGCAGCGAAAGTGGATGTACCCATCTGTTTGGAAAAAGAGTAATCTGCACTGTGGGAGTTCCACTCTGCGTGCGGCTAGTGCTGAAGGCAAGCTCCGGATCTAGCCCCACGCAGTCACTTCGTGGTACTCCCAACCCGTAGCGCGGGAATCGCGGCTACGCTGGGTTCGAACGAATAAGGCAACCAGCGGCGTCAACGGTGATAACGTTTATTGCAATTAGCAATAATGAACACTCGCAGAGGGACGTCCTCTCAGTAATAGTAGTAAATAGGCTTGCCTCGTTGTCTGGGTGGGTCAGACAAACGAGGTCACTCACGGGATGCGGCAGGTGCTTTCGTCCAGGCGGCAGGTGTCCGGCGTCCCAAGAGAGCGAGTCTCCCCCGGTGGCGCGCTTTTATGCTTTTTTACCTTTTTGCGAGGGGAAGTCCTCCTCGCACGCCGGATACGTTTCCCTTTCCCGTGAGCCGCGTAGGGGAAGAGGGGTACGCGCGTCATCAGAGCGACGGAGAAAGGGAGGGCGCATAGTGCCTCTCTCCCATGTCTACGCCGGCCCGACCCTTCGCCACGTGGGAACGGGACGCCGCGGGTACGTGGGAGGAAATGGAGGCGGGTGCTCCCCACATCCTCCTCCCCTTAAGAAGGCCCTCGGACGCAAAGAGTCAGACGCCGCTTTATTGGTCAAGAATGGCCCAGAAGCCGGTCTCCATCTCCTGGAGCTCCTCCGCCGCCTCCTTGTTGTCGCTGTCGGCTACCGTCGCAGCATCTTCGCTCGCTGTGCCAGTCGTCGTCTTCGCGGCTGGCTGCTCCGCTGCCGGTGGTTCCGCCGCTGGCTGCTCCGCTGCTGGTGGCTCCGCTGCTGGCTGATTTGCCGTCCCAGCAGCGGTGCCTGGGTGTCCGGTCGCCACGTGGAGCAGCCATTCCGCGAACTCGTTCTCGCGGGCCGCTCGGGCCAGCATGACCTGGACCGCTCCGTTTGGTGGTCGTGGCTGCGGCGGTGGCGTACTGGTTGCTCTCGTCCGGAGCCGGTGCAGGGCCCATTCGGTCGTGGCTCTTGTGGAGGCGGACCGCGCCACAGCCCCACATCCTTGTACCCGCCGGCAGGGGCAGGCAGGCGCCCTCCGCCCTCCGGTCGGCATCGCGTAGGGTCAGGCCCTGGAAGAGCCGGAACAGCCGTTCCGGAGGCGTTCCGATTCGGGCCCTCTCCTGCCGGCGCCAGGGTCGGTCTGATACATAAGCGGCTGGCGGGTCAACGCCATCCTGTGATGTCCAGGTAGCCACGTCCCGGGTGCCGCGGCTTGGCTGCCTGGGGTTCGTTGCGTCGGCTTCTCTTGGTGGCCCTGACTGGGCCTCGGGCGGAGAGGTGAGGCGGCGAGGTGATGGGTCCCCGAGGAAACGGTGACGTCGTCCGCGATGGGCTGGCCCTGCGGGCGTCCGGGGTGAGGCCTGGCGACGCCCCTGGTGGTTCGATGGCCCTCGAGGGGACACCTCAAATGGTGGGTGTCCCGCCGCCGAGTCGTCTCGGCGGCGCTTAGAGTTGGCGTCGTGGTCCATCTGCGTGGTGAAAGTCGGCACAGATAAGGTTAACGCTCGCATTGCGCGTAACGCCTTGTACTCCGCCGGAAACATCAAACGGGCCCGGCAGTGCCGGAGGGTTTCCTCTTGCTACGCAAGTTGTACCGCGGCGGCAGGCTCGTCGTTCGGTTCTGGCTGCTCTCTCTCACCGACCGTCGTTGAAGGAGGGTCTGGCTTTCATCGCACTGCTCATCACGCGGCACGTAGCGTTTCAGGTCGCATACATGTACCGGCCCGCCGATCGGCTTTCCTTTCATGTTCTCGAGCCGGTAAACGAGCGAGGAAACCTTCTCTCGCACTTGATACGGCCCTGTCCACTTCGGCGCCAGCGAGGCAGCGAACTGTTTGCTAGAATCGCTGAGAACGTGCTGGCGTCGAAGCACCAGATCGCCCACTTCATAGCGGACGCTCCGATGCGAGCGGTCGTACTGCGCCTTCTGTTGCGCCCTAGCAGTGCGAAGATTACTGCGTGCTTTGTGTAAAGCTTCTGTCATCTTGGCACGTAGGTGCGTCGCGTATTCAGCTCGTGCTGCCGACGCGACCGATATTCAGCTGCGATCCGCGAGAACTCTATCCATTGGATTCGGCAGCTTTCTCCCCAGGTTGAGAGAAGAAGGCGGATACCCAGTCGAGCGGTTCACTGTCGATCGCAATGCAAACCCGATCTCTGGAAGGTAGGTATCCCAGTCCTTATGTCTTTCAGAGAACGCGACAAGCATGTGCTTAATGTTGCGATTGACCCGTTCAGTGGGGTTCGACTGAGCATTGTAAGTTGTCGTTTTCTTGTGCTTAATGCCAAGTGCAGCGCAGGACTCGACGAAAACCTTCGCGGTGAAGTAGGACGCGTTGTCCGTTATCAACTGCTCCGGAAAGCCAAATCTAGTGAAAACCTCGATCAACTTATCCATGATCACTCGTGCCGTCAGTTTTCGCAAGGGGAAAAGTTCGACCCATTTACTGAAGTGATCTGTGACTACGAGCAAGAATTTGTTCCTGCTCGGTGTGGTGGGATACGGTCCCATGACGTCATACGCGGCGATTTGCCAGGGAGTCAGGCTGTCGATAGGCTGCATGAGGCCGGGTGGTCGTCCCCCTCGGGGCTTCACGCTTTGGCACACATGACATGAGCGGGCGTAGCGCATCACGTCCCGTTTCATGCCTGGCCAGGTAGCGAGACGACACAACTTAACGTAAGTCTTGGGGCCGCTCGCGTGCCCAGCGATGCACGAGTCGTGAAAGTAGCGTAGCAGTGCTCCTCGCAACGCGCGCGGTATCACCACCTTAAACGCCTCACTTGTGTCGTCCTCGGTGCGAATATACCTCAGCAGGATGCCGTCGGAATTCAGCAGATAAGAATCGAGCGCGCTCACAGCATTACCAACTGTTCCCGAGCGCTTAGCACCGACAGCAATACCAGCTGCCTCCATGTGTGCGGCGGCCGCGCCACCCTGTTCCCGGAGCTCGTCGAGCACTTTTCGACAAAACGGGTCCTTTTGCTGAGCCTCGAACAGCTCCTCTCTGCAGAAGACGACTCCTGCGGAACCGACAACATCTACGTGGTTCACGCTCTCGCCCAGGATCGACGGTTGTTCCGCGTCCCTTACTTGGGCCTCTCCATCGCCTCGGACTTGCGCTCGCGAAAGTGCGTCAGCTGCGGCATTGCTTTTTCCTTTGCGGTAGCGCACGGTGAAGTCGTAACGCTGCAGCAGCAGTGCCCAACGTGCCAGGCGGCCACTGGGCTCGCTCAAGCGCCTCAACCAAGTGAGAGCCATGTGGTCAGTCTCAATCTTGAATGCCACTCCATCGACGTAATAGTCGAACTTTCGCAGAACGAAAACTATCGCGAGGCACTCCTCTGTCACCGATTAGTTCCTTTCGGCCGGCGTCAACGAACGACTCGCGAACGCAACCGGTCGGAGAGTGCCTCCGTGCTCCTGAAGCAAAATTGCACCTAAGCCTAGGTCGCTTGCGTCTGTTTGAATCACAAACTCCCTATTCAAATCGGGCAGCTGCAATTCGGCCGTGTCAGCGAGCACCTTCGTGAGGCCACGCGCCGCCTCCTGCTCTTGACCTCAAGTCCACCGTTCGTCTTTCCTCAAGAGCTTCGTCAAAGGCGCTTGCACTGTCGCGCAGTCTGGAATGAATTGGCGATAAAAGTTCACCAATCCCAGAAAGCGCCTTAGTTCGCCGATATCTTTCGGCGACGGGTACCTCAATATAGCCTCGAGCTTATCCTTACTCGGCAGGATGCGGCCGTTGTCCAGCGTGAATCCCAACAGCGCTATTCTGCTCGCAGCTATCTGAGCTTTGTTCGGGTTCAGCGTGATACCCGCGGATCTCAGCCTGTCTAGGACGTCTCTCAAGTGGCGCAAGTGCTCCTCGAATGTTTTCGAATAAACCACTATGTCGTCCAGATATGCGAGGGCATGTTGCCACTTCGCGTCTCCTAGCACTCGGTCCATCAACCTTTGATAAGTAGCGGGAGCTCCGACCAAACCAAAAGACATTCTTTTAAATTGAAAGAGCCCCCGGTGACAAGAGAAAGCCGTTTTCTCTTTGGCACGCTCGTCCATTTCGACCTGAAAGCATCCCCGACTAGCATCGAGCGCTGTAAAGTACTTCGCCCTGCCTAGGTTAGACACTAAAGAGGAAATGGAGGGTAGAGGGTACGCATCCTTCTTCGTAACCTCATTCAGCCTGCGGTAGTCTACACAAAGGCGATAGGTATCGTCCTTCTTCGGGACTAGAACTACCGGGAAGCCCCATGGGCTGTTCGACCTTTCCACCACGCCTGTGTCGATGAGTTCGTCTAAGGCGCTATCAAGTGCTTTCCGCTTAGTCAAGCTAATCGGCCGAGGATTACATTTCCATGGCGCAGCGTCACCCGTGTATATCCTGTGCCTGACTAGCGAAGTGCGGCCCGGACGGTCAGTGAAAATCGCGTCATATTCGTACAACAGCGACGACAGTCGTGCCCGTTCTCTCTCCGGCATAGTGACCTCTGACAAAAGCGGGTGCGTTACTTCTCGCAGAACAGTGGCGCACTGTTGTGCCACCGTGTCTCTCTCATCGCCTGCGCCGATTACGGTTCGCTCGCTTGGCTGTGGCCGGGTGTGGCCCACTCGCGCTGCGCCCGGAGACTGTCGTGTCTCCGCTGCCACGGGCGCTTTTGCGAAAAGCTTTAAAGCACCCGTTCCGTTCTCTCGGTAACCTCCATTGCCGATGTCTATTACAATGCCCGACTTGACGAGAAAGTCTCGACCCAAAATAACAGGCACTGATAAACCCGGGAGATGTACGAGGCGTTGTCGCATGACGCGTTTCTCCCGACGGATCACTCACCTAGCTGCACTGCTGGATTGTGCTGTGCCGGAAGCAAGTCGGAAGGTGGTGCCATTATCTCTCAAGCGGATGTTGTTCTCGCGGAGATGATGCAACACCTCGTCACCAAATAATGAAGCGCTTGCTCCGGTATCCAATAATGCACCGAATTTCTTTCGGGCTATCGTTAGCTCGATGAACGGTGCGTGCGAGTCCGCAACACCTCCTATGCGACAAGCCGAAGGCGCAAGTAATTTGATACCGTAATTTGATGGCGCCCGTGAGGTACACGACCGAGAAGTCGTCTAAGTTTCGCAGGAGGTTGTTGGTTATGCCATCGGAGCCCGGGGCGAGACGGCCGTTTAGTTCGTGGAGAGCGCGGCGTACCTCGTTGGCGGAAAATTCAGTATCGAGGAGGGTGTTGTCGGTAGCTGTGTAATCGGGATGCAGGGTCGGCGGGCCTGTGGGTATCGGCAGGTACTTATGTACAAGGGTCTTGACGACGTCATCCGGCGAACCGGTGCCTTTGGCCTAGTGAAGGACTTTGGGGAGCCAGTGTCGCTGGTCTGTGCGGGTGTTGTTATCGTCGAGCAGGTGTTTGAGGACGTTGCACGTCTTCCCGTTGCGGACCTGTCCGTCGACCGAGTTACACACCTCGTCCCATTACTGTTTGGATAGGGTGCTGCAGTGTTCCCTTATGGTCTTGTTCAGTTCTGCAATGCGTTTGCGGAGCCTGCGGTTGAAATACTGGCTCTTCCATAGTGTCAGTAGAGACTTTTTGGCCTCGAGCAAGTGGGCGAGGTGGCTGTTCCTTTTTTCGGTTTGCATATCCGTGCTGAATGTTTTCGTGGCCTTACCGACGTTGGCCTTGAGCTGAACCGTCCACGTATCGGGGTTTAGGGCAGTGTCGGGAGGGAGTCATGACCCGCGAGTCTTGCGAAAGAGGTCCCAGTCGACTCACGTGGACGACTTGGGCTTCCTGACGATGCTGGGTAAGTGCACGGCCAGTATGGGAGGGTCGCTGCCAAGATCATCTGCAAGATTGAAACAGCGGGCATCGGCTGTGTTCTTCACGAAGCAGAGATCCGGGGTGGTGTCTTTGTGCGAAGAGGTGCCGATGCGGGTAGGGAACGTCTTGTCTGTCACTAGGGTGAAATCCAGGTCGTTCGCATGCTGCCACAGCGTGGTGCCCTTGGGATTGTCATACACGTAAACCCAGGTGCCATGTGCAGCGTTAATGTCACCAGCTATCATGAGTGGGTTTGAGCCTGCAAGACGGATGGCTCTCTGGAATAGGCGTCGGAAACGTTGACTCTTTTGTCTGGGGCTGCTGTAGACGTTGAGGATGGGAGAATGGGAGAATCGCGTGGGAGAATCTCCGTCATGACGTTTCCACCTCGGACGTGCCGAGGTCATACGCGATGCAGGTGAGCTTTTTAGAGACCCGCGTGGCAGTACCATGTCCTCCTGCGAGGCGTGGTAACCACTCGTAACCGGTGAACATGGCGGTATGTGTTACAGTTTCTTGCAGCAGGATTACGCGGCAGGCCGCACCTTTCTTACAGCGACGCTGTATATGGGCAGTTTCGAGCAGACAGTCGTCCGTAGACAAAAAAATCGTCGGTCGATCCCGAAGATAGTTCAATACCGGACTGACCCTCGGAAGTGAAGCAGGCTGCAAGCACTCCGCCAACTTACAAAAATAAGTTCATTACCTGGGGTCCAAATACAACCCGTATCAGATATTAAGCTCACAGGAACAGATACTACATTTTGACCAGCGTCGGCCATGTCGACGTTTGCACCGCGCTCACATGGTCAGCGTTCCCAAACACTTGCGCGTCTCCTTTCCTTTTCTTCCGCTCTCCTGTGGTAGAGGTCCCCTTGGAACGTCACGCGTGTCTGGTTTTCTCCGGCTTGTCGGGATAACTCTCCCTTCGTCCAGGCGAATGAATATAAAAATAACCGTAAATGGCTCCGTAACTATGTTCAAAATCTGTGTCACCTCTTTCGTATTTTACTTACATTGGCATGAGACATTGCTCATGGGAGTAAGACATTTATTGTCTTACGCGACGCACGCATTTAATAACATTGGTGGTAGACGAATTTAATGAAAGAGGTCATACGAAAATGTATGTGCCTACCGATTGTCACAATGACCACCATTCAAGACAATAAATGCGTTTGTACCTTTGTTAAAAATTCTATGTCTCCCCTGTGTCATGTGCTGAGGTCAATCTTATTCGCTGCTGTTTACGTCAATGTGAACTTTTCCTCAACGAATGAGTCCACCGTGTTGATTGAACTTTTTCCTAACGTAAATTTTGACATCTCTAATCTTCATGTAGGTATTAGGCGCGGAAAATTTGAGCTGCGTCCTCTCGTGTGTGGTGCTACCTGGGGGCAGCTCCGCGTGCGTGCTCACTATGTGAAAGGTGCTCGGCGCGGTTGGTCTGCCCCTTCTGCTCGAGTTTCCAAATCTAGTCAGTTTTCAAGTTTGCATTACAGGGTACACTATTCGCCGGAAGATCGAGCGGATGGAGTCGCTACCTGGCAGGCCATCAGAAGTGCGCGTTGCCTCTCAAGCTCCGTGTTTGCCATCAGCGTGCCCACGTGCCTGTGGCGGAGTGGAGAACACCGGGTTCTAATGTGAAGGTCGTAAGTTTGAATGATTTTCCAGTCTACTACATTTTGAGGCTTGTAGCGGTGCCTGACACCAGCAAAAATGCCCAGAGCAGGTGGAACTATACCTGTTCCGGTGAAGCCAATTAGGAAGACCCACTAAGCCTTAATATAGTCAGGAATTCTGGACATTCGTTCCGTTTCCCTTTTTTGCCACCGCGTGGCCCCCGTATCGACCTTAAATACCTGAAATTTGCGCCATGACGTATGCCATGACGCACAACTAAAGAAAATACAACAAAGACAAGCACACCCTGAAACTGTTGCTCCAGCTCGGTACTGCGAAACGACAGGACGTGCGCTAACTGTAAACTGAATTTTATTTCAGAAAAGCACGGCACTTATACCGGCTCAAACGAGTGGAAATCGTTGCACGCGCAACCCAGCATTTTCCAGATAGGCCGTTTCCTTTCTGCTCACAGTAATCGACGGAGCGCTGGCGCAGTTGACACTGGCGGCAGCAGCGGCAAGGAACGCGCATGTTTAAGACGCTTCTCTGATAATTACAGGCAGCCCGGAGCTTCTGATTGCCATTTCGTCTACGTCAACGTGCGTTGGTCGATGGGAAGCGGAATTTTTCGTCCTGCATCGCTACCACCAGCGGACGCGCCCCCAGTCGGACCAAGCTATAAAGGACACACTGCAGCCTGTAACTGTCACTCTGGCGGCAGCAGCGGCAAGGAACGCGCACGTTTAAGACGCTTCTCTGGTGATTACAGGTTAGTTACTAATTTGTTTTATGATATTCTCCTGCACATTCTTGCTGCTGCTGCCGCCACCGTCACAAAAGGTGCTGTCATGCCATTAGAAAAAGTGTTCACTGTGTGGTGTGCAATTCAATGAATCTGATTTCAAAAAGGATTGTAGTGGCTGTGGACATATGTATCACACGCAAAAGTGTGCAGGGATTTCTGATGCTACAATTAAAGCTAAGGGGGAGCAGTACCGTAATGCGTGGCGCTGTACAACTTGCAGACGTTCAAAGGGTCTTGCTCCGCCACCCGAAAAAGCTGATAATGACTCAGATGCGCATAATGTTCGAACAATGTTGGTATCCATAAACGAAAAATTGGAATACCTTCTGCCCCTAAAACAGACGGTTGAAAGGGTTGAAGACACGGTCCAGTTCATGAGTGAACAATACGACGAGCTCTTAACGAGAATAGAAAAGAATTAACGTGAAGTAAAGGAACTAAAGCACAGAATAGAAAGGGTTGAGGCCGAAGACAGTGAAATGATGCAGCTGAAAACGGAAGTGGAAGATTTGGATTGGAGAAGTAGAAAGCTTAACCTAGAATTTCATGGAAATAAGCCGGTGCAGAATGAAAACTTGCTTGTTGAAATAAATAAGCTTACTGTGTTAAACAACTTGCCGCAGCTTCTGGAAAATGATATAGTGGCCTCCCATCGCCTGCCTTCAAAGGCACATAAGACACCGGGTATAGTCTGTCGTTTTGCCAATCAGGCTATCAGGGATAAATGGTTGCAAAGCACGAGAAGACTTTCAAGCGAAAATGACGGTGTTCTTTTGTCGGAGAAGTTTACAAAAAGGACACGCACCTTCTTGTTCGAAACTAAGCTCTGGGCCAAAACTAACAACTGCAAGTAGGTGTGGTACAACAACAACAAAGTTCTCGTGCGGAAAACAGACGAGGCAAACGCGGTTGTCATTTATCATTCTAGCGACCGCGAAAAACTTAGTAAGACAATCAGCTGAACTGAAACACTGCTATGGCAAATATACCCAGTACGTGTTATGTATTACCGCACACTTTTTACTAGTCATTTAGAGCCAACATTTCGCAAGTCTCAAATGTTTTCACCTAAACATCCGATCTTTTGCTAACAAGGAAAATGACCTACAACTGTTCATTGAACAAACAAAAGAATCATTTATGTTATTAGGCTGACGGAAACATGGTGTACTGATGACATAAATATTTTCCGGCTTCCATTATATAATAGTTTCTATCTGAATCGACGAACCGGTCGTGGGGGTGGGGTGTGCATTTTAAGTAGAAAATCATTAGAGTGTCAAATATTGAATGAGTTTTCGATGGTAACTCAGGATTATGAGTTATTGACTGTAAAACTTCATAACACAGTGTTATCTGTTTGTTGTCGCCCTCCAAGTGGTTTTGCTGCACATTTTCTTGAATCTTTAGATAATTTTCTTGCGTTCATTAATGACATGAAGTTAGACATAATTTTTGGTGGGGACATCAACATTAACATGATGAAACATGATTCACGAGAATTGAGGCTTAAAACGCTATTAAAATGCAATGCATGCTGGAATAATATAAAACTACCTACCAGAGTGACCAAGAATACGTCATCTCTACTCGACGTATTCATTACAAATATAAATCCAGATTCATTTAAAGCTGGCGTATTCGTGCCCGATTTGAGCGACCATATGACAATATTTTTATGTTACAAGGGTCATCTACAGAATAAGGAATCACAGTCGACGCACCTTATTCAACCCATAACTGAACAAAATCTTTTTATGTTTCGTACCAATATCCTGCAAACAACCTGTAATACTGTATTTGAATCTAAACATGCAAATGGCGCTTATGAATCTCTTTTTAGCCTCTTAAAACCAACATACGACGCTTGTTTTCCGTTGAAGTGCGTAAAACAGAAAAATAAAATACGTAAGTCATGGATTACCCGTGAGCTATCTGTTCGAATACGCAAGAAGAATGCTTTATATGCTGAATTCATAAAGACCAAAGATCTAGAACTTTTCCGCCATTTTAAGAAAATTCGGAATCATCTAGATAAAAACATAAAAAAGGCGAGGCGCGAGCATTGTTTGAATGCCTTTAGTTCTTCGAATTCATCTTCAGATGCTACGTGGAAAAACCTGCAATCTCTGCTAAATTACAATGTTCCTCCTGAACAGATGCATAGTTTGAAAATAAGTAGTACCGAGGTAAAGCACAAAACACTTGCAGATACTTTTAACAAATATTTTGTTAACATTGGAGCACACTGCGCACCGATCAATGATCTTGCATACATTTCTCAAAACTCTAGTTCTATATTTCTTTATTCAGTGCACGAGGGCGAAATAACTAGTACAATTCTCAGCCTAAAAAACAGTAGTGCCAGGGATATTGACGGCCTTAAAGTTAAACCTATAAAATACGTTGCCGATCTTATATCTCAGTGCATTACTTATGTCTTTAACCTCCGTTTAAACGAAGGTGCCTTTCCTCATAGGATGCAGATAGCACGCGTCATTGCACTTTTTAAAAAAGGTGATAAGAACAATTTGGGAAATTACCGGCCATTATCAATACTTCCTTTGTTTTCAAGGGTTTTCGAAAAAGTTATATTAAGGCGGCTAACTGAATCTGAGCAAAAACAATATCTGCTAAATGACAGTCAGTATGGTTTCCGTAAGGGGATGGGCACTCAACTCGCTTTGCTAGCACAAAGAGAGCACTTACTACAGCATTTTGAGGAAGGCAAACTTGTTCTGGGCATCTTCATTGACCAATGAAAGGCATTTGATTGCATTAATCACAATCTTCTAATTCAAAAACTTGAACGCTATGGCTTTCGTAGCAATGTCGCTTCTCTTATACGTTGTCATCTAGAATACCGCCAACAAATGGTTGTCACAAATGGCTATCACTCAGATACACTACCTATCTCCTCAGGCGTCCCACGGGGTAGCATTCTAGGGCATTTTTTATTTAATAAGTATGTGAATGGCATTGTTAAAATTAATGAAAGTGTGAAATTTATCATGTACGCTGACGACACCAGCATATTCATAGGTGGTAACGATGTTGATGGCCATGTCGACGACGCTAATTTAGCGTTAGCAAAATTAGATGAATGGACACGTAGGAATAGCCTCCTGATAAATGAAAATAAAACGAAAGCTGCAATATTTCGAGCTAAAAACAAACATATCAATCAGCAAACTTATCTCAAGAAATGCAACACCTATTAAGATTACTTCCAGTATTAAAACATTAGGTATCACTTTTCATCAACATATATCATGGGATGCTCATGTGGATAGCGTGGCAAATAAACTTGCGCAAGTAATAGGTTTAAGACACGGAATTCGTCATGTACTTCCAGTGCAAACTATGATGTTAATCTATAATTCATTGGTTTCCAGCAAAATAATCTACTGCCACCTAATATGATGTGACACAACACAGGAAAACTTAAACAGGCTTCATAGGTTGCAGAAAAAGTTTCTTAGAATTGTTGAGGGCTTGCCCTATCACTGGCACACACAGAATCTTTTTGACAAGTACAACGTAATCTCAGTTGCCAAATTGTTCGACTACATCTTAAGCAAAGCATTTAAAAACAAAAAAATAAATAATAGCTCCTTTTTACAATGTTTAGCTAACCTACAAGAAAACACTTCTGCCCGCCTGACACGTAATACTATGCCCTGGAAAGTGAGAACTTATAAAGCAACGTATGGTCTAAAGACACTACAGAACAAATTACCCAGGTCACTTAATAGATTAAATAATGAACACGCTAAACTTAAAGATATAACATTCAAAGAACTTCGACAGCATTTTGATAAATTGTAGGCAGTTACTTTCTTAACTTTTCGTTTCTGCAAACCAAGTTTTTTTTGCCCCGTTATCCCTAACAGTGTACATGGTGAGGGAGTGGTTCCGTTTTCCTTCTTTCAATTTACAATGTGTGCTTTATCTGTTTTGTTTCTCTTTACCATCATTGTGTATGTATTACTGTTATATCTTGCAGATAGGTGAAACTGCATCTATGTTATTTCTTTTGTGACCACTCCGTCGTTGACTGTGATGCTTTATTGTATGAGTGAACTTCCAATTTGTATTTCTGTCTTGCCTTATTTTTTGTGTACGTGACATTGTACGCTCGGAATGTGTAATTTCAAATGTGACCACGTATTATGTGCCTTTTCTGGCTTTATGTAACTGCCCCGTGTATGGGGGGCCTACGTCTCTGTCAAGCTGTCGGTCATGACAGCTTTTACTGCCGGTCTCCCGTGTCGTGTGCTTTTACGGGACACAAATAAAGACATTATTATTATTATTATTATTATTATTATTATTATTATTATTATTATTATTATTATTATTATTAGTTTGCACCTTCTTTTGCAAACAAGCTTGCTTCTACAACCTCCCTCGTATCTTTATCAGTATTTGTAAACACGATTCCACAATCGTTAAATAGTGGCTTACACCTGCAATCATCTCAATGCACGGAGACATGTCCATCTCGATAAGAGTTCAATTTTTCGCTTGTGTTCCCTTAGCCTGTCATTGAGGCATCTGCATGTCTGCCCTATGCACACTTTGCGCCAGGAGAAAGGGAAGCGATACACGACACCTTGTGCGCAGGGCACGAGCAGCGGCCAATGGTTTTTCGTGCACCCTCGCCGCGTCTTTCTCAACGGATCGGTGGCTTTACATATACTTGATGGCTTATGTGGAGCAGTAAATACGAATACCATTTCAACTTGTCAGGCCACCTTTTTTAAACCATGTGATATCCCATGCATGTATCGCACAACCACCTTCTTTCTCCTTTCAGGGCTGCGCTCGCGCTTACCAACCACTTCCGCTAGTTTTTTTCAGCACATTTTCCGTCACTGATAAAAGTACGTGGACAGGGTAGCCTGCTTCCAGTAGCCGCCCTTTTTGTCTGAAAAACCTCCCAGGCATCCGGTGGGGGCATGATCTGCGGGGCGCATTCACAAAACAGAGGTTTGCGATTGCTCGCTTCAGCAACTTTGAAGTTGACGATGCATGCGGAAGCAGCATTTTTGTTTCTTTAGGGTGATATTCCCAAGCGCAATGATTGGTGGTCGAATTTAGTTTGATATCTGAAAACTGGATAGCATTATTATGAGGCAGCTCATGTGTAAGAACAACGTTGTTAAGACATTCACTGACCATGGCAACCACGTCATTCACTGTTTCAGTGTTATTTAAGTTGAAATCATACATCACGAGGTAGTCGTCCACGCATCTAAAGGTATTGCTACGGGATGGTATAGTATTTCCAATGACGAAGAGCCGAGCAGTAAGAAGACGACGACGACGATTGGAAGCTAGCGCGGGCTGTTGCCTCTTGGCCAACTGCGGCGTATTTCCTTGTAAATATACTTGTAAATAGCATTACGTGGGTGTCTTCCTACGTAACATATCTTGGTGGAGGTGGACGTTCCCTGTACCTCGTCACGGAGCTTCGCAGTGGACGGTACGTCGAGCCTTCCTTCTTGGTTTCCGGCGACGACAACCCGACTCCGGAAGCTCCGACACCTGCTGCCACTTCGACGACCTACATCACCCTCTCCGCTCCCCGTGATCCTGGGGTATTCTCGGCAAAATATGGGGAAGACGTCGAGGACTGGATCAGCCTGTACGAACACGTCAGCCGCAATAACCGGTGGGACCCTACTATCATGCTCGCCAACGTAGTCTTTAACCTCGGTGGCACACCTCGAGTAACGAAGATGAGCTGAACAGTTGGGATTCGCTTAAGCAAAAGCTTTGAGACTTGTTCGGCAACCCCTACGGTCACCAACTTGCCGCGCAGAAGGCGCTTTCCGGTCGTGTGCAGACGTCAACGGAGCCCTACGTCACGTACGTTCAGGACGTCTTGGCTCTATGCCGCAAAGTTGACGCACACATGACTGAGTCCGGCAAGGTCTCCCACATCCTCAAAGGCATTGCCGATGACGCCTTCAACTTGCTCGTATTTAACGACGTCGCGACGGTGAATGCCGTTATAAAAGAGTGCCGCCGCCTGGAATTCGCTAAAAGCCGACGTATCGACCAACAGTTTGCCCGTCTGCCCAACACCCCAGCGACATCTTCCTGTGCCGACGCTCCTCGTCCCAACAACACTGGCAATGTTACCAGGATTGTCCGGCGTGAGATCGAGGCCGCCTATCCGGCTGCGTTCGACTCCAGCCCCTCCCATGCACCTGCAGTCACTGTTTCCCTGATCCAGGCAGTTGTCCGCCAGGAGTTCGCCAACATGGGTATTCATACCATCTGCTCGGCCCATCGCCCTGATACCCACCCGGCTTCTTCGATTCCACCCCGTCCCGCACCTTCTTACCCACCACGTTTCCGCAACCCCTCTGAATGGCGCACTGCAGACGACAAGCCAATTTGTTTTCACTGCCATCGAATTGGGCACATTTCTCGGCACTGTCGCAGTCGCTGGAGTTCCCTGAACCAGTCTACATATACTGCCTACTCTCGCCCCCCAGGTGGCCTTTCTCGTCCCTATGCTGCCCGCTCAGATAATGCCGCCGCCGATTCTCCTGCGCCGAACTGCCCCTATACTCGTTCGCCTTCGCCTCAACGACGACAATCTCGCTCCCCCAGCCCCGTCGCTCCTATTCGCCGACTCCCTTCGGACGCCGCTCCCAGCCGGAAAACTAGACGATGCAGCGCCTCGAGTTGACGCTGCATTGCTCCCTACGCCACCAAATCCTCTCCTGACGTTGCCCACTCATCTGAACCTTCTTGACGTGCAAGTCGACGGTGTTCCTGTATCTGCTCTCATAGACACTGGGGCGCATTTGTCGGTAATGAGCGCTGACCTTCGTAACCGGCTGAGGAAAATAATCACGCCCACCACGACGCCTGTTGTCCGTGTCGCCGATGGCGGAACAGCCCCTGTAATTGGTAAGTGTGCCGCCCGCGTCTCCTTCGCCGATCGCTCCACTACTGTGCTATTCAGTCATCGCTCACTGTCCCCACGACATCATCCTCGGCCTAGACTTCCTCTCCGCACATTCTGCTCTCATCGATTGCTCCACCAGTACTCTCCGCCTCGACCTGCCTGTGCTGGATCCCGCTGAACAACACCCTACTCGCCTCAGTTCCGTCGACTTCGTTCGCTTGCCACCTTCAGCACTGACTTACGTTGACTTAGTGTCATCCCCACCAGTGCCCGACGGTCACTACATCGCGGCTCCTATGCAAGACGTCCTCCTTACGCACGGGATCACACTACCTCATACAGTTTTATCTATTACGGCGAATTGCGTCTGCCTGCCAGTGGTCGATTTTGGCTTGACGACACAAGTGCTGCCACGCGGGATGTCTCTGGCCCAACTTTGCTCATTCGAGGATCACTCTGTAGCATCGATTTCAGTAGACGACAATTCAACCGATCCTTCTCTACCATCGCAGTCGGCAACTTGTACCATCGCCAACTTACAGAAAATGATTGTACCCGACATGCCACCCGAGCACGCTCGTGCGCTCTACCGCGTTCTGATTTCCTGCCAAGATAATTTTGACATTAACGATCGTCCTTTGGCCCAAACAACAGCTGTTAAACATCGCATTAATACCGGCGATGCCCCTCCTATTCATCGCCGCCCGTATCGAGCATTACCGGCTGAGCGTCAAGTTATTCACACCGAAGTTCGCAAAATGCTTGCCAAGAACATTATTGAACCGTCATGTAGTCCATGGGCGTCACCTGTTGTGCTGGTAAAAAAGGATGGCTCATGGCGCTTTTGCGTGTATTATCGGCACCTTAACAGGGTTACCAAAAAGGACGTGCATCCCCTACCTTTGATTGATGACGCCCTTGACTGCCTCCACGGTACTCGCTATTTGTCCTCTATTGACCTTCGCTCCGGCTATTGGCAGATTGCCGTGAACGATGTCGACCGCGAGAAGACTGCCTTTGTAATACCCGACGGTCTTTATCAATTCAAGGTGATGCCGTTCGGCCTATGTAACGCTCCTGCCACTTTTGAACGCACGATGGACTCCCTTCTTCACGGTTTCAAATGGTCCACATGCCTGTGCTACTTGGACGACGTTATAGTCTTCTCCCCCACATTCGCTACGCACCTCGAGCGCCTCTCAGCAGTCCTGGACGTTTTTCGGCGAGCCGGTCTGCAACTCAACGCATCGAAGTGCCAATTCGGCCGTCGCCAGATTACCGTCCTTGGACATCTCGTTGACGCGAATGGAGTGCAACCGGACCCAGGCAAGATCCATGCTGTTACGCACTTCCCTGTTCCAAAGTGTGTCAAGGATGTGCGCAGCTTCATCGGCCTTTGCTCGTACTTCCGCCGTTTCGTGGAAAATTTCGCGGCCATAGCACGACCACTAACCGAGCTTTTGAAAAAAAGACGCCCCTTTCCAGTGGGGCGATAACGAGGCCTCTGCATTCTCGCTTCTAATCAACCTTCTCACAACGCCTCCCGTTCTGGCCCATTTCGATCCTTCTGCGCCTACCGAAGTCCGTACTGATGCCAGCGGTCACGGAATTGGTGCAGTACTGGCACAATGCCAGCGTGGCCACGACCGTGTTATCGCTTACGCCAGCAGGCTCCTCTCGCCCGCGGAGCGCAACTATTCCATCACTGAGCGTGAGTGTCTGGTCCTAGTTTGGGCGGTTGCGAAGTTCCGCCCATAGTTATATGGCCGACCCTTTTCCGTTATCACAGACCATCACGCACTTCGTTGGTTATGCTCATTGAAAGACCCTACAGGAAGACTTGGTCGCTGGGCCTTACGCCTCCAAGAATATTCCTTCTCTGTCACCTACAAATCCGGCCGACTACACAAGGACGCTGACTGCCTGTCTCGCTACCCGGTAGACGAGCCTGACGACGCCGACAGTAGTACCACCGACGCCATTTTATCTGTGTCTGCCTTCGCTAACATCGCCGATGAGCAGTGCCGAGACCTATAGCTGCGAGTACTCATCGAGCGTCTGCCCTCTACACCTACCGACGCATCCGTTCGCCGATATGTCCTCCAGGGCGGCATTCTGTACCGAAGGAACTTCCTCCCTGGTGGCCCTGATCTTCTTCTTGTCGTGCCAAAACATCTACGACAGACTGTGCTCTTTGAGATGCATGACGCACCCACTGCAGGACATATTGGGGTAACCCGCACGTACGACCGCGTCCGCCGCCGCTTCTATTGGCCTGGTCTCGCTCGCTCCGTGCGACTCTATGTTGCTGCCTGTGAACCCTGCCGGCGTCGGAAAACACTTCAGGTGCTACCTTCCGGTCATCTCCAGCCGATCACCGTCCCTGTGGAGCCGGCCTTTCGTGTCGGATTAGACCTCCTCGGTCCCTTTCCCACGTCATCCTCTGGGAACAAATGGGTAGCCGTCGCAACTGATTACGCCACCCGATACGCTATCGCGCGGGCTCTCCCTACCAGTTGCGCCACTGACGTCGCGGACTTTCTCTTGTGTGACATTATCTTAGTGCATGGTGGCCCGTGACAGCTGCTTACTGACCGTGGTCGTAACTTCTTCTCGAAAGTTATCGCCGATATTGTGCGTTCCTGCTCTATTCAACACAAGCTGACTACCTCATACCATCCTCAAACCAATGGCCTGACAGAGCGGTTAAACTGTACTCTTGCCGACATGCTGTCCAAGTACGTTTCGAAGGACCACCACGACTGGGACGTTGCCCTTCCTTACGTCACATTTGCTTATAATTATTCCCGGCACGACACCGCCGGATTTTCTCCATTTTATCTACTCTACGGTCGCGAACCGACCTTGCCCCTTGACACGGTACTTCCTCCTGCTGCGACCTCAACAACCGAGTATGCGCGCGACGCCTTCGCCCTCGCCGACCATGCACGCCAGCTTGCCCGTGCTCGACTGACGCAGTCGCAAACCACGCAGCAGCGTCAGTACAACGCCCGCCACCGCGACGTACAGTTGTCGCCTGGTGCACTCATGCTCCTGTGGTCGCCCTCTTGTCACGTCGGACTTTTAGAAAAGCTCCTTTCGCGATACACAGGGCCCTACCGCGTGCTGCGCCAGGTGACGCCTGTGACGTACGAAATTGCTCCGGTGAGCTCAACCTCGTCATCTACTCTGACATCTAGTGATGTCGTGCACGTCAGTAGGCTCAAGAGCTACTACACTGCTTCAGAGTCCGGCCTTTAGTCGCTCTGGGACGGCGCTTTTGCTGCCGGGGGTAGCGCTACGGGATAGTATTTCCAATGACGAAGAGCCGAGCAGTAAGAAGACGACGACGACGATTGGAAGCTAGCGCGGGCTGTTGCCTCTTGGCCAACTGCGGCGTATTGCCTTGTAAATATACTTGTAAATAGCTTTTCGTCGGTGTCTTCCTACGTAGCAGTATTTAAGAATTTTAGCGTTGCGACTTCTTTTTAGACGTCTGTCTAAAGAAAAAGTTTGCGCAAGGCAGGGCGCAGGCATGACCCGATACACACTCCTTCCTTTTGAAGATAAATGAGCACGTCACGTTCAACATAGGACACCTTAGATAAAACGCTAGAATCTCTAGGAACCTGCTGCATGAAATGCCTGTCTCAGTTCGGAATGCAATTACGCCAGGTATCTATGCAACCTTCAGTACATCGCAATAGGGCAGCTAGAGGCATGGAGTCGAACAAGTCGTTAATATCGATGGAGTAGGCTCATATGCCTTTGTATTGATTATTCTTAAGGTACTCTACTACCTCGTTAGAGCTTCTCACCATGAAAAGGTACTTGATACGAAAAAGGCTAAGCTTGCCTTGCAGAAAACTAGCCAGCACATTCTGCGTTGCACCTCCTTCGGAAACAATCACTCTAAACGGCGAATCTAATTTTTGAGTCTTTACAGAAAACGTGTCCTTTAAATGAAGGTCCTCATTTCTTAGGAAAACATTTCGCCAGGCGGGGAAGGTCAAATTAGGAACACAACCTTTTTCCTCCAGCTTTTTCTTTCTGCAGTGAGTCATCATCCCAGCGTTTCATTACCGAAGAAACTGCTTCTACAACCTTAAATTTGAACTGCCACTCATTGAGAACGACAAAGCCTTCCTCTTTGTCTGCCAACAACACGCATAACCCGCTGTCCCACAAGAACTGCTGTACCCATCGCACAGGCTGATAAATCGCCGCTTTCTTTCTACGAGATGGTAAATTGATGCACTCACCCACACAACGGTCACCATAATTGCCCGGTGCAGCCCTGACGACCCATCGAGCAAAAATGAGAGCAGCTCGGGAGCTGACTTCCCTGATACGGTGGCGAACTCGGGCCCAAGGCTGGGGACTTTCCCGAAAAAGGCAGGAAATCTTGCGAATCCTTATGGCATGGCCATAGAAAGGAATAAATCCGCCACACATTAGCTTGACTTCATGCGGAAGAATTGTAGCTCTGATTAAGCAGGAAAGCGCTCTGGATCTGCAGTTTGCAAGAACGATGAGCGACACAAGCCGTAAGTAACCGACACTATTTGACGTAACATGCCCCATTTCTAAAAATATGAAATTTTTGCCTACTTCAGCTGAACAAAGGCAATGGGGATGTCTGCTACGTGCATCCTATTACGTATGAAAACAGGGAAAATGCAATAGTGGCTAATTATTTGCTCAGCCTATAGTTGAGCTTGTGAATGATGATTTGGTGTTGCAGTGAAGCAACTGCTAATTTCTTTCGCTATGCTGATATCATCAGCCGCCACCAATTGTACCGCTATCGAATTTAACCTAAAGTTAATCAATAGTTAGAGTACCTGTCAACAATTTCTTGTTGGGAAAACAAGGAAACATGGCGATCAGACGAGGAAAGGCGAAACGTGGTAAGTGCTAACTGCAAGTTCAAATTTCGAAGTGTCTTGAATTCTTACAAATTCGTCTATTTTCATTTGTTTAACTTTGACTCAAGCAAGTTAGGGTTGAATTTTGTAAGCGCGACACTATAGTGTGATCCCGTAACGTATATGTTCTTTGATGATGGAGTTATGTAGAGAAATGAAAAGAAAAGTGTATGGCAAAGATATTATTATACTTCTCTCCGACTTTGACGCCGTAAATGATTGGTGTAACGAATGGTTCATTGAAATGAACGCTAATCAATGTAAATGTATGCGCATGTCATGGATTATTTTAACTTTATTTTTTATTGATACAAGAACCACGGAACCATTGAGGCATTATTGCGTTCGGCAAACATCAACATGGTGCGATGCACCCCAACCGCAGGTACCGAGTACTAAGCAATAATAGTTTTTAGAAACAATGAACATTCAAAGTACTCACATCTGGAAATGTACTGCTTAGCTTTAAGTGGATGGATTTTACGCGAGGAAACGTAATCCCAGACCTTCTGGTGAGCATACCCCCGTACGATTTTTGAAGATTGGATACACCAGCTTAAGTCGTAATCTGTTTCATTGTTCAAACAAAGAGATCACAGCAAACTATTTTTTCATTGCTAGTATACTTACAAAGCGGCCGCATTTACCCCGGACATACATTGCCGCGTCGAATTGAATTTTTCTGATGCATTAATATGCACACCGCAAAACGGATCCCACACAGGGCAAGCATACTACAAAACTGGTAAAACACGTTTAATACGCTGCTTCTCATATCCAGGAATTCTGGGCAAATTCTGTGGTACTTCACGGGAATGCACAAGCGTAATTCAATGGTCAAACTTAAAGTTATATTTCAATACATCCACGGAGGATCAACAATTTTAACCTGACTACGCAGAGAGGGTAGCCCCTTCTAGCAACGTATTTATGGCACTTAGCCGGTGGTTGGTTAAATCAGTGGGCTCACACGACAGGAGTCGACCATGAACTCACACGACGGCTCTGTTTTAACTGTGACGAACACCTTTGTTGGGAATATTTTCCGCTTTATAAGAAGGCCATTTTGCCTATTGACTCCTCTCTCACCAAACTTGCAAAATCAGGTACAGCTTCATCGTGCATCAAGTCATCTCTGACCAAACCTTGTGCACACAGGGTTGGTCATGGCGTCACGTGGTCGTGACGTCAAAGAACACAGTAACAATACTGTGAAAGGCAAAACTAGCTTTTATTGAGCGAACCTGTGCCCACAAATCAGACTACGCTTAAAGCACAACGAGAGCGGCGAACACAGTACGCGATCGTCGAAAATCTGATCAACGATTCTGGCAGCGGCGGTGGAGCGGACTGGACGTGTTCTGACTGCTTCGTCGTGTATTTACAGCTTCTGCGCAGAACACAAGCAAGAATGATCTACGCTGTCCTTCTTGGGTGCAGATGAACCTGGCCATAATCCCGTCACTATCTTCCATTGACGCCCCCTTCAAGCGAATGCATCGACACCACTCTACAACCTTTCGAGACACTGAATGTGCCTTCGTCCACATTATTCTGGCAGCGGCGGTGGAGCAGACTGGACGTGTTCTAACTGCTTCGTCGTGTAATTACAGGTTAGTTCTACATTTCAGAACTTTTCCGCTAGTCCTTGCCGCCGCTGCTGCCAGAAAGTGTCAGTGTTTTCCATTTGCAGAGAACAATTACCATGACGCGTGACGTTTGCCTTTCGTGCAAGAAGACAATCGGCAATGACTGAAATAGGATTACTTGTTACGAATGCGATTACATTTATCACGCAGAAAAGTGTTCTGGTACAAATTAAACATTCTTTAAAGGAAAGAATGAAGCTGCTCGAAGGACGTGCAAGTGTCCGACATGCTGCTCAGCAAGGGTAGCTCGGCTGCTGCGGACACCACGACAGACGAGAACGAAATTCAGGGTCCTACCGCACAGACAGGTAGCTCCAATAGTCAGAGTGTGAATGCACTTACCTCCAGACTGGATGACATGACTATACGTCTGGACCGTCTTGCGCAATTACCAAACCAGGTCATTGGCATGGAAGAAAGCATGAAGCTTATAAATTCCAACTTTGAATCTCAAATGTGATGAAATAGTGAAGGAAAACGCAACCTTGCGCGAAAGTAACGAGTATCTGAAGCGACAAAAAGAAGAGCTGTTCAGCCGTGTGATGTCCCTGGAGCAATATTCAAGGGGCAACAACATCGAAATCAAGGGTTTACGTATGACACGAAATGAGAACTGTGAATTACTAGTCCAGAAGATAGGAGAGCCAATTAGTTACCCCATTGATACCAAAGACATCGATGTTTGCCATCGTGTATCTCTTGCGCACAATACCACTGAAAAAAACATAATCGTTCGTTTTGCTTCAAGGAAAGTCCGAAATGAATTTTATCAGCGAGCGAAAAAAGCGCGGCTTTCCACGGATGCGCTGGCCTTTTCTTCCATCAGAAAACAGGCAATCTACGTAAATGAGCATCTCACACGTGAGAACAAGAAATGGTTGGCTGAGGCACTGAAGCGAAAAAGGGAAAAGAAGTGGATGTTTGTTTGGACAGATCAAGGTCAAATCAAAGCACGGAAAGCAACAGATAGCCCTGTTGTACGTGTTACTTGTGAGGCTGATCTTAGTCGTATCAGCTAGCTAGCAAATCACAGACATCATGGCGTACATGTCAGTAGACGATTTCAATCAAAAGACAGTTTCTGAAAACGTGCTACTGGGTGCACACTTCAATGCGCGCAGTTTACGGAAAAACCAGGACCAAATGCGTAATTTTATTAGCCTATTTAGCAAGAATTTCTCCTTTGTTGGCATATCAGAGACATGGTTGATGGAAAATGAAGTCGGACTTCACAATAAACCTGGTTACAAGCTAGATTCGAACTGCCGCGCAACCTACAACCAATCTGGCATCGCCCATGGTGGTGCTGCCCTGTACATAGACGATAGCATTACGTACAGGAGACGACACGATACTGAATTGAAGACACCTCATTGTGAATCAGTATGGATTGAAGTGGATAAAAGTCATTTGCAGCCGTCACAGAACCTTATTGTGGGCGTTATATATAGGTCGCCGTCTGCATTTTATCACGGCTTTTGCGATGACCTTGACTGTATATCTAATGCGTTGTTGAGTTCTAATGCTCGTGTGGTAATATTGGGTGATGTTAATATTGATGTAAGTGACATTGATTCTTCTTCTTGTTATGAATATGTGTCTTGTTTTACTAGTTATGGTTACTCATTGCTTGTAGACAAACCAACGCGTGTAACAGAACACAGTAGTACACTTATAGACCACGTGTTGTCTAACACTCCTGTTTGCAAATATGCGGAAGTTTTAGATGTTAGTATTACTGATCACTACCCTGTGCTTTTTGTAATGGCTGACTGCCTGAACTCAAGCAAGAAGTGTTTTACGCGGACATTATTTAACGCTGACGTACTTGCAAATAATGTACGCGCAATTGATTGGTCACGTGTATACTCTTCGAAAAATTCTGACAATAATTACGACATGTTTGTAGACATGTTTACTGAGGCGATCACCACCGCCTCCACCACTTACTGTGTGCGTAATAGACATGCAATCCCGCGAGATCCTTGGGTCACGGGCGCGCTCTTGCGTTCTATTAAAACGAAATATAACATGTATAGGAAATTAAAAAGGCAACCTTATAACACTTCCTTGAAGGACAGATACTCTGCGTATTCGCAAACTCTTAATAGAACAGTTTATGCAGCAAAGAAAGCTTATTTTAGCAATCGCATTGAACAGAACGGGAAGGATTCGAAAAAAAAAAAACTGGTCCCTTCTCAACTAGTTTCTAGGGCGAGACATAAAACCACATCCCCTAGAAAAAATGATATACAATGATGTTGTGTACACTACACCGGAAGGTATCTGTAATGCTTTCAGTGCCTATTTTTCATCCAACATTAACTCAACTAGTAAGGATTTTGATGCAACGTACATTCCACGTACAAATGCTTCTTTTTACCTTTACCCTACAGATGAGCTTGAGGTGGCTTCAGTTATATTTAATTTGTGAAACACAGCCTCTGGAATCGACAATGCTTCGGCGCATGTCGTTAAACTTGTAACTGACATCGTGTCACCAGTTCTCGCGCATATCGTCATTACTATATTCGTCACGGGTGTGTTTCCAGAACGGATGAAAATTGCCAAGGTGCTGCCACTGTACAAGTCAAAAGACAAGCATAGAATAGAAAAATACTGTAGAATTTCAGTGCTACCGTTCTTCAGCAAAATACCCGAAAAAATATTCGCGAGGCGCCTTAATGACTACCTGCACAAGCACAACATTCTTTATCGGCATCAATTTGGTTTTAGAAACGGCCTTTCCACACAAACTGCAGTCTCAACATTTACAGACCTAATTAGAATATCAATAGACAGTGGTTATCTGTTCGCGGGATTGTTCATAGATTTTGCGAAAGCTTTCGATTCCCTCAATCATTTTATATTCAGCGATAAATTGCTTCGTTACGGAATTAATGGAATACCTTTGACGTTAATTCGCAGTTACTTGGAAAATCGTCAACAAATTGTTCAACTAGGTGATTTTCAGTCCAACAGCACCGTTATTAACCTTGGCGTTCCCCAGGGATCCGTACTTGGACCTTTATTTTTTTTTACTCTATATAAATGACCTGCCTTCGCAGCTTGTGTGTGCTACCCCTGTACTCTATGCAGACGATACTAACCCTATTATAGCAGATTATGAAGAATGCAACCTAATTAATAAACTTACTCTGAATTACAAATTTTGCACCGTTGGTGTACAATGAATGCCCTTCACCTTAACCCAACTAAGACAGTTTTTATTTTATTTCACTCTGAAAAAAAGGAAAACGGCTATTCATTCAGATGTCTTTTACAATAACCATCCGATAAAACAATCTAGTGAGACAAAATTTCTTGGTGTTATTATCGATAACCATTTAAAATTCCGCCTTCATGTGCGTTACGTAGTTCAAAAGGCTTCATATGGCTTGCATGTGCTGTCGAAATGTCGAAACTATTTCCCTCCCCACATACTTATAAATCTTTACTACGCATTTGTTCACTCTCACATTAATTACTGCTTAGCGAGCCGGGGTTGCACATACAAAACTGATCTGTCACCAGTGTTTACACTTCAAAAAAGAGCTCTTCGCATTATAGCACCCAACAGTATGCATATTAAGAGTGAAGATTTATTTAAAACCCTTAACATTCTCAACATTTACGATTTGACAACATGCAACATCGCCTCCGTCATGCATCAAATAGTTCATGAGAAACTGGCCTTGACAACAGTCTCGCTCCATCCCTCACTTCGCCATGTTGGAAACACATCTCGCTGTCGTTTTTTATTGCCTAAGGTAAATACTAATTACGGTCGCTCTACACAACAGTTTACAGGTACCTCAGTTTGGAATAAGCTTGATAGTGACCTAACCACTCTAAGAACATTGCATACATTTCTTAAACGATTAACACTCTCACTTATTGACAATGGGTAACAGTGCGCATGCTTGCACATTCCCTCACTTTTCTTTCTTTTTCTTTTCCTGTGCCGATGTTTTCGATGACGTAACAAAGAAAATTGTTAGAAAAATGTATCTCATTTGTGAAATGTTCCCTACTACTGTATTTTCTTGTTTTACTTATTCAGCTATTTAGGTTTTATGTGATTTTGCAGTACAAAAAAACAGCTGCCATAGAAGTTTTTTTCCTGATAACAATTGGTAGGGACCCCTTAACAAATTTGTTGGGTCCCAAAAGTGTGTACTTTGCAATTGTATACGTTCATTATGTTAAATAAACTTTCAAACTTTCAAGCGCGTCGGCTTTTATACATCAATCGTCGAATGTTCCAGACTAATCGCTGGGACCCGCGCGTCTTCCACAAAGTTCTACATTATTCGCGTCGCGCACACATGCAATCAGATTACACAAGTTTCGGTCTCAGGCAGTGAATGGAACCATCGATAACATTCCAGAAACTTCCCACACATGCAAGAGCGTCATGCGCTGTGCGATAACATTTGTTAGGCGGTGAAACGTGTCGCCCGATAAAGACAAGTAGACACGTCAATAAATTCGACCTAGAAGTGTCTCGTCTGAAAGCCTCGGGATTCCCTTAACGTGGGCTACTCGCAGTAGGTTCAACTCATATAAGTAAAACTCTTGCTTGGGCTAGTTGGTTCATGCTTGAATGAGTAAAGGCAAGGCGCAAAAGACCAGGACTGAAGGACACAAACGACAGGATTGAAGATAGGTTGCTACGAAAATTTTATTGGTCGGGATGCTTCAACGATATAGAAAATTATCTCCAGATATGCGAGGCTTGTCAGAAAGTGGGAAAATCACAAGAAACAAGGAACGCCCCTATCAAATTGGCTCCTGTAACCACCGAACCCTTCAAACGCTTAGTGGTTGATGTGGTGGGACCCGTCCCGGTGACTAGTTTAGAGTACAAATACATTTTCACAATAATTTGCCCCACAACCAGGTTTCTAGAGGCAGTTCCCCTAAAATAAATCAATTCAGTCAAGGTAGTTGAAGCTTTACTTTCGATCTTCTCTCGATTAGGTTTCCCATCTGATCTGCAAAGCGAACAGGGCAGCGTATTCCCCTGCGCCCTTACTGCCACTTTCCTACAAAGGTGCGGCATTCGCATCATCCACAGTTCAGTGTGGCGTCCACAGAGCAACATTGTAGAAGCCTGGTACTTTGAGCTGTAAAGGGTACTGCGGGCTTTGCGTTACGAACAAACAAAGGACGGAGAAGTGTGCTTAGCAGCCACTATGTTTGCCTTGTGTACGGTGCTGCATGAAGCCACAGGGTTAAGCCCAGCCGAGCTCTTTATAGGAGGTCGCTTCTATTTCCGCTTCAAATGGTGCGCAATGCATGGGAAGGGCATGGAGATGATCCTACAGTTGTTGAGTACGTATTAGAACTGCTAGGGCGGTTGCAATCTTGTCAAGAGCTGCAAGTGGCAAACATAGAATCCGCCCAAAGGAAAGCTAAAGTATATTACAATAGGAACGCTCGTAGGCGGACTTTCACTGTAGGAGATAAGGTGCTTTTGCGAACGGCATCCAAAAAAAACAAGCCAGAAGTTCCTTGGAAGGGACCTGTGGAGGTGATAGAGAAGGTATCGGAAACGAACTATGTCATGAAATTACCGAGCTGGCGTAAAGAGCTGAGGATGTACCACACGAACCTAATGAAGCCATACTGATCGCGCGAAGCCATAGTTTATCTGGCCCTAAATATACACGAAGACGCGGAAACAAAATTTGCTTATCCGACGTTGACAACGGAACTTTCACTTTCTAAAATTTTCACGGACAAAGATGCCGACCAAAATTTAAATGCACGCCTGCAAAGCGAACTGCGAGAGGTCGTGTGTGGCTTTGAAGACTGTTTTTTCATTCGATCAAGTAGAACTAGCTCGAAAGAGTATGAGATTAGGCTGGTATTGGACGCGCCTATTCAGTGCAGGCCCTACCAAGTTTCCCCTAGGCAGAGGCGAATTTTGAAAATAGAAATCCAGAGGACGTTAGAGCGAGGGTTAATTGTTCCCTCCGAAAGCCAGTACACGTCCCCGCTAATTCTCGTGAAGGCTCCAGGGAAAAGCTCCAGGACTTGCATCGATTACCGCAAGCTAAATGCCATAACCAAAGATCCGAATTACCCTATTCCTCAACTGGAAGAGCGGGTAGAAACAATCAGCCGAGCTGAATATGTATCCATGCTAGACTTAACCAGAGCAGGTACCATTGACCGAGCTATCTAATCATTACGCCGCCTTTAGATCTCCTTTGGGTAGCTTTCGGCCTCTTGTTCTCATCTTCGGAATAAAAAACGCTCCATTTTGTTTCTCATGACCTATGAACCAGGTTCTGAATGAAATGCAAGACTCCGCGCGCTCCTACTTAGATGACATCGCAGTCTTCTCTCATACTTGGAAGGATCATTTGCAGCACCTAAAGAAAGTGCTGGAGAGCTTGTGTGCGACCGGTTTGACCCTGAAAGGTGAAAAAATGTCCACTAGGAAAAGCCGAGGTTAACTACTTAGGCTACAAGACGCCCCTGACAGACTCCCCTGCAACCCAAGACCTGTAACGAAAACAGATGTCCTTTTTTTTCAAAGACTAATGGGTTATTATCAACATTACAACCGTAACTTTCCAGTAATCGCGAGTCCCCTCACAGGAAGTTTACGAAAGAGTGAATCCGTGAAACTTGCGTGCAACGACTAAAAAGTTCTTTTCTCATCCTTTGTCAAACCTAAAAGCCGCTTTAGCCGCTAAACCGGTCTTCAGAGCTTCTGCTTATGATCTTCCTTTCATTCTGCAGTGCGATGCAAGTGATTGATGCACGGGCACAGTGCTCAGTGGGAAAAATTAAAACGGGGAGGAACACCCAGTAGCGTTCGTACGCCTGAAGGTGAATGTCCACGAACAGGCCTATAGTACTTCAGAAAAAAACTGCCGCTTGCCTGGTTATAGAATCCACAAGCTCCCGTGCTATCTGGCCGGATCCTGGTTCCTAGTAGAAACTGACCACTGCCTGTGACGAAGCTTAGAAATATGTACCCAAAGAACGGCAGACTTCTTCGCGGAAGCCTTAGTCGGCAGGGCCACTGCTTTCATGCGCGGTACAGGAAAGGACGCGGCCATGCCAACGCAGATGGCCTCAGCCGCAGCTTCCCTGTGTGACGTACAATGTTGTAAAGGTCCCCTTTCGTTCTTTGCTTTTCTTCGAATGCATTTTGCTAGTCGGTTTTGAATTTAGAATTAACGCTATCGCCGGGTTTCAATGCATTCTCAGTCTCTCAGCAAACGTGGCATTCTCAGGAAAAGGGAACACAAGAGCGTTAGGCATTAGGCTGGTTAAAAGACGCACTGAAATCTGATTTTCTCCGTTGTTAGTATTTTCAGAAATCTTGAGCGAGGGCTGCAGGTACGATTCTGATAAGCTTCTATGTGAAGAACATGTGAACTTGTCATTTCTCGTGGTTGGTTGGGTGCTCGCTGTTTGTTGTGCCTTGGGCTGGGCGTGGTGTATTTCCAGGTGTCACCAGCCGCGCCTTGGGACGATCGGCGAAACGAAGCAAGGAGTGCGGGGTCTATCGGTATCTTTAAGGTGCTTGGATCTTGCGGCCCCTTCGAGACCTCCTGTGTCGACGGACTGGCTGTTATGATCGACCTGTCAGGTGTGAGAAGCGTTAAAACGAGCTTCCTCACGTCAACATAATTGCCCTCTTCTCTGAAATGGTGTCATCCTTTCCCCGACCTGACACGAAATGATTGGGGAAAAAGGAAAAGCAGTCCACAAGGTCAAGACGACGCCAACCAGTTCTCCGCGAGCTGACAGATAAAGATATAAGAATAAACCAAGGTCAAGACGACGTCACCCTTTTCCCCGAGATTAGATTAAGGATGGGCAAAGGTCAAGACGACGCCACCCCGTTCTCCACGAGCTGACGCTAAAGGATAGAAGCAGAAACCGAAGGTCGAGACGACGTAACCCTTTCTCCGAGCTGACAAAAAAAAAAAGATACAAGAAGAAATCGAAGGTCAAGAAGACGTCAGTCGTTTTCCGAGTACGCAAAAGGATAGAATAAACCGAAGGTCAAGATGAACTCACTCTTTTCTTCGAGCTGACACCAGGAATGGGCAAAGGGAAAGACAGGCTCTGGAAAAAGACAGTGACGACCAGAAGACCGACAGAGGTTGGTTAAGGCCATGCTGGTCGCCGTGTTAATAAGAACCGCTCGAGACTCAGATGAGAGTCAGGTCCATGTAGCAATGAAGTGAATACAATATTTTCTACCTTATTTTTTCATCATCACGATGCCCAGCTTCGTCGTCGTTTCCTGATTCGTGCGGCGAAGACCCACCTCACCCGGTCGAGATTGTAACAGTGGTTATCGAGGTGGGGCAGGCGGTTCCAATCGTCACATGTCTTAGGAATGAATGAGTCAAAATACAAGTTAGTTCGAGAAAACGGGCCGCCTACTTGATGAAGGTGATCTCTACGTGATCAAATGTACTCTGGCTCAGCTAGAAGGACTTCTTTAACATGGCAACGATGATAGATTTTGTGAAAGAGTGATAACCGAGACACTATTCTTCGTAAGGAAAGGAGAAGAAGATTCAAAGCAGCTTTCATGGTGGACACACGAGATAGACGAGAGTGAATCTTGCGCTGTGATTTTGCAGTGATTCCGAAGTTTGAATGAGACACCAGGATGCCACACCGAGCATCCGTATTCCAGTTTTGGGCGTACGAGTGATTTATAGAGTAAACGTTTTAATCAGGATGGTGTCATAAAGGAATTGCGCCTTAAATAAACAAGCATGTGATTGTCATTGTTGGCCATGAAGTTTATATATGTATGTCATGACAGATTATTGGTTATGTAAACACGTAGGTATTGGTAAAACGTTACGTATTTTAATGAAAGACCTTCCATCTCGTAAGCAAAAGCACCAGTGGAAACAGCAGGCGTTTTCCGGGAAAGTCTCATTGCTTTGCACTTATTAGAGTTAAGATACATTTTCCAGGTATTACACCACTGTAATATATTTTTACTGTCAGGCTGAAGTTGAAGGGAGTCAGTGATTGAAGCGATTATTCTGTAAATAACGCAGTCATCGGCGAATAACCAAATAGGTGTGTTCAGGTTGTCAGGCAATGCATTAATGTAGATAAGCAAGAGTAATGGTCCCAGCATGGAACGCTGGGGTACACCGGAGTAAACTCGAGAAGGAGAAAAGTAAGAGTTATGAGCGCACACAAACTGTGTTCTGTTAAGAAGAAAGTTCTCGATCCACGCTAAAAGGTTGAGATCAATGTTTAATTTGCTAAGCTTCAAACAAAGTAGTTGACGGTTAATAAGATCAAATGTCTTGGAGAAATCAAGGAATATGCAGCGATGTAGAATCGAAAGTCTATGGCTGCGAAAATTTCGTCAGTGAAAGAGATGAGCTGTCACTCGCATGCAAAAAATTTCCGAAAGCCATGCTGATGTGGTGTAAAGAAAGAGTCATTTCCAAGAAAGGTAACCCGATTGGAGTAGAATATACGCTGAAAGAGTTTGCACGGAATGCTAGTCAAGTAACTTGGTCTATATTTGGTGGGAGAATGAGTGTCACAGGACTGAAACAACTGTACCACCTTCCAATCGCTTGGTAACACTGAGGATTGAGAAGATTCTATAAATATTTTAGACATAATTAAGGATGAAAACACATGGAACTGCGGAGGAGCGGCCCACGTATACCGCCGATGCGTATACCACGAAATGGGACTGCGAGGGCTCGCCGTCAACGCTCCACGCCGGCAGCCAGGTGGAAGCCCTCGCAATATCGCCGACTACCTCGCCGGCACTCATCGGAGCCCTCGACGTCCGTTCGCCACCCATCATCCTCCGCCGACAATGAAGATGCCGAAAAGACTATCATGACGACATATCAACGAGACACCGCCTTACCGAGGAAGCCTAGAAGCAAGGAAATACGCGGACAAAACAATACCTGACGACACGACGGTTTAGCCACAGGTCAACACGAGGCAGCCATGATCTGAAGCCAAGACCTAGATGGAAGGCAAGATAAAGAATCACCGACCTCGAAGTGCTTCCAGACGGCCACGTAGTCACCGCTTCAGTGGACACAGGAGCAGACTACTCCGTCGTGAGTGTACCCCATCGCGGCCTACTCGAAAAAAGCGTAGACTGCATCGGAAGGCCCTCAAATTCGGACAGCTGGAGGTCACCTCATAAGCCCGACTGGAATTTGCACGGTAAGAATTGCAGTTGGTGACCACACTTACCCTGCGACCTTCGGTGTCCCACAAAAGTGCTTCTGCGACGTTATTATCGGCATGGACTTCCTGAAGCAACACGGAAGAATCATAGGCTCGAGGTCGAAGTCGATAACGCTGTTCACAGACCCACATACCAAGCGATACCGATGGGGATGCTTCCTGTCAGCATGCCTTGAGGGTACTTGAGGACAATGTCAGGATTCTTCGCTCAAGCATTGCCATTTTCGTGGGACGTGAAACACTCGCAGACGTAGAGGGCGTCTTACAGGGCGACCAACGTTTACTGCTCGGCCATGAAATTTGCGTCGCGAAAGCGATCACTCGACTGCATGAACGGAGGGAAAACGAAAGTGATGCTGACAAACTTCCGCCAGAAGTTCAAAAAGAAAATTAAATTGTGGGGTTTAACGTGCCAAAACCACTTTATGATTATGAAACACGCTGTAGTGGAGGACTCGGGAAATTTTGACTATCTGGGTTTCTTTAACGTGCACCTAAACCTAAGTACACGGGTGTTTTTCGCATTTCGGCCCCCATCGAAATGCGGCTGCCGTGGCCGGGATTTGATCCCGTGACCTCGTGCTCAGCAGCCCAACACCATAGCCACTGAGCAACCACGGCGGGTGCCAGGAGTTCAAGCACATCAACAAGGGTGCGATGATGGCATACATCATGGAAATTGTGGAATCCAACAATGCGTTTGTCCTCTCGGATTTTGCCGCACCTACCCCGACGACCATAGTTCACGAACCGGACTTCGACATAAATCCAAGTCTCCCTATGAGTAAGCAGCAACAGCTGAGAACTGTTCTCCCATCATTCAGACTGCTTTTTGACATCATCGAAATATTCGACAAACACTAGTCGCAAAGCACGGCATAATAGCGAAAGAGTGCGTTCGACCACTCCGCCAAAGCCCTGAAAGAGTTTCGACGTGAAAAAGAGAAGCTACAAGGCAACAAGTCGACGAAATGGTACGCCAGGACATCATGCAGCTGTTGAAAAGCCCGCGGGCATCGCCTGTAGTCTCGGTGAAGAAAAAGGACGGAGCTCTACGTTTCCTCGTCGATTATCGCGGATTGAACAAGACCGCGAAGAAGGACGTATACCCTCTCTCAAGAATAGACGACGCATTAGATCGGTTCTGCAACGCTAAATAGTTTTCGTCGACGGACCTGAAGTCACGCTACTGGCAAATAGAAGTCCAGGAGGAGGATCGAGAAAGGCCCGCCTACATCACGCCAGACGGCCTCTATAAGTTAGGTCATGTCATTCGGACTGTGCTCGGTGCCTGCAACCTTCCAGTGACAGACCTTTCTTGTTTACTTGGATGAATGATGTCGTTGTCTTCGCCAGATATTTCGACGACAACCTTAGGCGGGTTGTGGCAGTACTAGAGGCCCTCGGGTCAACAGCGTGCACCCTGAAGCCGGATAAGTGCCGCTTCGCTTGCAATGAGCTTTTGTTATTGGGCGACGCCATCTGCAAATCTGGAGTCTGCCCGGACCCGCAGAAGACAGCGGTCATCGCAAAAGTTTCAGCAGCCCATTGACAAGAAGGCAGTGCGTAGATCCCCTGTCATGCGTGCCTACTACAGGCGCTTTGTCAAGGCGTTTTCCCACAGCGCTGAGCAGCTGACACAGATAAGTAATTGTGCTCTTCAGTTCTCTTGCGAAATCCCACTGGTCGACGCATTTCAAGAACGCAAACGACGTATGCGGTCGTCATCGGCACTTGCGCACTTAAGCGAGGACGCTGATGCATAAATCCCCAGTGACGCCAGTAGCCTAGGCCTCGGTGCCGTCCTATTCCAGAAGAAAGACGGACTTGAACGGGTGCTACCTTACGCTAACCGGTCGTTGTCAAAAGCGGAAGCAAATTATTTTACGTGCGAAAAGAAATGCCTGGTCGTCCTTTTAGCTACAGCTAAATTCCGCCATTATCTATATGACAGGCCGCGCAAAGTCGTCAGCGACCATCGCGCGTCGTGTTTCCTACCGAATTTAAAGGACCCTTCAGAACACCTGGCGCGGTGGAGCGTCAAACTGCACGAGTACCACATCATTGTAATCGACAAGTCCGCACGAAAACACTCTGATTCCGACTGCCTGTCTCGCGCTCCCATGGACCCGCCGCCCCAAGATGACCAAGACGAAGACGTCTTTTTAGGTACAATAAGTGCAGACGAATTTGCCGAGCAGCAGCGAGTGGACCCGGAGCTCAGAACCTTGCTAAGTACTTGCAGGGCAAGACCGACCTTGTTCCGAGGGTATTTGGGCGCGGACTGGCCTCGCTCTTCTTACGAAACGATGTCTTGGTGAATAACTTTCCGCCCGCCCGCCCAGACTTCCTTCTCGTCGTACCTGTGTCTGCCTGAGTAGAGAGAGGATACAGCCTACTTCGCACATCGATATTACCAAGGACCAAATATGGCATGCAGACGATCGAATATGAAATATGTGTTTATGCAATACGTGCCCTAACATTGTTGACGCAGCTAAAAATTGTAGGAATATTCACAAATTTAAATATTCAATTCAAAAAGTGGTATATTCTGATCACGACATATTTAACGAATGTTAATGGAATTCTAAATTGTTTGATGTCAATACTGATGTTTTCAATGTTATATTCTAAATGTGCAACTTATGTTAGTACCAGAAGGTTATTTTTTTTGCAGTGCTGCATTTATTTATTTATTGCTATTTTGCAAACAGTTGATACTTTGCAGCGTGTCTAAAATTTTGCTTTTAATAGCGTTGATGTTCTCTGTGTTATTAGTTGTATTTGGTTTTAATATTATTGATATTTGTAAACTACTACTTCTGCTACGCCGGCGAAGTAAAGGCCTTAGTCAGGAGGTTTACGCTCTCCTTTTACCTTACCTTGTTGGCAAACCTCGTATTTGTTTTGCCCAGATAAAGAACTTACAAAAAAGCCCTGCGCGCTCTCCAAGATGAAAAAACAGCCGGGCACCTCGGATTGTGCCGTACGCTCACAAGAATAGCAGCGAAGTACTATTAGCCGCGCCTGACCGCGAAAGTCGCCTGGACATGTCGAAACTGTCCCGGACGTAAGGCACCACCGTTGTGGCCGGCGGAATTACCATAGCCGATCGAGCCTCCTTGCCGACCGTTTAAGCAGATCAGGATGGACTTGTTGGGTGCCTTTTCTACGTCAACATCTGGAAAGAAGTGGATCGTCGTGCTTACCGGCTACCTTTCCCGCAACACCGAAATCAAAGCTCTGGCCGTAGGAGTGCGTCCTCGAGAACATCCTGCTGCGACATGGTGCCCCAGAAATACTCATTACCCACAGAGCAACGACCTTTACTGCAGAGTTCGCCCATACAATTCTGCAATACAGCCAAACAAGTCACAGGAGGACGACTGCGGCTGAACAAGACCCTCGCCGACATGCTGGCAATGTACGTTGACGCCGAGCGCAAGACGTGAGATGCCGTCCTATCGTATATACGTAGCCTTCGCTTACAACATGGTGGTGCAGGAAACAACGCAGAACACGCCATTCGAGCTGGTTTACGGATTAAACCCGATGGCGACTCTCCACGCCATGATACCACACGTCATAGACCAAGAGAATTTCGACGTCGCCACCTATCTCTTGTCCGCCGAAAAAGCCCGACTGGTGGGCCGCATTCGCATATATAACCAGCAAAAGACAGCCAGCCGGCGCAGACCGCCGACCGTGTTTGGATCTGGACTCCGATACGCCGACGAGGACTTAACGAGAAACTGTTGCGACACTCAGTTGGACCCCACAAGATCAGCCGACATATTGGCGCACTGGACTACGAGGTCGTGCCAGATGACATTTCGCAATCACAGCGGCACCGCGCATGACCTGAAGTCATCCACGTGGTGCGTCTTCAGCCTTTCTACGTCCATTGACGAAATGGGGGTTATACTTTCTCTTTATCTATTTATTTAATTATTAGAAAGGTCCTAAACGGGACTATACATGAGGGGTGGTGCCCTGAAATACGCATCACCCACAAACGGCCCATATTGAAAAACGGCATGTCAGGTTAGGTAGTGCGACTTGAAAGATGGTCTCCTATGGCAGCTTTGAAACGAGAAATGTGAGTGATGAGGGCGATGTCAGCAGGAAAGGTGTTCCATTCACGGGCTGTTTGTAAGAGAAAAGAACGTTGATACGTAGAGGAATGGGCGAGTGGTAGATACCCAGGATGCGTGTGGCGGGGGAAGCGATGGGCTGGAATGAGGACACAGCCTGTGGGCTGTGAATGAAAGAACCTAAAGAAATAAGACGATCACTTTTACAGCGGGAGGTGAGCGAGGGAAGACGCAAACGGCAATTCAATGCTGAAACAGTTGTGTTATAGGAATAGTCAGAAAGAAGGAATCTGGCAGTGCGGTTCTGAACCAATGCAATGTTTTTTGCTTCGCTGTTGTTGTGTTGTATTTATTATGCGTGGCTTCGCTTTAACTTTTGTCTTTGTAGTATCGGGACGATGCCTTTAAAGGGGGAGGTATGGACACGTGCAACAGTTTATTCTTATCGGATGACGACGGGCCACCGTGTAACAAAAGTTATCGCTGAGCGCAGGTTGCGCCTGCATGTATCGGAAGTTTCTCGAATGTTATCGACAGTTCTATCCGCTGTCAGCTGTCCCCGAGCCTTGTGTAATCTGATTACTTGTATGCGCGACGCGAATTGTATAGTACCTTCTGGAAGACACGCAGGCACAAGAAATCACTCTGGAACCTTCAATGACTCATTTATAAAGGCCGACGCGCTGGAACCGCTGATCAGCTTTCAAGTAACGCTGACTGTATTCGCTGCTATCGTTATGCCTTGAGTGTAACATGCTTTCGTGGGCTCATGTCCACCCAATAAAATGTCATCATCGGTTTCGAAGCTCTTTTTTTCACCATCACCGAGTAGTGATTGTGAAAAACGCGCCAAATCAGAGACAGGTAACGTTAAATATCGTGTCCCGTGGGGCTGCAATCTGGGCCGACATTTGTTTTTGTTATACGTAAATGACGTCATGAACGTACCCCACACACGACGCATTTTACTTTACACTGATGACAAAAATGTGTTTTTTTTTTTCTGGAGCAGACCTGATCACGCTTCCGAGGAAGATAATAGTTGCCTTGTAGGCCTGGAAACTTATCTACAAATAAATAACGTTGAAAAAAATGCAAAAAATGCGGCATTTTTCATCCACTGAACCGGCCTTTTCCAGTCCAATAACCGTTAAATACTTTGGTCTTCCTATTGAGAGCGTTAGCACGCGCAATATTGTTTTGGCATGCGTCTCCGGGAGTCTTAAATAGGTCACTTCAAATGAATAAAGTTACACCTGCTGTTTCAATTGGAATCACTTCTAGATTTAGACTGCCCGCGTGGCTAAAGGAGCAGTTGTGCAGCAAGCATAAACAAAACCAACTTATTTATAGGCTGTTTATGTTACAAATATAATTTTACGCGTAATTGAAAACAGATTGTACCTCAATCACAGCTCCCCACTCCTTAGTAAACAATCAATGTTAAGTATTAAAAATACTAAAACGAAGCTAGCCCTTGTTATATATAACAAAATGAAGACTCAACCAGACTCATTTTTGTCTATTTCGATAGGAAACAGCATTGTGATTCCCTGCACAAATATTATCACAAGAAGAAAATACGCACTTATAATGGAACTCAAAAATTTGCCTACGAAATACTGGACTTCATCATCATCATCATCATCATCAGCCTGGTTACGCCCACTGCAGGGCAAAGGCCTCTCCCATACTTCTCCAACAACCCCGGTCATGTACTAATTGTGGCCATGCCGTCCCTGCAAACTTCTTAATCTCATCCGCCCACCTAACTTTCTGCCGCCCCCTGCTACGCTTCCCTTCCCTTGGGATCCAATCCGTAACCCTTAATGACCATCGGTTATCTTCCATCCTCAATACCTGCACTGCCCATGGCCCCCATTTATTTTTCTTGATTTCAACTAAGGTGTCACTAACTCGCGTTTGTTCCCTCACCCAATCTGCTCTCTTCTTATCCCTTAACGTTACACCCATCATTCTTTTTTCCCTATCTCATTGCGTAGTCCTCAATTTATGTAGAACACTTTTCGTGAGCCTCCAGGTTTCTGCCCCTTAGAGGAGTACTGTAAGACACAGCTGTTATAAATTTTTCTCTTGAAGGATAATGGGAACCTGCTGTTCATGATCTGAGAATGCCTGCAAAACGCACCCCAGCCCATTCTTATTCTGATTATTTCAGTTTCATGATCCGGATCCACGGTGACTACCTGCCCAAAAGTAGATGTAGTATTCTCTTACGACATCCAGTGCATCGCTGCCTATCGTAAACTGCTGTTCTCTTCCGAGACTGTTAAGCATTACTTTAGTTTTCTGCAGATTAATTTTTAGACCCACCCTTCTACTTTGCCTGTCCAGGTCAGTGAGCATGCATTGTAATTGGTCCCCTGAGTTACAAAGCAAGGCAATATCATCAGTGAATCCCAAGTTACTAAGGTATTCTCCATTAACGTTTATCCCCAATTCTTCCCAATCCAGGTCTCTGAATACCTCCTGTAAACACGCTGTGAATAGCATTGGAGATATCGTATCTCCCTGCCTGACGCCTTTCTTTATTGGGATTCTGTTGCTTGCTTTATGGAGGACTACGGTGGCTGTGGAGCCGCTATAGATATCTTCCAGTATTTTTACATATGGCTCATCTACACCCTGATTCCGTAATGCCTCCATGACTGCTGAGGTTTCCTACTACTGGACTTCCTCAACCGTAATTCCGCCGTTATACCTATGATTGTGTAAAAAGGTTCTAGCACACCTAAAAAGTCGCCAAGTTTTTTTTGTCCCTCCCCATTTATGAACGAATAATATAATCGTTTTCGCATCAATGTAAAGTATTTTCGTTTATTTATACCAAAGCATAATATGTTCCACGAGGCAGAAAATCCGGCGTTGTTGGCGGGACCACGCCATGGTGCAAAAGGTAATGAATCTTCCATCTTTGGTGGGAATCGATCCCACGACGTTTGGTGCTAATTATGTCAAAGTTAATTAAGGTGGAGGTAATTAGGACACTCAATGCCCGACCTTTGGTAGAGCCCTCGACCTTCGGTGCTAATTAAGGGGACGTTAATCAATGCACAGCTAGGCAAATTTAATTAAGCACTTCAACCCACGACATGCAGTGGGAGTCGAACCTATGGCCTTGCGTTGTGCGCACCTTGTGACGAGCACTGTTGGTCAGTTCCGGCACTTCTGCTTATGTGGCCACTTGAGTCACGTTACTGCGCCGAACAGCGCCACGCCTCTGCTGACGTGGTCGCAATACTTGCGGATCTTCCCACTAGAGATAAGTAAGCGCGCGTTAACTTTTTTTATTATTTACCCATTTTTGACAACTATTTAGAATCGGCATATTATTTTCATGCATTGTTTCTATGTCGTGATATCTCCTGTAAGTGTATAATTGCATCAACACATGATTTAAACTAATTAAACTCCTTCTCGTTGCCCTGTCGGCATATGATTCGCCTTTTCTTTTATTGTAAGATTTATTTTTTACTATCTAATATTTCCCCCGCTATACAGTGTCACCTGGTGGGAAAGGTTTTTCACGCTTTCTCAGGCACTAGTTTGCCTTTCCGTCAATCACCTTGACAAGTGTGTATTCGTTGTCTATAAAAGCCTGTATTTTATTTCTTTGAATCGTGAACTATCGAGGAAGAAAAGCACCGGTAATGGTGACAAACTTCAGCCAGGAATTTAGACACTTGAACAAAGGCATGAAAATTGCATATATAGAAGTTACTGTAGTCAGCAATACGTTTTTCCTCTCGGATCCTACCGAACCTACCCGACAGTCCTTGCTTCTAAACCAGCTTTAGCTATTAACCCCGTCTTTCCAGGCCTAAGGAAGCAGAAGGGTGGGTCTAAAAATTTATCTGCAGAAAACTAACTTAATGCTTCACCGTATCGCAAGAGAACAGCAATTCACGATAGGTAGCGAGGCACTGGAAGTGGTAAAGGAATACATCTACTTAGGGCAGGTAGTGATCGTGGGTCCGGATCATGAGACTGAAATAATCAGAAGAATAAGAATGGGCTGGCGTGCGTTTGGCAGGCATTTTCAGATCATGAAGATCAGGTTGCCATTATTCCTCAAGATTAAGATGTATAACAGCTGTGCCTTACCAGTACTCATCTACGGGTCAGAAACCTGGAGGCTTACGAAAATGGTTCTAGTTAAATTGAGGACAACGCAACGAGCTATGGAAAGAAGAATGATAGGTGTAACATTAAGGCATAAAAAGAGAGCAGATTGGGGGAGAGAACAAACGCGAGTTGATTACATCTTAGTTGAAATCAAGAAAAAGAAATGGGGGGGGGGGCATGGGCAGGGAATATAATGAGGACGGAAGATGACCGGTGGCCATTAAGGGCTACAGACTGGATTCCAAGAGAATGGAAGCGTAGCAGGGGGCGGCAGGAAGTTAGGTGGATGGATGGGATTAAGAAGTTTGAAGGGACAACATGGTCACAATTAGCACATGACCGGGGTAGTTGGAGAAGTATGGGAGAGGCCTTTGTCATGCAGTGGATGTAGCCAGGCTTATGATGATGCTGATGATGAATCTGTTAGTTAAGGGTAAAATAAAAAATACCCTTAGTCACTCTAGGCCAGTGCAAACATCATGCATTTGGTTGAACTCGCGTCGGGAGTGCATTTCATTTTTAACACTTTGGTTCAAGATATGGGGGACAACCTGTATATGCATGCTCGTCTTGCAAGAACGACATTCGTTCTGGCGAGCACCCGGCGCGTCCTGCCTCGCATTCGTCACGACGCGATACAGGCTTGGCGATTTAGGCGAGTTCTTGAGAAATCGCCTCTAATATGCGGACAGGCTAAGGACTCTGCGCACTCCCATCTCGTCGACGTGCAGCTGGAAATGTGATTGCAGCTGTCTTCTGTGTTGCTGATAAAGTGCCCCCAAAACAGCAGCTCTTCGTACGAAAAACGGCACGTTTCAGGTTTCAGGTAGAGTACCGCTTCATCTTGTGTTATACAGTTCGGAGGTGCCTAAGGTGCTCGTCGAAACTGGTCAACAAATTGACGACGTCATCCCTGTAGACAAAGCAGGTCGGCCCACTTCGAGCCACACAACACTGTGCCCATGCCCCACTGGAATGTTCAAGGTGCTGAGCAAAGTCCGAATAACATGACCTCAATTTCCACAACACGTCCATTGAGGTAAACGCGGTCTTCTCTCGGTCCACGTCGTACATTTCAATTTGCCAGTAAGCAGTCGGTCCATCACTAACAATATCTCACATGGAGTAGCAGCTAACCGAGTGGTGTTCGTCGAATCCTTGAACACGACAAAAATAGGCCTTGTATTTCTGGAGGAGAAATGAGCTGTGCTTTGCCTATCCAGGTCAGTGAGCGTGCATCGCAATCGGTCCCCTGTGTTAATAAGCAAGGCTATATCATCAGCGAATTGCAAGTTACTAAGGTATTCTCCATTAACTCTTATCCACAATTCCTCCCGATCCAGGTCGCTTAATACCTCCTCTAAACACGCTGTGAATAGCATTGGAGAGATCGTATCTCCTTGCCTCACGTCCTTCTTTAGTGGGATTTTGTTGCTTTTTTTATGGAGGACTATGGTGGCTGTGGAGCCGCTATGTATATCTTTCAGTAGTTTTACATACGGCTCGTCTACACCCTGATTTCGTAATGCCGGCATTACTGCTGAGATTTCGACAGAATCAAACGTTTCCTCGTAATGAATGAAAGCTATATATAAGGGTTGGTTATATTCCGCATATTTCTCTATCACCTGACTAATAGTGTGAATATTGTCTATTGTTGAGTAGCCTTTACGAAATGCTTTTTTGGCTGACGGAAGTCTAAGGTGCTCCTGATTGTATTTGCTTTTACCTTAGTCAATACATTGTAGGCAACGGACAGTAAGCTGGTCGATCTATAATTTTTCACGTCCTTGGCGTCCCCTTTCTTGTGGATTAGGATTAGGTTAGCGTTCTTCGAAGATTCCGGTAGGCTCGAGGTCATGAGACATTGCGTATAGAGGGTGGCAAGTTTTTCTAGAACAATCTGCCCCATCCTTCGACAAATATGCTGTTACCTGATCCTCCCCAGCTGCCTTCCCCCTTTCCATAGCTTTCAAGGCTTTCTTTACTTCTTCCGGTGTTACGTGTGGGATTTCAAATTCCTCTAGACTATTCTCTCTTCCATTATCATCGTGGCTGCCACTGGTACTGTATAAATCTCTATAGAACTCCTCAGCCACTTGAATTATCTCGTCCTTATTAGTAATGATATTACCGGATTTGTCTCTTAACACATACATCTGATTCTTGCCTATTCCTAGTTTCTGCTACACTGCTTTTAAGCTTCCTCCGTTCCTGAGAGCATGATCGCTCCTGTCCATATTATACTTCCTTATCTCAGGTGTCTTAAGCTTGTTGATTAACTTCGAAAATTCTGCCAGTTCTATTGTAGCTGTAGGGTTAGAGGCTTTCATACATTGGCGTTTCTTGATCAGGCCTTTCGTCTCCTGCGATAGCCTACTGGTATCCTGTCTAACGGAGTTACCACCGCCTTCTATTGCACACTGCTTAATGATGCCCAAAAGAATGTCGTTCATTGCTTCAACACTAAGGTCCTCTTTCTGAGTTAAAGCCAAATACCTGTTCTGTAGCTTGATCCGGAATTCCTCTACTTTCCCGCTTACTGCTAACTCATTCCTGGCTTCTTATGTACTAGTTTCTTCCGTTCCCTCCTCAAGTCTTGGCCTAGTCGAGTTCTTACCATCCTATGGTCACTGCAGCGCACCTTGCCGAGTACGTACAGATCTTGTATGATGCCAGGGTTAGCGCAGAGTATGAGGTCTATTTCATTCATAGTCTCACCATTCGGGCTCCGCCACGTCCACTTTCGATTATCCCGCCTGCCGAAGAAGGTATTTTATATCGCTAAATAATTCCGTTCTGCAAACTATACTAATAACTCTCCCCTGCTATTCCTTTAATATATGCCATATTCCCCCACTGACTTGTCTCCAGCCTGCTTCTTGCCTACCCTGGCATTGAAATCGCCCACCCGTATAGTGTATTATTTTGTACTTCACCCATCGCCGATTCCACATCTTCATAGAAGCTTTAGACTTCCTAGTCATCATGACTGGATGTAGGCGCGTATTCCTGTGAGACCTTCAATTTGTACCTCTTATTAAGTTTTACAACAAGACCTGCCACCCTCCCGTTAATGCTATAGAGTTTCTGTATGTTACCAGCTATATCCGTATTAATTAGGAATCCGATTCCTAGTTTTCGTCTCTCCGCTAAGCCCCGGTAGCACAGGACGCTGCCAATTTTTAGCACGGTATATGCTTCTTTTGTCCTCCTGGCCTCACTGAGCGCTATTTTACCCCATTTACTGCACGCTATTCCTACAGTAGGTGTGCTAGAATCGCTTCACTAGATAAAGTTCTATTGTTAAACATTGCCAGGTTCAGATTTCAATGGCGGCCTCTCCGGACCTAGAGATTCTTAGCACCCTCTTTTGCGTCACAGGTCTGACCGCCACCGTGGTGAGTTGCTTCGCAGCTATTATATATATTCATGGGTCACAGCCCAAATATACCGATTGAAATTGCGTCCGTGTTGTCTTTATGTGTCTTCCTTTTTGTGCGTGTTCTAACTTACCGCAAAAAAACATCTCTTTTAGCAAGCAATGGCTGCTAGGGAAAGTCACGGTAGTTGTACGCTACGTTTGTCGTATGTCAGACGCCTTGGTGGTCTTCGCTGTCTGATTGACCGCCTTCGTGCAGTTGTCGCATCATTTTGAGGGGGTCTATGGGTGCTTGGCGGTGTATCACGCTCCGTGGGTCAGACAGGACGTGGCATTGCGGCAACGGTATCATCATCAGTCGTGTCATCATCGCTGTCTTCCTAGCCGTGATGGATGAAGCACTCCTTAGTTGGCAATAGGTGCTGACGATTTCGTCAAAGTCGTATCGCATCCTCAATCAGTACGTCATAGGATTCAGGAAACCGAGTGGGCTGAATGACTTGATCTTTTGTTTCCCAAGCAGAGTTCTTGACGCTGACCGAGCCTTCAGGCGCGAAGAATGGCAACGACCTTCGTGCGCAGCTCTTCTGACGACGCCTAGGTAGGACGCATCTAGAGTTACCTTGCGCGTCAGGTGGCGTTGTGCGTAGCCTTCGGCCTTGCACTATTTCGGCAGTCTCCAGGCCGGCCTCCAGTGGTTTTGTTCTCTAAGCAAGGAGACCAAGCCAAAAGTTGTGCTCAGCCTCAGTGTCTTCAAAATGCGTTTAACCGGGTACTGGACGTTAAATCATGGGAAAAAACATATTGGCAAAGAGCGGACCCTCTCGTAGGGCCCTGCGGCCGAGCTACTGTAGTGCCAGGAGTGCTCCGAACTTGCTGGTAAGACCGCTAATTGCGTCTTCCCAGATTTCAAACGCGTGGTGTAGCTCTGTCTTGGTTTCGGTTTCGATAACAATGCTTTCGATTCTGGTTTACCTTTTGTTCAGTACGTCGTCTCGTACGTGCAAGAGCTTTAATATTTATTTTTAAACATGCCGTACGAATGGACGTAATAAACTCGCGGATCGCTAACATACTACTGAAAAGCCGTCAATTTCCTCGAAGAACAATGACGGAACCAGCCCATGCAGATTAGAAATATAATCCGACCAGGACTCTCTCTATAGCAATTCTTTTACCGTTCCTGAGCTGCTTTTCCCAGTTCCACACAATAGGAAGCAGTGGCTCTACACAACAAAGTGTACTTTTTTTTGTTTACATAGTGAATTAGACCAAAAGATACTTTATCACACACTTGACAAATAAGCAAACTATAAGAAGGTTTTACCAATGATAAGCAACGCGTCAAGCAAATGTGGCACTTGCGAAGGGACCAGACGCTTGCCGCCTGCAGTGAGGTAAACATCGTTCCCAAAACAAACCGAAATGCGCATTACACTGCTCACGCTCACGCAGTGGCACAGGAGGGGCCCAGCATCAGCTTCTCTGTTGAAACCGGATGCGCGGACGTAACACCCGTAGACGTAAGATAAGCTGTGTACCTTTGATGTAAAGTAGAAGCGCAAATCGCTACGCGGCCTGGCGGGTGGCCAGACTCCGTAAATTATTCCTCTAGTATATCCTCTAGTATATTCTCTCTTCCATTATCATCGTGGCTGCCACTGGTACTGTATAAATATCTATAGAACTCCTCAGCCACTTGAATTATCTCGTCCATATTAGTCAAGATAATGCAGGATTTGTCTCTTAACTCATACATCTGATTTTTGCCTATTCCTGAGTGAGTGATTAAACTTTTATTTGGCCCAGCAAAACGCGATAGAACGCGCACCCGGCTAATCCCACGACGGGACTGACAGATCTAGCCTGCCCGCCCGATCACGGGCGCGCTGGACGGCTGGGATTCGGTCCTCAAAGATGGGACTTAGCAGGAGTGCGTCCCACTCTTACTTGGTGAACTTGTGGCCCAGAGATCCGCACTCCCAGAGCATATGCGGCAAAGTAGTAACCTCACCACAGGCCACGCAAGAACAATTCGGATAAACCTCGGGATATAGGCTATTAAGGGACGCCGGAATTGGGTAGGAGTTCGTTTGCAAGAGCCTGAGTGTGACCGCCTGCGGCCTGCTTAGGTAGGGGTGAGGCGGCGGGAAAACCCTTCGCCCTAAGTAAAAGAATTTAGTAAGTTCATTGTGCTTGATAGGAGCGTCTCTGCTTGCTCGGCTGCAAAACGGCTCGAATATTTCCGCTTTACCTAGGTATGATTATCTATGGTAATATGGTTAAAATCATATGTTCGCGCAAACTACGCAAGTTCTCTACTTAACAACTGCGGCCCACTATCGGACAAACTTCCACCGGTATACCGTAGCGGACGAAAATTGCACTTGCAGCTGTGTCTTTTTTTGCATGTGTATTGAAAAACAGCCCTTGCGGATGTGTCTTTTAACTGATGTACTTCCGTAAAGCTTGAAACGGCATCATAAGCGTCTAAGCACGATTTGCGGGCATACTCGAAAATATCAATTTCCACTCGGTACCCTGGCTGGTCCGGGACAGTACGCATCTTAAGTGGCTCTTGTGGCTGGATATACGGAAATTTTTTGCATTCCTCAATGGCAGAATTTAGGCCGGTCCAAAAACAAAAGACCAGCCGCCTTGCTGATAGCAGCTTTGTTGATAACTAAATGGCCCTAGTGGATCCGCTGTATTAATTTGTTTTTCAATGCCGCTTGGATCAAACTCTGCAGTTTTTTTAGGAGTACACCGTTACGTGTACTCCTTCAAATGGTTGCCACCGGCCCTCGAGTGGTTTGCCACTTTGCGTGTTCTCGAGAACCGTCATTAATTGCTCGTCGCGGCTCGTTTCAGGAGGCAGCCGTTTCCACATGGTATCGCTAAGTGACGAGACAATGCTTACTGCATGCCCTTGTACGTAATTACTGTCGGCGTCGCTTGAGTCATCGGTGGCTCTGGCCCTTGAGTGTAGATCGGCCAGTATCATGACCTTTCCTGGAACATATTTGATTTCGATGTCCTAGAGCAGCAAATGCATAAAGAAACGCTGCAGTCTGGGCAGCACATCTCATATAGCTTTCTGCGAGATTGCTACCGATGGACGATGGTCAGTCTCGATTATAAACTTTCAACCGTACCCGAAATTATCGAATTTTTTGCAGCCGTACGCCTCCGTCATAGCCTCTTTTTGAATTTGAGAGTACCTTTGCCGCGTTTCCGTTCGTGCCTTAGAAGTGAATGCAACTGGCTCCCACGTGTCGCCGTGGCATTGCAGCAACGCCGCTCTGATCCCATGTTGCCATGCATGAAAAGAAACTTTTGTAGCTCTACTGGGATCAAATATAGCTAGCAGTGGCGATTTCCTCAGGCTATCACACATTTCCTGCCATTCCCTTTGTTGGTCAGCCGTCCATTCGGAAATGGTGTCCCGTTTGATTAGGTCCCTTAATGACATTGTCCTGTGAGCCAGTGAAGGCAAAAATTTGCTGAAGTAGTTTACCACGCCAAGCATTTTTTGTAGTCTTTAATAAAATAAATTATGGGATTTATGTACAAAAACCACTTTCTGACTATGAGGCACGCCATAGTCGGGGACTCCGCAAATTTGAACCAGCTGGGTTCTTTAGCATGCCCCTTATCTAAGTACACGGCTGTTTTCGCATTTCGCCCCCATTGACATGCGCCCGCCATAGCCGGGATTAGATCCCGTGACCTCGTGCTTAGTCTTTGCAGTCTTAACTTGTTACTTGGTGCTAGCTTTCGCCTTCGAGTCTTTATCAAGGACCTGCTTGGTTTAATGCCATCTTGGTCAATCACATCTCTCCGAGTAATTGGATTCTCTCGACGCCAATAGTGCATTTGTCCGGATTAAACGTTAGCCCAACCTGCCTGGCTGCCAATAACACTCTCCTGAGTCGAGAGCCGTGTTCCTCCTTTGACGAACCCCACACTACTATGTCATCGACATACACTCTAGATGGCCTGAATGCCCTCGAAGATCCCCATTACGGTTTCTCTGGAATACGTCCGTGGCGTATGATATACCAAAGCGTAGGCGTAAAATAAAAAAATCGGTAGGGGCCAAATGGTGCTTCAAAATTGCAAATATGCGACGTTGTGTCACCCAAAGGAATTTGATGGATCCCCTTGTTGCTTCTAGGCGCGTAACTACTTTGGCACCGGCCGGATGTCCTCTCGTTGGGGCACAGCATAGCGCTCTCTTTTAATGTTTCAGTTCATGTTTATCGGGTCAATGCAGACACAAATTTTTCCATCCATTTTTCGAACGAGCACAAGAGGACTCGCCCTCTCGGTAGGTTCCGTAACTTTCTTGATGATTACGGCGCGCTTCATGAGCTTCAGCTCTTCTGTAAGAGGCTCTTGCACAGCCAAGGGCACGCGGCGCTGAGTGTACTACTGGCTTTGCCCTCCTTCTTGAAGAACCATGCGTTAGACCTGTCTGACGCATTCAGTACTAGTGAATAGGTGTCGAAAGCCTTCCTATTTCTTCGCAGCTGTCCTGGGATACGCTGTGTACGCTTAACAGTAGACCCAGGTGCTCACTGCCCTGCATGCTCAGGATTGGTTGACAGCCCTCGCGTACCAAGAGGAAATCAAGTGCTTCACTGGGCTCCACCAGCCTTACATTTGTTTGGTTGACACCCACATGCTTGATTATGCCTCCTCCTTAGGAGCGTAATACTGCACTACTTGGTTGGAAAGGCAGCTAGGCTATATATTGCTTTAACTTTCAAGTGACAGGAAGCTAGCTTGTGAGCCTGCGTCGACCTTCATCTCGACTGGTACATTTTCGACGTACTCCTGAACCATCCAGTCCCATTGACTAAGCACGCTCCTGGCAGATAACTTCAATCTGTCGAAGTTAGCTTCACTGTTTCGAAGATCGCCAACTTGCCAAGGTGTCCTGCAACAAATAGTGAAGTGATTCAGTGTTTTATCACTTTCTGCCTGTCTGTCGAAAGGCAGGGTAATTTCGCGGCATATCTGCGAGTCCGCATTTGCGGTACTTGTAATCTTCGAGCTGTGACATTGGACTCAGCCTGCAAACAGAATCTACCTGTTGTTGTTCACGAGACCAGATTTCCAGGTGTGCTGTTGTCACCTCTGTTGCTTTGCAAATCTGTTCAGCTTTTTGCAAAGTCAAACTATTGTCTCTCAGCATCTTGTCTTGTAACTTGTCGTCGCTGATTCCGAAAACACCTTGATCTCGGATCATAAACTCCTTTGTGGCATCAAAGATGCAGGCGCGTGATTGGGTCTTCAGGTGCCTTAAGAAGTGCTCAAAGGGCTCACCTTGGGATTGAATCCTGTTCCGGAAGACGTAGCACTCGTGCTATTCATTGCTTTGAGTCATGCAGTATTCCTCAAACTTTTTACCATTCTCATAGTCATTGCCATCCTCAGCTTCTGCGAAGTTGAACGTGTTGAAAACGCCGATGGTTTCTTCGCCGGCGACGTTTAGAAATAGGGCTGTTTTCGTCAACTCTGCGCGTGGCTTTTGGATGTCGCTGTTTCAAGTTTCAAGATTCAAATTTATTCCTTCATTCATTAGTGGTACATACATGCAGTAGAAATTATGCAGAAAGAGGTCCCACAGTTAGAAGCTGCAGCTGGACCTCTTAGTCTTAGTTACATAATAATATATAAATAAAAAGGCGTCAATTGCGGTTATATACAAAGAACGGATTACACAGTTTCTACAGTGTTAAAGTAATAAAACCTATGGCAACACATCACAACATAAAGAAAATGTACATAATAAGCAACATAAAAATACTTCACAGAAGAGATGCAGTTTACACGATATTATTATAAGCTCTCAGTGAACGTTAGTATGACGATAATTTAGGTGAGGATTTCACGTGAGCAGGTAAATCATTCCACATTTTCACACTAGCAAAATCAACAGTTAGTTTGCCATAGTTGCTGCGTGATTGTGGAAGTAAAAGGTTATTTTGTAAGGACAACCTGGTAGTGTTAGGATTAGCAAGACTATTCCTGCCAATGATATAATGTAATTGTGGGTTTTTAAGAAGGCGGTTAAAAACGATATCGTGGTTGTACCAGATAATTTTATTTATTGTGAGGATACTTGACTCAGTGATGATTGGTGATAAGGAGCTGAAGCGATGATAAGGACAGCGTTATTTTGGGTGTGCTGCAAGGGTAGCGACATGTAAGACCCGAAGACCTGATACAGTAATTTAAATGGCTATAAATTAAGGCATAATACAATGTCAGGAGAGTGTGCTTTTGAAAGTACTGTCTGGCCTTTAAAAGCACCCTGATACCATAGGCTGCCTTCTTTTTTATGAAGCTGACATGCAAATTGTTCTTTAGAAAGGAGCCTAATTGAACACCCAAAAATGAGCACTCATTAGATGGTAATATTGGGTGAGAAGCTATGTACAGTGGTGGAAGGTTAGGTCGAGGTTTATGGGGTGAACAAACCATAAACTTTGTTTTCTGAGGGTTAATTAGCAATTTATTTTTTGCACCAACTACTGATATTATTTAGTTCATTATTTAAACGCTCAGTTAGCGTAAATATGTCGTTATGGGAGGCGTAAACAGTGGTGTCATCCGCGTATAAAAGACATTCTGTAGAAGTTAGGTAGTTTGGGAAATCATTAATGAAGATTAAAAATAAAAGGGGACCGACTATGGACCCCTGTGGAACGCCAGTGTTAATTATTTTTGTGTCAGACAGCAGTCCTGAAATGCAAACCTGTTGCTGTCTGTCGTGCAAATAGCTTCGCAGTAGCTCTAAAGATGCACCTATTATGCCATATGCGCCGAGTTTGGAAAATAGAATGTTGTGATTAAGGGAATCGAAGGCTTTCCAGTAACCGATAAATAGAGATCCTGCGAATCTGCCCCCTTTAATTTCTCCTTTGATCTTGTCAGTGAGGGTGATTAAAGCTAGGTTAGTAGAATAGCTAGCACGAAAACCAAACTGTCTTGGTGTTAATAGTTGGAGCATGTCCAAGTAGTTAGGCGCTGCGGTATTAGCTTTTCTGTTGCTTTACTGAAACACGGCAAGATGGATATAGGCCTGTAGTTTGCTAGTATGGTTACGTTTCCTTTTTTGTGCACAGGAATCATTTTTGATCTTTTCAAGTCACTAGGAAAAACGGCAGTATTAAAGATTAAATTCACAACGTGACTAGAAGCTTCACATATGCTGTCAACAATTTCTTTGGTATGATATGAGCATATAGAATCAAAACCAGGACTGCAATTTTCAAGATTCATAATTGTTGCGCGAACTTCACTGGGGGTAGTTGGGAAGAGATAAAATTATTGTAATGACAAGCGCGACATGTGAGTGTCATTACCGCCAGGGATATCAGGCACAGTAGCAAAAAAGTTGCTGAATGCGCATGCAATATCTTCAGGATTTGTAAGTGTGCAGTCTTTTTCTTGAATTTTCGTTATTCTATTCCTAGCAAGATTCTTATTCAGAAACGCATTAGGTGTCTGCCATTGCTTCCGGGAAGCGTTCCCGGTTTGATTTATTACATTTTCATAGTAAGTTTTCTTTGCTTGTTTAAGTAGATATGTTAGTAGGGTGCAAAACTTCTTGTACCGAAGCTTAAGACATTGGTTAAATGGTCTATTTTTGCATTTACGATACAGGTTTTCTTTTTTTGCGCATGCTCTTCAAGAATCCTGATGTAAGCCAAGGGTTTAAAGGGGAGGCAAAATATTTACGGCACTTAAATATTGTTGTTGCTGAGGATATACAAGCTTTATTTATGCCAGATAGCTCATTATAAGAGGGTTCAGCGTCATTTATTGATGTTACGCGCGACCAGTCTGAACTGTTAACTAGCTCTGTGAAATGTTCTTTGTCAAACCTGGGTTTTGTGTAGAGAGTTTCCAAGTCGTGATTCAGACGTGGTAAACAGAGCACAATTGGAAGTTGGTCGGTTATGTTGATTTGTACTATAAAAGCCTTAGGGGGATAAAGTAGATTTGTTAGTGCATAATCGATGAGAGTACTCGAGTTTGAGACGCACCTTGTAGGTAGTTGTAACAAAGACACGATACCGTATCCATGAGAGATGCTAATGTATTCTCTGCTGTAAGCGCAGTACTCATCCAGAATATTGATATTTATGTCTCCCATGATAACCTTGTTCTTGTGTTCATTCGAAACAGTGTGCAAAATTTCATATAGAGCGCAGCAAAACGTGTTTACACTAGAGCTCGGTGATCGGTCGATGGAGCCAAATACAGTGCTTTTTTCATCGCTATTGAAACATAAATTATTGATTTCGATCCACACTACTTCGGCAATCGGGCGTACTAAGATTCAAATCTAGCCTGCCTTTATACTCTATATCTTGTGAAATAAAGATTGCAGAACCGCGGTGGCTGGATGACACACGATGACAGTATTCCGGAGTGTATGATGGAAATGAAAACAAATTCTTATCGCTATCTCCTAACTATGTCTCTGTTACACAAACAAGTGAAAAGAAAATATTGATCGATGATAACAGCAGATGAAATTAAGCATAGCGTTTTTTCAGACTTCTTGAATTGAAATGGATAGCTGAGCGTCTGGAATTTGACAAGAACGATGCCAGTTCGGTTGATGCAACGTAAGCCATGTTGGAAGAAGCGAACTGCTATTACGCATGGTTAGTGAAAATTGTCGGATCTGCCTAGTTTCGAAGTCGAAAAACCCTGCGATCAGTTTTCTTCCTTGCCTTGATTAGGCAGTCGTCAGTTCATAGGAACTGCCAGTGATTTTCTTTTTTTCAGTGACAAAGCATTCGAAAATATGTTTTTGTTTTCCTGTGTCAGATGGTCGTTGACGTAAATCACCTTTGACTCAGCTCCATGAAATACAATGTCGCGAGTCTGTACACACGCCTTACGCGCCTTGCTTACGAATTCTGCTTTCTTTGCCCTCGAGGTGAACATTGCGATTAAGTTTTTCGTGCTTGAGACAGATGGCACTCGATGGGCAATTTCGATGTCGTCCCTCGATACCGGGAAGTCAATTTTACTTCCAACAGCCTGAAGAATTGCCACACAGTCTTCACCTTGAGTGCAGGGTACACCCTTTAGTTCAACATTATTTTTGCGTGAGCACTGCTCTGGTTCACTTACTTTCTGTTCCAAGGCTGCGTTTCTAGTTGTAAGTGCCAAGTTCGTTATTTTCAGTTTCTCGTTCCAGACTTCAGTTCCTCCACAATTTCATTTAAGTGAGCTAGGCTCCCCTGGAATTCCTCAAAGTCTTTCTTGAAGTTACCGGTAATCGTTTCTGGTTAAGTGGCTATCTTCGATTTAATGATCGCCAGAACTTGTTGAGCCACCGTAGCCAGTTTTCCCTGCAGAACACTTTCAAGCGCATCAAGATGCTTCGCGAGTTCAGCATTTGAGGGCATGATGCATACAAAGCACCGAGACAAAAACTGTAATAGTGACAGCAGTTGCGTTATGCAAGAGTTAGGAAAAAATGAAAACCAAAGCCCACCTGTGTAAAGAATAGTAGACGCTTATTAGCAGGATTGCCAGAGGTTCCCTCGTGCACGTTCGCAGCTGCCGCCATTAGTGCCGATGATCTGGGCGTGTTGGGTATATATGGGCTCAGAAGCAGACGGTGCTGTCGCTGACGGAAGTGACGGTGCCTCACTGCGCAGAGGTCGGCGATCAGGACCTAGTCCGCTGGACCATGCGCAGAAGCAAACTTCAGGACACAGTATCACCAGATCCGCGCGCCTTGGGATATCTGTGTAGAGAACAGCAGATGCTTATTAGCACGATTGCCAGAGGCTCCCTCGTGCACGCTCGCAACTGCCGCCACTAGAATTGCTAGTTGCCACTGTTGCCACTAGTTGCCGTCCAGAACAGCTCAAACGTCTGCTTCAAGGTCTGCCAGTTCTTGCTTTTTTTCCCCAGTCGCAGTTAAACGTCCCGGTGGCCTTAGAAGAACCAATTTGCTGATGTGTACTTGTTCCTTTTCCATTGCTAAAATGGCGTGGACTCGCCACTCCTGACATCATGCATCGGGCCGCGACGGATGCGTGGCATGACTCGCCGGGCACTCGACAGAATGAATGTGTTTATTGCAAGACGAACATATACATATGCACAGATAGGTGAAGGTGCACATCATTGGCACGTCGCAGCTGTGGCTTGAGATATATTACAGTCGTTGATAATTGTTACAGAGCGAACGAAACGACGGCGGAGTGAAAGGACACAGGACGAGCGCTGACTCACAATTAAGTTTACTCAAACACATACATCAAGGTATATAAGTGACACAGGCGATAACATGGGCAATCGAGGAACCCACAACCAGGCCACATGGACACATGGCATCTGTTACCGTATGGAGCTACCTAGGTAAACTAATTCCTGCTGATAAATCGCGATCGAAGGCTTTCTAATGCCCCACGTGACCTTTCGGTCAATGTGGGCTGCTTCTACGATACATGGCGAACACATCGGTACGCTTAAATAAAATTCTCTTTCAGGTACTGACATCGAGCTGAATGCGATGGAAAGAAAAGGATGGGTCGTCAAACTCAAAAGTGTGTCAAAAAGCGCCGAGGCTTGAAAGTTCTAGAAGGCGCCGGCGACGCCAAGATTGCGGCGCACTGCGGAGGTGAGGAGGAAACCGGTAGCAAGGTGGCTGGAGCCAAAATCTGTAGCGACGTTCGCTCGTACAAAGCAGTGGGGAGGAAGATATCTGAACGGCATGTGGCATCGCGTCTCCCGGACGACGGATGCAAAGTAATTATCAGACCAAAAGGGGGTCTAGCAGGGATAAAAACACTTCACAACCAATACTCGGCAAAGCTGTGCTTAGGGCTGCGTCACTTGAGTGGAAGAAGACAAAGACTGATCTTCTCTTCGTGAGCGACAAACAAGGCGCGATTCTTTTCCATACCTCTTGAACTTTGAGTGTGCGTAGAAGGTCATGAGTATCAAAACTCTGAAGATCGAAGATAGGGCCATGAGGTGACCGTGTACATGGTGGCACCTGAAAAACTGTAGAAAGGTGGTCGGGCATGGAATGGACATACGCATGACTGAGGAGACGATAATGGAGGGTTCGCCGGTCACGAACAGGACCCAGAGATTCTCGGCATTAGAAGAACGGGCCTATCTACCACGGTCATCACCTTCGTGGAAGCAGAGGTGCCACGTACGCTCGTGTGTTTCGGCATGGTCATGAAGTGCTTGCTGTTCAAGAAACGCTACGAAGTGTGCTATTGGTGCAGCGAACTGGGCTACAGGTGGGACGTTTGCAACAGTTCACAAGCCAAGTGCCACGGGTGTGGTATGTTATCACCGCCGGAGGGCCACTAGTATGTGCCAGTGTCGTTTGTGCGGCAGAGAACATTTGACTGGGGATAAGAAGTACATGATGTTGTTCCGTATGCCATATATTATAAGGAAACGACAGTGGGAGGCGAAGCTTGCAGCGGGACCAAAAGAAGAGGAAGCGCCAAAAACACCGCTGCAGCGATAAAAACAGAGGCGATGCAGCGTCAAGACGATGCCTGCGAGAGATCCAAGAGCACGCCGAGGGACCACTTGGCATCGTTCCCCAGGCTTACACCGTCGACGCGAAAAGAGGCCTCTTCTAGTCCAAAGCAATATTCTAAGAGCTCACAGAAGACGGCACCACCGAACTCACAGGTGGGTTGGTGGGACAAGGGCTCTCAGGATTCCGCAATGGCAAAGGCTCTTAATTAACAAAACAGGCTCATGCAGGAACAGATAAGAACCATGCAGGAACAATACAACCTGCAGGAGCAAAACAGAGAGCTCCGAGAGCAGATAACATTGGCAAATAAGCACATTGATGATGGAGCGTAGGTAACAATCTGTGTCGGAAACACCAAGTGGAGATCCTCCTCCTAAAAGCAAGTGGGTGAAGGATGTGGAAACAGCAAACAACTACGAGCAACGTTTCGACAAAATTGAACAAGACACGAAGTTGCTTCATGGTATGATTCAGCAGATGAATGAGCAAATGAGGGCTGAGGCCGCGAACAAAGACAGGTAATGGCAATGGCTGTGCCAAGGAATTCAGAAGTTTAAATATGGCCCAGCAACGTAACCCAATCTGGCAGTGGAACTCCAGGGGTTTCTCGCGCAAACGGGCCATTCTTCAGTCGTTCCTGACCAGCGGGGATAATCCGGAAGTCACAGCGCTACAGGAATGTGGTAACAACGCGAAGCTTGCAAACTATAAATCATATGCGGGACGAGGGGCAATACTCAGGTCCTCACTCTGGTCAAACGGAACGTCACACTGCTGCAGCACGAGACGAGGTCGATGCAGATGGATCATGTACTGATCGAGCTAGTCCCTCGTAAGCGGAAGGATAAAAATCTTTTTGTATTAAATGTGCACAGTTTCCCTAGGTAGAGGTGTAACAGCGGTTTTGACGATCTCTTCGCCAAAGCCAGGATGATCGCGAAGCGTAGCCCTCTCCTCGTAGTAGGTAACTTGAACGCAGATCACCCCGCGTGGGGATACAGGTTTGCACAGGTTAAAGGAAAGGATTTGCGGAATAGCATACAGCATAACGGTCTGACCCTATTGACGGATCCCTTGCGGCCAACTAGACAGGCTAACAGTGTGTCGCAGGACACCACGCCGGACCTCACTCTTGTTGGAGGAAGGATCTCGGCTACGTGTTTCAACACGGGTAAGATCTGGGTAGCGATCGCAGAATAATTAAGATAGTCGTAGAGGACGGTCCTTCAGTAGCTCGCACGAAAAAGCTAGAAGCTATCAATCGGCATGCCTTCAGGGCGAGTTGGTCCGGCCAGGATGGCATAGAAGACATAGATGAATGGAGCAGGGTAGTTATTAAATCGGTCCGCGATGCCACTGAGGAAATCGAGGTGGATGAGAACCAGGAATGGATTAGCAGACATATGATAAACCTGTGGCGCAAGAAGCAAGAGCTCAACTTGAGGCTCGCGCAGAAAAGAGGTGATGGAAATGTCGGCAGGCAGTTGGCTGCATTGAATAAGCAGATAGAGGAATACGCTTTGACCCTCACCAAGCAAAACTGGAGCAGCATTTGCGAACAAATGGACCACAGACGTGGTAGTGCAAGGACTTGGCATCTGCTGCGGAACTTGCTAGACCCAGACAAATCCAAGCTAGAGGCTAGGCAGCAGCTACAAAACCTTATTTACAAATACGAAGGAACGACCGATGAGCTCATCGTCGAGGTCAGGCATAGATATCTCAGCTGTGCGGGGTCTGGGTCCCTGCCTGAGTATTCGGATTTAGTGAACCCAGATCTTGGCAGCGCGATCACGGTAGGTGAGGTCAGGGCCGAGATAGACCGTCTGAGGGGAAAACGGCTGCAGGGCCGGATAGGATAAGTAATAAGATGCTTACAAATCTGGACGATGCGTCGGTCAGAAATCTGACAGAGTACATGCAGGACTGTTGGGACATAGGGCAGCATCCGCCGTAGTGGAAGGATGCCAATAAAACACGTTGTGGGGCTAGTTGGTGCATATCTTTCAAAAAATGAAGCGCCAACGGTAACGGCACACAAAAAAGAAACAAAAGACCAGGACAAGGCGCTACTTGCAACTGTTTATTGAAGTCAAAGGTGGCTGATTATGTAGCCATGGGGAGAGGGGATGAAAAAAGAGGGACACTGATTATGTCAGTGCGCACGTGCGAGAACATCATCATCATCATCAGCCTGGTTACGCCCACAGCAGGGCACAGGCCTCTCCCATACTTCTCCAACTACCCCGGTCATGTACTAATTGTGGCCGTGTTGTCCCTGCAAATTTCTTAATCTCATCCGCCCACCTAACTTTCTGCCACCCGTTGCTACGCCTCCCTTCCCTTGGGATCCATTCCGTAACTCTTAATGACCATCGGTTATCTTCCCTCCTCATTACGTGTCCTGCCCATGCCCCCATTTCTTTTTCTTGATTTCAACTAAGATATCATTAACTCGCGTTTGTTCCCTCACCCAATCTGCTCTTTCCTTATCCGTCACGTTAAACCTATCATTCTTCTTTTCATAGCTCGTTGCGTAGTCCTCAATTTAAGTAGAACCCTTTTCGTAAGCCTCCAGGTTTCTGCCCCGTACGTGAGTACTGGTAAGACACAGCTGTTATAAACTTTTCTCTTGAGGGATATTCGCAACCTGCTGTTCATCATCTGAGAATGCCTGCCAAACGCACCCCAGCCCATTCTTATTCTTATGATTATTTCAGTCTCATGATACGGATGTCCAGTCACTACCTGTCCTAAGTAGATGTATTCCCTTACCACTTCCAGTGCCTCACTACCTATTGTAAACTGCTGTTCTCTTCCGAGACTGTTAAACATTACCTTAATTTTCTGCAGATTAATTTTTAGACCCACTCTTCGGCTTTGCCTCTCCAGGTCGGTGAGCATGGATTGCAGTTGGTCCCCTGAGTTACTCAGCAAGGCCATGCGAGAACACAGAAGACATATTCGAAGGGAATCGCGGTTAATCGAAATCTAAAATTTATCTAAAACACTCTTCCATTGTTATAAATGTTCAGAGACACAGGCGTCCCCTCTTTTCTTAATCTTGTTGGCCTCCAACAATTCATGCGCCACCGAATCTTTACTTGTAAACATGATTGTTGTGTCATGAAGTCCTGCTTCACATGCTTGAAGTCTTGCTTGAATTTGTGCCGCCTGATTGGTTCTGATGACTCGAAGAAAGTAGGGTGTTCTATTAAACATACGAAACCTTTTGTTAAGTGTGAAGAAGGAGTAGTATACCGCATACCACTCAAGTGTGGGAAAGAGTATATCGGCCAAACAGGCCGATGTATCTATGAACGCCTGCGGGAGCATGAGCTTTCATTGAAAAACAGTTATGGTTCAAACTTGCCGCTTCATTGCAAGGCCTGAGGGAATGGGAAGAAACAAGCATGTGAAGCAAGACTTCATGACACAACAATCATGTTTCCCAGTAAAGATTCTGTGGCGCGTGAATTGTCGGAGGCAAACCAGATTAAGAAAAGAGGGGACGCCTGTGTGAGTACCCCGTCTCGGAACATTTATAACAATGAAAGCATGTTTTTAGATAAGTTTTAGATTTTGAATAATCGCTATTCACTTTGAATATATCTTCAGTGTTCTCGCACGTGCGCACTGACATAATCAGTGTCCCTCTTTTTTTGTTCCCTCTCCCCATGGTTATATAATCAGCCACCTTTGACTTCAATAAACAGGTGCAAGTAGCGCCTTGTCCTGGTCTTTTGTTCCTTCTTTGTGTGCCGTTACCGTCAGCTCTTCATTTTTTGAAAGGATGCCAACCTCGTCTTCATTCCAAAGCCGGGGAAATAAACCGAGTTTTGGACATCTAAGGCCCATTTCACTTCGTGCGTGGCCAAATTAATTTAACATGCTATCCAGAGCAGGCTGAATAGGTTTCTGGAAGATAGGGGACTGTACCCGCACACCATCATTGGTTTTAGGTCTCATCTATCGACATGCGATGTCATGCTCCAGCTAAAATAACAGGTGATAGACAACAAAACGGTAGACACCAGGGTAGTCGTGGGATTAGACATTTCTAAAGCATTACATTATGTGAAGCATTTGGCCATATTGGAGAGTCTCGGAGCTCTCAATGCGGGCACGAAGACTTACAATTACATAAAGGATTTTCTTACGAATGGAACGGCAATGATCAGCTTGGGAGGGCAGTCATTGGAAGGTATTAAACTTGGAAGCAAGGGTACGCCGCAGGGATCAGTTTTGTCAGCCACCTTGTTTAACGTCGCGATCATGGGTGTCCCCGGGAAGCTGGCAGGTATAAAATGACTGAACCACCCGCTCTACGCGGACGATGTCACGCTATGGATGAGCGGAGGCAGTGACAGGCAGATCGAGGAGATGCTGCAGAGGGCAATCAAAGCTATCGAGAAATATCTGGAGCCGATTAGCCTCAGGTGCTCGGCGAAATCGGAGGCCCTTTTCTTAACATCGCTGGCGCGGCGGCGGGAAAGGGGATAGGACCCGGGACACGGCATCGAGCTGCTGGTAAACGGTAACATTATTCGCACTGTCGACAGTATCAGGGTCTTGGGTTTGCTGATTCAAGTAAACGGGAAAAACGCCGATACGCTCCAACGACTGAAAGCGAGTACCACACAGACGTGCCGATTACTCAAGCGAATGGAGAGCAAACACGCGGGTATGAAGGAGGCGAACCTCCTAAGGTTACTGCAATCTTTCTAATTAGCAGGGTCGCATATGTAGCCCCCTACATAAAATTTACCAGACCATAGAAAGACAAGGCTGAGATCATTATTAGCAATGAGCTCAAGACGGCTCCCGGTCTTCCCCCGAACACATGAACGAACAAAATCTTAAGTTTAGGGGTGTCCTAAACCTTAGACGAGCTAATTGAAGCGGCGACAATATCGCAATATAAGAGACTGCTGCGTAGTCAGGCTGGCATCCTGGAGCAGCTGGGCTTCGAGATTCAGGCATGTTCCAAGCAGACAGGCAAAGTCCCAGCGCGAGTCAAGGACAGGCTGAGAATACTCCCGTTTCCCAAAAATCACGAGGGCAGGCGAAGGGACAGAGCCGAGGCGCTGCAGAAAAGACGGGAAGGCAGGCAGGATGTGATATACACGGACGCGGTCGAATACATACACGGCAAAGTATACGCAGCCGTAGTTACACCCTAAACCAGAGGCCCTGCCTCGTGCTGTAGCGTGAGACATTTAGGAGTAACGGAGGCGGAAGAAGTCGCCATTGCGGTGGCTCTGACTCAAAAGTATATGAGAGTTATTGTTAGTGATTCGAAATCTGCAAAGACAAATTTTGATGTGGGCAGGATCTCAGCCGCAGCTGTACACAGCCGTCGGGCAGCCCCCGACGGAGCAGGTTTCGCTAATTTGAACACCGACTCATGAGGATTTGCGAGGGAAAAGGAAGGCGCACGCGCTGGCCTGAGGTCTCACATTCCGGGATCCCAGCGCTGTCTCGACAAGCCCCCCTCCCCCCCCCCCCCCCCAATGTGAGAAACCCCTACAGACCGGTGACGAACTGAACACTTTTGAGGAAATTCTCAACCATTATAAGCTGGTGCGTAAGACTTATCCGACAGCGGATAAGAATCTTACTTAAAGCGAGGAAGCTGAGAACGGGGGTATTTCGAACCAACAACTGTTGAGGAAATGGCATCTCTCGGTGTATAGCCTTCGGTGTAGGCAGTGTGATGGTATAGCGGACTTAGTCCACATAGTTTGGACCTGTCTTAGCTTTGATGAGCCAAATAGATGTAGAGAATCCTGGGAGTCCTTGCTACTCAACGAAGAAGAAACTGCTCAACGACAAGTCATCGGTTTCACCCTGGCCGCCGCCATGTCCCAAGGGATCCCGGCCGACGGTTAGGGAGGATGAGTGTGGGTTTAGGCTGAAGCCTCTACTCCGTCATCTATTTGAAGGGTGCAAATAAAGTCACTTCTCTCTCTCTCTTTCAGCAGAGGCTTACGCTTACATTGTCGACAGTGGACAGACACATGCCCATTGCTATTGTTATTTCGTTCTGTCTGGTGCTGCTACGTAATGGTTTCCTGGGCCTTCGTCAAGCTGTTCATACAGCATTTAGCCCAGGTGACCATCCAGATAATTGCTGGAGAATAAAATATGATTTGATTTGATAAAGATCCTTGTTATTCTCGTGCAAGCTTGTCCATTGTTCTCCATTTCCGACAATGCAAGTGTAAGACTCTGCGCAAAGAGAAAACAATTTCGTTTAAGCATGCTCATGTATCCCCGAGATTAGTCGTGGAAGCAGCCGACATTGAGCGAAAGGGCACGTGGTGCATTAGCCAGCCTCAGATCGGGCTTATGTCGCCTTGAAGAAGACAAGTCCACTTGTCGAAACGTTGGCTCCTGCTTTCACCTTGTTCTCGTCTTGCTCATAGTCTTGAATATCCGTCTCCCGCCTTGCCCGTGTTTTCCCTTATATTCCTTGATGTGTGTTTCTGCAAACTTTGTTGTGGGTCAGCGCTCCTCCTGTGTCCTTTCACTCTGTCATCGTTTTGTTCGCGCTGTTACCATTACGAATGCATACCAACTCGCCAAATTTTCCACTTTATTACAGAGCCGTTAACTCATCTCACGAATTCAAATGTCAAACTTAAGGGGATGGCACTCCAAGTCGAGGCATTTGAAGAGCGTAAACAACGCCTGCATTCAGCAACAATACTCGCTCACTTCTGCGAAGATGTCGATACCGAAATCAACACCGACACAAGTACTGTAGGCCTCGGCGCCATGCTTGCCCAATGAAAAGATGGATTTCAAAGGGTCATAGCTTACGCTTGCCGCTCGCTGTCGAAAGCCGAAGGTAGTTATTTTACCAAAGAGATAAACGCCTTGCCATCTTTTGGGCTACTGCGAAATTTTGGCTTTACAGATAGGTTTGACCCTTGAAAGTCTGAAGCGACCGCCACGCTGTGTTTTGACCGGCAAATCTAAAGGAAGCTGCAGAAAACCTTGCACGATCAAACTTCAGACTGCATAAATTTGACATAACCCTGATTTACAAGTAACGATGAAAACATTCAGATTCCGAGCGCTCGTCTCGCACCCTCTCTACCCGTCGCCGCAGGACGACAAAGACGCGGATACCTTCCAACGAACAAAAATACACAGTGAATGTTTTTATAGCCATAAGGGCGCGAATAGGCTTGTCGAAAAGGAGACACCATCAGCTTGTATACTAGCACGCCTTTTATAAGGAGATTTTTGGCACACGCAATAACAAGAGCGCCTATGTAAAGAATCTGTAGAGTGTTGTGAGAACACCTCATCCAAGCTGTGCCACATACACCCTACATTTATTTTTCCTGATTTAACCCCCACTGTGAAGCGTGCCAAGATAGATGCGCAGCCCCTATACCATGTGTGTTAAAAAGCTTGAAGAGCATTAAAGTGGCACAGTTTACTGAATGATGAGGCCTATAATAATAATAATATTTTGGGTTTTACGTGCCAAAACCACTTTCTGATTATGAGGCACGCCGTAGTGGAGGACTCCGGAAATTTTGACCACCTGGGGTTCTTTAACGTGCACCTAAATCTAAGCACACGGGTGTTTTCGCATTTCGCCCCGATCGAAATGCGGCCGCCGTGGCCGGGATTCGATCCCGCGACCTCGTGCTCAGCAGCCCAACACCATAGCCACTGAGCAACCACGGCGGGTGATGAGGCCTATGGCATTTTAACTAGTCATCTGAACTTAAGTGTTTTTGATGCAGAAATACAGTTACATAATCATATATATATATATATATATATATATATATATATATATATATATATATATATATATATATATATATATATATACATGCACGCGGTCTGAATCAGCCAATGGGACCAATTGACTAACAACATCTTGCCGGGGTAAGACACCCTTTGGGGACGCCTCTGTACATTTTTTTGCAGATTGGACAGGTTATTCAAAAACGCATTCAGTGTAGCCTTTATGCTTCCGCTTTAAAAACGTACATTGCTGCATCTACTGTGCCTAAACGTTTACGCCTCATTTTAAGACCTGCCACGTCTGAAATGTCCCATAGCAACTTGTCGAGGTGGGACAATACCCTCAAACAAGCTTCACTGGACCTAACGTGTATTGTTATGAACCATTATGAGTCATCCGCGAAACAGTTCACAAGCAAAGAGAAGCAACTTTATGCTACTCATAACTTCACTACCGAGGAGAGGTCATTGCTAAACTATTACAGGCAAGATAAAACGCGCGAACTTAACCAGAAGAAATATAAGAGGTTCATACGTGACACGGTCTGTACTAGTGTGAGCACCCCTGCAGATGCAACGACTTCGACACATTCGAGCCGCGCAGAAACAGGAAATCTAGTGAATATTTCTTGTAGCACGTTAACGAGGGAAGAATATAGTGTCCTATCACGGGGTTTAAACTTTTGTCCCGCCACTGGCGCATACAATGCATTTCAGCTAAGTATTGATTTGCACAATTTTGAAAGAAACATGAGGTTACGCGAGTACTTCCACGATCGGGGCACCTCTAAGAAGACATCTTTATTTTCGACAAAGCACTGGACTCCTCCTTCTCAAAGAGATGAATGCCTCGAGCTGTGATGGGGGATGTACTTGAAGCATACAAAATGCAATTACCATTCCGTTGGAACCTTAGTCCTAAAGAAAGTGATGCAATTCAAACATTCGCTAACCGTGACGACATCATCATTAAACCTGCTGATAAAGGTGGTGTAGTCATCATTATGGACAAAGCCAGTTATCTAAGTGAGGCTCACATACAACCTAATGATCAGTCATTTCATAGGCACCTGAGTTACGACCCGACCGAACAGTTCAAAACCATGGTAAAGGAAACTTTAGACAGTGTCGGCGAAAGAAAGATTTAAAAATGTGTAGATAAGTCATTAGTGTCCCTAATCGCGGTAGCTAGCAGATTTTATCTCCTTCCCAAAATCCATAACAAAAACAACCCAGGGCGACCAATAGTTTCAGGAATAGGTGCCATCACAGAGAATTTGTCCCGCTATTTAGGTAACCTTATCAGTTCAATTCCTCCTAAATTTTCTTCTTATATCAAAGATAGTAACCACTTTCTGTCTGATATCGCTGACTTGCGTGTTCCAAGCGACGCTCTTCTATTCACACTAGACGTGGCGTCGCTGTACACGAATATTCCCCATACAGATGGGATTCAATCCGTACTCCGGGCATATAACAACTCTGTAGATGACAAACCTATCGACGATTCTGCGCTTGACATAATTCTTACACTAATCTTTGAACTTAACAACTTTGATTTTCACGGCGAACATTATGTTCAAGTTAGTCGTACTTCCATGGGCACATAGATAGGTCCTATTATGCTAACATTCTTATGGGTATGCTAGAAAAGAATTTGCTCGCTACTCGTGACCTCAAACCATTCTATTACAAACGCTTCATCGATGACATTTTCCTAATTTGGTGCCATGGTGAAGCTGCATTACTTTCATTCATTACTGACTTTAACAACGCCGCACCGCCAATTCCCTTTTCCGATTCATCACTCAGCATAAAATTCCTTGACGTCTCGGTATCTCTGTGCAATGGTAACTGAACGACAAGTCTTTACATAAAGCCCATTGAACGACAGCGATATCTGCATTTCAAGAGCGGTCATGTCAAACGTTGCAAAACGAGCATTCCCGGCAGCCAAGCTATCCCGTTCAAAAGAATTTGTTCGGACGACAGTGAATTCACTCGCAACTGTAACCAGTTACGTAACGCACCAACCGTCCAGAAATACCCTTCACAAATAATTGACGATGCCCTCAAACGGGTTGGCTGTCTCGACCGGAAAGAACTGATCTGTACGCAGAAGCGATCGGCGCCAATTTCACGAAATATTCTTATCCTAACACACTCTGCACCTATTCCTAACGTGTCGCATATTCTCAGAAAGCACTATAACGTACTCACACACAGCGACCGTCTTAAAAACATTTTCGAGGAATTACCAACGGGGGTCTATCGTCGCTTGAGGAATCTGCGTGACCTAGTAACCTCTTCCAAGACTAAAGCGATTGCTCCTGCTGGTTGTCATCCCTACAATAAGCCCCGTTGTAAAGTTTGTACACATATGACCACATCAAAGACTGCTAGAAGCACGGCACCCAATTTTTCTGTTAAAATCAACGTCGATATCACTTGCGACCGTACTAACATCATCTATCTGCTTGAATGTTCAGTGTGTCATATGCAGTGTATCGATCAGACCAAAACATCTTTTCGTATCAGATTCAACAACCACAAAACACACGTTAAAGCTTGCCGCACCTTACAATATCTAAACATGCTCTACTGCCAGGTCATACGTTTCAGGACATCAAAGTAACAGTAATACAATCAGGTTTCCAATCGCACCATGATCGAGAAGTGTGAGTCATTCATAAGTTTAACACTGTGTCATCTGGTATCAACGGGAACGGAGGAAAAGTGTCGTTCCTTTCTGCCATATGTTGATGTGTATGTTCTTGTAGAGAATTGACAAACCATGCCAAATCATTTTGTTCCTAGTTTGCACGTCGCAATTTATATCGCTTTGTAACATCATGTACAATCATCGTGATACCTTAATATTTCATCCATATCAATTATCGTGCTCAAGTGATACTTACTCCTGAACTTTTCTGTTATTATTTTCAAGTGTACATGTGCATGTACTGCTGATTATGCCCACGTGTGCATGGCCATAAAAGCGGGTACGCACTTGTATCTGTGTTTCATCTGACGAAGGCCATGCCACGGCCGAAACGTAAAACATTAAAAACGAAATTTTCTAAAGTGTGCTCCTTCGTTTCTTCAACTATAAGCGCATATATATATATATATATATATATATATATATATATATATATATATATATATATATATATATATATTGTACTGTAAGATAAGTAGCAGTGGGGCTGTGGCTAGGAGAGAGACAACGACGACGAGAAAGAACAACCTTGTTTCGGTGCTCGGTCGGCTACACTACTTCTCGCTGCTCCAACGTTCCAGTCGCGAACGCTTACTGCTCAAAGTGCTTCGCGACATTTGGTGGAAGGTGCTGGACTTATTGCAAACCTGGAACTCCGAAGCCGGACGATCCCTGTCACATCTCCCATGCCTGAGGAGGCTAGTCCTATCGCGCCACCCATGGCACCGCCTCCATTAGTCTGTCCTGGTGCGCCGCGCCAACAGGATCCTCCCATATCCATTGGCACTGATGATCATGACGTAGAGGACTGGCTGTCATCATACAACCGAGTGAGTGCCCACAACAAATGGTCTGAAGCTGACAAGCTTGGCTACGTCCCATTCTACCTTTCCGGGGTCGCCCATCTTTGGTTCCGCAACCATGAGGCTGACTTTTCCACCTGGACAGCATTCCGAACGGCACTTCAAGAAGTATTCGGTCGCCCTGCTGTGCGCAAACTTCGGGCTGAACAACAGCTTCGCTGTCGTGCCCAACAAAAGGGCGAAACCTTTACGAGCTACATTGAAGATGTAGTTGACATCTGCCGGCGTATAGACCCAGATATGACCGAAGATGACAGGGTCAAGAACATCTTGAAAGGCATAGAAGATGACGCCTTCCAAATGCTCTTGGCAAGGAATCCTCAGATGGTCAACGACATCATAACGCTTTGCCAGAGCTATGAGGAGCTGCGCAAACAACGGCTTTCTACGCGCCAAGCACTCGCTCCGGACGTCGCGCTTTCAGCTCTGAGTGATGGTGTCAGTGCTACTCCTTGCAGTTCAGCAATTTCCGACAAAATCAAGCAATTTGTACGAGAAGAAGTGGCGCGCCAACTCTCTCTTCTGCCAGTCGCTCCAGCCTCAGAGCTGCGCTTGTCTCCAGATCTCCGTCACATGATACAAGAACAAGTCGCTAACGCAGTACCATTTGTTCATCAACCGCCTCCTACGCCTGTGCCACTTACGTACGCTGCCGTTGTCGCTAATCCAAGGGCTCCTTCTGCAGGTAATCAATCCAGACTTACCAGCGCCTTTCCCTCACCTCCGCAAGCGGCTGCAACATATTCTCCTGCCCCCCCAAGCAGCTACTGGCCGCCACAGCAGCCCGTGCGCCCACCTCGCCAATATTTCCAACAGTCTCCGCCCGCTGTTCTCAATCCATGGCGCACCCATGACGATCGGCCTATCTGTTATTCGTGCGGCCTACCTGGGCATGTAGCACGGCTTTGCCGCCGGCGTGGATGGTATCCTTCGGATCCTCCGGGGGCACAAAGTAACGGTTTCGACTCTCCGTCCCGTTCCGCTACTGCCGCTCAGCTCTTCGAAGCCTCGCCTCCTGCTTCCCGACGCTTCAATATCCGTCGGTCTCCGTCTCCCCGTCGGCGTTCTCTGTCGCCGCTTATCCGTCGTCCTGAAGCTATCCGAGACGAAAACTAAGGACCGCAGTTCCGGAGGCAAGAACTGCGATCTCAGCAAACTCCTCAAGACCTCATTTATTTCCTGCGAACGTCCTTGAAGTTTATGCAGAAGACATTGCCGTTCATGCGCTTGTAGACACGGGAGCAGCAATATCAGTGATTTCGGACCAGCTTCGTCTTACCCTTAGAAAAGTCGCGACCACTTATTCAGCCATTTCATTACGTACAGCAAGCGCTGCGCCGATTGAACCCTTGGGGAAGTGTACCATGCGTGTTGTTATAAGCGGCGCTTTATACCATATTGAGTTCGTTGTTCTGCCTCGCTGCTCCCATGCCATGATTTTAGGATGGGACTTTCTGTCCTCTCATCATGCCGTTATAGATTGTGCCCATGCTGAACTCGCGCTGTCGCCATTCGGCACCAACGTTTTTGAAGATACTGATGACACTTACGGTCGTGTGTTCGTCACCGCCGACACCGAGATTCCTCCATACTCTGCCGCACTTGTGCCCGTTTCCTGCGTTGGGTTTTCCGACTCCACATTGCTTTTGACGCCGTCTAAGCTTGTTGCTCGCCGCCATCCTTTCTTGCTTCCTTTTGCCCTTCTTGCCATTCGACAAGGTTCGAGCGCACTTTATGTATCGAACCTGTTTCCTTGCCCTGCTAGGCTGCTCCACAATGAGTGTCTTGGTTATGCCGATGAAGTCGAACCAAGCTTCCTTTACGATGTGCCTGACGACCCGGCTTCTACTCCGGTTGACGCTCTGGCCCTTCAAGTTTCTCCTCCCACGCCGCCGTGTGACCCAACATTTTACCAGAGTATTGATCCCAACCTCACTCCAGCGCAGCATGCCCAGATCGTCCATCTTCTAGACCGCTTTCGCACGTCATTTGACCTACAACAATCTCGCTTAGGCCGTACTTCCACTGTTGTCCATCACATCGACATCGGTAACCATGCGCCTTTACGCCACAGGCCGTATCGTGTATCCGCCACGGAGCGTAGCGTGATCGCTGAGCAAGTTGCAGACATTCTCCAACGCGATGTCCTACAACCTTCGCACAGTCCCTGGGCTTCTCCTGTACTGCTGGTAAAAAAGAAAGATGGCAAAATTCGCTTTTGCGTGGACTACCGGCGACTTAATAAGATCACACGCAAGGACGTTTATCCGCTACCCCGTATTGACGACGCGCTAGACTGCCTCCAAGGCGCTGAATTCTACTCATCCTTAGACTTACGATCCGGGTATTGGCAAGTGCCAGTGGCTGAGTCAGGCCATCCGAAAACGGCCTTCATCACACCTGACGGTTTATTTGAATTCACCGTGATGCCATTTGGCCTGTGTAATGCGCCTGCCACATTTGAAAGGATGATGGACAACATCTTGCGCGGCCTCAAATGGCAGATATGCCTCTGTTATCTGGACGACATCGTTATCTTTTCACCGGACTTTCCTTCCCACTTACTTCGACTTGAACGCGTCCTAAAGTGCATCGCCGATGCTGGCCTCCAGCTTAACTTGAAGAAGTGTCACTTCGCTGCCCGGCAGCTGGTCATCCTCAGCCATGTCGTGTCGAAAGAAGGTGTACTCCCTGATCCGCGAAACGACAAGCTGCTGCCCAGTTTCCACGACCAACGACTTTGAAAGAACTGCGCAGCTTCATTGGGTTAGCGTCATACTTTCGCCGTTTCATCCGCAATTTTGCCACTATAATAGCACCTTTAACGCAGCTTCTTCATGGTGGCCACAATCTTTCAACCTGGTCACCGGATTGCGATGCCGCCTTCACAAAGCTGCGTCGTCTCTTGACGTCACCACCAATCCTGCGCCAATTTGACCCAAGTGCTCCAACTGAAATACACACGGATGCCAGTGGCATTGGCCTTGCCGCCGTTCTCGCTCAGAGAAAGGCTGGCTTCGATGAGTACGTCGTTGCCTTCGCCAGTCATGCACTCACCAAACCTGAATCGAACTATTCTGTCACAGAAAAGGAATGCCTGGCTATAATTGGGGCCATAACCAAATTCCGTCCGTATCTTTAGGGCCGCCCGTTTGACGTCATAAATGATCACCATTCGCTGTGCTGGCTGTCGTCCTTAAAAGAACCATCCGGTCGTCTTGCTCGATGGGCCCTTCGACTGCAGGAAAACGACATTCGCGTGCTGTATCGTTCTGGCCGAAAACATTCGGATGTGGATGCCTTGTCTCGTTCGCCACTAACAGACGAGGCTAGCTTCCCGAAGGCCTCGTTGTCCGAGTCTTCCCTTGCTGCCACGGACATTCTTCTGGAGCAGAAGAAAGACCCATGGATTGTGTCCATGCTGCGTTTTTTTGTCCAGCCCATCGACACCCACTAACAATCGCGCATTACGTAGCCAAGCACATCACTTCTCCATTCGCGATGGGCTCTTATACCGTCGCAACTACCTCCCGGACGGCCGCAAATGGTTGCTTGTCATCCCGCGACACCTGCGTTCGGATATTTGCGCAGCGTTCCACGACGATCCCCAGTGCGCGTATGCAGGGGTACTGAAGACATACGCGCGTCTACGCCTTCGTTACTACTGGCGGGGGATGTATCGATTCATCCATCATTATGTCCGCTCCTGTCTGGTTTGCCAACGCCGTAAAGATCCCCCTCGTCGTTCAACCGCCCCATTGCAGCCTTTGCCTTGCCCAGCACGTGCTTTTGATCGAGTAGGCATCGACATTTATGGACCTTTGCCAACCACATCAGATGGCAATCGCTGGGTAATCGTGGCCATCGACCATCTTACGCGCTATGCGGAAACTTCTCCTTTGTTCAGTGCTTCTGCACGTGACGACGCCTGGTTTCTCCTGCGCCACGTGATCCTTCGCCACGGAGCTCCCAGGGAATTACTCAGTGACAGAGGCCGCGTCTTCTTCTCCGACGTCATCGAGGCTCTCCTCAAAGAATGCCGCATCATTCATCGTACCACTACTGCGTATCATCCGCAGACTAATGGCATGACCGAGCGCTTTAATCGCACTCTTGGTGACATGCTGGCCATGTACGACCAAACCAAATGGGACCATGTTCTAACTTTTCTGACCTACGCTTACAACACCGCCACGCAGACTACCACGGGATTTTCGCCCTTCTTTCTCCTGTACGGACGCGAACCTTTTTCCACAATGGATACTATCCTTCCGTACCGCCCTGACTGCACGGAAACAGCTACCCTATCCGTAGCTGCTGCACACGCAGAAGAGTGTCGCAAGCTTTCCCGTATATTTACGTCAGAAGGCCAGCAACGCCAGAAGCACCATCGAGAAAGTTCCAATGCTCCTGTATCCTATGCTCCTGGCTCGCTAGTGTGGCTTTGGGTTCCAGCCTCTACCACTGGACTGTCCCCGAAACTCGCATCGAAGTACCAAGGCCCATACCGCGTGATCAACCAAACGTCTCCAGTCAAATATATTGTGGAACCCCTCGAGCTACCTTTGGATCATCGCCGTCGTGGACGCGAAAATGTGCATGCCCAGCGTCTCAAGCCCTACTATGATCCGCCTGTACTGTCCTACCCGTAGGTCGCCGGCACGGCTTCCTTTTCCGCGGGGGAGATAACTGTACTGTAAAATAGGGAGCAGTGGGGCTGTAGCTAGGAGAGAGACGACGACGAGAAAGAACAACCTTGTTTCGGTGCTCGGTCCGCTACACTACCTCTCGCTGCTCCAACGTTCTAGTCGCGAAAGTTTACTGCTCAAAGTGCTTCGCGACAATATATATATATATATAAAATACTAATTTAATATGCATATTTAACGGTTTCGGCCCTGGTGTCCTATAAGAAAGGATACAAAAAGAAATTGTTCTAAATTGTGAAATTACTTGAGCTATTCTTCATACACCTGCCTCTGCATAGGTGAAAGTTTTTGAAGCATTTGTTTAACCATATTCACCAGCAGAAGCCAAGGGTTTTCTTCTACGTTTCCGGAAAGCATAACAGGCTTGCCATTGAAAACACATCCTTCAAACAATCCAGCACTATTTGTGGACGCGGCAACACAATAAAACATAAGGAATTCTTCGAAAAGCCTGTTTTTCGACCACCAACCTGCACGAAGAGCGGCACATTAGGTGCCATCGTCGCGACAGGGTTGCCTTGTCCACTGAAGAAAGCAGCTGCTGGTAGCTCTTTTAAACCCAACGGCGAGGCGATCCACTTAACTGTGAGTGATGTCATCGTACTTCGCACGGTCCTCCGTAGGCATCATGCACATGCGTAGCAGCTGAGATTGTTGGGGGCATAGGGAAGGTACCGAAAGCGTTGTCGAAACGAAGTGGCACCGGAGCTCCGAATTCAGCGCCACGCCAGCAGCATCCGTCGCTTGTCCAAATCGTTGTTCGCTTGCTGAAGCGAGAATAAAGCATCCAGCGGCAATCTGCACCAAGAGCGGCACATTAGGTGTCATGGTCACGACAGAGTTGCCTTACCCACTGAAGAACGCAGGTGCTGGTAGCTCTTTTAAACCCAACTGCGAGGCGATCCACTCAACTGTGAGTGACGTCATCGTAGCTTTGCACGGTCCTTCGTAGGCATCATGCACATGCGTAGTAGCTGAGATTGTTGGGGGCGTAGGGAAGGTACCGAAAGCGTTGTCGAAACGAAGTGACACCGGAGCTCTCAATTCAGCGCCATGCCAGCAGCGTCCGTCGCTTGTCGAAATCGTTGTTCGCGAGCCGAAGCGAGAATAAGGCATCCAGCGGCAATCTGCACCAAGAGTGGCACATTAGGTGTCATCGTCACGACATGGATGCCGTGTCGTTCTTTGTCCTTGTGTTCATCGGAAAGCCCTATTGGGGAAAACAATATGGCGGAAGACAAGGAAGCTGTCTGCAGCAGTATCAAATTCTCTTGATAATATTTCGCTCAACATCTACTGCCTCGATAACGATTATAATTTAGTTTGTTGTTTCTGATATGCTTAGGGGTGTATATATATATCAGAGAGTTTTGCTTCTCATTTGCGCATTTGCGCATATGCACGGCACGGCATTGTCTACGAGTGCTAAATAAAGGCCACCAGGGCTCAGTGTTTGTGAAGGGCCCTGCATGTATTGAATGTAGAGGGAGGACGCTGTTGCTTGTGACAGCTTCCCATTTCTTGTTTTATTATTACAGAGGCGAGAACTCTGCCTGAGCTGCTGTACTCAGTGGCAAGAGGAATCCTATAGCAGAAAGTCTGTTTATCAAGGACCCAAATAGGTTTGCTGCTCTATAGGATGTGTGCGCGCTGGAGGTAGAAGGCGTCTACGATGGAAAGAAGGATATACAGTTTGCTCTTGCAGGCTTGGGGAGGAGTAATTGCTGCACAGTAGACGATCAAATAGTTATGTCTGACGAAACTACATCCCACAAAGTGACTGTCAAGTAGATGGAGGCCCTTCAAGTTCAATAATGAGGGAAATTTGCGTGTTCGAGGTACAAGACGATGACGATATATAATTTGCTTCTGGAAGAGTGGGGAACGCTTTTGCTGCATCGTTTACGAAGAATTGGTCATATTTGACGAGAGTACATCCGACAAAGTGACTGTCAAGTAGATTGAGGCCATTGAGGCCAATTGCAATAATTACAGAAGTATGCGTGTTGGAGGTAGAAGACGAGGACAATATAAAATTTCCTCTTGCAGGACTGAGGAGAGCTTTTGCTGCATCTTATACGAAGAATTGGCCATCTATAACAATGTGCATCTGACACATCGACTATCAAGCACAAGGAGGCCATTCATGTGCAATGATAACACGCCTGTAACGAGCCCAAAGAATGTTTTTAAGGTTTAAACGCATAAAAACCACTGTCAGATTGCCACAATGCAAGTTGTCTGCATTTAAATGCGTGATACAGTTGATAATTATACGCAATTTCGAAATATTTCACATCGCTCTTTACAACCACTAAGCCCCGGTGTCCTATGCAGGGCGCTTAAGCTAACTTTAGCCAGAGCTTAAAAATATGCCAGTGCATTCTGAGATGACACGACCAAATCCATGTTGCTCACTTTTATATGTAGTGTGTCACGATACTTTTTGTACTTTGCTTAATTAGATAATTCGACAAGATTAATGAACCAACTTGTGAAGCAACGAAGTTAGAAAAACATTCCAATTAGAAAGTTGCAAAGCAGTTTGCAAAACGTCCGCATTAAGAGTTTCTGTCTGTCTATCTTTTAAGTATTACAGTTCTTTAGCTTGCTGCGGATGCCCGCGAAATAAAAAAAAAAGCACCACGTGACATGCCTGCTGGCGCGTCGTGATTGCACTGCTCCCAAGCGTTCCGCGCAGAAACGAACATATCATTTAGCCGGGTGTGCTGTCGCTGAGTTTGCTTATCGCTGTCATGAACCGTCGCAAGGGCAGCACATCGCTGGCGTAAATCACACAGCCAACGCCTTCGTAACTGCCTTGTGGCCTTTTAGGCGCGAGCACGCCCGGCTAGATGATGTGTTCGTTTCTATGTGGACAGTTCAGGAGCGCTGCAATCATGGCGCGCAAGCGGGTATGTCACGTGGTATGTTTTTGTATTTCATGGGCATGCGCAGTAAACCTAATATATAGAAAGTTGGAAACTGTTTAATCGGACATCTTGCAAAGCACTATAGAACTTTCTATTTGGAAATTTTGCCTAACCTCCTTGCTTCAGAAGTGGGTAAATTGTTCTTAACTAATTATCCAATGACCCAAAAAATAATAGCCTGACGCACTTCATACAAAAGCGAGCAACTAGCATTCGGTCGCGTCGTCTTAGAGTGCCTTGGCATATTTTTAACCTCTGGCTAAAGTTAGCTGCAATTCCCTCTATATAAGACATGACGCCATATTTTGTACTGATGGGGTAATTCGAATATAATAAATATTTTGGTGTTTCTTAGGCGGTAATAAATCTATACAAAACGATGGTTAAAAGATTATGCACGTTAAGAAATTCAGGGATGAAATGGTTAATATATATGAACCGTCCTTCGAAAAGTGTCGTAATCTGGACTGCAATATTTGACATCATTGGTCTCGTCCATCTGTGCGGTACCGCGATATTATACACACACACACACACACACACACACACACACACACACACACACACACACACACACACACACACACACACACACACACACACACACACACACACACACACATAACATATATATATATATATATATATATATATATATGTTACGGCGCAGTGGGACATAGCGTGACGGTTTGGTGAAGTGAGCGCGTGGCACTTTCCGGGAGCCATCTTGTGTATCCAGCGTTGCTGCAATTTGTACATAGCTGCATATGCACCTTCGTTTGACTGTTTCCGCCCCGTGGCATTTTGGTGGAGGTACCGAGGCATTCTCAAGTAACCACGGAGCTCCGCAATAGTCCTCGCCTTGGTATTGATATCATGATGTAGGAGGTGGGACCTGCACCAGTGGCGATATCTTGAACCATTTAACTCGCGTATCCGAAAGATCCAGGAACGTTCTGCGGCACTAGTGACCCTGACGTGGCTGAATGGATTGCCATGTACGAGGGTGTGAGTACGCACAACAGGTGCGACGCAACGGTTGTGTTGTCCAACTTGATGGTCTACCTGCAAGGCACGGCGATGGTGTGGTTTGACAAGTACGAAGATAAACTTGCGGACTGGGAAACGTGTATGCAGAAGTAGAAGGACTTGTTTCGCCGTCCATTCAGGTGGAAGAACGCCGCTAAGAAAGAACTAGCGACTCGTCTGCAAACGTCCACGCACGTCGCTTATACATCAGAACACAGAAAAAGAAAATTGAGTGTCACCATTTTCAAAGCGCGGTGGCGCCACGTGCTGCTCCAACGGCTCCGAGCTGCCAAGCGAGGCGACCGCAGATAGACTCAGTGCTTGCGCTGCCTACGCTTTGACATTTCTTTGAAGTTCTCACGAAGGACAGGATGGTGAGTTTTACCCAGCGAATTTAGTTAGTGAACTTCAGCTTCTCGGCAAGATTGTGCTGCAAATCGGAATGGCTGTGGCAAGCGCAACATCCGCAGGGGGAGCGGATCGTTCGGATAAGCCCGTGTTACCTTTGCATGCGGGAACATTGGTTCTGTGGCTATTCCACTTTGATTTGCACGTCTGACAACACGTCATGAACTAGTAAAAGCCTTGCAGTACGCGATATACTTCGATGATGCTGTCTATCTGATAATGTGTTAGAACTGTGCGACAGTAGGCAACGTTACCAAGGAGTGCCAACGCTTTCACCAGGTAAAGAGGCGCCGCGTTGCAACATTGCCAGCGTCGTTCGCCCGCTTGCCGAACACAGGTTCGACTTTCTCATGCGAGGTCAGAAGAACGCAGCGACCATTGACTTCAGAACACGTGACACGAATCGTTCGGCGCGAAATTAAAGCAGTGTCACCGCCCCCTTTGTCCACGCGCCAGTGATCCTACAGCTTGCCCAGTGTTTGTTTAAGAAATAGTGTGCGAGTAACTCCGAAATCTTGGAGTTCATACCGTTTCCTCTATTGCAACTCCACGACTGGCTGATGGACCTTATCCTTCGCCTAGCCAGCGGTGCCCTCCAGGCTATCGAAACCCTGCGGAATGGCAGTGTTTCGTTGGCTCCCCCGTTAAGCCACCCTGCCGATAATCCAGCCTGCCGATAATCGACCTATCTGTATTGCCTGCCATCGAAACAGTCAGCTTGCCCGCCATTTCCGTAACCCTATTGCTTCTTTACTTCCACGACCAACCTATGGTTACTACCGCTCCGGTGAGAGCCTACGCCATCTCCAGCCTCCATTTGAACAGCGACCGCCGAACCCCGATGCTACTGCTACATGGAACATACCCGCCGGGGTTGCTCAGTGGCTATGGTGTTGGGTTGCTGAGCACGAGGTCGCGGGATTGAATCCCGGCCACAGCGGCCGCATTTCGATGGGGCGAAATGCGAAAACACCCGTGTACTTTGATTTAGGTGCATGTTAATGATCCCCAGGTGGTCAAAATTTCCGGAGTCCTCCACTACGGCGTGCCTCATAATCAAAAGGGGTTTTGGCACGTAAAACCCCATAATTTTTTTTTACATGGAAGAGTTCCGCTACTTTATTTTAACGTTGCCGGTCCCGTTCGCCACTAGCTCGTGGGCCGTTTTCCTATCGCCTCAGGCTCGTTGCCCGCCTGCCCCAATCAACTTCCGACACTCTTCCCCGGAAAACTAACTGCTGTAGCTCTCGGAGGTGACGCTGCACTGACGACTCGACTTAAAATTCCACAGCTCACTTTAACTACATGAGAAAACGTGATAGACGTTACAGTCAACGACGTAAACATTCCGGCATTGATTGGCACTGGTGCGCAACTATCTGTGATGAGGGCCAACTGCACCACCACTTGAACAAAGTGCTCACACCTTCTGCATCACGTACCCTCCACGTCGCTGACGGGGGAACGCCTGCCATGCCCGCAATGTGCACTGCTCGGTTGAGCATCGCAGAGCTCCTTAGCACTGTTTTGCTTGTAGTTTTGAATCAGTGCCCTCTCGGCATTATTCTAGGATCAGACTTGTTATCATCTCATTCCAACCTCTTTGACGGCGCGTTTGGTGTGATTAAACTTCAACTGCCCCAAAGATGCGACAATCCACAAGAGACATGGCGGCGCTTATGTTCCCTTCGATGACATCTGCCTGCCACCGCAAGCCACCAAATACGCTAGTGTGACCTCATTTCCACCTGTTCGCGACGGCGTCTATGTGGTGTGTCCGAGTGCATGCGTAATGCTTGAAAGGCATGTCGCCTTTCCGCCCACCCTACTCACCGTGGCTGACAACCGGACCACACTACATTTCCTGAACTTTAACTACTTCGCACAAGTTGTCCAGAGAGGCATGTCGTTGGTTGATATCTCTTGTATAGATGACTGCGAGATATCTCTATTGGACGCGAAAGTTCCGCCATCATCCGCAGGGAAATTCCATCAACCCAATCCTACACCAGATAGCCGAAGCAAAATAGCTGTACCCGACCTTCTTCCTACGCAGGCTGCTGAAACACGCCGCGACTTGGAGCCTTATCGCGATATTTTACAGCGAAGCTGTTTATGTGGAACCTGTGCCGTCATTGTCGGACTTGGCTAAAGAGGGGCCATATGAACTAGCGGGAAAGGACAAGAACAGCAGGGTGGAAAGGGGAAAGCAATGCTCGCTCCCTGACAGCGTGTTTGGAAGAATTATTTGGCGAAGTTTCATTTGTGTTCTCTACTATTATGTTCACTGAAACTTGCAGTACAAACAGTTTTGATGTATACGGGCTGACCTACTACAAAACATATTGTTACGAGTTACGTTTATTTACAGGGGAAACTAGGTCCGAGATGGAAGCTACAGGCCAGGCCCAGCCGGCGCAGAGTACCCCGAGATCACGCGCGCACGCTCTACTTCTTCTTTCTCTGCCTCATTCGCGCAGTGCTGCGACATTTTCCCCGGGGGCAGACGAAGTTCGCTGAGCTAGTTAAAGGGACCTGTGATTGTACTGCTTGAGTCTGGCCACGTGAACAACTTGCATCGCACGTGAACGCCGATTACTTGCCGTCACTTTGGCGACGACATAGTTGACATCACTCAAGCAGCTGAGTATAACGAATGTGTAAGTGGCGAGAAACTGGCGGTACAATCCCTTTTTGCGAACAGGTGTCCACACAAAAAAACATAATCACCGGGAGTAAAGCTGACGGGGATATGCCGAGCATCACAGCGAATCTTGCTGTGGTCTTGTGAGGACAACGTCCTAAGATGCGCCAGTCGACGTGCTTCCTAAGCGCGACACAGAGTTTGGGCGATGGAAGGATCTTCTTGGCACGATAAAGGTAGAATAGTGTCCAGAAAGCTCTGGGGAGCGCGCGCGTACAGCAAAAAGAACGGTGCATATCCAGTAACTTCGTGCTTGGCACTATTGTGCGCGTACGTTACAAAAGGTAAGACGGCGTCCGAATTCTAGTGGTCAGCAGCGACATACATTGATAACATGTTGGTAAGGGTTCGATTCGTCTGCTCCGTGAGGCCATTGGTTTGCGGGTGGTAAGGAGTGGAATGACGATATGCAGAACCACAAAGCCGTAAAGTTCTTCAACGACGACGGCGGTGAATTGCCGTCCACGGTCACTGATGACAACCCGGGGAGCGCCGTGACGCAGTATGATGTGATGCAACAAAAATGAAGAGACATCTGCTGCAGTGGCAGATGGAAGTGCCGCCGTTTTCGTGTAGCGAGTAGGATAATCTACGCATACTACAATCCGACGATAGCCAGCTGCCGTCTTTGGGAGCGGGCCAAGCAAGTCGATGCCGACTTTTTCAAAGGGTAACGTCGGTGGCCTAACTGGTTCTAAATAGCCTGCTGGGGCCGTCGTTGTTTGCTTGTGGCGCTGGCAAGCATTACAGCTGGCGGCATACTGCTTCGTTGTTTTCCAGAGCTTGGGCCAGAAAAATCTGTCTAAGTCTGTGTAGTGTGCGTGCAAAGCCAAGGTGCCCGGACGTGATATCGTCATGCTTGGAACGAAGGACAGCAGGGTGCAGGTTTTCGGGCACAACTAGAAGCAATGGGGGACCATCAGCCGAGTAATTTATTTTGTACAGCAAACCATTACGAAAAGTAAACGGTGTTGTTCCTGCTGGCTCACGTGCAACTGTACGTGGGGATTTAAAGGTAAGGTCGCAACGTTGCTCGCTCTCGAAGATACGCAGGTCTGGAAAGTCGGAAGAGATGGAAACTAGGTAGTCATCGAAGTCATCATCCTCAGCTTTAGTGTGCGGCGAAGGGAGACGGTATAGGCAATCAGCATCCGTGTGACAGCGTCCGCTCTTGTAGTTAACGGAAAAGCTGTACTCTTGAAGGCGCGAAGCCCAGCGGGCCAACCGGCCAGCCGGGTCACGCAGCCCAACCAGCCAACAGAGTGAATGATGGTCAGTCACTATCGTGAATGTGCAGCCATGTAGATATGGACGGAACTTCTGAATGGCGAATACGACGGCTTGGCACTCGAGTTCAGTAACGGTGTAGTTTGTTTCCGCTTTTGTAAGTGTCCGACTAGGGTAAACAATGACATGCTCACGGCCATCGCAGAGCTGAACAAGGACAGCGCCGACACCCGCACCGCTGGCGTCAGTGTGCGGCTCAGTTGACGCTTCCGGATCAAAATGCCGCAGTACCGGTCCAGAAGTCAGCAAAAATTTCAGCTGTTGAAACGCCGACTCGCAGTCAGCAGTCCACAAGTATGGGGTGTCTTTGTGAAGGAGAGACGTGAGGGGAGAGGCAAGCTGTGCGAAATTCTTGATAAAGCGCCGGAAATATGAACAAAGGCCCAGAAAGCTTCGCAGATCTTTCACCGTTTGTGGCTGTTGGAAGTCGCGAACTGCTGCTCTCTTTTCAGGGTCTGGTCGTATGCCGTCTTTGTCGACCAGAAAGCCTAGTACGAGGGCTTGACGCTCACCGAAATGACATTCCTTCGAGTTTAAAATAAGGCCACCTTGCTGAATACAAGTCAAGAACGATCGACAGGCGCTGATTGTGCTCGTGAAATGTCCGGCCGTAGATAATGACGTCGTCTAAATAGCACATGCAAATTTCCCATTTGAGTCCGCGGAGCATGGTATCCATAAATCTCTCGAATGTCGCTGGAGCGTTGCATAAGCCAAAGGGCATAACGTTGAACTCAAAGAGACCGTCAGGTGTCACGAAGGCTGTCTTCTCCTTGTCTGAGGGGTGCATGGGAATTTGCCAATATCCTGACCGTAAATCAACAGAAGAGAAATACGACGCGGAGTGGAGGCAGTCGACGGCGTCATCTTTTCGTGGGAGAGGGTACACGTCTTTCTTTATGATGGTATTTAGGCGGCGATAGTCCAGACAGAATCTCCATGAGTTGTCTTTTTTCTTCGCTAGGATCACAGGAGCAGCCCAAGGGCTACATGATTTCTGGATCGCTTCTTTCTGTAACATTTTTTCGACCTGCTCGGCGATGACTTTTCTCCCTGAAGGTGAAACGCGGTAGGGCTTCTGGCGAATTGGCGTTGCTTACCCTGTATGAATGCGGTGTTGCATACGAGACGCCGGTGGTGTATGGGACGCTCGTTGGCCTTGAGCAAAATCAAACACTGTGGCGTAGCGAGCGAGCACAGCCTCCAGCAGACACTGCTCACTAGAAGGCAGCGACTTGTTAATCATGCGCTGAAAGTCAGCAGAATAATCATGGTTGGAATCGGGGTTGGATTTTTTTCGGCACTTGACATTTCGACCGTTCCGACGCTGACCATGGCTTGTTCATCAAAACTTGCCAGTTTAAGTCCTAGCGGCAATGTTATGGATTGGGTTGAAACGTTCACTGTCCAGAAAGGAGTAGAACCATCAGTGGTGACAACGAAGGAGCGAGGGACTATCGCATTTTTCTTGAGTGCATTGTCATAATTGGGCTCGGCTCAACCACAACAAGAAGCTGTACGAGGGCGAGAAGTATTCACAGGTACAAACATTGCTGTCTGAGGGGGCAAACACACATCTCGTGACACGGAGAGGACGTCGGCGGCATCATTGGAGCTATCTGTCATTGAAGTTCGCGCGTCGCGGCGAAGAGAAATCACGCCACTTCCACAATCCAAAGTTGCCCCCCACTCACGCAAGAAATCAATTTCTAAAATAATGTCATGCGCTGCACGTTCAAGCACAGGAAATTCACTTCGAAATGTCTCGTCCCCTATCGTAACTGAAACAGAACAGACCCCAAGTGGGCATAACTCCACGGAAGGTAGCGTTCCGATCCCAAGAAAACATAACTTTTTGTCCAAGAAGGTTTTTGAAGGACAGGCTCATAACAGAAACTGTCGCCCCGGTGTCAACTAAACCAAAAGCACTCACATTGTCAACTAAAACGCACACTTTGTTTTTAAACAATTTTACACAAGGGGGTCTTGATGAAGATGAACATATTGCGGCCTCACCCCCGTTGGTCGCACCAGCTAGTTTCCAAGCGGTGGCGGTGATAACGAGCGACGACGAGGTGATGGAGAGCGTCGTTGTCGTGTCGGTGGTGGTGTGAGGCTGCGATCGGAAACGATCAATGCGGTTTGCGCGTCCCTGCTGCAGCCGCTGGAATAAACTGGGATACGGCCACGACTCGTCAGCGGGTACGCGGGGTGTGTAGGAATTAAACCGTGGAGCACGCTGCTGGCGGCGGTGGCAATACCTAGCAATGTGTCCAGGCACACCACAGCTGTAGCAAATGCGGGAGTCGCGGCTTGTCGCGGGTGACACCTGGTGACATGGGTGTTATGGGTGGAAACGTACTCTCAGGCTGGTTGTAGGAAGGAAGAGCCCGCGGAACAAATCGTTGTGGTGCATCTTGTCGGCGTCCCAGACTTGTCGGCTGCGGTGGCAAGTTGCGGCTCACCATGCAATCAGCATAGGTTCTGCGAGGTTCTCGGTAACTCCGAGGTGCCTAGGTGGCCGGTGGCACACGAGTGCGATGATCAAATGCACACTGATGGCACACATGAGCGTCGTCAACAACTTTAAGACGTTCAAGCTCTTCTTTAACCATTTGCCGAATCACCGAGGAGATGTCGTCGTGGGTTGGGACGGACACACTTGTAATAGTAGTAACATTGTCCAAGCGTCCAAACTTTGGCCCAATCCTTCTCATTTTCAGCGCTTCAAACGCCCGGCAGTGTTTGTTCAGATCAGACGGAGTACTAAGACCTTCCTTCGTTATAAGAAAATTATAAACATCTTCGGCGATTCCTTTAGGCAGATGTTCCGCATAATTTCAGAATAGCCTCTATGTACGTTGTACACGTTTCGCCAGGTAATTGAGCTCGTCGGGAAAGCGTCTGCTCAGCCTTCTTTTTCTTAGAGATCGGTTCCCCGAAGCACTTGGTGAATTCTTCTACAAAATTATCCCAGCTTGTCAGAACGCCCTCGTGGTTTTCAAACTAGAGGAGCGCGCTTCCAGCGAGAAAAAAAACACGTTTTCGAGCTGCTTCGCAGTGTTCTAATGGTTGTGGCGACTCACTCTGTTGTAGTGTTTAAGCCAGTCGTCGACGTCTTCATTCGCCTTCCCCGAAAAGGTGGGTGGCTCTTGCAGCGGTGTCCAGTAGCCAGCCTGACCTGCGTGATTGCTGGCTGGTCCGCCACAGGCGGGGTCTTCATTGCCTTCTCCGGAATCGGTCATGTCCGCTGCTTGTGGTTGTAGACCGGCCAAGCGTCTACTCCGTCGAACAGTTGGTAGAGCTGGGTTGTCCAGGATCGTCCAAGATTTGCCCCGCACGTCCACCAAAGATGTTACGAATGATTTTTATTTACAGGGTGAAACGAGGTCCGAGATGGAAGCTACAGGCCAGGCCCAGCCGGCGCAGAGTACCGCGAGATCACGCGCGCACACTCTGCTTCTTTTTTTGCCCCAGTCGCGCAGTGCTGCGACAATATTACTCCAACCGCACTGGCCTCCGCTGTAATGGCGTTTCCTTGCATGTTTTGGATGATATTGAATGCGACATGTCGGACATGTATAGTCAAATTGCCGACGATGTTGAGAGTTTATCCGTTTGTACTGGAAGGTTCGTGTTTTACATTTGCTACCGCCCTCCCAGTGAGAATAACCCAAAGTGCATCCTAAATAAGCATTTTCTGTCTTTTATCGCCAATAATAACTACACTCTGACTGCTGGTGGAGATTTTAATACCGATATTGTGAGGGACAACGCTTCTGTAAGAGAATTTAGCCCTGTTTAGGTTTCTAATGCATTTGTTGATGTAGTAAACAACCAAACAAGGGTTAAACCAGAAATTGAATCTATACTAGACTTACTAATTGCGAATTCTTCATTACACAATGCAAATGCCGGCGTGTTATGCGCGAGCAGTGATCACGTACCCGTTTTCCTTTGTTTGAATAGGTCAGGACAGATAACTCACCGAAAGGGAAAAGTAACGTGTCAGTGTATAACTGAAACAACGCTTAATTATTTTTACGAGTCACCGACACAAGCTACATGTGATGAGATCATTACAATTGACGCTAATGAAGCTTATATGAGTTCGTGGAAATCTGTAAACAGTTATACCATTATTATTTGAAATTAAAAGTACGAGAATGAAAGCGTAAAACACGCAAACGTTGGGTGCCACACGATTTACGGCATCCAATTAAGACTAAAGATAAACTATAGAAACTATGTTTACATTCACGCTCAATTGGTTATATTAGTAAATTTAAAACGTACAGTAATAGATTAACGAAGAAGCTACGACGTGCTCGCACGGCATACTATTATGCCTTACTTGACGCTAAAGATCGGAGACATGTTTTATGGTAGTCTGAATTAAATGGATGACTGAAGCGAGAGCAACCACGTGCTACTCCTCGGAACATAATGCTTAATGATAAAGTTACATCAGGAGCAGAGCTCGCTGGTGCGTTTAGTAACTTTTTTTACGAGTCTTGCCCCCACCAGCACGTCACATGATCAAAATGAATATAGTAATACCCACAATAAAAAAGAAGCAGTGTTTTTGCAACCGGTTACGAAAGATGAAGCTATATCTGTCATTAAAAACATTATTAATAGATGCTGCTGGGACATAGATGGCACTCAATCAACGCCCGTGAAGTATGTTGTTGAAATCATAGTGCCAGTTCTCACAAATGTATTTAACATATCCTTAACTATTGGTACATTTCCTCAGGAATTGCAGACAGCTTAAGTAATGCTCCTGTATAAGAAGGGAGACAGCAATTATTTAGGAAATTATAGGCCAGCGTCTATAATCCCCATTTTTATGAAGCATTTAAAAAAATTTTGTACATAAGGTTATCTAATTTCGGGGATAAAATCGCCTTCTTTCGCCGAGTCATCTTGGTGGTTGTAAAAGTAAATATACAGAATTAGTGCTCCTTCAAAAGAAGGAGTACATTCTAACACAATTTGAAAACAAATCCTTTGTTATGGGGGTTCTTGTAGACTTCTTGAAGGCTTTCGATTTAGTGAACCACGACGTGCTTCAAGTGAAGCTATAGCGTTATGGAATTCGTGGACTGGCACAGATGCTTTCCAAACCGTATTTTTCCCTAAAAAAGAGGTTGTTTATTTGGATAGGGCACTCTCTGAAATCAAAATTTTGCTTTGTGGTGTTTCACAGGGCAGTACATTAGGACCTTCACTCTCTAATCTATACTTGAGTGATATCTCAAAAATCAACCCCACCGCCAAATCTGTTACGTGTGCTGATGATACCAGCATTTCTTTTTCTGGAAATGACATCAACCTCTTCGTTCATGTATGCAATGACATAATGAGTGCACTGCAAAGGTTGTCTGAATCAATTCCACGCGCATAAAGGACACGAGAACAAAAGCCGTCATATCTCGTCCTAAAAACAAACCTTTCCCTTGCAGCTTGGATATTGTATTAAACACAAGAGACATTGGTATTGTTGACCAGTTTAGGTGCCTGGGCATAGGATTCTGGCAATATGTCATGAGAGCGCCAGTTATGTCACTTTAACAACAAAGCTGGCACAGATAAAAGGAGTTGGTCGTCTGAGATATAACATTTCAAAGCCTATAAAGCTACTACTCTATAATTCTCTCTTCCACATCCACTTAAACTATTGTGACTTAGTCTAGTTGGACAGGAACACTTACTTGCGTTCAGGGTATATATGTGCTACAGAAAATGTTCCTGCGGAACATATTCAATGAGCCCTGGTGGGCACCAAGCGCTATCTCTTTCTTCGGAGCCGTGTAATAAAAATAGAACTTTATCAGCCTAAATACTTCGATGCATGACCTCATAATCACTCGCGAAGGTGTAGAAGCCGCTATAGATCGTCTGCCAGTCGATTCGGCACCCGGACCAGATGACATTTGCGCAAAATTGCTAAAACTTACAAAACCAGCTATATCACGTATTTTGGTAGCTATTTTTCAACAGTCAGTTAATACAGGATGTGTGCCTGACGCCTCGAGGTGTGCACGCGTGATTCTCATTTTTAAATCTGGTGATCCCTCCTTAGTCTCAAACTACAGGCCCATATCATTGACAAGCATCTGTTGTAAATTACTAGAGCACATCATATCATTCACCGTCATGAAATTTCTATCAGATCACAATTTCTTCTCGAGCAATCAGCATGGTTTCCTTCGTGGTCGTTCCTGTGAAACCCAACTATTCGAATTGGTAACTGACCTCCACGAAGCCGTTCAAGGTGGACTAAAAATAATTGCTATATTTATTGATTTTGCAAAAAGCATTTGATAAAGTTCCGCACATCTGCTTATTAATGAAGCTGACGAATCTTAACATAAACAGCAGGATTACAAATTGGATAGCTAATTTTCTAACCAACCGAAGTAAATCAGTCTACCTGAATGGGTACTCGTCCTCACTTTCGCATGTAAAATCCGGTGTTGCACAGGGTTCGGTCCTGGGTGCAATATTATTTCTGATCTGTATTAACGACATAGGAAACACTTTATCTTCTACCATAAGGTTATTCGCAGATGACTGTATCACCTACAGACGAATTAGTAACGCCGAAGACAAGAACTCATTACAGGTAGACCTCGACAAACTCGCATTTTGGTGTTGCCAGTGGCAAATGGAAATAACATTTCTAAAACTAAGGCCATGACGTTCACGAGAACACATAATCCAGAACTGAGCTACTACACGATTCAGAGAATCCCTGTAGAGAAAGTATCCACATTTAAATATCTCGGAGTTCATGTATCCTCTGATTTATCTTGACGAGCACATTAATACCATAACCAGTAAGGCATCCAAAACACTCGGCTTCATTAAACGTAACTTATACTTGGCGAACTCTGCGACTAAGTTATTAGCATACACTACGCTTGTTCGTTCAAAGGTAGAGCACGCATCCATTATTTGGAATCCGCATCAGACCCATCTGATCGTTCAGCTCGAAGCAATACGAAATAAAGCAGCACGATATATTAAAAAAATACTCGCGAAACTGCAGTGTTACGGATATGAAGGAATCACTTTCATTGCCCTCTCTTCAAAGCCGCCGACTGATAACATTGTTATCACATTTTCAGGCGCTTTATCATAGTAGATCCCCGTTTCGCGAATCTTACATCAATGCAGCTCATAGTATTCTTCAGCGTTTTGATCCCCATTTAAAGTGCAACCTCTTTTTGCTCGCACGAATCTGTACCGTCATTCACCATTACATTTGCTAATACATCATTGGAATAAACTGCCGAGGGACATTGTATCTGCCATTAACCATGATGTTTTTGTTAACAAGTTGAAGGTTTTTCTAAATGTGTGATTACTTCTGTGTTGAGTTCTTACTTGCGTATGTTGTTCTTTCTGTATATAATAATGTCATTGTATCTTACCAATGTTCTTTTTTTACACGTTTGTAATTGTAACTCGCGCCCCCCTCTCTATGTAATGCCCGAATGGGCCTTTAGGGTATGTGAATAAATAAATAGATAACTTGTACAGATAACGTATGAGTGTAAGGTTGAAACTTGTAACTCGTATAAATATCATCTACCTGCGTAATCTTGCACAATCATGTCTTCGAGAACCCCTTCACTCAACAACAAATGTTCAAGTCTGGACTCTACCTACACCTCATTTGAATTTAGAAAGAGAACGTTTGAAATATATTGACACGTGTACTTCCCTATCTCTATTACGCGACCATGTTTCACCGCCCAACAAATGTTATCGCAAAGCGCAGGATGCGCCTGCATGCATCGGAAGTTCCCGGAATGTTATGGAAGGTTCCATCCGCTGTCTGTGACCGAACGTTGTGTAATCTGATTGCATGTTTACGCGACGCGAATAATGTAGAACTTTGTGGAAGGCACGCGGGTCCCAGCGATTACTCTGGAACATTCGGCAACTGATGTATAGAAGCCGACGCGCTTGACCCGCTGATGAGATTTTTGGCGATCGCCGACTGTGTTCGCTGCTGTCGCTGTTGTTTAAGTTTAGTGTGCTTTTGAGGGCAGAAGTTCGCCCAATAAAACGCTAGTTTCGTCAATCACAGTTTTGGCGCCTTCTCCACCGTCACTACTACGTAACATCTGGTGGAGGTACTTTTCGGTCTTGTAACGGACGCCCCCGACTAGCCTTGATCCAAGCCCGGACCGTAAAAGAACACCAACGTAGTCGAGAACCATAGAGCAAGCCGCCATCTGCAACAGCTGCCCCCGGAGCACGGACTTCAACCTGAGAAGACCAAGAAGATTGTGGCCAAGACAACCACAATGGCCGCCCCAGTGTCACCTTTGGCTTTGCTGAAGGAACCTAGGCCGCCACTCGGGTACTGAACTCTCCAACCAGCGTGGGATCACGCATCGAAAGTGACACTGTCAAGTCCGTCTACTATAAAGGAGCAGCAACCATCGCGACTGCCTTGTGGGCTCGGTGGCTGCGCCACAACGCTGTCACGTAACATGCTGGCTTTCACCATGCAGATGATCACCGCCGTTGTTTGCCACGTGCTGCTGCCTCCACTTCAGATGGCTTGCATCGCGGCACCAACGGAGCATGCGCCATCACTATGCCGATACCCCAACCAGGTCGACATCTCACCTACCTTGGCTTTGCTGAAGGAACCTAGGCCGCCACTCGGGTACTGGACCCTCCAACCAGCGTGGGATCACGCATCGAAAGTGACACTGTCAAGTCCGTCTACTATAAAGGAGCAGCAACCATCGCGACTGCCTTGTGGTCTTGGTGGCTGCACCACAACGCTGTCACGTAACATGCTGGCTTGCACCATGCAGGTCAGTGCAAAATACAGTCTTTTCAGTAAGAAATGTAGCAATTATTGTTTGGTGCAGCTCCCGAGCCCTCAGTGCTGCCTCGCTATGCTTAGTGAATGTGTGCATGCTTTTCAGTCATTGCTGTTGCTGTCAGGTGATGTCGAAACCAATCCGGGGTCTAGTATAGCTGACGTTTTCACTCAGCTGCAGAATCTGACAGTTGGACAAGGCACACTAATCACTGAGGTACACGGTCTAAAGAGTCAACATTCGTGCACCGATGCAACACTAACAGATTCAGACAAGCGAATTATGGAACTGGAACAACACTACCAGGCACTGATACCCCTGCGAAGCAAATTAGAAGCCGTGTACGCTACTACCTCTGAAACTGGTCGCCTGGTATCTAGCCTGAGAGGCCCATATAGAATGCTGACAACCGTTCACGCAGAAGCAGCTTAATATTGTATGGCATTCCTGACCCCAACCCTCCTGAAACCTTTGCGCAATCGGAAAAAAACTATTTATTGATAACATTCAAGAGCAAATGAACATAAGCCTCGATGCAAAAGAAATTGAGCGTGCACACCGGCTAGGACGCTATTCACCTGGCCGTAACCGCGCCATCATTGCCAAGTTTGCATTCTATAAAACAAAAGAATTGGTCTTGTCTAATGGTCGCAAGTTAAAAGAGTGCAACTGCAGTATTGGCGAGGACTTTTCACCCGCTGTTCGAAATGCCCGCAAACATCTTGTTCTTTTCGGCAAAAGCAAGGCAACACCTTTCAAACTACGTTTCAAAACACTTGTCATAGGATCCAAACGCTACGAATATGATGAGTCATCTAAAACCGCAAAGGAGATTCACTAGCAATCAAAGTGCAACAGAGGTTCGCTTAACCCTCGCCACATCACCACAACGAATAAACTTTCTTTATCTGTTATTTTCACTAACGCCCGTAGTTTTCTTCCCAAACGCGAAGACATATCAAGTCTCGTTTCTTCATCAGGGAGTAATTTACTTATTTTAACAGCAACGTGGCTAACATAGGAGGTAAGCGACAATGAGGTATTATCCGACTTGCCAAACTTCGAAGTTCATCGCTGTGACCGCCGAGGAACACGAGGAGGGGGGGTTTATAGCATTTAGCAAGCAATTCCCCTGTACACAAATCGCGCCTCCTACTGGCCTTGAGATAGCCTGGCTACATATCCGCTCTTTCCCACAGGCTGTCCTGTTGGGTGTGTGTTATCGACCACCTGTTAACAGCCCTGATGTTTCTGGAAAATTAAACAGCATTTTATGCCAGGTTACTGCCGCACATCCTAAGCCTCATATTATTTTATTCGCCGACTTTAACTTTCCTGGTATTGACTGGCATGACCCATCTTCAGCAGCATCAACTAATGCTGAAGCTACAGACTTCACCGATGTCTGTTTGAACTTTAATCTTTCAAAGCTTGTTTATGAACCAATACGTGTATCGCTTGGCTGTGCGAACATCTTAGCTCTTATACTAACTAATCACCCCGACAGCTTATCATCATTAACCTTCCTTCCTGCTATCAGCGACCACAAAGTTCTTCACGTTACCTTTTTATTTTCCGCGCCACCACGTGCAACATATCGCAAAACTATCAGCCTATACGATAAAGGAAACTTTGAAGCTATTAATGACGAACTGACTGCCTTTCTGCCAAACTTTCAATCAAGGTTTTACGAGCGAACCACTCGTACAAATTGGGCGCTGTTTAAAACTAAAATTATTGAATTAGCTGACAAACATATACCGAAAATTGCCTTCCGTCCCAACCGTCGGAACCCATGGTTCACTAACCATGCAAAGCTACTAGAATATAAGAAAAAAAAAGACTTTTTTCACCTGCCAAGCGAAGTACGAATGCTAACACATGAGAAAAGTATTATTCTGCCGAAAAAATGTACTTATCTGCTGTTCGCAGCGCCAAGCATGCTTTTTTAACATCGATCTATCGAAAATACTCAGAGACAACCCCAAGAAATTCTGGAAGTAATAAACTCCCTCAAACTCGCGCCATATCTCTTGCTGACGATTCTGGAGATATCATGACTGATACCGACTGCGCCATTTCGTTCAACGATGACTTCGCCTCAGTTTTTACTAAAGATACTAGTTCTCCCCTACCATTAATGTCTCGTAACATAGTATCTGTAATGCCGGCCATCACGTTCTCCGTAGATGGTATCTCCAAAGTAATTGATAACCTCAAACTATCTTCATCCACCGGTGTCGATGGTATTAACTCGAAACTGTTAAAAAATATTAAGCATACCTCAGCCGCATTTTTGTGTCTCTTATTTTCTCAGTCACTTTCAGCAGGTTACATCCCTTATGAGTGGAAAGTAGGAAAGGTCATTCCTGTCTACAAGGGAGGCAACAGGAATAACCCACTAAATTATCGCCCCATCTCCTTAACAAGTCTTTCACGTAAGATAATGGAGCACGTCATTTACTCACTCATCATGGACCATTTAGACGCCAACAATTTTTTTCATCCTGCTCAGCATAGATTTCGTAAGGGCTTTTCTTGCGAGACCCAACTAGCTCTTTTCCTTCACGACCTTCATGCGAATCTTGACTGTAATAAACAAACTGATGCTATCTTCCTCGACTATGAAAAAGCTTTTGACGAAGTCCCTCACCATCACTTATTACACAAACTTTCTGTCTTGAATTTAGACATGGATGTATTAAAATGGCTAGAAACGTTCCTCACTAACCTCGAGCAATTCGTTACTATCAACGACCAGTCATCCGTCAACGTCCCGGTATCATCAGGTGTCCCTCAGGGGTCTGTTATTGGGCCACTTCTATTTTTAATATACATCAATGACTTACCCCTTCATGTAACTTGCAAAATTCGGATGTTCGCTGATGACTGCGTGCTTTATCGTACCATTAACAATGACACTGATGTAGACAATTTGCAACAAAATCTCAACCATGCAAAGTCTTGGTGTGTCGATTGGCTAATGACTCTTAATCCCAAAAAAATATAAACATATGTCATTTACTCGTAGTCGTACACCCTTCTTGCCTTCTTAGACAATAGCCAACCATCGGATTGAAACAGTAAAATCATTCAAGTACCTAGGCGTCTTAATTTCCTGTGATCTTAACTGGGGCACGCATATCAACACCATAGTATCATCGGCGAACAAAACACTCGGCTTTATGAGGCGCCACTTGCGTCATGCGCTTCAGGATGTCAGACTTGTGGCGTACAAATCACTTATCAGGCCTAAAGTCGAATATGCGTCACCAATCTCGAAGCCATATAAAAATATCTTGTTAACGCACTTGAGCGCTTCCAAAGTCGTGCGGTAAGATACATTCAGTCATCCTACTCATATGACATAAGCATATAGTCTTTAAAAGAGAAAGCTGAGTAACAGTCTCTCTCGCACCACCGTAAAATAACCAGCGTTGGTCTTTTTCATAAGTTTTTCTACAGTTCACTTAATCGTGTGCCATACATCATTCCACCCGCAAGAATATCGCAACGCGCTCGTCATCCACTCCAAGTTTTGAAACCACGCTCACACACAACTACCTTCCCTGCTTCTTTTTTTTCGCGAACAGCAACTGATTGGAATGCCCTTCCCCACCATGTTGCATATACAAATAATCATCATGTGTTCATTGCTGAGGTTGCTTCTATTTTGTCAAATTAATTACCTTTTTGTACAAGTTCATCATCTACCGTACAGTTATGATTGTATGCAATGTATCTACTTTTTTCAAATGTTCCACTAGTTACTGAAGTCAATTATCCATTGCCACTGTTTCTTCTCTTCGGCCAAAATAACTGTTGCTTTTTTATTCTAACTGACAATTTGACACGAGTATGCACTTGTTTATACAAAGCGTCTAGCCCTTTTCAAATGTTTCGTTTGTTATCATGATGAATATTTGTTACAAAATGTACCCCACCCCTTATGTAACACCCCTGATAAACGGGCCTTTAAGGAAATAAACTGACCTGACCTGACCTGACATCGTACTTCAACGACGCAGAGAACCTTCCGTGGAGCTACATCTGAGGACCCGGAAACCTGGCTCGAAACCTTCGAAAGGATCGCGACCTTCAACAACTGGACCTCTGAGGACAAGCTACGACATGTGTATTTCTCATTGGAAGATGCCGCGCGAACTTGGTTCAAGAACCGGGAGTCCACCCTGGCAACATGGGACCTGTTCCGCAGTAATTCCTAAGGACGTTCACGAGCGCTGTCCGAAAAGAAAGGGCCGAAGTCCTGCTGGAAACCCTAGGACCCAATGAGACCATCGCCATCTTCGCGGAAGAGATGACCCGTCTCTTCCGGCACGCTGACCCGGAAGTGTCCGAAGAGGAAAGAAGTGCGTTTTTTGATGCGAGGCGTAAAGTAGGAACTTGCCGCCGGACTAATCCGAAACCCACCAAAGACGATAGCTGAGTTCCAAACAGAGGCAACGACAATTGAGAAAATTTTAGAAATGCGCACTTGGAAATATAATCGCCAAGTGCTCACGCCTCAGTGCGCCATCCAAGCACTGGTCTCTGGTGATCTCCAAGAGACCATTAGGGCCATTGTGCGGGAAGAACTGCGCAATGTCCTGCCTTCGTCGCAGCCTCAAGTGGCCTCGATCGCTGACATCGTGTGTTCAGCGAACGCTTGGAGTTTCTGAGGGGCAACCTCAATTACCGCATCCCCAGCCAGAAGTGATGACCTGCCCCGCCGTCGCACGCCTTCAAGGTCGCCCTCCGCGACCGCGTCAGGGCCCTCTAACGCCGCAATTCCGTCGTCCGCCACCGCCAGCACGCCCACCCGTCGCCCAGCGCACCTACGCGAGGAAGATGGACATATGGCGCGCCCCAGACCACCGCCCGCTCTGCTATCACTGCGGCGAAGCCGGCCATGTGTACCGCCGATGCCCATACTGCGGCCTGGGATTGCGAGACTTCGCCGTCAACTCACCGCGCCCGAAGGAACGTGAACGCCCTCGTAACTTCGCCGACTACCTCCTCGCTACTCAGTGGAACCCTCGACGACCATCCCGTTCACCGTCACCAGGCCGCTACCTGTCGCAGCAGCGCCATAAATACACTGTCCCATCCCGGGGCCGTTCTTAACGCAGCAACCCATGGAGGTGCGGTTGCTGTTCGTCGAACGTATCCAGCTTTTCTGGACACAAGGGTCTAGTTCGCGTGAGTGCCACCACGTGGCATACTCACCTTAAGCTTTTCAAACTTCCCGCTGTGACGCGTGATGACGTCAACCAAACAAAAATAAAAAATTACCGACGATTACGTTACTTCCTAATGCGAAATTTGAGCGCAGCAAATAAGCTGTTTCACCTTTTCGATAGATTGAGGCAAAGAAATCGAGCAACACATGTATGCGCTATCACAGAATTTTTTTTTTATTTTTCACACGTATTCCTTTAACAAAGACTCCACTAGGTAAGCTTCTGCTTCGGCGGCACGCACCTCTGGATTCTGACGGCGACGGCGCTGGGCCTCTGCTCTGGCAGCTCGTTTAGCAGCAGCAGCAGCAGCAGCAGCAGCAGCAGCAGACGGAGGACTTCCATCGGTCGTCTCGCTGATGGCTCAGAAAGAACTGGCAGATAATTTCGCAGTGGCGAACGGCAGCGGCAATTTCGGCTCGGGCGGTGCACATATACAGATCCGCCGCCACCGATCTGGCTCTCTGATTGCCACCGCACAGGGCGAACGGCAGCGGCAATTTCGGCTCGGGCGGTGCACATATACAGATCCGCCGCCACCGATCTGGCTCTCTGATTGCCACCGCACAGGGGTTGCATTGGAGGAGGAGCGAAGAAAGGAATTAAGTTCGAGCCGGCGCTTTGACAACCGGAGACTCGCAGGAAGAGGGGGGAGGGGGGCGGCGTGTACACCCAGCGGCAAACGATGGGGGCAGAAGCGCGCGCAGCAAGCGGACAACACGATAAAGGGAGGAGGGAAGAGATAGCAGCGACTGACTGATGCCGCTGACGCCGATAGTGAGTCAACCCCAGCTGCGGAGTTGGTTTCAGGGACAACGCCGCCGATGCCGACACAAACAATATGATACCCTCGCTTCCGCAGCGCTAAGAACCAGGTCTAGCCGTGGGAAGGTGGTCACGTATTCGTCGACGTGCCGGGGCCTACGTGAAATAACCGGCGCGTCGGCAACTGAAGAGCACCCTATCCGCCACACAAGAACAGGGGGGGACCCTTTCCTCCTCTTTCTGCATGGCGGCGACGGTGTTCTATGCAGTCACGTTATCTTGACTCTCTAGCGGCGTCAGCGGCATCCAGCGGTATCAGTCGGTCGCTGCTAGCGCTGGGGGGATGAAAGGGGGGCGGAGCTGGTTACGAGGCCGACGACAACGCCGACGACGACGCGAAACCCAGGAGCGGACGCCAAAGAGCTGCGCTCTAAAAAAATTATTAGCTATCCCTGCGCATTGAACTTCGCCACAGTGCTTGTCCCGCCGGCGTTATCAGTGTTCTTGATCAAGCGTATTCACTCGTCGCCTGGAAATTACTCGTCATACAGCATTTACTCGCGACGAGCAATTGTTGATTCTGGGCTTTTGATGCGGTTTTTTTTTCTTCTTTTCTTTTCCTTTTCTTTTTCTTTTTTTTCATTCTACGGAGTAAAGAAGCTAGTCTAACCGTCAGAAGCATTTCGGGCGGCCTTTCTTCAGTCGGCACACATTGTTAACGTCCGAACATCGCACAGCTCCTACTATAGACGCCGCCGTGGACGGATTTTGATTGTCCCTTATCGAATTCGTTAAGGTGCACACAATTATTTCACTAGCGACTTTGAAATGCGCACTCATGGGCTACCGCCGCAGCTGCAAATCTAGATGCGCTTAAGTATTAAGACATATACATGGATATGTTGGTTTTTCACCTTGACACAAAAGTCACGACACAAGAGTTGAGCAAACTGTCCCTGTGTGGTTGCAACGTGTGAGACCGGGCTAGTTGGTATCCCATGCTAAAGTGACTAGCGCAAGAGTGGACACGCGACACTAAAGAGGCGACAAGGATAAGCGCAAACTTCCAATTGGGCGCTTGTCCTTCTAGCGTCTTGTAGTGTCCCCTGTCCACTCTTGCGCTAGTCACTTCAGTCTGTGTCGTCATCGTTAGCATGCTATGGCCGAAGCTGCTCGCAATATTAGGTCACATTTACTGGCCACCAGGCCAGTTACACTCTTGGGTACGACATATACAGTACTTGCAGTTAGTTTCCAAAGTGGTCTCCTATGGCGGTTATCCGCGTGCGTGAAGCAAGAACGTTATTTAACATTATTGTGCAGTAATATATGCGGCATTTGCATGTTCTCGATACCTATGTTCTGTTGTACACATTTTACGATGATTTTGTTTAATTAGGTAACCTTAGACTAACTGATTCTTATTCTGGTAGCTTAACTTACAATGGCTGTCGGATTTTCAGGTGAAAAATAAACTAAATTATTGGGCATAAGCAGGTCAGTGACAGTAAATGAAGCATACATAAATTTCAGCAAATAGTGCATGCTTATATATTAAACAGCACGCACAGCTACACATGCAGTTTTGTTTGTAAATGCTGAAACATTATTCGAAGTGGAAGCGCTTTGTTGCACTTTGTTCTTTGGCTTTCAGTGCTACCTTTAGGTCAATATATATGTGAAGGTTCTAGTAGAAGCATCCCGTGAAGATAAATGACAACTTTGCTGAATAGAGCTATCAAATATGTGCTTAGAACGGCAAAAACTGCTTCACAGGCAAACGTATGCTTCTGTAGTACTGCACTGGTTACTGTCGCCCATCCATGCAATGCTTGCGCTCTATTGCATTCAATATGAGCTACAACAACGAGCTGTGGTAGCTTTCCCTCCTCGTCAAGCTGGTGTTGGTTGCGAAAATTTTTGGCCAAGAGAAGTATAGGTTTTTAATAATTTCAGAAATGCATGCAACATGCATTTGGTTGTGTGCTGTTTCCATGGAGTGATAAGTACTGGTGCACCAAGGTGTGGGAGATCCTGTGTCCTTAGTGTAGCGTGTGTTATTGCGCTCTGCATCCTGCTGCCAGTGTACTATCACTGCAGAGGGAGATGACGAAAAACATAGGGTGTGTGCATTGCTGCCATCGTGAAACTTAATTTTTTTCCTGAAAAGGTCACACGTTATATATGCTACCACATGACAGACCAGAAGCACGATATGACGACGCCTCACACATTCTGGCTCATACTGAACAAGGTAGTATCATAGCTCAGGTTATGCAGCATTCACAACAGCTAGTCTGTGCATTAACTACATGGATGTAGTGAACGCTAAAATACTTGCAGGGATAACACCCTTTTGGAAGGGTGTTGTCCATGCTACACCTATATTGAAAGGGTTAAAGCCTGGTTAAAGCCTGTGTTACACCCATATAGGAAGGGTGTTGTTTGTTTCACCCCCATAGGCAAGGTGACGTCATATTAACACATTTTCCTTTGTGGGGTGTTAGATTACACCCGTCTGCTTGGGGTGTAGCAATACACCCAAAAAGAGTGTCACCATAGGGACAAGTCATTTACACCCTTAAGGGTGTTAAAATTTCTAGGGTGTAGTGCCTCTCGCCTGTCGTAGAATTTTCTCTTTGTCCTGGCAGATGTCGATGCGCACACTCTTTCCGCATTTACAGCTGAATAAATATATAGGCTTTTTAATGAATCAGCTCCTGACAGCTTGTCCCTTGGTCTCTGGGTCACTTTAAATCTTAACTCCTGCAATTCGTTGATTCAGCAGAAAGGTAAGCGCTTTGTTATCCGTAAATTGTTTGAAATGCAGACCTTAAGTTATGCTCGGAAGAACCTTAGCGCCATGACAGCTGCAAGAGCTACGAGTAATAAGCCATAGGCTTGAGTGGGCGCCTTCGTGGCTGTGAGCCATCCCGTTGCTAGAGGACAGCCCCGGTTCCGCAAAAGTGATGCATCCGTGCCGAGCTCGAAAGAACTTCCCAAGTCCGGAAGTATGAAGACTGGATCTGAAGATGTCATTTTGACAAGTGCTTTACATGTTTGTTCGCGATGTTGACTCCTGACAAATGGTCCACCTTTCTGTTTTAGAAATGTGAAGCACTTCATTATGGTGCTGTAGTGCGGTGCGTATGTTCGAAATTGTCCACACTGACTTAGAAAGACAAACCTGGCCCTTGCGCCATAAAACACCAAACATCATAATCATGACTTAGAAAGACTCGTAAGAATTGCAAATCGTAAAGCATACGTAATCTCCTTATCCCTTCGACAGACTCTGCTTTGGTACTTTCGTGTGGCCGTCAGTCTGCCCAGAAATACTGTAACGAAAAGATGAAAGAGAGGCAGAAGAAGATCGCGGCACGCTGGCTGCTGCGTGTTGTTGGTGGTCAGCCACCTTATCTCATCTGACTCATTTTGTATAAATATTGTAAATACAATCTTCTATACTCGCAACATCCCTGTAACATATTCGTGAGAGGTGGGGGCCCATTGCTGGAAACGAAGCTCAGCAGTGGACGTCGAACCACCGTCCGCACCATGACCGATGGTGAGCACTCGGGATGAACGTCGTTGCCGCCTACTATGTCACCGTCGCATGCTACGTCGCTGTCACCTTCGGTTGTCGCTGTGCAACCGAAGAATCCTGGAACTTTCTGCGGGACCGATGACGCTAGAGTTTAGGAATGGGTGGCCATGTACGAACGCGTGAGTGGAATCAACAGATGGGGCCCTACCCTTATGCTAGCTAAACTGTTCTGCCTAAGAGGCACGGCAAAGGTGTGGTACGAAGACCACGAAGAAAAGCTAGCCAGCTGGGACCACTGCAAAGAGAAATTGACAGTGTTGTTTGGCAAACCAGCCGGCCGTAAAATTGCCGCAAAGCAGAAACTGGCTTCCCGTGCCCAATCCCCCATTGAGTCTTATGTGTCGTACATCCAGGGCTTCCTGGCACTTTGTCGTAAAGCCGATCACGACATGACAGAAGCTGAGACGGTCGGGCCCGTCGGGCACGTGCTTAAGGACATTGCTGACGACGTGTTTAATCTTCTCATGTGCAAAAGCTGCTCTACAGTTGATGCAATCATTAAAGATTACCGACAAATCGAGCTGGCCAAAAGCCGACGCGTCTTGTAACCGTTCACCCGACTTCCCAATACAGCAGCAACGTCGACATGTGAACATCAACCCGCACAGCAGCATGCGTCGCCATCAGAGAACGTGGTGCGAATCGTTAGACATGAACATGATGAAATGACGCCCGCAGCTTTCTCTTCGTGTAGCCCTGATGCTAGCACCATTTTCTGTTCCTCTCCTACAAGCCATCATTCGTCAGGAATTTGAAAACATTGGTTTACCTTTTGTGTGTGCTGTCGCCAATCCCAGAGCTAACGAACGCCCTTCTACTATTTTCGCTCTACCCCAACGCTTGTCTCCGCGTTATCGCAACCCGACTGAGTGGAGAACTGCGAATGACGACCCGATACGTTTCACAGGTCGCGCATCGCTCATGTCGCCCGATACTGTCGCATCTCGTGGCCTTTTTAACACCTAGCACGCCGATGAACCTGAGCCCTATTGATGGAAATTCCCGCAATGTTCTGCCCACCGCCGAGTCTAACAGCGCCGACAACTCTCCTAGGAACACGTGGTACAGCCGCTCACCATCGGCGCGCGGACACAAGTCTCGTTCAGCGCAAACACGTCACCCATCTTCCCGTTCGCCATAGCCACGTCGCCTTTCATCCCCTGTGGCTTTTCGCCGCACCCTTTCAGAAAACTAGGAAATGCAGCCCTCGGAGGTGGTGCTGCGTTGCCGACTACTGCAGCAAGTCTTCTGTCTGCACCCAGAGGAAGAAGTGTAATTGACGTTAAAACAGACGGCGTACCTGTCCAAGCACTAGTCGATACTGGAGCCCACGTGTCTGTGATTAGTGGTAGCCTACGTAGACGTTTAAAAAAGGTCCTCACCCCACAAGCTGCCCGAGTGCCTAGTGTGGCCGACGGCGGCATGTTGGTTGTTCTTGGAATGTGTACTGGGCGTTTAAGTATAGCCGGCCGCCCTACTTTTGTTCTCTTTGCTGCAATCGCCAACTGCCCTCTCGATTTTATCTTTGGATTGAACTTCTTATCCATTCATTCTGCTCTCATCGACTGCGCGACCGGCGTTCTTCAGTTATCATCATAATCAGCTGGTTACGCCCACAGCAGGGCACAGGCCTCTCCCATACTTCTCCAACTACCCCGGTCATGTACTAATTGTGGCCGTGTTGTCCCTGCAAATTTCTTAATCTCATCCGCCCACCTAACTTTCTGCCTGCCTCTGCTACGCTTCCCTTCCCTTGGAATCCATACCGTAACTCTTAATGACCATCGGTTATCTTCCCTCTTCATTACGTGTCCTGCCCATGCCCATTTCTTTTTCTTGATTTCGACTAAGATATCATTAACTCGCGCTTGTTCCCTCACCCAATCAGCTCTTTTCTTATCCCTTAACGTTACACCTATCATTCTTCTTTCCATAGCTCGTTGCGTCGTCCTCAATTTAAGTAGAACCCTTTTCGTAAGCCTCCAGGTTTCTGCCCCGTATGTGAGTACTGGTGAGACACAGCTGTTATAAACTTTTCTCTTGAGGGATAATGGCAACCTGCTGTTCATCATCTGAGAATGCCTGCCGAACCCACCCCCAGCCCATTCTTATTCTTCTGATTATTTCCGGCTCATGATCCGGATCTGCAGTCACTACATGTCCTAAGTAGATGTATTCCCTCACTACCTATCGTAAACTGCTGTTCTCTTCCGAGACTGTTAAACATTACTTTAGTTTTCTGCAGAATAATTTTTAGACCCACCCTTCGGCTTTGCCTCTCCAGGTCAGTGAGCATGCATTGCAGTTGGTCCCCTGAGTTACTAAGCAAGGCAATATCATCAGCGAATGGCAAGATACTAAGGTATTCTCCATTAACTCTTATCCCCAATTCTTCCCAACCCAGGTCTCTGAATACCTTCTGTAAACATGCTGTGAATAGCATTGGAGAGATCGTATCTCCCTGCCTGACGCCTTTCTTTATTGGGATTTTGTTGCTTTCTTTATGGAGGACTACGGTGGCTGTGGAGCCGCTATAGATATCTTTCAGTATTTTTACATTTTTACATTTTACATTTTACATGTTTCAGTTAGAACTGCCTCAACTCGCCGATGCTCCGATCATCGCCCCACCGCACTTGTGCTCGCTTGACGATGTGCGTCTGTCACACGAGGCAGTCAGTTACTTACGTCACTTTGACCGCCCAGCCACGGGTTCTTGACGGTGACTATATGCTTCGCCCCATCTTCGACGTGCTTTTGAACCGTAACGTTGCTGTCCCGCGTACGCTTGTCACGGTTACTAATGACTACGTTATTCTACCGCTTCTTAATTTCAGCCTGTGCCCTCAAGTGATTCCGGACGGCATGTTCTTGGCTATTGTTTCTAGTAGTTACCGATTTCCCATTGAGAGTCTGAATGCCGACAGTGGTTTATAAGCGCCAATGCAGCTCACAGCTCTGGCTCATTAACGAATGACTTCGCGAAAATGATTGCCCCTGACCTCACCTCTGCACAGGCTATGGACATACGTCTTCTGCTTGCTTCGTACAGTGCCATCTTTGATTCCGGCTACAGGCATTAGGCCAAACATCCAAAGCATAGAAAATGGTAACAAGTCTTTCTGTCGGTTTATCAATGGGTAGTCTGTGCACAACCTGAAAGTTCTGTCCTGCTTAGCCACAGTTATTATAGGTGATTCAAACAGGGATATGGAAGGCTTGATGATTTTAGCATCTATTATTTGCTTCAGTTTTGAGCCATACGTTTTTTCGTGAGATAGCGAATAGGTTCTCCTGCGGCCTGCATTCGTGTCTTGCTGTTTGAATTCAACTTCCAGGAAACACGTCTCAGGAGGGCAGGCTCCAGCACAGATAAGGTCAGGATGGGTTGGCAGTATTTCTCCTGTGTTTCTCACCGTCCCAACCTACATTTATTGTGCCAAGCGCCTTTCTTCTATGCCTGAGTCAAGAATTAACTGATCTTTCCAAGATATGTTTAACTTCAGGTTCCTCTGTCCGGCCTTGACAATGTGAAAGAAAACTTTATATAGTTCAGTACTAGCGCCTAACCTCTATTTTACAATTTTGTTATTTTACAGTCACCGTTGTCCAGTAACGTAAAAGTATGCTGCTGCCGTCGCAACTTTGCACCTCCACTGCTTTGTCTCGCCCAATTTACTTTTTGTTTGCTGGGACTTCATTTATAGGAATCACAGGCGCTCTTGCGTCTACCAAAACATGTGTCCCTCTGCGATTATACTTCAATTAAGCATGGATACTTTTAGTCTTCAATAAATACAGAACGGCTCTGTGGTTGCACGACACGGGTCCAGCGTCCTTACCATTTACCACGCTTTCCATCCCTTTGCTACCCAGTTATCTGTCTTTTTCACGTGCTTTCCTTCTCTTGGCTTACTGCGCTCTGGGCATGGACTTGACCGACAGTTCCAGCTTTCTTTTTGCGTAGTTCGGTGTTGGTACGCAAGCACAAAAGAGTACAATAAAGGTGTTAACGGTGTGCAAGAGATCCTAGACGATTTTCGAAGATTGTACCAGGAGTTGTTTCTGATAGTTTGTCTGATTCCTGGCATAATCAGCGGCCGAACTGATGTGCCAGGAAGGCTTGCGCCAGCAAGTAGGAGTAGCCTTCGCTTCTCGTAAAACTATTTTGAAGGCTTTGGAGTTTGTGTCTAAACAAAAGGAGATTGTTCCACCGTTCTAGCCCATTCATTTCGAACGATGTTGGGGAGCTTTGCTTCCATTGACTCCACGCGTCACTAAGGTGGTCTCAGATTCTTACGTCAAGCCACTTTTTCGTGATTCCCCGACAAAAATGGCTTGAGGTTTGTTATCTTGTCATCATCCTAACTTCATTGATTTTGCCGGCAGGCGTATTCGTAAAAGCAATTGTTCTTGCTGTAGGCGTTGATATACCATCAAAATTGTCTGGCTTTGCGTCATCACTATCTGGAACGGCTGCGTAATACCGGCTGGCCCAAGATATTCAAGAACTGTGACTGTTGATTAACTTGCTTCGACTGCATCTGCAGTGAGTTAATCGTAATATCGTATTCCGTACTGAAGGCAATTCATTTGATGTTGTCTAAGAATAGGTCTTGCCATGGTGCATCAATGTGCGACATTCAGTCGTGCCTCTCTCTGTCAAGGTGGGCTTGCCTTTCTGGTGACGCAGACCAGCGGCCCGGTTGATGTAAAAGGCCCGGCAGAGTCATCGTCGCTCTTGTCACTTGGGCAGCAGCTCCCTGACATGTCCTTGCTGCTTCCTGGCAGGTCTTCTCAACGCCCATTAGTTTTAGTCGACTATCACTGCATCAAAATGTAAACACAACGGAAGCGGATAAATTTTATTGGAATTTTCGTTTTCATTTTCCTGTTGAAGTCGAGGTTTTGACGGAAGGTAATCTGGTCGGGAAGCATCACAATAAAATGTAAAAAGAATGGTACAGACCACAAAAATGTACCAAAAGTCGTTCTGACACCCCTGAGGGGAGCGATAACGGCTTTTTCTATTCTTTTAGTGGTCGGTGTCCTTTTTACTCCTGATCTCTACTTCTCAGGTAGTCACGGAACTTTGGGTCAATGACATAAAAATACATATTATTTACACGCATACTCGGTGGCCACATATTTGTAGAGCCGTAGCTATAACACGTTTTCTTGGGGAGCAAACCAAAAAGCGGATATGGTAAAATTCGTAACAAGCGCTTGTGACGGACCAGGCGCTTCCATATTTTTTCGAGAAAACAAGTTTTTTCCCACAAAACTCAAATAGATTTTGTCGTTTTGGCACTCAGATAGCAAAATAGATTTTTTGCAACGAAGCTCCATATGGCTAGTTTTGAGCGGGACAATGACCGTAGACCAAAACCCATGGGCTGATCCCGAAGATGGCGCAATACCGGGCCGACCCACGGCGAAGGTGACGCAGGTTTTAAGCACTTTGGCAACTTGCAAATGTAAATTTTATATCTTGGGTACGAATACAGCCCGTATCAGATATTAAGCTGAGAACACATACTACATTTTGACCTGCTTCGGCCATGTCTACGTTCGTACCATCCTCTCTTGGTCGGCGTTCCAAGCACTTGCGTAGCTCCTTTCCTTTCTTTCCACTCTCCCTTGGTGGCGGTCCTGTCGATATGTCCCGCCTGTCTAGTTTCCTCCGGCTCCTCGGGGTGGCTGTCCCGTCGTCCATGCGAATGTATATAAATATCACGGTAAATGACGCCATACCTACGTTCAACATTCTGTGTCATCTTTGTGTTGTATGCTAAAAAGCTTCGCTGGCCATCCACCTTCAGAGGGTGGAATGGCTCAAGATTTTTTCGGCCAATAGTAAAAAAGGTCACCGGACATTCGGGCCGAACTTATCTTAATACTGTCATTCTTTCATTCTCGATAGCTCGAAAACCACCTATTTAACCAAACAGGTACATATTTATAGCACTTACGAGTTGCCTGGAGAAATTGTGTGAGAACATGGAAGATATCAAGTAACTTCATGCTCGTAATAGAGAACCTACTTGACGTTCATAAATGTGGGCAGGAAAGGTGGCAGCACAAGAGATCATCGCTCCGTTCTCTTGAAACACGGTACACGAAGCATTTTTGTTCAGACAAAACTGTCTTGTAGTACTTTTTTACTTAAAGACAGCCATGACAGCACAAGGAGGTACACTACTCTAGAGGCCTGGCAAATTTGAGAATCCTTGAAAGGATTACACCAGTTTGTCGCATTTTCTTCGAAAGCGAAAGTTTCAAGTCTGTTCGGGCAGCGCTCTCGGACGTGTTTGTCCAATAAATGGCGTTGTCAAGGGTTGCATTGTAAGTACTACGATATTCGTGGTGAAGAAGAATTCAGTTATTCCAATCATGTACTGCCATAATATACTCAATTATGTTTGATTAGCGGCCGCACAAATGACAAGGACAAAGGGAGACAAGGCGCTGATCGGTTTGATCGGTGCCGTGGTTTTAAAGATCAAAGCATTTTTGAGAATTAAATTGGGCAGTAAATGAATTTTTGCCCTCAATACTAATTAAAAAAGATGGCGAGCAAGACACTTACGTAAGATGCTTAAGGTCCTGTCAAGAAAGCATTGAGGCACAGATCGAATGTGCATTTCATGCATTTACCGCTTTGTCGTGTGCGGGGTACCTGACTATGTCTGCATTATCTGTGAGTCGGCTAAACAGTCCTACACCAAACGATTCTACCCAACACATAATTATGGATTGAGCTTGGCAACCAATGCACACAGAATGCCGGCCGTGAGCAGTTTATAGCCAGAAGCCTTCCTTAATTGAACATCGAAAAGGGCCTTTCAGTGTTTGGCTCACAATTTTGTTTGTCTAAAAAGCTAGATATTATCATAAATGTCGCATACTTGCTCCTCACAGCGAACAGATTACGTTACACAAAGGAACCACACACTGTAATGTGACTTATCAATTGGTTTGCAAAAAGTGCCAGGAGCACAATGTCCCGAGCGAAGCGCTCTTTCATGCGAAAAGAGCAAGAAGACTTTCCCCACTGCGTGATTTGCCACATTTTTGCGATTTCGATCTGATGCATCACAAGAAAAGAAGACGCGACAGGAAATAAAAGGCAAATCTAGCAAAAACTCTGTGTCTTCGAGTCCGAAGACAGAAAATTGACTTAAGATTTCCTAAAATATTTCGATATGTACAGGCGAAATGTACGCTATATTCGTAGCTATAACGAAATACTGCCGGGAAATATAAAAGGTGGTAGCGCACAAACATATGCTGAGCACACTAAAAGCCGTCTATACAAAGCCAGATTGAGAACCTTTCCCAGACAGCATATACATTTGGCATTCACAGCTAAAAATATTGGTAAGGTAATGCGTCTTTGTTGAGTCCCAGGCCATGTTGGCATCCTTGGAAATGAAAAAGGAGACAACTGTGCAAATAAAATATTGATGACAAAGAATATAGCATTCAAGAACTGTATGAGGTTAGTTCGCGCAGCACTCACAGCAAAGTGATGAAAGGAATGAGACCGTCGATAAATAATGCGTTTAAAATAATCAAACGATTACTCAAGCAATGAATGACGTCTCACTCCGAAGCATCTTTTGCAGAAATGACCCATTGTCGTGTTCTTATTGGGTATGCAAACCAAACACGAATTTTTCTACTCAGAGATGAACTCGTGCGTGCAATCGATGCCAGCAATCTGTCATCGTGAACCACATTTTAATAAAATGTCCAGCGTTACAGAAGAAAATGTAAAAATACTTTCATGAATTTTGTGAAACATTACCACTGCTGACTAGACCATAAATATGATCACTTGGCGTAAACAAGGAAGGGCAGAAGGGAACACCACTTTATTTCTCGTTGATCCTACCAGAAACACTCTTATATCTATTGGCGATATTTTTTAAAGTTTTTAGACGCAACGGGTTTTCTTTGAACAAACTCTAAAATATAGTTTTTTGGGGAACTGAAACTGCGCTAGGCACCACACACCGAAATCAGAGTCAGAGAGTCAGAAACAGAAGTGGTTTTAGTTAGGAAATAAATGAATTACACAATTTGTGTCTAGAGAAGGAGATCCCATAGTCAGAGACTCAATCGGGAGCCCCTATGGTAGTGATTGTAGAAACAATAATTAAAGCGGCAAACAGCAGTAGCGAACACAAACAGCAAATTTACTTGAAATTTAGTTTGTTGCATTACGTTTCGATATTCACTTGCTCAGTAACCCTCTTCCTCACTAGTTTCCTTGTACTTTCATTGTAATAACTGAACGCCCTTACTGAATGCCCTTTAGGCCTGTAAGGTAGTCTGAATAAATAAATCAATAAATGAAGGTGGTAAATAAATAAATAAAAAAATAACTAAATAATTAAATAGAAGGTTGTGGACAAGTAAGTACGACAGGGAGCGAGACAACAAAAAGAAGTAAAAGGAAGTTACCACAATTGCGTAGAATACGGCATGAGTGCGAGGACAGTCTTCAGTTCTTTTTTTAATTTGCCATTTGATTGATAAATTTTGATCGCCGGCGGTATGGTATTCCAGAGATGGGTTCCGGTGAAGTAGGTCGTTTGTTTTTCACAGTTGGCATGAACAGAAGGTAAAATAAAATTGTGATTGTGTGGAAACCTTGTGAAGTTAGTATTCACTAAGTTAGATTGAGCGATGATGAACAGAGGAAGCTGATAGTTGATTTGCTTGAATAATATTATACCTAGCTCGTATTTGAAAGTGTTATCAAACGCTAGAATGTTGTTCGCATGTAAGAGTGCTTTCGCGTCACTGCAATAGGTTCTACGTTTAAGTATTCTAATGGATTGATTTTGTAAACTTTGAAGGGAGACAAGGCGGTTGTTGTGAGCATTGCGCCACGATGTGATGTAGTAAATATGGGAATGAATAAAAGCATAGTATAACCAAACTTATGTACGCTGATAAAATATATGGCGGGATTGAATGAAACACGTATGCTTAATTAAGCCAATTTTATTCGCAGGTAAGCAACATGCGAGTGAAATCTCAAGTGACGGTCCAGTTGAATTCCCAAAAACGTAGCCTCTTCTTCTTCAATTGCAAATTAATTTAAAAATACTGGCGGGATATAATTGTGTACAAGTTGGTGAGAGTGAAACGTAAACAACCTCGTTTTAGTTGGATTAATTTGCAATTTACTATGGAAGCACGAAACCGCCAAGCTTGCCAGGTGATCATTTAGTTTATGCGTCAGAGATTGGAGGCACTATCACTGTTAACATTTGTTGTGTAATATGCATAAAGTAAGCATCCTGAAGTAGTCAGACAGGTTGGCAATCACGTATAGAAAATATGAAGTGGATCGAGAACATAGAACCCTGGGGTACACCTATAGTTGCCTTTACGTCTAGATTTATAACCCAACAGACTAACAACCTCACTTCTGTTGAGTAATTTTTTATTAATGACAGTGTGGGGCTAGTTATGCCTATTGCGCCAAGCTTCATAAAAAGAATGCGGTGGATGATAGCGTCGCATGCTTTGGTAAAATCTACAAATGCAGAACCTGTGTAGTAGCTCCCACCAATTGCTTTCTTCAGGTTATCGGTTAACGATAACAAAGCGATGTGAGTGCCACATGCTTCACGAAAACCAAATTGGAAAGTTGGTAGAATCAGAAATTTATTGAGTATTTCGTAAGGCTAATTTCAAGTAATTTTTAGAATATTTTACTGAAAAAAGGTAGTATGCAAATGGGTCCAGAGTTGAAATTAGCGCGCCGTCTCCTTTTTTTAACAACGGGAGCGACTTTGCCACTCTCTAATTCTACAGGAAAAATGCCAGATTTGAAAGGTAGGTTGGTAATGGTTTCCAGACTATTAAAAACAGCATGTCCAATAATTTTTATGCGGGTGGGGTGAATACCATCAAGATCAGCATTTTTTGTATTGAGGTTACGAATGACAGCATGAGCTCTGCGAGACGTTATCGGAAGTAGGAAGAAAGAATGTGGCAAACGAGAAAGATGAAGATGAACGTCAGCCCTGGAGATGGCATTAGTGTGAAAAAAATACTTACTGAAGGCCTCAGCAATCTCTAACGGTCTGTCATGCGCATCGTTGTTATAATGAAATGTGGCTATGCTAGACTACCTTTCGTTTCTGTTCATGAATGAGTTAACGATTTCCCATTGTTTCTTATCTTTTGAGTCAGCATCTTCAAATATTCGCTCACAACAAATCATTTTTCATTTTTTCGTCGTAATCAAACAGTGTTAAGAAATTATTCGTAGTGCGCAAGCAGTTTTAAATAAAAAGTCTTCCGTATTTCTTTTCTACAAAAGTTTGCATTGTCTCTCAGTTCTTTCAATAATATTTCAGTAATTAAAGGGTTGTGAGAACTAGCGTATACCTTTTTGCACTTACGAACTTGCGTATGACTTTGAATGAGGGACAAAAAAAATGGACCAAAACTCTGTATAGGAAATTTGTGGTTCTTGTAAGGGTATTGCTGAGGACCAATCCCTGCGCATAACAGCATCAATGAACGATTCCTTGTCTAAAACATGACTGGTGAACGATTTGCAGGTTGGAGTGGTGTTACAGTTGAAAGGCACAAAAATCGGGTAATGATCAGTGAAGTGGACATTAACAACCCCTGCATCCGGTACTGGTGATAGGTTAGAAAGTGCATGATCAATTAGGCTGCTTCCACCATTATTGCAGCCAGTGGGAAGGGAGATTAAACATTGGTATCGAAAACTCTAAAGGACAATGGAATAATTCAAAAATTAAGGGAAGAGAAGTCAGGTAAACAAATGTTGAAATCACCCATAATCACTACATTTGTGTGGTGAAGAGCAAATGTACCAACACTTTGTCGAGAGCTTCGAAGAAATTAATGATCGATGAGCATGGGGACCGATAAATACATTCAAACATGGAGCTCTTCTTGTCTACCTTAAGAAAATTGTGGTTGAATTGTACCCAGACACATTCACAGTCAGTTACATTAAACTCAATGTCATGTCGTCCTTTATAGTATGTGTTAGAATTGATATACAAAGCTACGCCTTTATGATTGGTTCTTGCTCTATGCAAGTATTCAGTCTTGCATGAAGGGAGGCAAAACAGATTTTTGTCGTCATGGCAAAGCCAGGTTTCTCAGATACTGATAGGTGAAAAAGGATTGACAACAGCCGAGAGAATATGCTGTATGTCGTGAAAATGTTTACATATGTTTCTTGCTATAATATGAATAGCAATGTAATATAATAGCATATGAATATAATATGAAAAAGCTGTTGAGTTCGTCTATTCAGAATTACGTAGGCACAAGTGAAGGGACTTAATTGCAACCGAGTGAGAACTTCAAATTGAATGTGGTCTCTTAAGATATTTTGGATAGATCAGCTTCGCAAGTGATGCCGAGCACCTTGCTCTCTGTAGTCCTCCTGGTTTGATTTGACAGTTGTCGGGCCATAAGAATTTCCAGTTGTTCGTCTTTTTGTGCCTGAGAAAAAAGTGTCTTGTTTTCGGGTGTGACGTGGTCGTTAATATAGACAGCGCTATTGGCGGCTTCAGCCAATCCGATGCCTTCTAGGCACAGTTTAGCCTTCGGAGCCTTGCTCACGAAACGAACCTTTTTCGTCCGGGAGCAGAAGCGAGTAGATTCTTTATACGAGCTTTCACGGTCCCAACACGGTGAACAACGTCAAGATCACAGGGTGCTAGTTTGCAATAAATCGTATCACCTATACTCTGCGTGATTGCTGCCGCTTCCTTTACCGGGATTTCCTTGACCTAGACGTTGTTAATCGTGAAGTAGAAGAAAACAGGACGAACGCAGACTAACGAGTTTAGTGCAACCACACAATGTTGCCTCTTCGAACAATGCGCATGCGCAAGCCCAATCGCAACCACGTGACCGTGGAACACTCCATTGCCAAGCCCCATCTACACAGAAAATTCAGTGTCCTTCCACTCTGTGAAGAAGCGTGACCAGCGAAGCTGTTATGTGGCCCCTTAATGGCGAACTGCACCTCCACAGCGGGTCGGCCTGCATTGACATTGCACTATCTTCGGGATCAGCCCACGTATAGAGAGTGCTTAACCTCTGCTCTACCTCCGCCGCGGGTCGGCCCGGTATTGATGGCTTTGAATGGATCGGTATTGCAAAAGCTAGGTGATCACAAGCTCCCCTGTTGACTCCAAGCTTGCACCACTAGTGCAAGCTGCGCAGGTTTTTTTTTATCTACACGCGGACTTTTTCTACATGCGGACACGATAGTGGCGAAACCAGCCCTTAGCAGCTTCGCTGGGAAAATCGAGCTCTTTTTCGAAAAGTACATTGACGGTTAGCTGAGGCACGTATCTGGCCTATCTCGTGCTATCAAGGAAGCTTCCGAGATTTCACGTGACCTTTGGTCCTTTACACGCCCTAACAACTTCAATTTGTGAAAATCGGCTTGCACTTCTTCACACATGACCTGCAATAAACTGTCAGGTGCTTTCCGCTGCCATCTTTTGAGGAGTTAGAGTGGTCGATTAAGCGCGTATTATTACATCTTCCTCGTTGTCCCACATCGAACATTCCACAGGTCAGCGGAAACCCGTACACCCACCTCAGTTCTACATGATACATACATGCGTCTGTGTTTTATGCCACCTCGATCGCTCTCGGGCTGATATACATTAAAACGGCCGCATAAACGCGACATCTTGCAGTAAGCTGCAAAAATGACATCAAGACCGAATTTTCCAGGCTCACTCTTCATCCCGTGAGAAATCTTATGGACTATGGTATTACCTGGAACATTCGACTCCCTCTCTTTTCTCCTATTTCAGCTCTAATGTCGGCGGTTTGGTAGCATATGGCCTTTAACAGCGACTCAGCGACTTATGTTGGTCATACTCGTTTCGTTCACAATGCGCTCCTGCCGTTTGATTCATGTCACTCAAGCTGGTCAAGAGGGGCATTGCGGTTTCATGTTTGAGGTAATCTCTTGCCAAGTCAAGTCACCATAAGGTCCAAGCTAGTTTCTCCTCCCAGGTAGAACGTTTCCGTAATGCAGGGTTTCCACAGGCCCTAGCCCTGGTCATGGCTGAGTCGCGTTCAAGGCCAGATGTCACCAAACCACCAATATCGCGGTTGAAATAGGAGAAAGGAGACAGGGACGAAAGTTCCAGGTAACGCACACGATGAACAGGGTGGGTGGAAAATTCGGTGTTAACGAGATTTTTCAGCGCCCTGCAACTTGTCATGTTTATGCGCCCTTTCTAACATATATCAGCCCGAGAGTGACCGAGGTGGCATAAAACACAGATGCATGCACGTACCATGTAGAACTGCAGTGGTGTACGAGTTTCCGCTCACCTGTGGAATGTCTGACTTCGGATATTTTTTATCAGATGACACGGGTGAAAGCCAAGCAAGATGACCCGCTCGGGGTGATGCGGATACGTCACAAGCGTACGCAAGGTGCCATTGCCCATGTGCTTGAACATCGTCGTGTTCGCTGAGTAGTTGTCGGTCACTATTCGAACGATAACGAATCCACACGACTCGACTGCGGCAATCACTTCCTTCGTTCACTGGAAAATGTCTTTTGCTCTTAGCTGCTTAGTGAAATACTAAGAGCAGGGTATCCTATATTGGCTGTTAGTGCAGCACAGAAGAAAGCACAAAACCCTGTTCGCTAAAATTCCCAGCGTGTTCGATGTTCAGCTCTCGGGTCTGTCCTTAAGACCGAACACGGCAGCCCCTTTCCATGCGTTTCGGCTTAATGCTGGCTTCATCAATAATTAATGAGGACATATGCTGCCTGATGCTGAGGAGCGAAGCCTGATGAACCAGTTTTGCTCGCATCACAGCGCTCATTCAGGACGTGGTCGGACTTGGGCCCATGTGTTTCTGGAGGGTGCATTTTGCTGGGAAAATCCGGAGCCTTGACGTTTAAGCGTAATCTTAGTCTTCGGTGAGAAAAATCGCCATATGATGCATTCTCGAATAACTTCTTCAGCATACGTCAAATGTTGCTTTCCGTATCGCTTTATATGGTTGAGCAGGAATACGGCCTTTTTGTCTGTATTCTGTGAGTCCACCACGATTCTCCTGACCGAAGCATGGTGTTTGCTTTTGTGATGGAATACGGTGCGTTGCTCTTCCGTCGCGAGCTTTTCCAGTACCTTCAGGCCCTTAGAACGGCGATACGGTGATATGAATCTGGAGAGCGAAGCTTTGAGATCACACAAAGGTATCTGCTTGCTCTCTGGCCATTGTTCTTTGTAATTTGCGTACTGACGCTTTTAGTGTGTTCATAGAGGCAGTCCTACAGGTTGCGTTCCACAGGCAGCGATTCAAGCGGCTCAGTTTTCTGCTTGGTTTGTTTTGGAGCAGGAACAGTCCGAGCAGCAGGGTCTTTGCGAGGCTTTTTTGCGGGAAGTGCCAGGCAGAACGAATAGCCTTCGAAAATCGTGGGGACAGCGCCAGGCAAAAATTTCTTGACGCGGCACTATGGAGCGTAGTCGCTCGAAAGCAAGTGCTGGCTATACACACGACCGTAGACGGCGACTTATCGTTGATAGTTAAATCCTTCGTTGCAATGTTTTTTTTTATTTTCCCGTATAGCGCGCAACTCCCCGTCACTTAGAAACTGATCAAATGACACGCCTGGGTATTTCCCAGTGCGCGAGCGGCAAAAGGGCACGCAGAAGTGCACCATTTGGATGCCGATCAGTCCACGTGAACCAATGTAACACGAACCAGCCTGACAAATTTTAACAACGCCATCAGCAATCGATTGAGGAAACCATATAAATTAAGTCCCAAAACTACTATACTGACTTGGTAGAACTTGGCAGCAGCGAATGAATACATTGATGTCCGGTGAATGCTCGTGGTACCTCCAAAACCCGTGCGCTTTGTCTGTTTAGTTTTTACCGGCTGGAGGCGAGGGGCCAACTAAGAAGAGGTAATGTAGGGTCGACGCGCCCCCTCTCGGCGAGTGCGGCAACCAGCCGCCAAGAACTCACCCTATTGTTCCCTCCTCTGGCGCGCAGGCGCTTTAGCCCGGCCGTACATCCGTATGTCGTTTCCTCGATTTTGTATAAAACAGTCACGTCAAACTCTTGCGGCCTTAGGCTCTAACGCGCCAGTCGTCCAGAAGGATCTTTAAGGTTAGTCAACCAAAATAGTGATTGGTGGTCGCTGAGAACTGTGAAGTGGCGTCCGTACAAATATGGGCGAAATTTCATTGCCGGCCATACCACGGCGAGGCATTCTTTCTCAGTTGTGGAGTAACTAGCCTCTGTACGTGAGAGTGTTCTACTTGCATAGGCAAGTACTCTTTCTGTGTGCTCTTGCCGCTGCACAAGAACAGCTCATAAGCCAACATTGCTAGCATCAGTGTGGAGCAATGCAGGAGCAATCACATCAAAGTGAGCAAGCACTGGAGGCGTCTGCAGGCGTTGCCGCAAGTCATTGAATGCACCTTGCTCTTCGTCGCCCCATACAAAAGCAACGTCGCCTCTCGTGAGGCGAGTTAACGGTGACGCAATGCACGCAAAGTCTGCAATAACCCGCCGGTAAGAGGCACAAAGGCCGAGCAAGCGCCCGACGGCCTTTTTGTATTACGGTATGAGAAACTGTGTGACGCCGGGAATTTTTTCAGAATCCGGGTGGACAACTGCGTGACTGACGACGTGACCAAGAAACGGTAGTTCCAAGAAGTCGAACTGGTACTTCTCCAGATTCAGGGTGAGGTCGGCGGACTGTATGGACTGCAGAACCGCTTCATGCCATTCGAGGTGTTCTTCAAGCGTTGCGGAGAACACGATCATGTCCTCGAGATACACTAAGCAGGTTTCCCACTTCAAACCCAAAAACACAGCATACATGAGGCGTTGGAACGTAGCAGGGACAGAGCACAAGCCGAAAGGCAAGACGATAAATTCGTATAGGCCTTCTGGCGTCACAAAAGCAGTTCTTACAGGGTCTCTCGGGCGTGCTTCGACTCGCCAATATCCACTTTTTAAGTAAATTGAAGAGAAGTAACATGCGGGATTTAGGTTTCAGTAGTCCACACAGAAACGCAAGTTGCCGTGTTTTCTGTGGAATAGAACTACAGGAGATGCCCAGGGACTCGTTGATGGTTGGATCACGTCGTCTTCAAGCATTTTTGTCACTTGTTGTATGGCTTCACGTTCTCTGGAAGCCACACGATAAGAGTTCTGGTGAATTGGCCTTGCCGTATCCCCTGTAATTAACTGGTGCTTTGTTAGAGGCGTCCGACCGACGCTGGACGTCGACACAAAGCAGTCGTTGAACTTGGCCAAAAGCGTAAGAAGCCGTTCTCGTTCGTGCTGCGACAAAGCAGTGCTGACGTGAAGTAGAGAAGCTGGGTCTTGCGTAGGCGCTTCTTCGAGTAGTGAACAGCAGCCGCGAATATCCTCAACGCCGTCAAAATAAGCCACAGCCATGCCCTTTGGAATATTCTGTCGCTGTGTGCTAAAATTTGTTAGCAACAGGTTCGTGCGCCCGTCGGTGACATTCACTATTCCTCATGTGACCAAGATACCGTGAGTAAAGAACAACGTGGTTATTTGGTCGGCAACTCCTTCGCAATTGAACGGTTGCTCACATGCTACCGAAACAAGGGTACATGATCGAGGTGGGATGACGACGTCGTATTCTGTTAGACGAAAGGAGCTTTCTTGCGGCGATAAGCAATGGGCTAAACCAGGTCTCATAAAACGCAGCCATGTGGTCCTGGATGGTAATTACGGCTCCACATTCCTTTAGGAAATCTAATCCAATAATCAAATCTTCACAGCACACAGGAAGAACGATGAAAGCGGAAACGAAAGAACAATCCCCGTCGTTAATTTTTGTTGTACATCATCCAGTGGGCATCAGTAATTGACCGCCTGCCATCCTTATGTGAGATCCCACCCATGGCGTCTTTACAGTCTTCAAGTGTAGGACGAGTTCCTGACGCATTATAGAAAAGTCAACACCAGTGTCGACTAACGCTGTCACCAGCTGCCCATCCGCGAAAACATAAATGTCGGCGCTCACAATGCCTTCGGTGTCTGTGTTTATCGGCTTCGCGGCGTTCTGCAGCGAGAGTGCGGGGGCTTTTTATTGTCTTGCGGCAGGCCTACAAACTTACCCCCAGAGGTCCCCGCCTTCAGTTTCCGTGACGTGGGCTGGGGACATTTGTCCTCGGAGGTCAGCAAAACTACGTCCAGTAGGTGAAGCCATATGACTTGGAGGGGTTGGAGAGTGCGACCGACGGCCGAATTCAGACCGACTATTGGGCACGGATTCGTCATTCGGGTGCGCTACTGGAGGTCCCTGGAAATCAGCGTCGTCGTGGCGTAGCATGGATTTGTCATTTGTGCGTCGACCATAGGACCACGGACGAAGAGGTCAAAGTGATGTGCCGCGATGCCAGCAATGACGCGGAATATGACCGGCAGCTCCGTAGTGAAAACAGAGTGGGCGCCTATCGACTGTGTGCCATACGTCGGTTCTCCGGAATTGTGGCCGTCCCGTAGTGTCGTTTTGCGGTGTTGACCAAGGAGCGCCGAACGACGGCCTGCGGTATGACTGCAGCGGCATAACGACTGCACACCTTGAAGAGTTCTCTTGCGGCGGCCACCAAGGAGCTGCTTTCGGAGGCTGGTGGTATGACGGTGTGGTTGTAATCAGTAGTGGACATCAGACAGCGGCGGCGTAACTCACGGGACGCTGGTGGTCTTGAAGATCGGCTGCCGAGAACGCCTGCCTGAGTTCGTCGCGCGCTACTTTGGCGATTGACGCTACGGGTCTATCCAGCGCTGGTGTCAGAATCGTTTGAAACTCCTCTTTGATGAGCTCTCTCATCAATCCACGCAACAGGTTTTGATACTCGGCAGTCACTGTGGCGGCATTGATCGTAGTGCTGGTGAACAGTCGATCGTACTGCCAGCATCGTTGATGAAAGGCCTGTTCAATAGCCGTAGCCTCTTTGATAAAGTCAGCGACTGTGACTAGTGGATTCCGCACAAGCCCCTCGAACAACTGCTCTTTTACACCTCGCATGAGGTAGCACGACTTCCTATCTTCGGTCATGTTCGGGTCGGCTCTACGAAAGAGGAGGGTCATGTTCTCGGGAAAAATTGTGACCGAATCATTAGGTTGTTGCAACCGTAGCTCCATCATCTGCTGGGCGTGGTCGCGTTGGTCGGTACTCGCAAAAGTATCCGTGATATTCTGCCAAAAGTCATTCCCTGTCGTTAGGTTAGCTTTGCGGGTCTCGAACTAACTACGGACACTATCATAAAGGGCGAAAAGACGTGGAAGAGCTTTTGGGGCCCAGTCCACTCATTAATCTGTGCGGCGCGTGCATACTTATCAAGCCAGTCTTCAGTGTCTTCGAAGATTGCCCCGCGACAGCGATCGAGAACTAGCGGATGTAGAACGGTTACTCGTCGACTGGGAAACCGGCTGCCTTGGGGTGTTTCAGGTAAGCTGGTTTCGGCCGTAGCGAGATGTGTGCAGCTCCTGGAGCGAGGTGGTTAAAGAGCGGAGAACTACTGGGCAAGCCCCAGCAGTGGGCGGCTAAAGCGATGCACGGGTATCGTAGCAGGTTACAATGCGTCCGGGCTAGATGAACGATTACCAGAAGGACTCCGAAGTATCAGGCATGGTCAGTACCCAGTACCTCCACCAGTGTCGCGGTACAACGCGGACAGAAGACAGAGAGTTGCTCAAGAACAAAGGGACAATCTCTTCAAAAACAAACAGAACGAGACACGTTTTCTTCGTCCCCGGCCAATCTCGGCAACTCACTAGATGGAGTTCGCTAATACCCCCATCGTCGTTTCCATCTGCATAGAATATACGCGTCAGTATTTGGAGAGGATTTTAGCGGTGCACTCCAGAGGGAGACGTCGGGTTGTGAAGTTGCCATGCCGCGTTGTCTACGTCGGCCGCTTTTTCTTCTTTGGTACGAATAAGGTGCCGCAATATAAAGCTAGAGCAATGTGCCAGCGAGAGTGATCAGAGATTTGTAATCATGTTTAAAACTGAGGACAGGTTTGCATGCGGGACATAATAAGAATGTTTATTTGAACGTTTGCTATTCTAGCGATACGTGGGGCACATGGAAAACAGCGTGCTACTTCAATCCTTTGTCACATTTGCGGCGATCATTGCCTGCAGTAAGTAAACTTTTTGTCAAGTACATAGTGATTTAATCTTGCGCACCAAATGAATCTGTAGTACACAGAATGTTCAAATACAGAACGAGCTCTCTGTTTCACCATTGCACCGCGCTAGTGTGAAACAAGACGCTCAGATAAAAAAAAAGGACGAAGACGACGCTCGACAAGCGCTGATCCAATGTCACCTCCATCTGTTGTGTCAGTGTTATTTTACAGTAGCGCGCTGCAATCATTTCATTAACTAGCACCAAAGTGTGCTCTTCTATAAGTCCGAGGTTGTAGAGCGGGAAGGCGCGAAATCGTTCTCTGAGGGAGTTTGGCCAAAACAGCGATGCTATAACTGCTCACAGTAGGCAGGACTAGATGAACTGAAAGTCTGTGAGCACTTCATTGTACACCATCCATATTAGGAAGTGGAGAAGTTGAACAAACCTCTGACGCTAGACATTGCATCGCTAAAACATTACCATAATATTTATAGGGACATGAACACCCACTAACACGACATGAATAATTTAGCGTACCTACTTGTCAGTTTCCTTAATGAGAATCTATTTATACAAAAAAATTAAGCGACAACAGTGTACGGAACAGTACTCTGCTCAAGATTAGTACCAATGTGAAAAGGAGAATCAACGACGGTAACGATACCCCTAATGCGAAATTTGATTGCAGCTCATTACATGTTTTCCTTTCGCGATATATTCAGACAAAGAATTTGAGAGAGACATGTAGCATAGTCGGCAATCGTCGAAAATATGATCTGCGGGTCAAGAGCGTCGGCATTTATGCATGACTCGTCGAAGGTTCCGGTGTAATCACTGGTGCAGCTTGTCTTCCGGAAAGTACGGTACAAATCGCCTCGCACGTGCAATCACATTCCAAAGCAGTCCAGGTGTTGACAATAAAAAGAAGCGCGAACGAGATGAACCCCAGCGAACTAAACAAGCGCGAATGAGAGCTGACGCGAGCAGACGACAGTACGAAACGAGCGCTCCGGCTGAGACCAGATACGACTACGCATCGAGCGGTTGGTCGGGTCCGCATGACGACAATTTCCCGCGTTCACTTCAGGGAAGGGGACGCTCACATGCATAGAGTTACTATACTGACTCTAGAGGACAAGCTACCCATAGGGCCCATGCATTGAAATCGGGAACCACAAGAGCGCCGCCATGTTGCTACGTGCCAAGGTGGCCAGCTCCTGAGACGCGTGCTAGACTTGGTGACAGTAGTCAGTTTTAATCCGGCAACAGTAGCAGCGTAGCAGCTCGGCGTCTCGCTTGTAATGTCGTGATGTGTGCGTGCAGCCGTGTGTTTGGGCTTTTTAAGTTCGTTCTTTATTCTATGTTGCGGGACGGTGTGGGTATGGTCCATGTTGGCCGTACAGGTGGCAGTTATGCAACCGAGGGATGATGCTGTTGAAGTTTCCGGCGGTATGCGGTTTTCAGCGGTCACGCCTGTTGCAGGAGTGTCACTCGACGAGGTTACGAGCTCGAAGCTGTGGTCAGATTCCTCGCTGGCGTTCCGTAATTCTCTTCGCACGGGCGCGGTATGTTGCAAAAGCCGCTTTCGCGATCTATCGTCGCGACGCTAGATCGGGTTTTTTAATTATTATAAGTACTGATCCAGCTGTAGGGCACATGTAACCGACAAACGGAAGTCTCAGGAGAGCACCTGAGATTATAATAAAGCAGGCGGCGCAGGAACACCACAGGGCACCCAAGGGACAGTGGGGGGATCAAAGCTCGAAGCAGAACGGTATGTAGGTTGGGGCTGCCGAGGCAGGTGTGTGCTAGGGAGTGTTCGCACGGACAGCTCCCCTGGCACGCGCAGGGGAGCTGTCCTCGCAAGGTCGAGATACTTTAAAGGCACCTGCGCCCATGATCTTTCTTTTGCCTCGGTGCAGTGAGCACGATTAACGAGAATGGTACGGAGGGCATCCGGTGCAGTCGCGAATGCGTCATGGCAAATGTAGCTCGCGTCGCCTGGTGTGTGTAGTAATATCAGAGTTGGTTGTATGAACTTTATGCGTAATACGCTTTGTTACGGTACCTTAACGGAATGGGTCTAGAGGACGGTGTTGGTACATTTTTTCGTACCGCCCTAATCCTATACCCCCCACTACAAACACACACACACATCCCCCTTTTTTTTTTGGTATGCATACAATTCCTTGCCATGATGGATCATAGCCTCCTTTATTTTTGAATAATAGAGAAGGCTATGGACCGATTGACCAGTTCAAGTTGTCAACTTGTTAGTAACCTTCATAGGAATCACTGTAATAAACACAATTCCACGATCGGATTGTTTACTTTCATTTTTTTGTTGTAACACTGAGAACTACATAGAACTTTATTTTGTATATGTGAGAGAAGTATGTGGATATCACGAGCTTAAGCCAATGTGCGATACACAGACAAAGCAGCTGCTACAACATGAACTGCATTGAGGGCCACACAACACATACGTAAATAAAGGTGAAATATATAGGGGGAAGCTTCAAAATACGCTCTGTAGCACTGCAAAGTATAAAATATATTGTATGTGTACAATAAATGTTCAAAAATACAATGCATCAATGTCCAATTTGCCTTCAAGTTTATTATCAAGTTCAAGTTTACTGAAGTTTATTATGAGCATATGTACAACAGGAATCTACTGACACACCCGCAGTCAAGGTGGCTGTTCGAGGTGTGCTGGCTGCCTCAGTGTAAGAAAAAGAAATTGGGTGAATGTCGACACCAGTGCCACTGCTTCTTGCCTCTCACCTGCACGTGCCTCCGTGGCATCTTTGTGCACAAGTGTGCTGGCTTGGCGAGGCGTAGAGTCATCCGAGAGAAAGAGTATCGTTTACATGGAGAAGTGGTTGTTCACGTTGCCTGTCGCTTTCCCTCAAATGTTTCCTTGGCGACTAGGGTGACACACCCGCAGTCAAGGTGGCTGTTCGAGGTGTGCTGGCTGCCTAAACGAAAGAAAAAGCAGGAAATTAGATGAATGTCGATACCAGTGCTATTGCTTCTTGCCTCTTACCTGCATTTGCCTCCACGGCCTCTTGGCTTGTGGATTCTGGATGAGGGAGATGCTTTTGCTAGGCGTAGGCATTGTCTAAGCAAAAAGAAAAGGCCATTCAAATGGGGAATTATGGAAATAAATGCAGTTATGTCTGCTTCTTGCACTCTTTTTGCCTAAATGTTTTCAAACATAGTGTACAGTATGCACCAGCACTTTGACTGCTTCTGCTTTTTACCTGCAGGTCTTGCTGCGAGATCCTTAGTATGGCTGCGTGCAGCATTGTAACACTTGGTGGAGGCATTTGAAGTGGTAGCCAAAAATATAAAGAATCATCCTTGTCTGCACGAATGCTTTCAATTACTAAATGCAGTGGTAACTATCTCTATTAGTGCAAGGCCCCCCACATCTATGCGGCAAGTGCCATAGCTGGAAACTGAATTTTTCCTTTAGTGTTTCACAAGGCGTCTGATATGTCCACGTTAGATGTGATGTGTTTGTTTTTATTTATCCCAGTGTGGAGAGAGCATCATTAAATTGTTTTTTATTTTTGCGTGTCTTGTTTTTTGGTTTATTTCTGAATTTATCAAGCAGCAGTCTCACGATGCTAAAGTGACTTATGTAATGGCAATCAGCTTTTGTTTTGCAGAAAAACAAGGCATTTCCTGACCCATTGTTTGACATCCCCTCACTCGCATAATATTGCAGAGTATTCTACCTATATTGACTTGCTTGACCTCCACTAAAGAGTCTTGCATTTTCAAATACGACTCTTTCCTTAAAATCATTCGACACTTCTCATAATTTCTGTACCTTGGGCTTCTGATACTCTGCATTCACCATTTTTGCTTGTTTCTGACTAGAAATGTCTTCTTTAATTTAGAGCTTAAATTTTACCTTTCGAACACATGGAAGGGCTTGCCATTGCATATCTGCATAAAAGGGAAACATGTTTCATTAAACATTTGGAAAATCCAATTGAAGATTGATGAATGCAGCTTGCAGTGTGATTTGACTGAATGAGTCATAAAAGTAACTCATCTCACTTGGTAAATTAAAGCACATATTAGTGTGACGTACAAGATACGTTACATTAACGTGGTGGGTTCTCTTGCTTATACAGCAAGATAATCGGTGCGCGAGAAAAAAATTATTTTAGCATACCCCTTGTACACACTGATTTAAGGAAAATGAGCTGGAGCTGTCCACATGATGTACTTATTTTACCTGCAAGTATGGTCAACAAAAATGTGTCCCAGCCGCTTAGTGGTATTCGGGATTATGCCAGTATTGCATATGTGCCTGTTGTCTAAAGTAATTGAATTTTGAAAATGCTCGCGGGGATCTGATGTTCATATCTGCAGTTTATGGATACATGTAAAATACTCAGCATCAAGTGCAAGTGAACGGTCCTTCAGGCCCGGCTCGATCATGCAAATAGATTCGCTGCACAAATTTGTGACCAGATAAGACATTCCTCATGAAATGGCATGCAAGGAAGTGTTGAAAATATTGCACAGTTAATAAAACGCCTACCCCAGGTAGCACAAAAGAGATACGTAACGTTTTCGTAGCGTTTATCCAAGACGATAAAAACGGGTTAAAGAAGACACGAATGAGAGAACTTCGGCGGGAAAACGTCGTATATCTCTGCTAATGTCCGGCTTAATTACTTTCTTGAGACGATCTAGAACAGGTCTGCAAGACGTATTCGAAAAGCTGGTCTAGAAATAGGATTGGGAAAGACACAAGTAATCCCTTTGCCAAAACTATTCGTAACCAATTTCTAAACGTTTTTAGGACGTTATCAAAAAGCTGGTCTAGAAGCGGTCTTGAAAGGTTTACGATCATCTGAAGCTAATTTTCGCGGGTGACGGGCGCGATCAGACATCGTTGTTCAAAACACGCGTTTAGTTTCGCCTCACGCGACTGGCCTATGCCGCGCAGACGTCGTCAGCCGCACCCGTTGGCACGGCCTAGGCCAATCGCGTGAGGTGAAACTGATCGCGCGTTTCGAACAACGATCTCCAATCACGCCCCAGATGAGTAGAAGCGTCGGTGTTGACTGTAAGAGCCATGGCGCAGTGCCAAGCACTGTTCCCCGCATGGCCGGCGCATCGTCTACCAAGTCGCACGAAAATGAGCCTGTTAGGAATAATAAATCCTTAATACCGCCTTTAGTAAGCTACGATGCTTACAACCACAATGGGAATGACATCCTGCAAAGAACAAATGGCCACGTCTTGGCAGGTGGCCAGACCAAGCCCTTCATGCCAAGAGTGCATGAAATGAGAACATTGTGACAAAGCAAGAACACTTTATTAAAATGTAATGCTTATGCAAGGTTCGAACAAACTGTGTGAGAAATGCAAATAGAAATAAAAGTACATCAACAATGACAAAAGTCGCAGAAAGGATTCGTAATGAACTCGAAAGTGAACATTCACTAGCACATAAACAAAATTCCAAGTACACATACAAAAATGAACAGAAAAACCTGGAGTGTACTAAAGTGTCTAATTTATCATAGTAAAGTGCGCGTGCTATTAGATGGACTACAGTTATGCAGAAGTGACATCGGAGCGAATGGAAGAAGTAGACTGAAAGATGCAAGAGTATGAATTGGATGGTAACTGCCTCCAAGCAATGTTACCCATCATCTAGAAGCTTGAAAAGAGCACAAAAAGAAATACCACCGCATACCATCATAAAACAATCCTGTGACAGAAATAAAAAAAATGGGAACAATGCAAAATTGGAAATATTGCCTTTAGGATATATCAAAGAAGGTAATGGCGAGAAAAATAACCATACAACAAAAAAGCAATAAAGTGAAATTAGTACAGAATACTTAAACGGGGGATTCAGTGTAACAAGTGAACACTACTGTAGTACAGCGAACGATGAGACAGTAATGCTGCATCTTGCCACTCCAGAACGTGAGAAATGAATATGCAAGCCTCATATTAGAAACCCACATAAACATGGAAATAAAATGGAATGCACTGGAAGCTGCATTTGTGTAACAAAGGAAGCAATGGTCATAATAAATAGTAAGTGTTTTATCTAAAAAGCCCTTTACAAGAGGCAAAGTTGTACCTCTCTGGCAAAAATAAAGTTGCAACGAATAATTTGCAAACCAGCAAATACATTAATTAGCACACTGACATGTCACACTTTGCGCACATCTCCAGTCTCCTAAAGTAAAAAAAAGCACTCTGAATGAGAAAAAACGTTTAACACATGTAGCCCAGAGCAAATTCTTTGCCAGTTCACTCACACTTTCACATCCAAAAACATTTGCCACAAAGTCCAGGCACAGTTCCACTGATGTTTACGAATTCACCCCCACTTTCACGTCCAAAAATATTTGGCACACAGTCCAGGCAGAGCTTCATAGATAAACAGCTTGAGAGCACCCTACTGATTATTGTGCAGTCCCGCTGCTAGAAATAGAACTGCCGCACATGCTGGTAGTGGTTTCAATCTAGACACACTTGCTGCCCTGGACAGGTATGTTCAGATATCTGCACTGGTGCTCCATTTTGTCGAAGTAGACACATTGATGCACTACGCTGGTAATTGAAATGTTTTGAATGCACAAGTATTGGCTTCACCAGAGAGACTTGCCCACATACCACCACTGGCATATATATGCACTTGCTCTTCACTCAGTAGCATTGAACTTAAAGTGTTCCCTATGTGGGAGCCATGTGTAAAACCGGTGTCACACGACCACTCTCGATCGCGATCAAGCCCGATCCGGATCGAAATTATCGATGCGACTGGCTCACTCTCGTAGCTTGCGCAGAGGAGCCATCACGACCGAGAAATTCGATTTGTAACGGACTGGATAGCGGCTAAAAGAGCCCCGTGTGAAACCGGTGTCAAATAATGCACAGACGTACGCGAGGAAAATGTGTTGCACAAGGACAAAGAACTGCAACATGCCCTGTTGTGCGAAGCGTGCGAACAGAACACATCTATATATATATTAAAAAAAACTGCGAGAGCGCTTCGCGAACTCCATGCGCACACATGGCACCCGCACGAACTCGGCAGACCGCCGTAAAGCGCGAAGGGCGCACAGCGTACATTCCGACACATGTCCCAAACTGCAAACAATCGTACTACCTAAAGCATACAAGTTATTTTATACCAAGGGCATACTCGACTCACGTATGCAGTATGCACAAGCGAGTTATGCAGCGTACATGCTGTATCCATTCGCCAAATAGTAAAATTGATAACAAGCACAAAGCTACAAGGGACTCAATATATTACTACCATTTGAGGCGTCAAATAAAATCGAATTTGGCCGTTTCATATATTGGACAGAATATATGGACACATGTGGTACCCGGTAATACCATGAAATACCCATCACGTGGGTAAAGGGGGCGAAAACACAATCGAGAACCTGAAGCGCAAACGATAAAAGCACGGTATGGTGCACGCAAAATTCTGTCAGTGCGCTGTAGCGCGAGGGAAGAAAATAGGGCGAGCACTTGACCTCACCTTTTGGGATACCGCACTAGTAGTGAATCATTAAAAAAAAAGCCTGTTTGAACCAGTTCCCTTGTCTGCAACACTCTTGCTAAACGGGAGACTAAAATACCACGATGATGGCTCTATTGCGGAGATCGGCAAGGTGCGCACAGACAGAAATTTTGCCGCCTTTCTTCGCATTCTGCAAAATGCTTTCTTGTTAGGATCACGCATAGCTGCCGACCCCGACGCTAGGGACACACAGGCACGATTTCGTCCCTCTAACTTTCGTCCTTATACTGCCCTTAACGCCTTAATTGCAGCGTCAGTGAAAAGGCGCCTCACATAACATGACAATGAACTTGAAGAGCTGATTAGTGCCCTCCACTCCGCGCCCTCCAATTGAAAACACTACTGATTTCCAAATTAAACTACACAAACAGATCGCACAACCCAAACTAATCACAGAACGTCGTTTTCTTGACGGCAAAACCCTGCAACACTTACATGACAAAGGGCAGCGGCAGCACATTCAGAACAGCCGCTATCATACCACAGCGCAATGCAAGTGCGATAACGTTATTATGCCCGTCTCAAACAGATCGCACAACCCAAACTAATCACAGAATGTCGTTTTCTTGACAGCAAAGCACTGCAACACTTATATGACAAAGGGCAGCGGCAGCACATTCAGAACAGTCGCAAACAGACCATAGTGCCATGTGAGTGCGATAACGTAACTATGCCCGGCTTCACGAATAACGTGGCCGCCTTGATCACATAACAATTGAAAACACTACTGATTTCCAAATTAAAACCACACAAACATATCGCACAACCCAAACTGATCACAGAATATAGTTTTCTTGACAGCAAAACACTGCAACACTTACATAGCAAAGGGCAGCGTGAGCACGTTCAGAACAGCCGCAAACAGACCACAGCGCAATGCGAGTGCGGTGACGCGACGACGCCATGACGACGCGACTAGGCCCCGGCTCGCCCGGCTGCCCGGAATCACGAATCACGTGGCCACCTTGGTCACATGATTTGACGACGGTATCGCCACCTTGCGCAAGGTTGGGTCGCGTTGATGGGTTGTTGAATATTGTAGAAGCCGCTAAAGAGGCTGACGCGCCGTGGCGTGGCGGTGGCGTTTTGAGTCGTTTGCAAAACGTATTCACCCCTCGTTTTTAAGCTGTCTGGCTTCCAACGTTATGAAAACGTATTCACCCCTCGTTTTTAAGCTATCTTGTTTGGAACGTCTTTGATGCGTCGATTTTGGTCAAAAATCCGTTTCAGACGTTGAATCCCTTAATACGACGTTTTCAAGACTTTGTGTGCTACCTGGGACGCTATTAATATGTGGGTTGATGCACTCGTTATGCAAAACGGAGGTGAGACGCGCAGGACACAAGAGTAGAGTATTTACAAGCAAACAACACGAGCGCCGGCCACTTCTCTACTCTTGTGTCCTGTCTGCACGCCTCACCTCTGTTTTGCATTATGAATCCTTACTAACTAGCTCAGCTTTCTGTGGTTCTAAGTCTCGATGCACTAGATTTCGTCCGCATTAGGCACTTGCCTCTTGATTACTTCGTGGCAAAGAAATACTCGGCATCAGGCTGTTTTTCTGCTGTGGCATTTGTAGAAGCATGATTGTTCAAAGTGCAACAATTAAACAGGTTCTTTGAGTTGCTTGTGGCTTCGCCAGTACAATTCCGGTGCGCTGGTCCGCCTGTCCAGCAATTTCCTACTGAAGGGAAACGTGCAACTAAAAACACCGCTCCGCATGCAGAAAAATGTTCTACTGGGACGCTTCTCAAAGATTGTGATGCACCACAAGAGCTGCCTACTCGCGTGATATTCTCAACAAGGAGATACATTCGTTTACTTACATGTAAAGGTATATGCCAGAGCACTTCGGGGCTTCGGTGGCACATAAGGCACGAGTTTGCCATAGCGTCCGATGTCGACGCGCGATCGCATGTCAAACCTAAACTGTACAAAACTACTGCGCATACAAAAACAGATTCGAAACCAAAATTCGCGTCATCCTTTATTCCATGAATGCGTACATTGTGATTTACATAAGTCACGGACTTAACGATCGCTTTCTGTAAACTTAATATTAATGTACCACCTTCATAAAGCCATCAGGTATGCGTTTTTAGATGACAAAGCATAAGGTGACATGTACTCCTTTTCAGCTCTTTCAATAGTAATTGCGCTCGCCACATTGACCAGTAGCAACAGGGCGGCGCCCTAGAGGTTCCCACTTTTCCGGCCCAGCTTTTCCTCTAAGTCACATGGTCTCAGCCGTTCATGGCTCGCGTCTTTGATGTCTCGCTCCGCGTTCGCTGCTTCATCTTTCGCTGTGCTCGCTTGCTCGCTTACGCCGCCGACGCCACCACTAACCGCAGGAACGGGCGCCTAAGAGTTGGGCTCTAAAAAATCTTGATGGGAAGCCGATATCAACACTGTATTCGTTGAAATATAGATTTGTTTTTACGCACTCCTTGCCGTGAGGCAGTGTTTAGCTGAGCCTCGAATCGTTAGGCTGAGAACCATTTCTCCCTATTTCTCTCATTCTCAACTTGGATGAAGCACGGACTACTTCTCTTTACTGAGAATATCTAGATGGATCCGCCGTAATGGTGTGAAACAAACTACAGTAAGGGAACTTGCGCTGCCAAGCATGGTGCACACTTTATTGTGTGGCCGCTAAAGAAGCACCATCTATGGCGAAATGCAGGATAACATCTAACGGAGGCTTGAGGAGGTTTCCGAATATGCTCCGAAATGGCGTGTGGTACAACGATGGGCCTCAAACTTTTCGGCACCAAGACAGTCACATAGTGAGCAGCACTAGAAAAAGAAAGCAAGCGTTCTAACTGCCTGACCTTGCAACTACAAAGATAGCCGGAAAAGGGCAAGGGGGTCTCCTATCTAGCATAGTGATGGCGCATAAGTGGTGAAACAAATGCAGATTCCCGACGTAGCAGACACTGGCAACTACCTCGAAATATCAGTAAGTCGCCAAAAAGGACCGGAAAACGACTGCTTCAGGATCAAGTAAGTTTCATCTGTAGAGTCGTTCGTAAACGCCTGGTCAGGTTAACGAAAAAGATAAAGAACCGATCCCGCTCGCTATTCAAGGATGCGTTTTGCATGGTTTGGGAGGTGTTGACTTGTGGCGCTCTGTATTACGGTTGGCACTCCCCTACTGCCATGCCTTGCACGTAAGCGGGAGCCAACCAGTAATTCCAGCACATGTTCTGGACGTACCAGTTTGGAACCGTGTCCTGCGTCTGCAACGGCCTCTGGTCACGCAGCATCACAGCGACAGCGTGTCAAAACGCTAGTTGTCATGAGGGACGAATACAAGAACGGTCCCCTTACCACTGCACCGTCGCGCAGCGCCAAACTGGTAAGACCGTATGATGGTTCCGTACAACGGTGTGATTAGACAGTCGCAATAAAACGTGGTTAGTTTCCAAAGAATACCAAACACACTGATAAGAAAAGCGCTTGAACTGTATAACAACCTTTCGTAGCAATTGCCAAGTGCACTGACAAAAGTACGTTCTTTTGTAGTCTTGTCTGGTAACATTGTGGACAACGAAATGCAGATACGTGACGCAGCCAGTAATGGCACGTCGCAGCAAGTGTCAAACAGGCAGCTGCCGATTTTTGTGAAGGGCTCGCGGTGCGACAAAGTGTCTCGCTTTCAAGTGGCATGGAGGGAACAGTTGTTTGACCCCAATTATAAGTTGTCGTCGGCGGCAGACATGTGCGAAGGGCAAAATATATTGGAAATGGCTCCTGAGAAGGTAAATTTGAAGACATCCAGTATGGTGTGAAGCAGGTATCTTCAAGTGATACTCTTCATTGAGAAGCAGCTTCAACGCTTAGTATTTGTTATTGAAATTCACTAGTAAGAAGTGTCTGTACTTATTTGATGGACAGGTAGCTCAAGAATACCGTTCACCTAACCAAATCTTCTGCAAAACAAGACAACTTGGAATGTTAGATCTGGCGTTTAAGTTCACCTTTATTTAGTTATCTGCTCAAAGATGGTTTTCACAAGAATATCGACCATGAACACCAACAAGATGTGACCAACCCTGCAGGCTTCGTGGTTGTCGTACTAGCATAAAAGGTGGTCACATTTTCGCTACAGCGAAATTTGTTTCTTTTATTTAAGTAAGCGCTTATTTTTTTATTTACTCGATTTTTTCAAGATAGCTGGCAGGGCTCTATTTGAGGCAATGAGTATGGGTGGCTAGTACAATAACTTGGGTACCCAAAACCAAAGTGAGAATATTTGGAACAAAGTGCGTATAAGAATACAGACAATAGTGCCAGAGCAAAAGAAAAATTCATAAGGGACACTAGGACTCCTTACGTATGGCAATGCGAAAGCATTACAGTCCCTTTGGTTAGAGTTTCTTCTTTTCGCGCGTTCTTTCACCGCACAAGCCTGTGTTCTAAATACGCCTTGGCGAGGAGGAATTAAAACGACCCACGCGTCTCAACGCCTTCGCTTGTCCGCGAGGAGTTCGTAACTCGAACGACCGCTCAGCGCCGTTCCATTGGATGCTTTTTAACAAATAGCGTTAAGGGCGCGGCGTCGCAGAAAATCCGGCGTCGGTTTCGGAGGTGGCGACGTTGTGCCTGTGAGAAAAATAATCCTGACCAACGCATCCCGATCCACAAAGGCCTTCCGCGTGGCGCAGAGGCGTTACTGAAGTAATTCAATTTCTTAAAGTAAAATGCATAAGAAATTTCGTAAAGTCCGACTTACACACAGCCTCCAAACATGATAGCGTCAGGTTATACCTTAAATATACGAGAAAACATATTCTATTTCGCAGAGACTCAAACGCAAACCCCTTTTGCGGCGGCCCTTTGAGGTCTGTCTTAGTAGGAGCGGCGAGCTCCACCCAGTTCTTTGCAACACCATCCAGATGATGCTCGCTGCCATGCATTTGCGGGAGCGGCGGCGCCCACCATGGGTGGGAACAAAAAAAAAATCCAGAAACCTCGCCTTGGTGCATAGCATTCACCGTCAGCGTTTCGAGGAAAACATTATGGTTATATAAGCTGCAGTTTCCGGGAAGCGTGGGAAGCAGCCAGGGACCTTTGAATGCTATCGCATTCCATTCTTAAAGGCGAAGATTAAGCATTCTCGAAATACTTTATTTTATACACTCATGGACGTGGCGCCATTTCTCCCTCATTGGCTGCGCCGTCACGTGTGTGATGACGCATAGAATAGGGGCACCTTCAAAAGAAATTAATTAGATAATGACTTTTTACGTGCCAAAACGATATATCCCATTATGAGACACGCGGTAGTGGGGGACTCCGGAATAATCAGACGACCGGTGGTTCTTTAACGCGCACCCCCATACGCATGTGTCAGGGCATTTCGTCACCATCGAAATGCGGACGCTGTGGCCGGTATTCGATCCCGCGACCTCGTGCTCAGCAGCGCAACACCATAGCTACTAACCAACGAAGCGGGTTGGCCCACCGTCTACGAGAACCGCGGAGACGTCGTGGCATCGGGGAATTGTGCTCGTATCGCACCCCGGAGGGCCGGGTTCGATTCCCATTAGTTTACGTTGTTTACAGGAACCTCCATAGAATTTTGTGATGTGTTTTGACAGTGCGTCGTCAGCCATTTTTCGCACCAGTTTTCGGTCACTACGAATACGCCAATGGATTTTCGTGTAATGGAGTGTATATTCTCGTGAAAAAATTTGTGGAACCTGCCTAAACGGGAACTTTCCAAGGTATGAGTGCCGTTATATTTGGCTTCGACTTGCTTCTGCTGCTCTTGCAGCCGTTGTGTATACGTGTTGTGGGACGAGTAATGCGTGCGCGTATGTATACGGAAATAAAGAATATATATATATATATATATATATATATATATATATATATATATATATATATATATATATATATATTGTTACGGTTAATGTTAAACCGGCTTTATTTAAGGGACAAGATTGATGGTGAAGTCAAGATGGCGTCCCGAGGCTGCACACGCTAACGTCTTCTTCCTCTTCTGCTCGCCCAGCTCATGCCGTAGCAATCTCTGGTTGCCAGACGAAGCCCGCTGGGCAAGTCCAAATCACTCGGAAAGCGCAGGGTGAAACCGCTTAAGACGGGCAACATGTACTAACTGGGTCCGGCTAGACCGACGACCAGCCGACGTCAAGCGTGCCACCACGTACGTCAAGTCACTCAAGCGATCTACAATGACGAATGGGCCCGTGTACTAAGGTAAAAACTTTTCACAAAGCCACGTTTACGTTCCGGAGTCCACAACGACACAAAGTCTCCTTTAGCGTAAGAGACGGACTGGTGTCGGCTGTCATAACGCTCTTTCAATCGGTGTTGCGATGCCACAGTACGAAGGCGAGCGATACGCCGGGCTTCTTCGGCAAGACAAATCGTCTAGGCAACAGAGTACTCGCTGTGAAAGTCAAACGGTAGTATAGTGTCAATGCAGCTTAGCGGTGAACGTGCGTAAAGGAGATAAAAAGGACTGTAATCGGTCGTCTCATGCTTTGCAGTATTATACGCATAGGTGATGAAGGGGAGTACGTCATCCCAGTCCTTGTGATCGGAAGATACGTACATAGCCAGCATGTTAGTTAGAGTTCTGTTCGTACGTTCTACAAGCCCATTTGTCTGAGGGTGAAAAGGCGTTGAATGACGGAACTGTGAACTGCAGAGACGAAGCAGTTCTTCTACGGCGTCCGCAACAAACTGACGACCGCGATCGCTAATGATGACACGGGGGGGACCATGTCGAAGAATAATGAAGCGAAGCAAAAACGTTGCAACGGACACAGCTGTTGAAGATGGTACGGCCGCCGTTTCCGCGTAACGGGTCAGATGGTCGACACATACGATCACCCATCGGTTGTCGTTAGATGATCGGGGAAATGGGCCCAGAAGATCGATAACCACTTGTTCAAATGGCAGGCGAGGTGGCGGCAGAGGTCGGAGAAGACCTGGCGGAGCGGTCGTAGGGCGTTTGTAGCGTTGACATTGTTCGCGACTGGCGACGTAGTGCTTGACTGCGTCCCGCATTTTGGGCCAGTAAAAACGCTCCTGTGTCCGGTTCAAAGTTCTGATGAATCCTAGATGGCCAGAGGTCACATCGTCGTGCATGGCTCTCAGTATGTCCGTTCGCAGACTCTGGGGCACCACTAGAAGGAAGCGTGCGCCTTTAGCTGAATAATTGGTCTTGTACAGCAGGCCGTCGCGGACACAAAATCGACCAGTGGCTCCAGGACGCGATGCGGCTACAAATAGAGGTTCCAAACTAATATCATTTTCCTGCTCTGCTTTGAAAGTCGTCGAGTCTGGGAATGTAGAACAAATGGAACAAAACAGTTATCAAAATTGTCTGCGTCACACTCCGTCGTCGTCAGAGGAAGGCGGGAGAGACAGTCCGCATCTGCGTGGCGACGCCCGGACTTGAAGAAAATAACGAAGTCGTACTCCTGAAGTCGAAGAGCCCAACGTGCCAGTCGTCCACTCGGGTCACGGAGATTCACCAACCCGCATAACGCGTGGTGGTCAGTAACGATAGTGAACGGGCGTCCGTAGATATAGGGCCGAAATTTGTGGACAGCGAAAACAGCTGCCAAGCATTCTTGCTCGGTCACAGTGTAACTGCGTTCCGCCTTAGTCAAAGAGCGACTAGCATAAGCCACAACGTGTTCAGCTCCGTCATGACGTTGCACTAGTACGGCACCGATGCCGATGCCACTGGCATCAGCGTGCACTTCCGTAGGTGCGGATGCATCGAAGTGACGCAATACGGGCCCTGACGTTAGTAGAAATTTTAGCTGGCGGAACGCGTCGTCGCAAGCCGATGTCCAGTTGAAGGGGACGGCTTTTTGGAGAAGACATGTTAGGGGGTACACCACGTCAGCGTCACCACGTCAGCGTCAGGATGAAGCGCCGAAAATACGAGCACAGGCCCAAGAAACTCCTCAACTCCCGCACTGACTTCGGTGCTTCGAAGGAGCTGACTGCCTCAATCTTCCGTGGATCTGGCCTCACACCGTTTTTGTCGACCAGATGCCCAAGTACTAACGTCTCCGTTTCCCCGAAACGACATTTCTTGGAATTTAGGATCAAGCCGGCTTGTTTGACACAATCCAGAACAAGACTGAGACGGCTGTTATGCTCACTCAATGTGCTGCCAAAAATCACCACATCATCGAGGTAGCACAAACAAATTTCCCATTTAAGTCCTCGGAGGATAGTATCCATGAATCGTTCGAATGTTGCTGGCGCGTTACAAAGGCCGAACGGCATAACGTTAAATTCATAAAGACCATCTGGTGTCACGAAGGCCGTTTTCTCCTTATCGTCTGGGTGCATGGGTATCTGCCAATACCCTGATGGCAAATCCAGTGATGAAAAGTAGGCAGCGGAATGTAAACAATCGATGACATCATCAATTCTAGGAAGCGGATACACATCCTTTTTGGTGACTGCATTCAGTTTCCTGTAATCAACGCAAAACCGCCACGATCCATCCTTCTTCTTTACTAAGATTACTGGTGCTGCCCACGGACTAGAGGACTCTTGAACAACACTTTTCCGCAGCATGTCTTTCACCTGTTCAGCAATAACTGTCCTCTCTGTTGCAGAAACGCGGTAAGGCTTTTGCCGAATGGGATGCGCAGATCCGGTGTCAATTCTGTGGTGAGCACGAGAACGAGGGAGTGAAGCCTGCTTGTCGCCTTGTGCGAAATCGAATACAGAAAGATGTGCCCACAAAACTTCTGCGAGAACGTGGCGCTCATGTGAGGGCAGCGCCTTGTTGATCATCCATAGGATCTGCTCTTCAGAAGTGCTTTGGTGAGGATCGCTAGTACGAGACTGCTCCTCCTCGCTTAGAACTGTAATGGAGCTGTAAGTAATCTCGTCAAATTCAGCGAGCTTCATATCACGCGGAAGAACAGCAGGGACGCAAGAACAATTGAAAGCCCACAAATTTGAGACGCCATTCACTACTCTCACGACAGAGCGTGGTACGAGTACATCTTTCTTTGCGCAGCTCGACGTAAGTGGCTGGACTTGCGCGTCAAACGATGAAAGGTCGGCAGCAGCGAAGTTGACAGGGATACGTGACAGCGACCAAGGCGGTACCAGCAAATCTTTCGAAACAACACAATAGTTTTTCACTGGTAAGGATGTGTCGGCAAGGGTGGCGAGAAGCGCGCTATTCAAAGTAATTTCGCCTGTGCCACAGTTAACGGATGCACCACAATCCTGAAGAAAGTCAATCCCGAGAATCACGTCGTGAGTGCACCGCGGTAGCACGAGAAATTCTGTTATAAGATCTTCTCCTCCGAACAAAACACTTGCAACACAAATACCAAGGGGACCTAGGCACTCTCCACTGACACCACGAAACGTCACACCACCATTCCACGGGAACATAACTTTCCGACCCAGCCTCTCTTTGAATGTCACACTCATGACGGAAACGGTCGCACCAGTATCCACTAATGCTGTTGCAGGTATACTATCAATTAACACACGCACTTTGTTCTTCACCATCATAATCGGCAGAGGAGTATTTCGCAGAGACGCAGACTGTCCGGCGACCTTACCTCCATCGGTTGCGCCGGCTAGTTTCCCGACGGCGGTGGTGACGCAGCACGTCGCCGTGGTGACGGTGAACGGCGTTGGCGACTGGTTGGGGGCGTCAGGCTACGGTCTGAAGCTGGCGAGCCACTCCTTCTACTATATTGACGGAAGGTATTCCGGGGTGGCGCGCCTGTGGTGTTTGCACTATCAGGGTCTGTCGGCCAACGGTCGTCATAACTGTCACGTTCAAAATTAGGCCAAGTTGGTGGTGGGCCATATCTTGTCTGTCGGCGCCGGCGACAAAAACGAGCAATGTATCCCGAGGCGCCACAGCTGTAACACACAGGCGATGCGCGACCGACGTTGTAAACCTCGGGGTCAACCCTGGGACGCTGCGAATAATAAATGCGATCTTCCGAATTCCGATTCGTGGTGGTAGCTCGACGAGTTCGTTGATCGTGCGTCACGTCGTCGGGAAAGGTACGTCGGTGCTGTCGCAGCTGATCTACTCGACACTCCGCAACGCCTGGCATGGCAGACAATGCGGACACAGCAGATGCATGTTCTTGAGGTTGGTTGGGAGCCCACCCAAGCTGGTCGACATCCGCCCCTTTGGTGTGTCTTTCAAGTTCTTCGCGAACAATTTGCCTTATAGTTGCCGCAAGGTGTAGTTGAAAACTGTAGTTGTCATTGTCTTCAACGCTTGCCACCGTTGTCACATCTGCTAACCTGCCGAACTTGGGTGTGATACGGCGCAGCTTCAAGGCCTCAAATGTGCGGCAATGCTTGATGAGGTCGGCGACCGAGGCGAGACTCTCCTTTCCGATTAAATAATTGTACACATCATCGGCTATGCCTTTAAGAAGGTGTCCAACCTTGTCCTCTTCGGACATTCGAGGAATGACCGTTCTGCAAAGCTTCAGGATTGCCTCAATGTACGTAGTACAGGTCTCACCTGGGACTTGAGCGCGCTGAAGCAATGTCTGCTCCGCCCGCTTCCTTTTCGTGGTGGAATCGCCGAAGCACTCAGTAAGGTGAGTAACGAAGCTGTCCCACGTTGCGCAGATATCTTCATGGTTCTCGAACCACACTAGCGCAGTGTCTGTGAGGAACAGAACCACATTGTCGAGCTGAGCCGTGGAGTTCCAGCCGTTGTACTTGCTCACACGCTTGCAGTGGGTGAGCAATTCCTCCACGTCCTCGCCGAATTTTCCTGAGAAAGGGCGGGGCTCCATCTGATGCATCCAGGCGCCGGTTGTTCGAACTGGAGCTGCCAGAGAAGGCTGTTGGTCACCGCTGTGGGACATGGGGATCTCAAGTGGTGTTGGGGGCAGTCGAGCGAGGCGTCGGCTCCGGCGTGGTGCTTGCTGCAGCAGCTCCGTCGTCTTGGTCGAAGTACCCCGCACCTCCACCACAAAACTGTTACGGTTAATGTTAAACCGGCTTTATTTAAGGGACGAGATTGATGGTGAAGTCAAAATGGCGTCCCGAGGCTGCACACGCTAACGTCTTCTTCCTCTTCTGCTCGCCCGGCTCATGCCGCAGCAATATATATATATATATATATATATATATATATATATATATATATATATATATATATATATATATATATATATATATATATATATATGCTGGCGTAGTCTTGTATCCAATATTCCTTACACCTACAGTCTTTCCTTCTTGTGTGCGTCTTGTACTTTTCGTGTTTTTACGTTGTGGGCCCCACGTACGTATACGCGATAAACGAGTCGTCTTGTGGTAGGCAAGTCATCCATAGAGGATTTTAGATGGACGCGTAGATTGTTTTGCACCGATGGGCATAATTTTTTTTTAGGGGGGGGAGGTGGACAATGAGCCGTTATGATACCATTCCTGCCGGCCACTGTCAAGTGCGCACACAATGGGATGAACTGTGCCTTCTCCCTCGTATTTGGATAGGTTTCAATAGCACGTAACTGTCGGCCCGGTATTATACTATCTCCGGGAATGGCCCGTATTTTTGGGCAGAATTTTAGGGCAGAATTTTTGTATCTTCTTTCCCTATAATGCTTCACACTCAAAGTCCGGAGGAGGAACAAATATCCTATCGCTATATTGAAAATATTGGTGCTATAGGTGTACTTGTGCTGTAGCTACATTGGTCCTATAGGGTCATTGTTAATACTTGTCCTAACGCGTATTAGTTCAATGGGTATCAGCTTGCTAGATCAATAGCTACATCGTAAGGCGTTCGCACATACTAGCGCGATAGAAACGTGCGCACAGCGATGACCTATTGGACAACGAATATCCGCAGGACGTCCAGTTAGAAACCGAACGGTCAGAGCCCATAGTGGGCGCCCGATGGACTTTCTACAGACATACGTCTGAATTACATTTTTTTATCTGGAGATGATGATACCGTACACGTCCATATGAAATCACGCGCGGACATACTTCAACGTCGGGTTCCGGATCGCAACAGATAAACGCTTGCTGAATTTTAATTAGTGCGCCGGATACGATTGTTTGTTGTAGAGAAGCAAGCTGAATGTCGTGTTTTGCCTGCTATACGTTTTGGGAATAATTTAACAAAATATTTTCCAAGTCCGGGGACTATATTTAGGCGGCTGAGAAAATGTTTATGCAAATTTGTCGGTAGTCATTGTGAAGGGCCCGCTATAGATACTTCGTGTGCTATCTTAATCATTAATTACGCTGATTCATGATATCGCACGGTGCACGTATGTTAATTACTACGCGCTTTAATACGTCGGAGAAGTGTTCATCATACACTTCAAAAATTTACTGATATTGAGACACACGCTGTTTCGATTAACGGCATGCATGGCTAGGTACCGAGCGCTGAACTTTATTGATGTTCTTGCGTCGGCAAGGATCTTTATTCTGTAGCATAAAAGAAGCATGATAAAAGGATTCATCATCTGCACATTTTATGTCTGTCTGCGCGTAAACTCGGATCTCTCTTCAGATGGTCATGGTCATTAAACCATGGAAATCGGCAAAACTTCTTTACCATAGATAATGAAAGCCTGGATGCAAAAAAAGAAGATTCTCTTGGGCACTTTCTCTTTCTGCCAGAAAGAATTTATGCTTGATGCAAAATGAACTGTTCTTTTACTGCGAAGCTGAATATGGCTAGCCGATTCGGCCATACATCTGTTACCTGTATGCCGAAAACTTCTCCGGCGCAGGACCATGCGCATGCGCAAGAAAAGAAAGAGAGGAGCGCAATTGGCTGCACCAGTAGTGATGTCATTGCTCTCCGTCGTAGCCAAGCGCGCGCGCGGCGGTTTCTCTCCGGCTCTGAAATTTGTAGGCCACGCGTCATACATACTGCTGAAGAGCAGGCAGCTTTTGATCAGCGACACCACGAGCAGGACCGAGAATCTGCTTGTCTATATCGTGCTGATCCTGCAGACCTGGCAGAATAACAGGCTCGTGCAGCCGAGCGCAAGCAGCAACAGCGTACCGAGGATCCGGTGGCCTACCAAACTGTCGTTCAATGAACCAACGTGATTAAACGAGTGCTAGACACCAGGGCCGCATGTTTCAGCATCGCTTGTTAACCATCTGTACGGTGTGCTTCGATGGTGATTTTTTTACCACGCATCCATGTTTCTTTACAGTGCGTGATAATGATGATAATAAGAACCAACGCCTGCATTATTGCGCAAGGTATCCTAATTTATAAATTATATAAAGCATGCACTTTTTAATTTTATGACAATCGATTAAACAAAGTTCGGAACTGCTGACAGCGTCGCCGCGAGTAGTGGTCACTAGATTCGGAAGCAACCAGCGAGGTAACAACGGCTGCCGTTCCAGCTTGCATTCGAATTTCCACGTATTCTCCCTATGGAGTAGAGTGTACAAGAATAAGGTCTGTTTTCTAGTACACTCTATGTGTAGTCGTCTCTTCAAAGCGCTATAGGCGTAGGGGCGTCGCCTGCACCGCGTCGTTCCTTCGCTTCTTTTCCCCTCGCAGAGCTTCGCAGACTGAATTTGCCGAGCCATTTCAGCACTGCTTCTTGCTTCTGGCAAAAAGGTGAGTCTTTGTTCTTTTCAAAATAAATTTGTGCTCTCCAAACGGCGCCAAATTCGCCAATGGCGAGCTGTGCGGCAGCAGAGCTAAGTTAAGCGGCGTATTCAATCTAATTTGACACATTTTGCTTTAAATGACTTGACTGTGAGAACATGCATAAATATCGCTGCAGATCCGCTAGTGAGAAGGGTGAAAGAGAGAACAGAAAAAATCATACAGCACGTCGACAATGCTTGCAGTGTCGCCCCAATGTGAACGCGGATAGCTGAAAATGCATATCAGTCAAGATGCGCTTCCCCGGAAACTATGCCAACCTTCCAGACGGAAGATTGTGGAGAAAAAATGCCTGCGAGCATTCTGCCCAAAGTGGAAAACACGATGTCAACGTTGGTAGCAGCGACGGTGTCGGTGGGATCACAAATCACATCGCGTCGATTTTGGAGCTGTCAGCAACTGAGTCTCGAACATGGCATCCAGAATGCTGAGAGGCAGCGGGTCGCGAAAGCTTCAGTGAATTTATACCGCGCTAGAAGGTGGAAAATTGTAATAATAGAAGGCCACTCATTGAACTGATGAAATTGGTAAAACAGCAGGAGGGTTTCTGGGGTGCATATATGGATGGATGCTATGAGCGTCCCGTTTGGAATGGGGCGACGGATTGCGGCACCAAGCTCTTGTTACAATATTGCCTAATGTTTTACCTCTCTTTAAAAATGAAAAGAGAAAAGGATAAAAAGAACCCACCAAGAATCCCCATCTCCACCTTTCCTGGACCCCAATTGGGTGCTTTCTTTTTGTATGCCTCCATTGTATGTCATTTCATAGTTCCACCAATCTTGCAATGAACTTTTACTAATCTCCATTCCGGACATGTTTACTTTCTCCTACCCTTGTTGAAACCAAGGACTTCAAGGTAGCCAGAGGTACCTAAAACGATCGCTGGGTAGACATCTTCACATTGCAGCACAACATGTTCCATCATTTCCCTCGCTTTACCGCAGCAAGCACATGCTTCTTCCTTGCTTCTTCATGCTTAATAAGTACGTGTTCTAGTGCGTCCTCTTGTCGTTTCGAAAAATAATGAGCTTCCATTTGAGTTAGCGTAAAGTGATTCTTTCCTGAGTTCCTTTTTTTCCTCCTTAGTTGTTACTCATAGCCAGTTTCTGTTCCATTGCCGCTACCCATGAGATTATTCCTACCTTTCTGACGTTCTACTCGGAGTTCCTTGTTGCTATGTTGCTAACCATACCAGTTGCATACTTGCTGCTAAGCTTCCTAGTTATTTTCTTCCACTGTGAATCAATGTTTTATGTACAAATATCTGAACACTCTCCCAGCCCATTGCCGTACGATGCGGCTCTTCCGAATGATGCGCGCACCCTTATGGCGGCTTCTGGCAAAGCCCACATCGTCAAGTTTCCATTTGTCGTAATGAGTTCAGGCGACTACAGCCACTATGGACTCGTCTCTGGCTTGCAGCCTGCCTTAAAGCATGTAGAAAACGTTCCTCCTTTCGTACTGCTCACAGTAGACGTGGATGGGCTTCCATTGGACAAAAGCTCCAAAACATAACTTTGGCCAGCTCAGTGCCTCATTCATGACTCTGGTAATAATACACCTTTTGTTGTAGGGGCATACGCAGGTTCATGAAAGCCAACTTCTGCAATTGAATTATTAAAATCATTTGTAGAAGAGTTTGCATCTGCATTATCAAATGGCGTTGTGGTGTGTGTTCAGAGCATTCAAATCATGCTTAAGTGAATTGTTTGCGATGCGCCTGCGTGGACTTTCATTACCATGGCAAATGGACATGGTGTCTATAGTGGTTGCCCCTATCGCACGGTCGAGAGCACATGCATAGGAAACAATGTTGTGTTTTTTTTTTGGTGCTACGATTCGTTGCGTACGGATATCAGCTTCAGAGCTTGAGGAGATGAAGAGCACCACAGAGGACTATCTGATCTTGTGAAGTTACGTTTCGACACTGTAAGAGATGCTCCTTTGGATTACGTGCACCTAGTTCTTTTAGTTAATGTAAGGAAGCTCATGTGCATTTTGGTATGGGGTCCTTTGAGCATGCGGATTGGGCTATTGGAAAGGCGTGCTTTCACAGAAAGAAGCAAAGCTCTGAGAACCTACATGCCCAGGGTGTTCCCTCGCAAGCCCTGAGACCTTCATTACCTCTGCCGCTCTAACGTCGTAGAACTTTGGCTTCTTTTTTATACTGCACCATTGTTACTTAAGTTGACTATTCCATGTACTTTGTTCCCGATCTTAGTGTATCGACATGCTGCTCTCTTAATTCTGGCAAGCGAGAACCTTTGTCCTCAGCACTGGGGATATGCAGCAGAGATTCCGAGGCGCGTTGTTACCATTTTTACAGGCTTGTATGGCAAGAAAGATATTTTCTTCAATGTTCATTGCCTTAAGCACCCTTCTAGTCATGTAAATCATCATGACCATGTGGATTCCTTGAGCACATTTTCATTTAAGAACCAGATGAAGAAGCTAAAGAAACAACTCCGGAAGCACGGGAAGCCATTGAAGCAACTTGGCAACCACATACTTAAAGTTAGATGAACCAGTAGTGAGAAAGCCTTTGACGAAGATATGTCAAGATTGAGCCGTCCTACCTCTCAAGGTCCACTGCATCCTTCCTGCTGCTTGCCAGCCTAGGAAATAGTCAAACGTGGCAGTTTTTCGATTAGCTTGAAATAACGGGGTCATTGCTGTATGCGTGATAGTCACATCATTGTGAATAACACTGTCTGAAAAAAGTTTGCTGAGGATGGTAGAAAAAAAATTGTTTTTCAAGAAGTTAACAAGAGAGTTGTTTTCTGTGCACCTCCGCGGCCGCACCTAGTCCTGGACGCCATTAGGAAAGGCCGCAGCCCTGGCGTGCGCCACCAAGGAGCGTTCAGCTTCCAATGTAGAGCAGCCGAGCAGCTACTCCTCCCAAGCCTCTCTTCTAGGGATGGGGAAAGGGGATGAGAAAGAGTGTGGAGTAGCGGGGCACGAGGCGATGGTGTGAAAGTTGTCGGCTAGGACCTGACAAGTCGGGCACGTGCCAGAGATTTCCGGCATGAAGCGCCAGGTTCCCGCCGGACTAAGGAAAGTATTGGTCTGAAGGCGGCATAGTAGTCGTTCCTCTGCTTTCGCCAGACCGCATGCGGAGTCGGGGTAGAGTGCACGCAAAGTGCGATAGTAATCCAGAATATAGCGGTGGCGTATGAGGCTCCTGTTCCCAGTATCTGACTCAGAATATGCAGGAGCAGCGGCCTGGAGGAGAGAAGCGTTGGCAGCGGCATTCGCCGCCTCGCTGACGGGATGACTTGTGTGGCCTGTAGTCGAGATTATTCTGATGGAGTGAGGGTTGAAGTGCCAGAAGGCGGCGCGAAGGAGATTAGTCGCTAGTGGGGCGATGGAACCTTGGATGTATCGAGAACAGGCAGAGCGTGAATCCGTCAAGATACTGTGAGTGGTGCGGTTAGAGGCGGCTAAAGCGATGGCAACCTCCTTTCCTGGAGTTGCAGTGTCGGCTCTAAAGGAGGGGCCACCGACGTTGTTGCCCTCTGTGATTACAGCGGCCGTAAAGTGACCCGACGGGGAACGGCCCGAGACGCCTACGTAGAATACGCTGGGGCGAATGGAGTGCTGCGCCCGAAGGACAGCAGCACGAGGTTGCCGGAGACAGAGGTGTTGTTCGGGATTGATGTTGTGGGAGAGTCGCTCCACTCATAGCTTCTCGCGCCAGAGATCCGGCAACGGCGAGGGAGGTACCAGGTCAGAGGTTGTGTTGCGGCCGAGTATGTGTAGCAAGCGGCACCCGCAAGGCGTCTGCGACAAACAATTGACGCGTTGGGCTTCCCCGCAGCTCATCGAAGGAGTTGTGCACCCCCAGAGCCGCAAAGCGGCGATTGGAAGTGGCGGAGGGAAGGTCCAGCGCGCTTGTACACTAAGCGGAAAAAAAACATCCAGGTGTTGTTCATGGTGACGACGCAGGCGAAGATAGGGTGAGGCGTAGAGAATATCACTGGTCACAAACGCTTGGGCCAACTTGAGTGCAGCGGAGGCTGCCATACCTGGCAGAGACCCGCCGAATCATACGACTCACTTCGCTGGTACGTCAGAGAGCAGCTATGGTATCCTTAGGGTCCAGTATGGACTACAGGTGAAGCCCGAGAATCGGAAGGTCCTGGACCGATAGAACGGGCTGGACGGGAGAGAAATCTGTGGTGGCGGTAGGCGGGGGACCGATAGAAAGGCCGATTTGGCTGGGGAACGCTTCAGGCCACAAGAAGCGGCGTAGTTGTACACCAGAAGGGGCGCCTGTTGTAGGCGTTCTTAAATTTGATCCGGGGAGCTGGTATTGGTCCAAATTGCAATATCGCCAGCATAGAGTGCATGGAGTGTCCCCTCGACCTTGTGCAGGAAGGAGGGGAGGTTGGTGAGAAGACCACTCCTTGAGCCGTATCCTTATCCTAGTGGGTACGGGCCGTGTTCGGTGGAATTGAGGCGGAAGAAGACATCGTGATGCGAAAGAGAGGCACAGATGTAGTTTGAAGTCTTCTGTCCGCAGTCTCTGGTAGAAAGGTTAGCGAGATTGCTGTGTTTGAGATTGTCTAACGCGCCCAAAAGATCGAGAGTGAGAACTACTTTGTCATTGTGGCGCATAGTAGGCCGCTCTGTGACATCATGGTGGGGCTGGAGCAAGACGTGCTGTCTTGCTCCAGCCCCAACACCGTTTCCCTTGAAGCCAGGTAGGAAATGTTTGAAACGTGGCGAAGAATCTTTTTTGCAAAAGCAACATTTTATTTAAGTTCTGTTTAGTTGTGGTAGCCCAGCCTAGACTACAGTAGTTAGCGTAGGATGCGAATAGTGCGTAATACACTTGAAGTTTTACCTTCGAGGGGAGTAAGCGTCGACATCGTGATAATTCTCCAGTAGTTGACAGTTTCCTACATAGCTCTTCCACATGCGAGTTCCATCTAAGGTGAGAGGAAAACGTAACGCCGAGTAGCTTGTGTTCGTTTACTACAGCGATGTTCAGACCTTCATATCCAGGTTAACCGTGGAACTACTTTACTCCTTCCACAAAATATAGTAAGTTTAGTTTTTAGATGATTAATCTTTATTTCGGTAAGGCTTGACCACGTGGATAGCTTTGAAAGTGTGTTATTACATTGCAGGACTAGATCATTTATGTTTGGCCCAGAATATAGCATGCTACTGTCATCGGCATACGTAACAAAATTTTTCAGATTTTTCAATATTTACGAGGTCATTGATATACACATTGAACAAGGGGGGAGCAAGAACGCTCCCTTGTGGCGCACCTCTTGGAATAGGACGAAAAGGCGATTGGTAACCCTGCAAACATACGTTTTGCTGGCGGTTGTTTAAGTAAGATTTCAACAAATCCAAAGGTTTCCCACGAATTCCACATGCGAACAACTTGTCCACAAGAATCTCATGACTGAGAGAATCGAACGCCTTGGTAAAGTCAATAAAGAGGCTTAACGTGTAAAGTCTGCTATCTATGTTGGAAACTATAATTTATTTCATTGTTAGTAGAGCTGTTTCTTTCGACCTTCCCTTTCGAAAGCCGAATCGCGCTTCTGATATGATATGTTTGTTAGAGAAAAAACCGGCTATACGCGTGCAGATGACTTTCTCTAAGCCTTTGGAAAAAACGGGGTCAACGGATATTGGCCTATAGTTTGCATGGACTGATGATCACCTCCTTTGTGTATTACAGAAACCTTTGCTGTCTTCGTTTCTTCGGGAAAGGAGGCAGAAGTTAGTGCAAGGTTAAATACATGCTTTAGAACGGAAGAGATACATTTAATGACGTATTTTATTGGCTTTATCTGCAGGTCATTTATATCTAAGGCCCTGCTTTTTTTAGGTTCATGAAGGTTCTGAAGAAGGTTCTGAAGATTTCATATTCATCATCGACTGCCGCGGAGCTTGCTGCTATTCGTTGTGCACTTCGTGTAATTTCTGAAGAACTACCCAAGAAATGGAGCGTGTTCACTGACTCCAAGGCTGCACTTCATTGTTTGGTTTCTGCCTTACGCCGAGGACCCCACGAACAACTAGTTCTAGAAATCAGACTGCTGCTTCACCACCTCGTCGAGCAAGGACACGACATCACGTTGCAGTGGATTCCAAGCCACTGTGGCATAATGGGCAATGAACTTGCCGACGCTGCAGCACGATCTGCACATGAGGAGGGCTTGCAAGACTCCATTCCATTCTCAAGAACAGACGCTGCAACGAAAATTCGTGTGCTTGCAAATGAATCCATCAAAACTTTATGGAACACACCAAGCTTACAGCATACACGTCTACACCGACTGGACCCATCCCTTCGACTTCGACCTCCACCTGGACTCTCTCGACTAGAAACAGCAGTACTTTGCCGACTGTGGCTTGGTGTCGCCTACACAAGATCCTTCGCCTTCCGAGTCGGTATGGACGACAGCGCGGCTTGCAGACACTGCGGTGGCGAGGAGACCATCGAACACGTGCTCTGCCACTGTCCTCAATACAGCGCGCACCGGCTGTCACTAGCGACCACGTTGGCACGCCTTGACGACAGGCCACTTTCAGAACAGTCAGTTTTGGAATGCCGACGTGAACTGTCGTCGCAGCAAAAGTCGGTCAAGGCTTTGTTGACTTTTCTACGTGACAGTGGCCTATTAGAAAGACTATAAGGACCCCATTTCATTCCTTTTCATATTTTTTTCACGCTCTTATTTTTGTCACGCTCTTCTTTCCGTCTTTACTTCCCCTTTCCCTTCCCCTAGTGCAGGGTAGCAAACCGGAGGTTTTAAGTCTGGTTAACCTCCCTGCCTTTCTCTCATTTGCATCTCTCTCTCATATTCATCGGTTGGAGCAAAAAACAAGCTGTCACTAGTGTTGTAATTCAAAAATTGCGTATGTGACATGTTAGTAGATCTCTTGTTATGATCAGGCGCGCCAGCATTCACAAAGTATGCATTGACGTGTTCAGATAGATTTGTGCCAGTAATATGCTGACCATTGACTGTGATACCATCTGGAGTGATATGCTTCTTGCCGCGACCCAAGACAGAGTTCCCCACCCTCCAAACAGCCTCTGGGCGTTTCATAGAGATATCAGAGAAAGGTGACTGATAATAAGTAACTTTAGCACGCTTTAGCTCACTGTTTCCCTTATTTCGTAGTGCCTTGAATTCTCTCAGCTATGACGGGCACCGTGTGCGTAGAAATAGATGCTACAGTTTATTTTTATTTTTTATCATTACTAGGTGGTCGCGTCGAATTCATGGCTTCATTATCTTTTTAGATTGTTTAAGAGTTTTAAACAGAAAATGCTTAGCGTACATGTGAAGAAAGGTTTCAAGAAATCTGCAACAGGTTTCATTTACGTTTCTTGTACGCGTAACATGTGACCAATCGCACTTAGTTATTTCATGTTTGAACGACTGCAAAGCTTTTCCAGATAATTGCTGAGCAACTAGAGGCTCAGGTTCGCGTCTTTTGTCACTTATAATACTATCAGATACAGCAAATATGGGGCAGTCGTCATAGAGACCTCATGCTAATGTTCCCGCATGTAATACACTGGTTTCGAAGTTCGTAATTATTAAGTCGAGAGTTGAGGCGGTAGCAAGTGTCACGCGTGTCGCAATACTAATTAAATTAGTGAAACTAGTAGAGCTAAGAATATTTTTGAAGGCGGTCGTTTCGCGTGTGTTCTCCGAGATATTTATATTGAAGTCACCGCCGCTAATAAGGTTAAAATTGTTTACTGAGATGTAATCTAGGAGGCTTTCAAGGTAAGTAAAAAATGTATGCGTATTGCCACGTGGTGGGCGGTATACGACAGTTATGAACTCTGTGTTGTCCCGCAGTGTTAGTATTCCGCAGTCATCAGTAACCCTGCCAAACTCTGGTACTAAGACATGGGTTGGTCCTTTTTAACATATATAGCGACGCCGCCACCTCGTTGTTGAGTCCTATTTAGAAAGAAATTATTATAACCGGGTAAATTTAGCGTAGTGCATCCAGCATTGTATCAAGATTTTGTGATTAGTACCGCAGACAATTGGAAACTAAATGCAGTTACAAAATGCTTAGAAGAATCTGAGCATGCATTCATGTGCAGAACAGAGCGAATACTTGCGTTAGCTGGGTTAATGTGACGTGGCAAGAGAAATTCATGATAATCCATTTTTGGAGGTTTTCTGTTTCTGAGTAGCAATCAACGGATGTAACCCATACAATCTAGCGTATTCTGTCAAAGTCAGTCTCGTCGGCGATCTGAATCGTGACTGCGTTATCAAATGCCTCGCAAATATCCTGCCACTGAATCTCCACACACAATTCCTCTTGAGTTAATGCTTACGTCTTATAGCCATGCCCAGAAGCCGCTTCAGAGTAGGGCACAAATGCTCATTAACGAAAACGACATTCGAGCTATTAAGCCCAATCTGGAAGTTAGTGAGCTTTGTCTTTTCGGCCTTTATCAGCGTTATGTCATGTTTCGCGCGTGATTTAAACAGGACAATAATGTTTGTCTTATGAGGATTTCTTGTCGGCACACGATGGCTGGCTACGATGTCGGCAGGTGTTATTGGTTCACCGATAGCAGTTCCAATCTTTGAAACAATGTCGATAACCTGTTCATTTTCGCGCTTTTCGACACCTTGAATTTCGACATTGCAGTTTCTCGAGTACTGTTCTTGATTCGTGACACTTCCTTCAAGCTCACAAGCACTCTTCTCAAGGGTTGTTCTCTTCTCTGGTTGACAAAGCTTCATTTTCGCTGTTCAACTTAGCGTTTTAAGGAATTTCTGCTTCCAGACTCTTCCTTAAATCCGCCACAACACCGTATGAGAATTCAAGGCTTTTGGTCATGTTTCTTTGTTCATTGTGGAGCTCACGAATTTCATCTCGCAAGTCTCTCTCCATATCATGAGAAGCCAACAAACACTGACACCAAGGACAACATAGTGAAATTACTTGTGCTGAATAAATGAAATAAAGAAACGATAAATTAGTAGAAATTAAAGTGGATGAAAAAACAACTTGCCGCAGGTGGGAGCCGAACCCACAACCTTCGCATTTCGCGAAGGTTGTGGTTTCGGGTTGTGGGTTGTGGGTTGATGTCTCTCTCCAGTGATTCTCACGACGTCTTAATTTCATCTTTGAGTTTATTAAATTCAGCCTTAAAATCTTCATTTAACTTGGCCATTTTCTTGGCCATTTCACTCATGCAACGCTATAGCAGCAAGCCCAAGAGTATAAAAGAAGTACGTTTACAAAAACAGACAAACAACAAACTATGGCAGTGGCAACAACGAATACGTCTAAGAAGAACCGGAAGATACTGCAAGTTTACCAAGCACTAACCTGCACCAAGAACCGACAGCAATTAGGCGAGGTGCAGTGCCGGCGTCACCACTGCCAAGTGTGGCCGGTAGCAGCTCTTGGAAGTCCTTATATGCGCTTTCTTCAGGTTGATAAACGCCGCCGCTAGTTGCCTCAGGTTCCAAGCACTGCTCACTGTTCAACTTCCCTCGGGATGTTATCTTCACACTTCGCTGGAAGGTAGCAAACAGTGATGCGCAGATGGTAATGCGCAGAAACGGAAGGACGTAGTGCAGCATACAGAGTTAATGAGGTGGAGCAGCGATAGAAGAGCCTGGTTGGGGAGGTTGTCTAGGAGTGACACTGGGATGCCATGCCGGCCAGGAACCGTGCCCTCGGCGCATTTTCGCCAGCGCAGCCCGCAAGTCGGGGAGCGTGTATAGAGCGTCGAGCTTCACGTTGGGGAAACCGGAACATTTATATTCCTTACCCTCGGGTAAGACCCTGCGAGCATTGTATCGGTCGCAGAGATCCAGCGCAAGTTGATCTGTCATGCCCTGATAGGCATGCAAGGGGAGACGGAGTTGACACTGTGTAACTCCAAGGGTGGTGGAGGGTTGCAGAAGGATCCGAAAGAGTCGCCACGAGCTCTTGGAGCACATCTGACCTGCTGCCTTTGTGCAGCTGTTGTCCAATTAGAGTCGACAAGCTGCACATTATACTCAGTCGCTTCTGCGGTAAGCACCTTGATACGGAGCGGAGTTTTATGGTTCAGCTTGTTTCTCCGCCAACAGTATGACGCCGCGGCGACCATCCCAGAGATGCAGAGGGTGTGGGTCGATAGCAGGAGTCAGGTTAGAAGTGGAAAGGGTATGAGCGTGCGTTCGTTGCGTATGAAGGGCACAGGATGCCCACGCCGCATATTCGATGCCTGAATCAGGTATTAGGCAAAAGGTTGACATGTGAACTTGGTCCAGTCAGTCAAACCTGATACCAAGTGTTGGCGCACTTTCTGATGCAGTGTGAAGGCAATTTCGAGCAGAAAGTCATCGCTACCGAGGGTTTCATCGAGTTTCTTCCACGTAGTATCGCGAATGTTATGGGAGAGGGAGAGGTCCAGGCAAGTGTCATGTGAGACCGAATTACCGGAACGTGTGGGATGTACTGGATCGGTGAGCAACGTGAGGCTGAGCGAGGCCATGAGCTGCTTAAGGTGTCGGCCCCGAGTTTTCTCACTGTGGTCACCCCAGTGAGGGCTGGGGACGTTAGTGTCGCCACATTCAGCAGCGGTTGATGGACCGCCGTACACGAGGACCGACGGAAGAGTTGCGTGAAGGAGACCCCCGAGAGATTAGTGGAACAATGTAGCTTCAGAATATAATTCACGTTCAGAATTATACCCGTGACAATGTGAATCGAGGGTTGGCCCATCCGCTGAGGGAGTACTGAGACCATGTAGGAGTCGTACGGGAGGTCCAGATTGAGATCGATCTGAACCGTCCTGCACACCTTATACACGAACAGACAAGTCATGTGGCCGCCTACGTAGGGGCCGTAACCGGAAAGGGTTGGAGTTGGACCAGATTCCTGGAGTGCCAAGGCTGGTTGAGAGCCAAGGGATTGGAGGGGCAGGGAAAGTGTGAGCGCTTTCGCCTTTTCCCGAAACCTGGAGTTCCACTGTATGAGTTCGAAATGTGACGGGTGTACGATTGGCCGCCATCAGGAATGTCCTAGATTTCAGATGCGATCCACCGTCTCCTGTTCGGAGCTTTATGAGGCAGGAAGGAAGATGGAAACCGGGTCACCCTGTGTCAAGGTGGTGGTCGCCACCTTGCGGCGCCTGGCAGCGGAACAGACACTACTTGGCGAGGTAGAGTAGGACCGTGTTGTTTTGGGCAGAAACTGAGCGATCGCCCAGGCCTGGATGGCCTGCTCTATCTCAGCAACAATGCGTGAACGGAAAAAGTGGAGATGTGGTGGAGGAGAAGATTGTCAAGGATGGAAATGTACTCCTCGAGGGGTAAAGTTGTATCAATGGGGGCCTTGGCTAGGGATACCAGGGGGTAAATAAAAACTTAGAGTGCTAAAAACACGAAGCACCTACAACAATAAACACAAGCCACACGCGCTCACTCAAAAGTGATATTTATTGAACCTATGAGAAAATGCATATATACAAAATGGACGAATCGCACTTGTCAAGATGAGGTAAAAACAGCATGCATCTAAGACACGTGTGAATATTGATGAATAAAATTGAATTCTTTATCATTCAGTAATAAGGATGATTGACTTACACACAGCGCGGCGTTTTTGATGATATGATAGGCTTCCGAGATTTCTTATGTGGTTTGGTTAGAAAAAAATTATGGGGATTCACGTGTCAAAACCATTTTCTGATTATGAGGCACGCCGTAGTGGAGGACTCCGGAAATTTCGACCACCTGGGGTTCTTTAACGTGCACCTAAATCTAAGTACACGGGTGCTTTCCCATTTCGCCCCCATCGAAGTGCGACCGTCGTGGTCGGGATTCGATCCCGTGACCTCGTGCTCAGCAGCCCAACACCATAGCCACTGAGCAACGACGGCGGGTTAGGTTTGGTAAGAGTGACGGAACAAAATGACAGTGTTTTGGAAGATGCCTTTACAATGTCACGATTTACAGTGTTAGGCAACATGAGAGGATGGCACCTTGTTTAATGAATTTCTGTGCTCTCTGAGGCGCATGTTGCCACATCTGCCTGTTTTGCCAATGTACGTATACCACACTTTAGGGAAATTCTGTATACTACCCCTGAGACACAATCGACACAACGATAAACATGTTTCTGGCCGCACATTCTATCGCCCACTGACGCTGCCTGTGCCCTTCTGTGCACAATGGAGCAAATGCGACTAAGCCTGCGTGGTGCAGAAACTGGCACTCGAACACCATAATGCCTTGCCACATTTCTTAAGCCGGGTGAAATTTTATGTACGTATGGATCGAATAACGGTCAATTTTTCGTTTCCTTCATTTTGAACAGAAAGACGACACCCGCATTATCCTTGCTTTGCAATGCGCATGATCTTTTCACAAAGTGACACAAACTGATGTGATGAGGTACATAGGGTAACCTGCGGCCTTAAGGCGTTCCACTTGCACTCGGAAACTGGTGCTGAACTTTTGCACGCAAGTTCTTTCGAACACCACGTGTGAGCTCGACAGAAAAATTCCATGTTTCACAATTTTTAGTGCCCCGACTAGAAATTTAAAACAGCTTTTGCAGATCCTGAATTGTAGTGCCAGCAAGCATGATCGGAACCAATATTGATGCACAAGTGAAGAATCTAATCTATTATTACTCGGCAGCTCGGAGGTGAATTTTAGACACATGCATTATTTTTGAAAGCAATCGACATTGTCTTCCATTCTCTGTGACGCACGTGATCTGTCAATAAAAATCAAATAATGGCCCAGATACCTGAAGACTGCTACACCCTTTTGAACCTTGCCGTTTACAGCCCTATCTAGGCCACCAAGAAAAATGTAACTTAACATTGGCGCCACGCAAGAACCTATACAAGCATCTGATTTCTGCATATCTAAATCTACCTTCGTGATTTGGCGCGAAGGGGCCAAATCACGAAAGTACATTTTAAGTAGAAGGCCGAAATTTCTAAAAATAAATCATCCGAAACGCGACATCTATTGCTAAAGGCGAGTATGCCGTTAAATACCACAATACAATGTTTAGCATGGCTTAACAATTTGTCGTGCGGCGACAATAAAACAGATCAACTACGCCAATGCTGTAGGCTGTGAAGCCGGCAAATTCATTCTTGGTAAGCAGCTCCACAATAACGCCAGAGTTGTTAGCATAAAAGGGTCTGTTATGGTTAACGCAGGAAGGTGCTTCTGATGATACTTAGACACGGCTAGCTGACAGGTGTCCTTTGATCTAAACGGCATTTCCAATTGATCTAAACGGCATTTCCAATTGATCTAAACGGCATTTCCAGTTTGTGGGCTTTCATCGTGAAAAATATTTCTAGCTCTACACCTTTCGCTTTCTTAACACTCGAGCCAAGCTTTTCTAAATTAGGCCTTTTCAACAGACGCTTCGTTCGCGTTTTTTGTCTCCTTGCTTTTCACCGAACCTGGTTTAAAATCCTTCCCCAGGACTTTCATCGCTTTTTCTGAGCGCAAAAACTTGCAGAAGGTCAGTGCATGCAACGTTGGAATTTTACAGTGCTCTTCTTTCTGGGCCTCTTGAGATACAGTTTGCCCGTACTGGCAAACACTTGCCAGAAAAAGCCTCGTGCTCTACAAGCTATGCAAGCTCGGGATCTCAGGGTTTGTCTTGACAGTGGCGACTATTTCAATCGCCCGTCAAGCAAACACAGATTGTGGTAGAAGCGTTCAGAGTGGACATTAGGCACTTTGCCCCTGCCCGTTCCCATCGTCGAGCAACACTACCGTCAGAAAGGCCGCAGGCATCATTTTCTGCTACAATTTCCCATTATTACACCCGCCTTCCATCATGCTTCACCCCCGCAACTAAGCCATCGATTCCTCTATGGCGTTGTTGTTGGCCTTCCTTCCCGCAGACATCATGAGTCGTGCCACTAGTGTAAGCAGCGAATAAGGGAGCGTCACATCGAGGATTAAGCCAGTTTTGCGTGCGAGCTATGACCGGTGGTGGTCGTGGCGAATCAGCGAAACCGCAGCGCAGAGACGCAGCTTCGTTGCACGTGCTCTGTTTTCGCGCGACGCGTGCCGCTATGATGCGCAGTGTTGCTCGCGCAAAGCGCCCGTAAGCCGCGTGTTTCGGCGGTCTTCAAGAGCTGCGTCTTGCTCAAAATTTCCATGTGTTGGCGCCCTGCAGCTCCGGGTTTCATCGGTATAAGTTTCTGCACCACTTTCGCACTTGAAAACCTAGCATAAGATAAAGATACTGTGAGTCGAACTTCTACAACAACTTTTTACAGCGAAGCTGTACATGGCTACGCGCTCTGCCCCCCAGTCCTTCGCTACCGCCTCGTGCTCTCCCTGCAGCTTGAAGAAAGGAGCGCTACGAAGACGCGGACTAAAATAGGAACATGTACGACAGACAAGGCGCTATCCAAGACTGATAGGAGTTGATTGCGATGAGGTTGATGCATGTGGTGATGGGACAAGGTAGAACTTGTGAAGACAGGAAAGGGCCCAGTGTAGAAGAAATCTGAAGCAGCAGAAGCTTGATGTAAGTGGAGGTGGAGTTGTTACCACAGCCACACCCGCCCTCGGTGTTATTGTTCAAGCCGTCGCAAGAAACCACTGCCATATTCTTTCAAGACATCTCGAAAGATCGCCATGAGGACTCTGCCATTATGGACGAGGACCTTTCGCAAGGAACGCCATCGGAATGTGCTTATTCCAACTAGTCTTCACACCTCAAGCGAAGAACGAAGAAGAAGCTCGCCAGAGGCGAGCAAGTACGGGTGGCAGGCAGGGTGATCTTTCCGCCATCACTCTCCTTCGCCCACCGCGTTATCATCAACATCCTACGCAGCTACGAGCGCTGGGGCATCAAAGAAGCCTTCTTTTAAAGGAGCACTGACACAAAAATTTGAAGTCGAGATAACTTGTGAGATCGATTTAGTTGGTCACACACACATCGTCTATAAAATATCAGCGGCGAATATCGCTGAGAACATATTTAAAATCAATTTTAAAGTACGTGCGCCCAGCCAACCGCAAAACAGAGCACCTCGCGACATTGACATCAACCGGGATTGTAAATAGCCAAGAAAACGCTACGTCATGTCGCTGCGTCACGAATTTTCGTTGGCTGCCATGCGGCTTACATGTGCTCTTCTCCTCTGTTGTTGCCTGTTGTAGCTGTTGTACTCGTAGTGGGACGCTCTCCGTGTCGCTGCAACCGCAGTTTTTGTCGTGTCCATCGGGATATTTCCCACACTATCAGCTTGACTGCGCTGCCACAACGTTCAACGCCGATTTGTTGTGTCTTACCATTGATTGTGGCCGATGCGAGGGTTTTGTTGAGGTTCGTCCTCGCCACCGCCGGCCGCAATATCTGAGTCGCTAAGTGATTGGCCACGTCTAAAGCGCGAGACACATGGCGCGATTTTCCGTGCGATCTGTAGTACGGCGCGTCGTGTGCGACTTGCCGCATGCGGCGATTCGGGACACATGGTACAATTGAGCGAGCGGCGGCGCAGAACCGGCGTCCCTGCATGGAAGTTCGGAATCCTGCGTAACTTCGAACAGAAAGTGAAAGCAACCGTATTTGCACAGCTATCTTGTTTGATACAAACGATGACAATATAAACACGTCTATGCGAGCACTGTAGACGTGTTTCCGCAAGGCCGCGTTAGCAGTATCGAGTCCGTTGACAGCCGCCGATGGCCAAGAGCCGGCAGGTATAGCTCGCTGGCCCATCGAATCCGACACCGGTTGCGCTTGTGACACGATCGTTTGCAGCTCGTATAACGAAGCGCCTATGTTAGCCGGCACAACGTGTACACAGTTATGTCACGCTTAAATTGCAGCACATTTGATTTCTTTGGCGCCAACAGAAGCGAACGAGCATGCCAAGCGAGCTTGCGATCGCTGGGAGACGATGTAGGCCTAGCTCGCCGGCCGTCTATGGGGCCGAGGGTCCCTGCGATGCGTCCGGAGCTCGTAATAAAGTGCCTAAATTCGTCAGCACAATCAATGCCCGAACATTGATGTTTATCTTAAGTGAAAATACGGTTAGTTTTCCCGGAGCCGTTAGTAGCGATGAGTAAACAGGCCAGTCAGGCGAGCCGCTTCGTATACAGACGATTGCTGGCGCGTCTGCGCTTACCGCGTCCGAGTAGAAATCACGCCAACGATTTACTATTTCGCACAACGTTTTTTAACTCGCACTCTTTCAAGGTCACTTTATTCTGGGAGTTATTTCGTGTCAGAAACAAATTGTAGCCCATTTATGCGCCGTCGTCAGCGGCGAAAGAGGCCCGCGTTTCGACCAGGAAAAAGAAAAAAATACAGACATGATCGGAGCGGCGAGGCGCCTGCTCGCCGGCCCCGCCCCGCCGGGTCTACCACGTGGCCATGACGTTCACGCTACCGGCGCTGTCATTGGCTGCGGTCGTCCGACCGATGCGGCAGTCGCACGACAATACGTCATGGCTTTTTTGCGAACACGTGACCACTTTGTTTACACTCCCGTTTGCCCCATCTCGTTGCTCTCTGGAACCGAAACTTCGACTGGTCGCTACAAAAAAGACTGCAAATAATTACCTGTCGCGCTCTGAAGTAAATGAGGTTTCGTGCCGTGATTACTGGGTCATTAACTACTTATTAAAGCAGAAAAAACCACGTGGATTTTTTTTGTGTCAGTACTGCTTTAAGAAGAGGCGACGACTCCACCCCCTGCCACGTAGCGACTTCAAAATAATCATTCGACCCAAGAAAAGTCTTCTGGTGAAGAGTTTCATCATCATCATCATCAGCCTGGTTACGCCCACTGCAGTGCCAAGGCCTCTCCCATACTTCTCCAACAGCCCCGGTCATGTACTAATTGTGACCATGTCATCCGTGCAAACTTTTTAATCTTCATATAGGAGGTTGTGGCCAAGTACTGCACCAGGGTGGCCAATCCTGCTCTGGTGAGGGAGTGCGTTACCGGTTCTGGTCACCGGGATCAGGCCGATCTCCAAGCCTGTTTATGCAATTTTATCAACAAGAGGATTCTTTTTTTTAAATCCGGTGGAAAATTGCGCGGCACCGGGAAGAGTTTCACCAACCACCAAATCTCGAAAGCCGTCTCGGCCGCCTGCGGAGGGAAAGTTGAGGATTCGCATTTCCTCGTCCACTTGAGACCCGGTTCCAACATAATCACTGTTAGTACCTCAGGTCAACAGGTCGCGGATATTGCGCACAAGATCACGCGGATTGTGTTGGGCGGCAACCTTTACGAAGTCAACTCTTACGTTGCGGCACCGGATGCAGAGTCCCGGGGCGTCATTCATGTAATCGACCCGGATACCCTGCCCGAGGAGCTTATGACTCACCTAAGTGTGAGGACCCAAGGCGGGGAAATCGTGCAGGCCCGCATGCTGGGAAAGACTAAGACGGCCGTGATCACGTTCAGCTCTCACGTAGTTCCACGATACTTCTACTACTACGGAGGGGAGACCGAGTGCCACCCATACAAACCCACAGAACAAATGTGCTACATGTGCCAGCGCATGGGACACTGATCGGACGTTTGTCCTACCCCGAACATCAAGATCTGTCTCGCTTTCGGACGCATGACCCGAAGGACGACCACGAGTACTCGCTCAAGTGCGCCGTCAGCGGTGAAGCTCACACCACGGCGTCTCGCGAGTGCAAGCAAAGGCGCAAAAAAACAGCGCTACCACCAAAAAGCACCTTCCGCCAAGGAGGAGGAAGGAAGACTACGACAATGATGGAGGAACGTCAAGGCGAATCCGCCTACGGTGGTTCTCCTCGGAGTCCTCCGCGAGCCGCTCAAGGTTCCGGGCCCAGACCAGGTAAAGATCTCTGTCTCGGTCCAATTCCCGGTCCCCGGTCGCATGTTTCTATTTGCTCCCAAGCCCAGCGCTCGATCGCTGCGCCGCCATGCGCCGCCCGCACGTACCACATTTCTAGGTACTTTTTCGCCGAAGCGCATGACACACGCCCTAGATCCTTCTATGTATTTGGTTTTGCTCCCCTGGCTGTGCCAGGGCGCGCGGTGTGTTCGGGCCAGCGTGCATTCGCTGAGTTTAGGCGGTGTAGGTAAATTTTAATTCTGAATGCTTAAGCTTACCCTAAGCTTACCTTAAGCTTAATTTGCATGCTTACCCAAAGAGAACACCGTCGCTTCGTCCGTCCCGTAATAAGACGACCGCTTTCGAGATAGCGCCCGCAGTAGCGAACGAATTTACCATTGTGCTGCCTTCAGCTTCAACAGCAACGAAGCGGCGAAAACACAGTGCTAGCTGGCGGTGCTCTCAGTTAAGGCCTCATTCTGCAACTTTTGCAAATCGCTTTGAAGTCAAGCGGTCGCGCGTTTCTTTAAGACTATGTAAGCGGCAAAAACACAGCGCGCGAAGCTATGAGCTGTTGGCACTCTTTTGTGGGCATCGCAGATCGCTTTCAAGCTGCGGCTCACGCGGCATTGCCATAAGGAGTCGCCGACTGAGTACGCCCATGGCTCAAAACAGAATTTTAGTGCGTTCAGTATTCGGGCAAGCGCGGGCGGTTTGGCGGGTTAACGTGAGCGGACAGATTGGTGGCGCCAGCTGTTGGCGCTACCAATTGATATATTGTGCTCAGCTGCTGGTGTAAATTTTGGAGAGCGGCGCAATCGTGTGGACAATTACGTCACTGCCGAAAATTTGCGCCAGCAGTGAAGCAGAAGATAGTCGCTTAACGTAATTTTAGCTCTGTATTTGTCTGGTTGAGCTCTGCGCCACCACGGCGGCTGCACCGCTCCGGCCGCTCACGTTGCCCCCGCTCATCCGGCAGTCCGCCCAAACCACCCCCGTTTGCCGGAATAGCGGACACGCTAAAGGTTTGCAATGGTTTCACGCGGATGAATAAGGCGCTGAAGAGCGATAACGGCTTATATAATGATCGGAACCGTCATCAGCGCACCTCGATCGGGCCTCCACCTGCAGTACTTTGCTTGCGTCGTCAATGCTCCTTGCGCCACCGTCGGCACCAGTTCGTGTCGCCACTGAGCTGACGTTAGTAATTGCCTAATCAAGTTGCATAACATTGGTAATGACACCGGGCTGCACGGAGATTAGCTAGTGGCACAATAATGCTTGCGCATAGTCTAACTCCCAGAGGAGTTTCTGCGTGATTTTTTTATTGTTCCTGGGCGTTTAATATGCGTACTGTATGGCGTCAGCGGCCTGCTATTGTTTCTGCTGGAAGAGAGATAGTTATGTCAACAAGGAAAGGAAGCTTGAGCGCAGCGATGATGTGTCTAGTGGTGCGAGAAACCCTCCATGCCCCACGATTATCCCAGCTTTTGTAGATCGAAGCGCCTCGCACACCACGACCAACTTCTTATCACATCCCTTTATCCCCTTATCCAAACAGAAAAATTTCGTCCAGTATTGCGTCAGCTTCCGCACGCAACTATTATTTCGAAACAGCCTAGGCGGCTTGTTTTGAAAAACCTATTTTCTCTTAGCGACAGCTGGGGTGAGCAGATTGTGCGCCCAGGCAAAACATCTCCCCAGTCCCGCGTCACTTACCTACAGGGATCTAGGGAGCGCTCGCCGTGACGCTTCTGGGAAAAAATACCTAGAAACGTGGTACACGCGAGCGGCGGATGGTGGCGCAGCGGTCGAGCGCTGGGCTTGGGCGTAAATAGAAACACGCGTCCCGGTCCCGATCCCGGTCTCCGTCCAGGTCAAGGTCCCGATTCCGCTGGGAGTGGCCAAAGCCAGGAGAGAAGCAAGGGTAGCGGCAGCCTTCGACCTAGTCATCCAGGTCGAAGCAGAGAGACCAACCGCGCAAGAAGAACCAAGCAAACAACAAGGTGAGCCGGAATCAGTCTAGTACCTCCTCCGCTCAAAATACCAGTGACAATAGTAAATACTCCCCAGAATGTATGCGCCTGAGGGAAGAAAATAAAAGAACTCAAAGCTCAGGTTAACGAACTAACTCAGCGCATGAAATGCATGGAAGCGATCCTAAGCAAAACAAAGAACACACAGGCAGAGTCGAAAAGCGGCACGATAGGCCACCAGTCCGCCATCTCCATTCCTCCCCCCTCAAGAAGCACCACGCCCTCCTCACGTGATGCACCGTGATGCCGTGATGCAGTCACGGTAGCAGCAGGCCAGTTAACTGCAGTCACCCTCAAAAGCATTTATGCTACGTTACAACATATGGCAACAGGAAACTCCCGATAGCCGAAAGTAACCGAAAGTGGACGTGGAGGAGCCCGAACGGCGAGACTAGAAATGAAATGGACCTCATACTCTGCGCTAACCCTGGCATCATACAAGATGTGGACGTGCTCAGCAAGGTGCGCTGCAATGACCATAGGATGGTACGAACTCGAATTAGCCTAGGCGTGAGGAGGGAACGGAAGAAACTTCTACATAAGAAGCCGATCAATGGGTTAGCGGTAAGAGGGAGAATACAGGAATGCCAGATGAAGCTGCAGAACAGGTATTCGGCTTTAACTCAGGAAGAGGACCTTAGTGTTGAAGCAATGAACGACAATCTTGTGGGCATCATTAAGCAGTGTGCAATAGAAGTCGGTGGTAACTCCGTTAGAAAGGATAGCAGTAAACTATCGCAGGAGACGAAAGATCTGATCAAGAAACACCAATGTATGAAAGCCTCTAACCCTACAGCTAGAATAGAACTGGCAGAATTTTCGAAGTTAATCAACAAGCGTAAAACAGCTGACATAAGAAAGTATAATATGGATAGAATTGAACATGCTCTCAGGAACGGAGGAAGCCTAAAAGCAGTGAAGAAGAAACTAGGAATTGGTAAGAATCAGATGTATGCGTTAAGAGACAAAGCCGGCAATATAATTACTAATATGGATGAGATAGTTCAAGTGGCTGAGAAGTTCTATAGAGATTTATACAGTACCAGTGGCACCCTCGACGATAATGGAAGAGAGAATAGTCTAGAAGAATTCGAAATCCCACAGGTAACGCCGGAAGAAGTAAAGAAAGCCTTGGGAGCTATGCAAAGGGGGAAGGCAGCTGGGGAGGATCAGGTAACAGCAGATTTGTTGAAGGATGGTGGACAGATTCTTCTAGAGAAACTGGCCACCCTGAATACGCAATGCTTCATGACTTCGAGCGTACCAGAATCTTAGAAAAACGCTAATATAATCCTAATCCATAAGAAAAGGGATGGCAAAGACTTGAAAAATTATAGTCCGTTGCCTACAAAGTATTTACTAAGGTAATTGAAAATAGAATCAGGAACACGTTAGACTGCCGTCAACCAAAGGACCAGGCAGGATTCCGTAAAGGCTACTCAACAATAGACCATATTCACACTATCAGTCAGGTGATAGAAAAATGTACGGAATATAACCAACCTTTATATATAGCTTTCATTCATTACGAGAAAGCGTTTGATTCAGTCGAAACCTCTGCAGTCATGGAGGCATTGCGTAATCAGGGTGTAGACAAGCCGTACGTAAAAATACTGAAAGATATCTATAGCGGCTCCACAGCCACCGTGGTCGTCCATAAAGAAAGCAACAAAATCCCAATAAAGAAAGGCGTCAGGCAGGGAGATACGATCTCTCCAATGCTGTTCACAGAATGTTTACTGGAGGTATTCAGAGACCTGTGTTGGGAAGAAGTGGGGATAAGAGTTAATGGAGAATACCTTAGTAACTTGCCATTCGCTGATGAGATTGCTTTGCTTAGTAACTCAAGGGACCAACTGCAATGCATGCTCAGTGACCTAGAGAGGCAAAGCCGAAGGGTGGGTCTAAAAATTAATATGCAGAAAACTAAAGTAATGTTTAACAGTCTCGGAAGAGAACAGCAGTTTACGATAGGTAGTGAGGCACTGGAAGTGGTAAGGGAATACATCTACTTAGAACAGGTAGTGACTGCAGATCCGGATCATGAGACTGAAACAATCAGAAGAATAAAAATGGGCTGAAGTGCGTTTGGCAGGCATTCTCAGATCATGAACAGCAGGTTGCCATTATCCCTCAAGAGAAAAGTTTATAACAGCTGTGTCTTACCAGTACCCACGTACGGGGCAGATACCTGGAGGCTTACGAAAAGGGTTCTACTTAAATTGAGGACGACGCAACGAGCTATGGAAAGAAGAATGGTAGGTGTAACGTTAAGGGATAAGAAAAGAGCAGATTGGGTGAGGGAACAAACGCGAGTTAATGATATCTTAGTTGAAATCAAGAAAAAGAAATGGTGGGGGGGCATGGGCAGGACACGTAATGAGGAGGGAAGATAACCGATGGTCATTAAGAGTTACAGAATGGATTCCAAGGGAAGGGAAGCGTAGCGGACGGCGGCAGAAAGTTAGATGGTCGGATGAGATTAAGAAGTTTGCAGGGACAACATGGCCACAATTAGTACATGACCGGGGTAGTTGGAGAAGTATGGGAGAGGCCTTTGCCCTGCAGTGAGCGTAACCAGGCTGATGATGATGATGACAACATATGCTTTAGCAGGTGGGCGAATTAAACAATAAAGTCAAGGAGAGCCCACTAATCTATGAAGACCTTGAAAGAAGAGTACGGAAGGTTGAGTTTGGCTCACGCAAGCGGGTCGACGACGAGAGCAGCAACCCACGCATAAAACGTACAGGCGCATAGACAACAAGGAGTGACGTCAGGGACGCCGACAACTGTGATGGCAGTGGCAGGAACGCCAGCAATGGCTAACACCACACGCAGCGTGCCTAAACACCTGGAGATCTGGCAGTGGTATTGTCGCTATTTCAACAATAAGGCAAGTTCAGCCCAGCTCTTCATCCAAAATCACCCATACTTCCCTGCGTCATCTGCCTTCAATAAGTCGGGAACCAGCAGATCAAGCTACGGGGTTACTACGTAATTAAACATGCGGGATCACCAAAGGTCATGGTTTTAGTTCACAAAACGGTGACGGCCGTGGGACAACATTATCAACATCACGAGACTAATCACGTGCCAGTGGAAGTCCTCCCGCAGAAGAGAGGTAGATATAGCACTTTCATCCTAAATTTGTACAGTCCGCCGAGGGCTCAGAAAGACGACTTCCGCAACATCATTTACGACAGCGCGAGTGCCGCTGGCTGCAAGCTGCTTGTAATGGTGGGAGACATGAACGCTAGACACACGACTTGAGGCTACCAACAAAACACGCAAAAGGAGAGTTCGCTCCTCAAAGCGGTTGACCAAACGGGCCTCGAATTGATAACCAACCTCCTCCAACCAACCCGAGTAGGCAACAGTGTAAGTCTAGACACGTTTCCAGACCTGTCATTTGTCAAAAACGCAAGGGAATACTCGTGGACGCACCTAGGCGGAAACACTGGGCAGCGATCACTACATCCTCAACATCTCGGTATCCAGCCCAAAACTCAAGAGATCAATTGGCGAAATTAAGCTTACAGACTGGGAGGCGTGCATTCAGCACCCCCACCCCGATGACTTTACAACGGACATAGCGGAATGGATGCAGCACCTCCACAACGCCCACATCCACACCACCGAAACAATCCAGCGCACGGTGAAGACGCACGAAGTCGACCACCGGCTCTTACACCTGTGGAAAGCCCGTGAGAGCCTCATCAAACGGTGGAAGCGACAGCGGTTAAACCGGAAGCTGCGTTATATAAAAGCATATAGCAGATGAAGCCAGATATTACGCGACCGAGCTGACACAGCGAAGTTGGCTACAGTTTCGCACCTCGCTCAAGGGTACCCTGAGTATGGCGCAGACGTGGGCCTTCCTACGTTGCCTGATCGATCCCGTCAAGATGAAATCGACAGCCAGTCAGACATTTCTAGAAATTGCTCACAAGTTCTGCGGGAACAACCAGTTCCTCAGTGAACCCTAAAAACCAGATACCTGGGTAATAACCGATGTGGACGCAGCAGCAGCTTTTGCAAGATTCCTTTATTGCACAAAAAACAAGGATTTATGTAGGCACGATGTATCGCTTATCGGCACACGTGAGACGGGTTTAACACGGAAGACATGCGCACAAGATAGCCAACTCAGTCACGTCGCTCTGTTATCACATCCCTTCCCACCTAGTAGTCAATGCCATAACGACGCACTGGGCGACGTACACTAGTAGACCTACGGCATGCTTGCGGAAGTTCTGGACTAGGCGATCTCTGCACTGCAGTTTGCGTCGCTGGAAGCTTGAAGCTGGGATTAGCGTGAGAGACTATCGGTATAGCATCCCATGCTCTCCGCACGTGGTTGCGATGACGTCGGTGTACTGAGCCATCGGAAGTCTGTACATGACGTGGCCCAAGCGACGCAGTATCCGTGCGGCCAGCCACTTCTGACCACGAGAGAAGTTCCGCACATACACGGGGTCACCTTGCAGAAGCCCCCTCGAGGATGGCGGCTTCGTACATCCAGGGCCTTTTCCGCCAGGGTGAAGACTCGACAAGACAGAGCGCAAGCTCCTGCCCAGCATGAGTTCTGCTGGCGTCCTTCCGGTTTCCGAGTGGGGCGCGGAGTGCTGCTTGAATAAAAAAACGAGAAACTTTACATGCCACTGTGCCCTGGCTCTACTTTCGAAGCGCACACTTTAGCTCGCGAATCATGCCTTCAGCCCTTCCGTTGCTTGCGGGATGGTATGGAGCGGTATACATGCAGCGCACGCCATTCTTGTTCAAGAAAGATTGCATTTCGTAGCTCGAGAAGGCTGTGCCGTTATCAAAAACAACCAACTCCGGCAAATTCATTCAAGCAAACATTCTTCGCAGTTTTTCGATCACAGCTGAGGAATGAAGCGATGGCATTATGTCGATCTCGGCCCAGTTTGATAGCGCGTCCACGACAACAAGAAAGAAAACGCCCTTAACCGGCCCAGCGAAATCTATGTGAATTCTGCTCCATCGGCTTTCAGGTTTCGTCCAAAAATCATAGGGGTTTTAGGTTCGCTTTGCCTGCTATCTTGACAGAGTTTGCAATGACGCACGAAATCTTCAATCTGGGCATCGATCTTCGGCCACCACACATATGACCTTGCCAGAGCTTTCATGGCCGTTATGCCAGGGTGATTTGCATGCAGAATGGCGAGGACTTTTTCTCTCAGTTCTTGTGGCAGTATGACCTTGTTACCCCACTGAAGGCAGTCACTGTGAAAAGACAGCTCTCCGCACCTCACCTGATAGGCAGCACATTCTGGGGGCACACCTTGTTCTGGCCAGCCAGTTGCGACCCGTTTCTTCACCCGCGACAGGCAAGGATCACGCGTAGTGGCTGATGAGACGTCTGCTGCGCTCACAGGAGGGTACTCCACTGCTTCCAACAAAAGCACGTCGCCAGGAGGCTCGATGTCCCTCCTGTCACCGGGTATCGGTAACCTGCTTAGGCCGTCAGCGTTTGCGTGATCAGGCGTCCTTCTATACTCCAGTTTGTATTCGTAAGCAGATAACAATAAAGACCATCGCAACATGCGCGGTGACAAAAACGGGAATCTGCTTGTCTCGTTGAAAGATACCGAGTAGTGGCTTATGATCTGTCAAGATGCGGAATTCTCGCCCACAGAGGTACTGATGAAATTGGCAGACGCCATAGACAATATCTAGAGCCTCGAGGTCAATCAGGGCATAATTACGTTCCGCCTTAGTGACTGTTCTTGACGCATAAGCAACAGGGTGCTCGCGTCCTTGAGCATCGCGGTGAGCTAATACAGCTCCCACACCCACGGGTGATGGGTCACAAGACAGAATTAAGGGTGCATCAGGGTTGAAATGCACTAAAGGTGACTCGGACGTCAGCAACGTCTTTAGTCTTTCGAAAGCTAGTTGCTGCTCTTCACCCCAGTTCCACGTACTGTCGCTGTACAGTAGGCGGTAGAGCACTTCTGCAACTTCGGACCGACCCTTTAGGAAGCGATTGTAGAAATTCACCATACCTAGAAAAGCTTCGAGCTCCTTCTTGTTCTTTGGTACAGGTGCTTTGTGAATCGCCTCGACTTTAGCCTTTGACGGGTAGATGCCGGTGGCGTCTATCCGGTGTCCCAAATACTCCAGGCTCTCTATGAAGAACTGACACTTGGCGCCTTGTATACGCAGTCCCGCTTTTGACAGTCGGTTGGAAACCTCCATGAGGACTTCGTGGTGCTCCTCTGCTGTTTCACTGGCCACAAGGATGTCGTCCAGGTATGCCGCCACCTGGCATAGACCTGCAAGCACTGTATCGATTGCTCTTTGAAATAATCCAGATGCTACCGAGACACCAAACGGCAAACCTCGCACTTTGTACAGGCTCTTTACTGTATTTATTGTGAGCACTTCTGCTGTAGCGTCATCAACTGCAAGTTGCTGGTACGCTTGCGTCAAGTCAATTTTAGAAAAAATACGGCCTTTACCCAACTTTGCGAAAAGTTCCTTGCTAGTAGGTAAAGGATAAACGTTGTTCCTTACCGCTTGGTTTACTGTACTTCGATAGTCGCCGCATATTCTTAATGACCCATCCTTATTACGGACAATGACCAGAGGGGTGGCCCATTCGGAGTACTGCGTCGGTTGCAGAACACCTTGACGTTCCAGTTTTTCCAGTTCTGTGATGACGTCATCCTGCAGTGCGAACGGAATGCTGCGGCATTTTAGAAACTTGGGCCGGGCGTCTTCCTTCAGCTTGATGTGTAGGGGTGGCGGAGCAGCGCCTGGAAATGTTTCGTCAAAAACATCCGGAAACTTTTTGATAAGGGCTTCTGCGTTTTGTTCGATGCTGTGAAGCCCAGTGACATTAATCTTCAATACCTTGAACCAATCACGACCCAAAAGCGTGCTACCTTCCTTTCTTACAACGAGTATCGGCAGCTCGAAGTCTTGTTCCTTGAATTTGACCGGAAGTGTGGCTTTTCCGACACCCCCCCCCAACGTCCAATCCTTCCCTAGTCCAAGGGTGCTATGCAGGATGCGCCGAGTTTCTCGTTCACCCGAGTTTTACCCGAGTTTGCTCGACGGCAGTCAGTGAACGGAGATAGCGCGAAACGCGCCGAAGGTCCAGGCAAAAAAATATGTAGACAAAAAGCCGCGTATGACAACATGAGCGCACCCTGCGCGGCACGCTGCTTCCACGTTTCAAGCGCAGAAGGCTGCACAACGAAACGCGTCAGCGCCGCGTATTGTTATCAACGGATTATCGCAACTTAGCGATACTGTGACTGTCGCACTGTCTGTCTGCACACTTGCCGTGAGCCGCTTGCCACGCCTTTCCCGGGCGCTTCACGGGCGTGCCTCATCTTTCGGGCGCTATCTTTCTTTCCTTCATCGAATGCGAACAGGGTACATGCGGCGCATTCTTGCACCTACACTTTCACTCAAACGAATACGTTAAAATACAACAAATAAAATAACGAACATTTTTATTTCTCTAAGTATCTGTTTTTCGTTTTCAACACTAGAAATTTGTGATGAAAAACGGAGATCGAGCAAATTATTAAATTTTGCACTTCTTGCCGCGAGTGGCGACAGCGAGGCGAAAGCTTAGAAGCGGTACATTGAAGCGTGTCGCACGCACGAGGGCGTTCATACGGTGATAAGTCGTGTAGGGGCGCTGCAGAGCTATTCTCAATAATGTCGGTCATGATCCATGGAGGGTCATGGTCACTCTTTCTCTATTAGGGGAATAGAAACGCAGCGCCGTGGTACGGCTGTTCATCGCAGGCGCTTCACTAGGCCATTAAGGGCCCCCGCTTCATCGACTAGAGACTACACAACGGCTGTCGCTGGGAAATGGCGGAATGTTATTTTAGAGTGCGAAGTGACGCAGTTCAGTGAAAATGTACCGGTTTATCGTTATGCGCGAAGCCTCTGCGGTACATTGCGAAAAGTGCGCGCTTCCCCAGCGACACAATTCATCGCTTGTCATCGCTTGCCCAGTGAAGGTGCCTCTGAGCGCATGTACGCAGTATATGAGTGTGTTGTGCAGTCGAAGGTGCTTGCGGATTACCTCTGCTGGAGCCAGCAGCGGTCGCAGATGGATATCGTAACGACACCGCAGCACTCGCATTTGGCAGGTGAGGGCTCTTGTGTGCAGTTATGAAATCAGATTTCGAACGGAGAGAGCTGTTGGAACTGTTGAGTGCGCAGTGCTTGTGATGAAGAAATGCCATTGCACTGGGTCTAGAAGAGCAAGCGATTCTCGGATGCTGATCGTGTTTACGACGCTGTGGCTCCGTTTCATCACCGATGACAGAGCAGCCATCTCAAACGACTGCTGCGATACGCACTCCTCAGCATCGTCGTCCCCCTCGCCGCATCGACGCCTTGTGAGCAGCTACAGTGACGTGCCGATAATTATTTACTGTGCGCTACGCGCCACAATGCAGGCAATGAAACCGTGTTGTGCGGCCATCTCAGCCCGAGAAGATGTACGCATAAGCCAGCGACAGTCAACGCTTTGTTTTTGATAGTGGTGCTCAGTACATCACCGATGACAGTGCATTCTGCGCGTTTTATGTCGGCGGTCAAGATTGTTGATGCCTCTCAGCTGGACACCGCGTCGCTCTTGCCGGAAGATAAGTTGGGCGTGGCCCAACTGTAGTGGGTGCGCGCACAAGAGTTACATGCCTCGCGCGGGGCGTGACCTCTGGTTTTGATTGACAGGCGAACTCGTGCTAAACTCGTACATCGCGAAACCCCCTCCGAGTTCAACTCGGAAACATGGCGGCGGCAGCAGCAGCCTGTTTCATTGCATCCAGCGGCAGCAAGCGTCAGTATGACCGTCCGGACCCGTTCACTTACATGACCGACGGGGAGTTTCAGCGTCATTTTCGCCTGTCGAAGACATCAGTGCGCTGGCTGTGTGACGAGCTAGGCGAAGACTCTCGTCTGCGGAGACAGCGTGGCGGGCTTCATTCGCTCACCGTCGTAGAGCAAGTCATCTGTGCGCTCCGTTTCTACGAGACTGGGAGTTTTCAGAGAAGCGTCGGCGCCGAGCGTTACATTGGACGCCATCACACTATTGTTAGCCACTGTGTCAGAGATGTGTCTGACGCGCTTATCGATGCGGCAGTGCGTAAGCGGTGGCTAGCTTTCCAGAATACTGCGGCTGAGCGGGCATATATAAAAGAATGCTTCCTACTTCGTGGGAACATTACGAACGTAGTCGGGTGTGTCGACGGGACGTACGTAGGAATTAAGGCGCCTTCAATGTCAGCGTTACTGTGATTAACATTGAAGCAATGTTTAGACACGCCATATTGCCAAATTTGTCACTTCTGTGTAGCCGACTGAAATTTTGTGTTAGCGACATCTCACATGCGGCTGCTTATGATACTGATTTTTTCGCTGGTTGATGACTTTTTGCCGATTGTTCTACTTGTCTGTCAGGGTGCCTTCCAAATGGCTCACTTTCTTGGGAAAGAGGTTAATTAAGTATAAATAGATAAATGGATATTACAAATTGTGTGAAGTAACCTATGAATCCTAATCTCATAAAGAACTTGGGGTTCTTTATTGATGAAGTTACTTAGTATGCACAATGCTGAATTTTGGTCATGTGTAATCTATCGACCGCACTATGAAACAGCGAGGCATTGCACAATTTGTTGCAGCGCGAGATGTGGATGTTGCGCCAAGCCGGTTGTACCTGTGGATATGTGGCGAAATGAAAATGCATTGAGAATCTTAGTGTGTTGGCTTGCATGAAGAAAATACTTCAGATTGTTTGCTCTGTTCACCGTCGATGCATGTGCCAGAGGTTCAGTGTATCTTCTTTTTTTGGAGGGGCGGCGTTATTCTGGATGGATAAATTGTATATTTTCGTCTCATAATGGGGCTCTAATTCTTAAGCAGTAGAATAATGCACATCCAATGCTCTGCAGAACTCTCTGTACGTGAAGATGTCATGAACCACCAAGGAAAAATTACATATCGGGAAAAATGGGGTGCAGATGCCCATGAAAAGTGGGTCTTCAACCCACCATGATAAAAATAAAAATTGCAGAGCAAATAGACCATTTGTACAGCTTTAGAGCAATGATTACACAAAACGTGATATGCTCAAACGAGTAAACGCTTGCCGCAATGCCAAAGTAGGCTGAGCGACATGCAGCGTATATTGGCATTGAACATGTCTCGTAACCGTTATGTTTATTGTAAGCCCTCGCTGTCACACCTTTCCCTCCGACACTCTCTTTACTGAAACGTGGCACTGTCTTTCCATTGGTGTCATGATGATAATGGTAACGGCAGCAGCAAGGCTGGTTAATGCTTGCCCCTTTGATTCCTGTGAGTTTAGTGGTAAAGAATATGGCACGTGCATACATACACCTGTGCTGCAAAATTTAACATTTGTGATTTTTTGGAGAGCTAATTTGTGTTGGGAAATTTCAAAGATGTGCACCATTGTGGCCTAATAACTAGAGCATTGGTAATGTTGAAGACAGGGTGTATTGGCATAGTAGCTTGAAGTTTAATTGCACAACAATTTGATGGGACACAAAGAAGAGAAATACACACAGCAGAATGCTTTGCTGTGTGTGTTACTTTTTTTTTTTGCCATTGAATTGTGCGATCCAACTTCAAATAAAGCATTGGGCTTCCTTGGTGCAGGACCGAGGAAGTGTGAGCTATTCGACAACATGCCAGTGCGTTGCCACACAATTATGGAAGTCGGAAGGTTTGCAAACAAAGCTTTGCTTTCAAATCCACCTGCTCATGTTATACAAGCACTGATTGAAAGAACCATCATACAAAAATAATGGTGAAATCAATGGCCTGTGAAAAGTGTAATTTGTATATTGAGAGTGTTGACATAATAGGTGCCATACCGGCCTCAACATTGTACTGGACAGAGCAGTTTGTTTCCTATGTGAAGCACAACCTCCGATTACATGCTGTGCAGACAACCAAGCTCAGTTTGTTTTGACGGGCTACACAACATTCACTGTAATCTGTTTTTGATTCTAAAGAAGTGCCAAACACCACCTCTTTTTCAAGGACGTCATGGGAATATTTGGTGAGACCTTTTGCCGCCCGTCATAATGCAAGTGTGGCCAGCCAGCTTTGCTTGGATGCCTTTATAGATTTCTGCTCCTGATCATTGTGTGCTATCAAGTTGCAGAAGTCTATGCAACTGGTGCAAGGCATTACGTGTTTCTATAGTCGGATACAACTTTAGGAGGCTGCGGAATCTGCACATTAAGGCAGGTGAACACAAGCCTGCACCAATGGGCACGCACTCTAGACTGACATTGTGCTGCCGGACAGACTAATACCTGCTCGTTGGAGAGGGACTATTTCTTTAGACGTGGAGGCAATCGGCTGCTGCGCTTTGGTCATCTGGGCGGGGCCTCTCCTGTCTTCTGAAGTTTTTTCCGACTGTAAAGGATGCTGCTTTTCATACAACACAAAAGGACAACGTGTACAATTATATGGCCTATGAAATGGATACATCAGAAGTGTGCTATGCAAGGGCTTAAGATGTGTGAAATATAGTACATGCAATTATAACACAATGTTGAAAATATGTGGTATCGAACATGCATGTAATGGCACATTTTAGTCGGAGTGTGTTGCAGTCATATGCACAGTCTATAGGTGATAGCATTATTAAGCTCCTGCTGTTTCCTGTCTTCATTGTGAATTACACAAACTGTTCATCTTGTGGCTAATCAACACGCACTGTATTCTTGCACATAGAAAGAACAAACTGCACAATGATGTGTATGCTGCATTAGTGTATTTTTTATTTACATGGTCCAAGAGTGGCACAGGTTGTCTTACGTTTTTGCCTATTTTGAAGGGACACCAATGCATGTTACAAGTCTCCTAATATGCACAGCACAATGTTTACTGCAATAATTTTATTCCATGTTCTTGAATAATAAACAAAATATTAAACTGAAAGCTCCTTTATAAGGTGCCTTCTGTGGGCTCGACAGGAGAGCAGTGAGGGCACTGATACTACTGTTGCAGAGCAGCCCTCTGGACCTCTGCCACACTCTCAAGAGCACGTGCCTGGCGCTTGCCTACTGCCACCAGGCAGTTGACTGCCTCCAGCAGCAGAATGTTTTGCTGTAAAAAAGTGTATTGGAATGAATCAGCTGCATACAAATCATTGACAAAGAAAAATGCTCGTTGCACTATTAGTACTAAGTGCCCTTAACGGTGGAAACCTTTAGTGTAGTATGCATAATTAAACAATGCGTTGGGACAACGTTGCTTTATTTTTCATAACTGGGGTTTTCTTTTTCAGAGCCAATTGTCATGTTGATTAATGTGCCAGCAGCTAAGGTGGCCCCACACCTTCACGAGTCTCTACTGTCAGCACCACAAACCTATTTTTGTTTGCTGCAAAACAAATGCCTCACCCTACAATCCCGTCTTATACGAGCTGATTGCATCCTATGCCTACAAACATCATATTTTTGTCCCATTACGCAATTTTCTACCATCCTCGGCTGTAGTTCTCTCTCCTTGACATACATTCTGTCGCGCTTATGTAATCACCTGTTATGAATTGGCAACAACTGATCGATTACGTGCATGGCCTACCTGCCGATTCCTTTTTTTTTCTTAATGTCAACTAGCATATCAGTTGCCACGGTTTACTACGCCACTGTCTTCCTGCCTTAATGCTATCTCCAACAATTTTTGTTACTTCGCTTTCTGCACAGTCATTGACATCTCAAGTTTCTTTGTTGGCCTCCAGGTTTATGTCCCATATTGCATAACCGGTAGAATGCAATGATTCTAAACTTTTTTCAAGGATATCGGTAACGTGGCGATCACGATTCGGTAATGCCTTCCATGTGCTGTTCAACCCATGAAATTTTTGTATAACTTTCCTGCTTTATATCAGTACCTGCTATTGATATTTCACCTGGATAAAGATACTCTTCCATAAATTTTGCGGGCTTAATGTCACTCATGAATTTCTGTTATCTCACCAAGTTAGTGAAGGTTACCTTCATCTTTTCCATATTTTCGCGGGCCCACTTGCATGTAGAAGCACGAACACTCATTGGTTCTCACTGCCTTCTTTAAACTGCTGGACATTCAGTTTGTTACTACGAAAGCGACTTAATCCGTGCACTCTTATTATGCTAAATATGGAACAGTATAAATATACTTATCTGCAGTCTGTCGATGTCTCCTTCACTGTGTTGGTAGCGAGATCCATCGTTGGTACCACCTTCTTGTCGCATCGTAGCTATATAGGATGTCTGCCTTTTGCCCACACTATGTAATGTTCGTGACGCTCGCAGTCACGCAGAGTGGAGAAACTCAGCGCACTCGCAGAAGCAGCACCGGACAAGTTGTTTCTTCAGTACTGCGCCGTGAACAGTAGGTGCGCGTTGCGATCTGTAAAATCGCCGAAGCTATTGGCAGTCTTACTGTGTGCACGGAAAGATTGCTCACGGAGGAACAGAACTATCCAAGAAATAGTGGTCATCGTCGAGCCTGATCACTACATCGCGCACTGCAAGCTCGTTGTACGAGTTTATTTACACTGGGCGCCTCCTATGCTTAGCCGCCATGCTCGCCCGGTGAATGGATGTGATGGCGCCACGACAGCGTTCCCTCGTGGTATAATGCGAAGCGTACTAAATTACAAATTAGTCTAATGCACATTCAGTGTACATGTTGTAAGCTTTAAAATGCTTCTAAAACACGTTAAACTAACTAATAATATTGTACTAAATGCGTTTGTTTTATAACTCGCTTGTGCATGTAATGCACTCGGTGGAACGACAAACAAGTGAAAGAAGGCGCGACCATGCACCGACGATATGATCACGTGAGCCCCAGTTTGTCGACCGCCTATAAGGCAACGCCCAAGGAATGATAGCCAGCCAGAGCAAATCTAGATAAACCAATGAAACTGGAGGCTTGTCCAAAGATAAACTGTGTCTCGGTACCATTCGTGCTTTCATCTTGGGGTGTCGCCAGAGCTCGTGAAGATCCCGAGTTTCGCCAAACTCGGCGCATCCTGCATAGCACCCCAAGTTACGAGCTTGGTGTCCGATTCTAGAAGCTTTATGCGCCTTGCCACTTTTAGTTTGCTGAACGTGTTTTCATTGATAATCGACCTAGCTGCTCCTGAGTCGACTTCCATGGGCACTAGTTCACCGCCTATACTTACGACCGCCATAAACTTGGGACAACCGCTAGTCACTTGACTAATATTTAGCATGTCATCATACTCAGTTTGCTCCGAGTTTGACATATTTTCTAACTGGTGGTAAACCTGACCTCTTTGTTTCTTGCGACACGCTTTGGCCAAGTGCCCTTTCACGGAACAGCTGAAGCATACTGCGGTTTTAAACCTGCAACGGTATGCAGCGTGGTTGCCCAAACACCGGAAACACTGCCGTTTCAACTGCTCGCTTGAAGTTTTTACATCTTGCCCATTCTTATGCTGCTTCATGTGGTTGGTTGCCTGTCCACTTTAGCTGTCAAATCAGGGACGTCCTGACGTAGGCCGCCCATAACCCTTTGGTGTTTTGCAGCAGCCTCTGCCATCACTGCTAGATCGTAGGCAGTCTTCAAAGTTAGGTCTTTCTCAGCCAACAAACGTTGCTGTAAAATGCCGCCAGAGATTCCAAAAACTAACCGGTCCCTTAGCATTACGTCAAGAAGAAGCTGGTTGTCGTTGAAACCGCAGTTCTCGGCTAGCTTACGTAAAGCTGTAACGTAGTCTGCGACAGTTTCGGCGTCGTGCTGATCTCGCTTCGAGAACACGTACCTTGAATATAGCTCGGATGGCTTCGGGTTGACGTGGTTCTTCACGGCTTTTACGATGGACTGGTAGTCAGCGTTCGGTGTTCGGAGAGGCTTGACGAGGGTAGCTATCAGGGAGTATGTATCCTCCCCACAGCAGCTCAGCAATACTGCCCTCTTGTCGGCGTCTTCCTTGAGCTTGTTTGCAGTGCAGCATAGCTCTATATGCTCGTTGTAATCCTCCCATGAAGAGGTACCATTTAAGTGAAATTCGCCGATACGGACGCCGAAGGTCATCTTGCTGGAAACGCCCTCCCCGAATTGGCACAACCGTGCCTCGTCGCCAGTGTAATAACCGATGTGGACGCAGCAGCAGCTTTTGCAAGATTCCTTTATTGCACAAAAAACAAGGATTTATGTAGGCACGATGTATCGCTTATCGGCACACGTGAGACGGATGTAACACGGAAAACACGCGCACAAGATAGCCAACTCAGGCACGTCGCTCTGTTATCACATAAAAGCATATAACAGATGAAGCCAGATAATACGCGACCGAGCTGACGCAGCGAAATTGGGTACAGTTTCGCACCTCGCTCAAGGGTACCCTGAGTATGGAGGAGACGTGGGCCTTCCTACGTTGCCTGATCGAGCCCGTCAAGGTGAAATCGACAGCCAGTCAGACATTTCTAGAAATTGCTCACAAGTTCTGCGGGAACGAGCACGACCTGAGTGACTCCCTAAAAACCAGATACCTGGGTAGCGACCCAACAAGACCCTGCCTTCTAAAATACGAAGCGGAACCAAGGCCAGAACTGGACGCTCTGATCACGGAGGAAGAGGCGTATGCCGCGGCACGAGTATCACAGCGCAAAACAGCTCCCGGGGTTGACAAAATCACCAACGCCACGAATAGAAACCTGAGCTCGATGCACATCCTGGACATAACCGAAAACCTAAACGGGAAACTCTGGAGAAAGGGCCACGTACCGCACGAGTGGAAACACGCGGAAATCATGACCATTCCCAAACGCGGCAAGAAGCCCGCGATCGACGCCCTGCGTCCCATCCAGAAAAACCTAAAGGCCTCCCACACCATCCCAACCCTAAGGTCCACCACTAACCAGACCTCGCGGATTATCAAACGAATAACAAGAAGCCGCAAGGGCATGCGAGAAGAGGACACACTTCGCCTCGTCCAGGCTCTAGACATCCGCAGAATAACGTGTAGCATGCCGTATGGCTACAACTCGCTAAACAAACGCGACCAAGAACAAGGTGATGCCATCATCAGAGGCCCGTAGAAAACGGCCCTGGTTCTCCCTGTCACCACCTCAAACGAGAAGTTACCGGCCCTCGGGATCCAAAACACCTTCGATGAGCTGTCGGACGCGGTTATGATTTCGCAAAAAGCCAGACTACAAAACACGGCGGCGGGCAGAGCCATCCCCCACCAGACCGGAACGGCAACGGAGATCCGTGTCCTCGATGAGCAATGATCACTCCCGCCCCAGGTCAGAGGCAAGATCAAGGCGAATTCCGTGCCGAAACACATGAGTCATGAACTCCATGCAGGACGACGCAAGGCTCGCGTCGACAGGCAGTGCCGACAATTGAATGGTGACTTGTACGTGGACGTGGCGGCGTACCCTGTAGGGGGCCTCTTCGCGGTAGCCACCGTGAACGGGATAGACAACTCCTTGACCCTCGCAGCCCCCGTCTTGGCAGAGACCCCAGCTGCGGCTGTGACCATAGCCGTGGAGCTAGTAATAAAACAACAAGACAGGGTAGGCAGGTCGTTAGCGACTCGCAACAGGCCGGCCGTAACTTTATCAACGGACGAACACCGCTGCTGGCAGCTTATATTCTAGGCCCGAGGCTGTAACAATCCCATCAAATCGCGTGGACGCAGGGCCACAAGAGAATGGAAGGGAACGAAAGAGCGAATGCCTTAGCTCGAGCGCTAATCAACCGAGTGGGGCAAATCCAATCGTCTTCGTGCCCCTACCTTCGTGCCCCTGCCTTACAATTACTGCGACTGACTCGAGATCCAGGGATTCAGCCGCAGGATTCATCCCCCCCTTACAGAAAGCTCAGCACTGAAGAGGCAGTAGCTCTAAGACGTATTCAGACTAACACATTTCCAAACCTACACAGATACAGAATAATGTACCCACGAACATATCGCGGCATCTGCCCTTGGTGCGGCGAGACACGCCCTACACTCTTTCCCATCTCGTGGAGGGTAAGGGGGCAAACCTCAACACCTAAAGACGCCTAGCACGTCATTTGAGCGGTGGGAGGTATAGTTGACGGGCCATACCGTGGCGGGACAAGAAGCTCTCGTCCAGAAAGTACGTCGAGCAGCCGTGGCCAGTGGAGTCCTGGAATGAGGACACCACCCACTCGACATCAAGAGCAATGACCTCGATGGTCGAAATAAATGTTTTCTCTCTCTCTCAAGCGAAACACACTCGTTATGAAAACATATTGACCACTTTCTCCGCCATCTTGCCCATATTTTGCCTAAACGGCAAAACCTCCATATTTATTATGGAGGAAATGCTGTTTGCTAACACGGCCAGGACACTGGCCACTCACAATGAATGTCGATGGAAATCGAATGCGTGTCCAGTCATCGGTCATTGGTCACTTCTTGTAGGGACGTTTGTCGGCTTCTTCAACTCTCTCTCTCTCTCTCTCTCTCTCTCTCTCTATATATATATATATATATATATATATATATATATATATATATATATATATATACTATGGTGATTAAGTCATCGCTAACACACTTTATATCCAGTTCAGTTAAGTTTATTACCTCAAATGTCGCCCGCAGGGGTATTATTAAGGGGTAGATTTTTGTATAAAAGAACAAAAACATTGTGAGAAACGCTCATATAACAAAATGGTCGAGGAGAAGTTTTACAAATGAGATGGACGAGTTGTAGTAGCAATGTTGGGGGGAAGGCCATTCCATTCTGTGGCGGTTCGTAAGAAAAAGGAGGCAGTGATAGTGGTCGTCCGAGCACGTGGACGCGCTACTTCAAGTGGATGGCTGGTGCGATGAGATATGCGTGCTGCTGCTATGATGTAAGGCTCCTGATTAAGGGAAGGAATCAACATGTGGTACACGGAAGGAATGGAAATGTGATTTTGACATGAAAGCATTGACAAGCAGGATTCTGATTTCAGAGATGATACGCTGACGTCGTATGAGTATGAGGTATGAATGAATCTAACAACACGATTTTGAACTGATTCCAATGCATCGGTGAGATATGCGTGATGCGGGTTCTGGATGGTGCACGCGTATTCTAGTTTCGGCCTAACAAGTGACTTCTGTCATAGTAATCTGGTGGGACCTTCCATAAATTCCGTTTTCGAAAACTTAAGGTTTTCTTAGGTGCGGAGGTAATGTTAGTGAGATGCGCTCACCGAGACAAATCATAGCTTAGGGTAACACCTAGATACTTATAGAATTCTGCTGGTTCTGATGGCATGTTATTATTTGTATATGGGAAGAAGAAAGGGTTGTGATGGCGTGAGAAGGACACAAATTTACATTTGTTGGCGTTAGGGGCATCAGCGAATTGCTGCACCATTTTAAGACATTATTAAGATCCTTCTGGAGAGCAGTATGGTCAGAGGAGTTATTGATAGAACCGTAGATGACCCAGTCGTCCGCAAACATTCGTATGTTACAGAAGGTACGCTTAGGTAAATGTGGGCGAGGCGGCAGCAATCCCGGTAACATTCTGAACAATCCCTTTGGCTTCATGCTACAGGTAACGGTGCTTACTCTCGGAAACCAAGCTTCGACTAGCGCCTGTGCTGCTTCGACAACGTTGGTGGGCGTGGACCAAGACGCTGGCCTGCATTCATCGACACGTGGTGAATGCGGCATCATGAATCGACAAAGTTTTCCATGCGTCACAAGTCTGGGTATCGCCTCCACAACAGTGACGTCAAGTCACATGCCCCATCGGACAGCTGTAAAGGCGCCGGACGAGCTGTGCTTCACCAGTGGGCGAGGCGGCAGCAATCCCGGCAACATGCTGAACAATGCCTTTTGCTTCATGCTACAGATTACGGTGCTTACTCTCGGAAACCAAGCTTCGACTAGCGCCTGTGCTGCTTCGACAACGTTGGTGGGCGTGGACCAAGACGCTGGCGTGCATTCATCGACACGTGGTGAATGCGGTATCATGAATCGACAAAGTTTTCCATGTGTCACAAGTCTGGGTATCGCCTCTACAACAGTGACGTCAAGTCACATGCCCCATCGGACAGATCAGGATCTTGAATTCAATCCCTCGTATTCTTTTAAAGACATTGTCCTGCATTATCAATCTGGCCATAGTCTTTACCCTCACCCATGTAAAGGGCTATCTAAGACGGAGGAGCGGCTTCTACTCCGTCTCTATACGAACACTCTCCTGTGCCCGGCAGCACTCAAACATTTTGATCGTTCTTTGACGGGCAGTTGTCCGCACTGTGCGGAGAAGTCTTCGGACATCTACCACATGGTGTGGGCCTGCCCATCTAACCCAGCTATTGCCCCTCACCCCAACCCCACTCAGGCGGACAGGGAGGCGACCCTGCTCGGCTGCTATGACCTGCAGGCCCAAAGAGCTATGGTCGAGCGCGCCCGGGTAGCGGCCGACGCCACTGGGGTCCCGTACAAGGGATTCCACCCAGTATTTTAAGGGCCGGGCCCTGAAGGACCGGCCCATGTGCGTACCTCCATGTGCTTCTCGTCTGAGAGCAATAAAAGTTTTTCACCACCACCACCACCAGCTATAAAGGCGCCGGACGAGCTGTGCTTCCCAAGTGGGCGAGGCGGCAGCAATCCCAGCAACATGCTGAACAATCCCTTTTGCTTCATGCTACAGGTTACGGTGCGTACTCTCGGAAACCACGCTTCGACTAGCGCCTGTGCTGCTTCGACAAAGTTGGTGGGCGTGGACCAAGACGCTGGCGTGCATTTATCGACACGTGATGAATGCGGCATCATGAATCGACAAAGTTTTCCATGCGTCACAAGTCTGGGTATCGCCTCCACAACAGTGACGTCAAGTCACATGCCCCATCGGACAGCTATAAAGGCGCCGGACGAGCTGTGCTTCACCAGTGGGCGAGAGGCAGCAATACCGGCAACATGCTCAACAATCCCTTTTGCTTCATACTACAGGTTAGTAGATATATGCCAACTCCTGGTTATCGATCGGATAACCTGTTTTTGCTGCTGCTGCCCTGCCAACTGCGTTTTTATTATTTTTGTCTAGTATAATTAGCCCATTATTTGAGATCTTCTGGTTTGCGGAGACGTAGAAGAAAATCCAGGTCCAACAGAAAAAGATCTCTTGCTATGACTGTTAAATGGGCAAAGTAAAATTCTTTCTACTATAGAGGACATGCAAGCAACACAGAAGGAAATGCAAAGGAACCTATCAAAATTAACAGAAAGAACTGATGACATCGAGCGGCGATTGGGTGGTTTAAGTGCAAGGAACTCTAAAGTAGAAAGCGTCGAAACAACAATAACGAACCTCAAGGAACAACTCGCCAACATTAGTGAACATGTTCATGATCTAGAAAACAGAAGGAGTAAAAATAACTTAATAATATATCGCTTACATGAACCTAGAGCTGAAACTTCAGAAGACTTAGAACGAAATGTAAAAGATGAAGTCCTTAATAAAAAATTTGGCATTAACATAACAGGCATCGAAAGGAGTCACAGACTCGGAAGAACAGGCGAAAATAAAACCCGTCCAGTGATTCTAAAATTTCTTGAATACCGAGAAAAGAATGCCCTGCTTAGAGTATCGCATAAACTAAAGGGTAGTGAACTGTCACTATCTGAAGACTTTTCGAAGCGAGTACGTGACACACGGAGGCTTTTATGGGAGAATTCTAAGAAGGAAAGGCAGAAAAACATGAAAACATGAAAGTAAAGCTGCATTACGATAAGTTGAGCATCAACGGGACATTGTTTGGTTGGGGTGCTGAAAAAGAATGCCGTTATAAGCTGAAGAAATCAAGTCCTCAAAATTGACAGACTAAGCGCAAGTGTGGCTCTTTAGGAATACTTAACGTAAATTGTAGGAGCATTATAAACAAACGTACAGAGTTAGAGGGAATTCTTTTGTCGTATAACTCAGATATCGTTGTCTAGACGGAGGCATGGTTAAATGAAGAAATATATGATAGCGAGTTCATTCCACTTGGGTATAGCGCATTCAGAAAAGACAGAGGTAGCAGGGGGGGAGGTGTAGCCATCATTTTCAAGGATAATATTAAGCTCTTAAAAATGCCTGATTTATTAGATGTTAAATGGATTTTTTCAAGGCCTACCATGAAAATATTCGATATGTCATAGCTGCTCTGTACAGACCTCCTAATTCTGGTGTTGAAGTTTTGGATTTTTTGAAGCTATACATGAGCGAGCATGTGAAACCTGCTGACGGCATTATTCTCTCGGGAGATTTTAACTTGCAAAGCATTGATTGGGAAACGATGTCGGTAAAAAGTGATAACGACAGCTTAGGGGAGGCCATGCTGGACTTTGCCTTTGCTTTTAGTTTATTACAGTTAGTGGATACCTGTACTAGAATACAGGGTAATTCTGAAACAATCCTGGACCTCTTTTTTGTAAGTGGGACCATAAGTAGTCACACTAAGTGCGATGTATTTCCCGGTATACCAGGTCACGAGGCTGTGTTATGAACAATAACTAATGTGAATTGAAAAGACGGCTCTAGCGCTGTCCGATTCCGCAATTTCTCCCGAGCTGATGATGTCTCGATTATAGATACGCTTTCGTTTTACTTAGATTCATTTTCAGAGAATATTGTAGACGTGCAGGAACTATGGGCAGTGGCGTAGCAACAGGGGGGGCCGGGGGGCCGTGGGCCCCGGGTGCAAGCGGCCAGAGAGGAGGGGGGAGGGTGTCATATGCGTCTGAAGACACCCCTCTTTCCGCCAGCTACACCCGGGGAGGGGGGTGACAGAAGACCTATGGGCCCCGGGTGCCAGACGACCTAGCTACGCCACTGACTATGGGAACGCTTTAAGAGTAGTGTTATTGAATGCATTGAAAAATATGTACCAACTATTGTTAAGAAAAGAAAAAAGAATCCCTGGATTTCTCGGAAGACACTGAGATTGAAAAGACAGCTCAAGAAGTTAAGAAATAAAATGAAACAACCATGCAGTGCTTCACCATATCAACGGCAGAAATTTCTCTCTTTTTCATCTAAACTTCGGATCCAACTATCTACTGAGAAACAACGTGGCTATGAAGAATCATTGCCTAAATTAATCACAGCGTCTCCAGATAGATTTTGGCGGGAGGTGTCACCGCAACATTACCAATGCGATGTACGTGAAGTTGATGGTATTCACTGGAATGATGAAGAAAGAATTGCTAACTTATTTAGTGAGCATTTCCACTCCGTTTTTACTTGTGATGATGGTGTCTTACCTATGTTTGAGAATTGCTTGCCCCCTATTTCTGATGTATCAATAAGCGAACAGGGTATATTCCACATGCTTTTAAAACTTGATGAAAAGAAAAGTTCAGGCCCAGACCATATATTCAACACTTTCCTAAAAAGGTATGCCGAGTGGGTTTCGAAATACTTGTGCATTGTGTTTTTACGTTCCTTAGGAGAAGGTCAACTTTCGTATGACTTGAGAACAGCCCGAGTAATACCACTTCATAAACACGGCGCCAAAAAGTCTATAAAGAATTACCGTCCGATCTCTTTAACCTCTAACACTTGCAAATTATTAGAGCACATAATACATAAACATATTGTGGATTTCTTAGATACACATAACATCTTAACAAAATGCCAGCATGGATTTCGGAAAGGGTACTCTACTTGTACACAGCTAGTTGCTACCATCCATGATTTTGCCGCATCTGTAAATAACGTAAAACAAATTGATGCAATTTTTATGGACTTCTCGAAAGCTTTTGACAAAGTATCGCACAGTAAATTGTTATTTAAATTAAATAGTCCGCTTAAAAACTCTCAACTTGTCAATTCGATATCAGCGTGTTTGAACAATCGTCACCAGTTTCTTGCCCATTCAAAGGCCATCAATCTAACCAGTTACCAGTGAAATCAGGTGTCCCGCAGGGCTCGGTCCTAGGGCCACTCCTTTTTCTTATGTATATAAACGCTATGGTAGAAGACATCGCTGTAAAAATAAAATTGTGCGCGGACGACTGTGTTCTATATACGGAGGTTAATGATCAATCTGTTCAGGAATTGTTAAACAAGTATTTTCAGCGTGTTGCTTCTTGGTTTAAGCGGTGGCAGATGTGTATAAACTTCGACAAGACCGTATTCATGCGGATCACTCGAAAGAAGCGGCCCTTATCGTTTCCGTATAATTTTAACAATGTGCTTTTGTCTGAAGTGTACGAGTACAAATATATTGGGCTATGGATTTCAAACAATCTTAGGTGGAACAAACATATTAAGAAGATTAGCATACACATCCATTGTCCTCCCAGTCTTAGACTATGCTGCTATAATATGGGACCCCTATACAAAAGATAATATTCTGAAGATAGAGAATGTCCAAAAAAAGCCGTCCAGTTCATTTACGATAACTTTCGACGCAGCTCAGTCACTGAACTACAAGCTTGCGCTAACCTAATCACGTTATCCGATTGAAACCGCCCATCACGACTAAAATTTTTATATCAATTAGTTAAGGGGCACTATAAAGTTGACGTTAGCGAATGGATTACATTTCGTTCCGGTTATTCAACAAGCTAAAGACATGAACTAACAATAACACCTTTCGTTCTCATAATGACTCTTTCAAGTATTCATTTTTTCCACGAACAGTCAGAGACTGGAATAACCTCAGCAGCTGTATCGTTCAAGGAGATTCTTTGTCAGCTTTCGCATTCCTTCTTGATGGCTGAAACATAATTGGTTATATTATAGTGACTGTGTATATGGTATATACGTTGAGCGTTCCTATGTTTCATTTGCACATTTGATAAATGTTTTGCTTAAATTTCTTTTGCGTTCTTTCTTGACTGTGACCTAGGCATGCGCATATATTTTGTTTGCCATTATGTTGTATTTTCTCTTATGTATTGTAACCCACCCTGCTAAAATCCCGGTGGGGATTGCAGTATTAATAAATAAATAAATAAATAAATAATCATATAATAAATTATATTGTTGCAGGAAGAAAGCAGGCCCACGAGTGTAAAATAATGTATATTTACAACTGAGGTATATGGCGTTGAGGCAACTGCCTGTCTTCCTCTTCTTCTAGTCCAATTCAACTTGTTCCTTCTCTTCACCGTAACATCACCCTCCCGGCGGAGTAGCTCCGTCCCGGTGCAAGTTATAGAGCATCACTTAATGGGCGGACATAGGGCTTGAGCCTGATGGCGTGAACATGGCTGGTGACGTTGGGAGGCACTGAAGGCTGACCGACTTGGGCGATCTCGTATGTCACGTCGGAGAGTTGGCGTAAGATCTTGTACGGACCAGAATAACGGGAAAGTAGTTTTTCCGACAAGGCGACGGTACGTGAAGGCGTCCAGAGAAGGACATGGGAACCAGGTGAAAAATGGGAGTCTCGGTGCCGAAGGTCGTAGCGTCGCTTTTGAGAAGCTTGTGAGGCGATGACGGGCGACTTCTCGGGCTCGGGCGGCTAAGTCAATAGCATCGCGAGCGTAACCAGTGCTGGGTGATTGTACTGCGGAAGGTAGCAACGTGTCAAAGGGCAAGGTGGGGTCGCGGTCACACAACATGTAAAATGGCGAAAATCCGGCAGTGTCGTGACGGGACGAGTTGTATGCGAAAGTGATGTATGGCAACGCGACGTCCCAGTCACGGTGATCATCGGAAACGTACATGGCCAGCATTTCAGTTAGCGTGCGGTTGAGTCGCTCGGTGAGGCCGTTCGTTTCAGGGTGGTAGGCGGTAGCAATCTGGTGTTCTGTAGAACAGGAGCGGAGGAGATCGTCGACGACCTTCGATAGAAAGTAGCGGCCGCGATCCGTCAGCAACTCGCGAGGGGCGCCGTGGTGCAGGATGACGTCGTATAGTAAGAAGTCGGCGACATCTGGAGCGCAGCTGGTTGGTAGCGCTCGTGCGATGGCATATCTCGTGGCATAATCGGTTGCTACAGCAATTCATTTGTTTCCTTTGATGGAAATTGGAAAGGGGCAAACGAGGTCTAGGCCCATACGGAACAAGGGCTCGTAGCGCCGTAAGGACGAACGCTACGACGGTATAAAGTTCCATCGCGCAAGGTGAACATCCGGAGGGAGGGGCCATTGGGCGAGGAGCTTAGGCGTTCCATAAGTGCTGGAAGAACAGGATATTTGCGCTGCTCGTCGCCAATATGGAGGAAGCCCGAGAGGGATAGATCACTGATGTCCGAGTCTGCATCGGTATCGTCCGGCTGATCCACGGGATTGCGGGACAGGCAGTCAGCCTCTTTATGCAGGCGCCCTCACGTATACATAATATAAAATGTATATTCTTGTAGACGCAATGCCCAACGTGCAAGTCGTCCAGTTGGGTCCTTCAAAGAGGAGAGCCAGCAGAGGGCGTGATGATCGGTTACGACGCAGAAGCTCCGACCGAAAAGGTACGGCCGAAAGTTCGCGACCGCCCATACGTGCGCGAGACATTCTCTCAGTAATGGAGTAATTGCGCTCGGGCGTGGGAAGAAGGCGGTTAGCGTAAGCGATGACACGGTCTTGGCCCTGTCGACGCTGAGCGAGGACAGCGCCGATGCCATCACCATTCGCGTCAGTTCGTACTTCAGTGGGCGCAGAAGGGTCAAAGTGTGACAGAATTGGGGAAGTTGTAAGCCGCTCAATCAGGTTAGAGAAGGCTTTCTCCTGCAGTGGTCCCCAAGAGAAAGAGACGTGTTTCTTAATAAGGTGAGTGAGAGGGTGAGCGATGTCGGCAAAATTTTACACAAATCGCCGGAAATAAGAGCATAAGCCCAGAAAACTACGGACATCGTTTGTTGAACAAGCTACAGGAAAATTTCGGACGGCGTGAAGTTTCTGTGGATCAGGTTGGAGTGAGGCGGCGTTTTCGAGATGGCCGAGAATGTTAATTTCACGGCGAGCGAAATGGCACTTGGTGGAGTATAGCTGAAGGCCAGCCCTGGGAAACATGGGGAGTATGGTTGTGAGGCGCCGCAGGTTGCTGTCAAAGTTCGACGAAAACACAATCACATCGTCGAGGTAACAGAGGCATGTAGACCACTTCAAGCCGCGCAAGAGAGAGTCCATCATGCGCTCTAATGTAGCTGGCGCATTGCATAAACCAAAGGGCATGACTTTAAACTGGCGCAGACCATCCGGTGTGATGAAGGCGGTTTTCGCGCGGTCCATCTCATCGACACTAATCTGCCAACAGCCAGAGTGGAGGTCAGTTGATGAAAAGTATTGCGATCCGTGAAGGCAGTGAAGAGCGTCATCAATGCGAGGCAGGGGATAAACATCCTTATTTGCTATCCTGTTGAGGTGACGGTAGTCAACGCAGAAGCACCAAGAGTTGTCTTTTTTCTTTACTAAGACAACCGGTGATGCCCACGGGCTACTCGAAGGTTCAATGATGTCTTTGTCCATCATCCTATCTATCTCTTTCTGTATGATGGCCCTTTCAGTTGCGGAGACACGATATGGGGCCGCCTATGAATGGGGATGGCGTCACCGGTGTCGATGCGATGCGTGACAACAGATGTCTGGCCAAGTGGATGGTCGTCCAAATCGAAGATGTCCCGATAAGATGGCAGGAGGTGAAGAAGAGCTGCTGTTTGCTATGAAGGAAGGTCAGGGGCAATCATCTTAGAAACATTGTCCACAGGCGTCGAGTACGGAAGAGTGCGTGACAAAGGTCCGTTGGTACTGAGGAGGGATTGAGAGGTCAAAGAAGAAACTTCATATTCTTCCAAAAGAGTGATATGCGCTATGGCGATACCGTGCGGCAGCAAATGCGACGAAAATCCAAAATTGAGGATAGGTACAGGAGTGCAGTTTTCGCGGATCCGGATTAAGGTGCTTGGCAGGGCAATATTGCACGGCAAAACCACATCAGTAAGCGGCGACGCGACGTACTCGCCATCAGGTACGGGAGGACAGGGTGTCAGGAGGACATTTGTAGCCGCTTGGGGAGACAGCCTTGCAAACTCAGCAGAACATAAGCGGTGTCCAGCACAAGTTGTTGCGTCGGCAGGGAGCGGCAGGTCCAACTGTACAACACCTGCGGAGCAGTCAATTTGGGCAAATTGTTTCGAAAGGAAGTCAAGGCCGAGAATTAGGTCGTGCGGACAGTGTTCAAGGATGATAAAGAGAACAACGGTATAACAGCCCCCAATGGTCACACGTGCTGTGCACATTCCGGCGACTCACATCGGCGACTCGCACAGTGACCGGCACGGCGGGTGTCAGAACCTTTTTGAGCCTTCGGTGGAGAGCAGCGCTCATAGCTGAAAGCTGCGCTCCTGTATCAACGAGACATCTAACAGGAACGCCATCAACTTCAATGTCCAGTAGGTTTCCACATGTAGGCAGGGTCAACGGAGGATTTGTGGGCCGGGTCAAAGTTGCAGCTTCACCTCAGGGGGCTGCACCACCTATTTTCCCGAAGCGAAGCGATAGGTTGCAGAAGGGGACGAAGAGCGGTGAACGAGAGGTGAACGGGACCTACGATCTTGGTGGAGCACTGTCGGCGTTGAAGTTGCTAGTCGGCGTATAGGGCGAGACAGTACGATTGTCTGGTACATGGCGGTAGCGACTCGGAGATGATTACCGGGGAGGCGACGACCAGTGGTTGCGGCAATGACGGGTGATGTGTCCAATACCGGAGCAATTAAAACAGATGGGTTTATCATCCGCTGTGCGCCAGTCAGCTGGGTTGCGGCGGAGTGGCGGAAAGCTTTGCGTCTGCGAGCGAGCGGTCGGAGAAATCTGGTATGTGTTTGTATGGCGGACCGAGCAGAGAGATGGAATGCCCAAACTTGCTATTTCCTCCCGAACGACCGCTTTTATAAGGAAGATAGCGGGCACGCTTTCCCGACAGTCGGAACAAACTGGAGCCGGAGCCATGGCCTCAAGCTCACGGCGAACGATGCGCGTGACATCTTCCGGGCCTGTGGGCTAAACGAACCGCGGCGGGTCTTCGCAAAAAGATGTCGCGGCGGTATTGGGCGATAGGTCGAAAGTTTGAGCGACGCGGCGGCCCTTCGCTTGTTCGAAGCGCCGGTACTCCTTTATAATTGTATCCACAGTGGCACAATCCTTACACATCCGGATATTGAAGGCATCGTCTGCAATACCTTTCAGTATGTGACCAATCTTGTCTGCCTCGGTCATGTTGTTATCAGCCTTGCGATAGAAGGCAAGCACATCCTGTATGTACATGACATAGGATTCTGTGAACGTCTGAGCGCGGCACGCGAGTTCTTTTTTTTTTGCTGCCAGCTGACGACCGACAGGTCTGCCAAACAGGTCTCGCATTTTCTCTTTGCAGACATCGCAGCTCGTTAGGTCAGCTTCGTGTCTGTCGTACCATTGCTTCGCAGTTCCCCTTAGATAATATATCACGTTTGCTAGCATCATTGTTGAATCCCACCTGTTGTTGTCGCACACTCGCACGTACATCGTAAGTCAGTCCTCGACGTCGGCGTTGTCCGTGCCACAAAATGTCCTTGGGTCCCGCGGATGAGTGAGGATGACCGTTGGCACGGGCTGCTGAGGCGTTGTCGCTTGTGTCGGTTGATTTGCTATTGTGTCGGCAGGTAGATGACGTCCGCTGCCAAGTTGCGTGATTGTACCCCGCACCTCCACCAAAATGTTGCAGGAAGAAAGCAGGCCCACAATATTGTATATTTACACTTGAGGCATATGGCATTCAGGCAACTACCAGACTTCGTCTTCCTCAAGTCCCAATTCAACTTCCTTCTCTTCACCGTAACAATATGATAAAAAATAACAAGCGACAAAGAACTGATTCATGGTTCACGCCAGAAGTTTCTGGGAGGGAACTTTATAGGTTATGGTTGACTAAAGTCATTTGTGTGTGATTATACAAAAATTCCTGAATCCAGATTAGACCGTTATTGCCGAAGTTCAACAGTTCAAGTTTTAGTAGGAAGCTTTGGCGGGATACATTATGAAATGCCTATGCAAAATCTAAAAACATTGCGGCGGTCTGTACATTGGTGTCAAGGTTAGTTTGCAAGTCATGAACGAAAATAGCTAATTGAATTTCGCAAGAGAACCATGTGGTCAAGGATAAAAGAAGTGATTACAGTCCAGGAGGGCAATGATTTCAGGGCAGATTAAATGTTCCACGAGTTTGCACAGCACACATGTTAGTGAGATGGGTCGACAACCTAAAGGGTAATTCATGTTACCTCTTTTGTAGACTGAACGACCTTTGTCACTTAGAATCATCCGGCATGTTTCCTGAAGAAAGTGACTGTGAGAACAGTAAGAACAATTATGATGCAGCCACGCGTATTGTGTTTTTTAGAAGTTTGGAGTTAATTTCCTCAATGCCAAAAGAAGATGATAGCTTAGTCTTCTCGATTACGAATGAAATTCCATCAGCATAAAATGTGATGCATGGCATGGGACCTTCAATATTGAACAAAGGTAAAGAAACATTTGTTTCAATTTCTTTCGTGAATACTGTTGCAAATGCGGAGTTAATAGTGTGAGTGCATTTAGTATCGGTAATTGACTCATGCGAGTCATTGGTGAACATAATAGTGGAAGCAGCATGAGGGTTTGTTACTGCGCAAAATTGTCTTTGGTTAGTGCGCAGTAAATTTGGGGGTTTGGTGCCGTAAAAGGAACGCTTTGCGCTGCGATTAGCAGTCAGATATTTGTTTTCAGCTTTGTACTAGATTTCCCATTGATGTGAGTTCCTGTTGTTTTTAGCCGCTCGGTAAAGACATTTATTTTCGTTTTCTAGTTTTCTTAAGGTGTTAGTAAACCCTGGCTTTTGATTACTGGGGGTATGTCAACTTTCGGAATATATTTGTTAGCCAAGTCTTTTAACTGGTCCTTTAAGATCGACCTGTTGTCAATTACTGACTGATCGCGATACGCAGCTTTAAACCAGGGAAAGGAGGCGTCAAGTCCTACGTAAGTGCATCATAGTTGTAATAAAACTGTACTTGGTAGCCTGACAACACAGACTCCATTTTATTTATCGCACTTCCTCTTTATTCTCTTTTCTACCCGTGCCCCTTGTCTTGTTCCAGCTTCTTCTATTTGCCAGCCGTCATAGGATTGCTTCATTCCCCCCAGCATTGTTTGCATCCCTCATGGAATGATATTTGAGTATATTCCCGATAGGAACGGATTCCATGGTGTCATTGGGACCAATGTACCATATGCTCTTTAAGTGTCCGTGTCGACTTGCTGTCTTGATCGCACGAAATGGTCCGTTATAGGCCGCGTTCAGACTTGGCCCTCTTTCATCCAGCACGAAGTCGCCGACATCGAATGTTGGTAGCGTTGTATTTTGCCTCTTGTCGAAATTTCTCTTCATTCTTTCACGATATCTCGATCTACTATCTTCAGTTCTTTCTGCTTCTTTGAGCTTTATATTCTTGTCAATGCCGCGGCTTATATGCGCAGGCAGATAAGGTGGTCTCCTAGTTGCAGCGAATAGAGGAGTGCATCGCAGGCCAGTTGTATGCGAGCGGTTGTGGTGGGCTACTTCCGCTTCCAGACAACATTTCCAACAACCTGGGAGTGCTGGATACATGCTAATGTATTGTTTGATGTCCCTGATAGCCCTTTCAGCTAGCCCATTTGCTGCGGGATGATAGGGCGCAGTGAAACATAACTTGATGTTACGCTTTTCATCCCATTCCTGTAGCCAACGACTTCAGAAAGCAGGTCCATTGTCGGAGACAATCACCTTTAAATTGTCAAACATTTTCCTATTCAAAAATGAAATTACGCTGTTAGCATCTTCTTTATCAGGTCTTACTGCAATCATCCTGGTGCACTCATCAATGCACAACAGGAAACCTTGTGTCTTCTTAACACCTTCAGACTTTTTCCGAGTTCCGCAAAGTCTAGATGAATAACCTCAATTGGGGGGGGGGCGTGTTAGAATGTTTAAATTTTACCTTGTTAATCTGGCATTTATGACATAATAAACGTAGCCTGTTGTTTCTTGCTTCATACGAGGCCACGAGAATGTGTCAATTTCATGTAGGTTCTCCAAAAGTCTTCATGCCTTCCTGATTCAAAGCTATCATGGTACAGTTTTAATATTTTTGGAACCAAGGGAGTAGGAACGGTAACTCGCCCATTTTCAGTACGTTGCAAAACCTCGGTTCCTTCCCATATCCTTACAACATTTGCCTCTTCAAGATTGCCTTGGAACATAATGGCTAATCCCGACCATTGCATCTGCGTCCTTCATAGAAGCTCCAGTGCGATGAGCAACTTCAAAATCAGATTGCTGCAGTTCACCCATCCAACGGGCTATCTGTCCTTTCAGTTCGACTATCTTCAGTATGTACGCTAGTGCTTCGTGGTCTGTGTATAACTTAAACTTTGCACTTCCCAAATATGAACGGAAGTATCGGACGGCTTTTAAAACGGTGGGAGCTTCTTTTTCTGTTGTGGTATAGTTCTTATCAGTTTTGTCATGTATAGCTGTAGTATCCAACTACATGAAGCTGTTGGTTAGGATGGTCGTGATGAGCCTTTTTGATATAAGACTGCTCCCGTTCCATAGTGACAAGCATCGGTATTTAATTCGAAGGGGAGCTCAAAGTATGGTAAGCTCAAGACCGGATCAGAAGAAATTATTCGGACCAATTCTTGGTAGTCGTGATCCCATTCTTCTGTCCAACAAAATGGAACGTCCTTCTGAGTCAGTCTTGCCAGACAGTGACGTTTGAGAGCATAATCTTCAATGAATACTCTGAAATGGCCCGCCAAGCCTAGAAACACGCGAAGTGAGTGTACATTGTATGGCTTTACTAATTTTGCTATGCGAGACACCGATTCTTCTTTCACATTCTTCGTTCTTCCGTCCAAAACTCTGCCTAGAAATGCCACCTTAGTTTTGAAGAACTCAGTCTTCTTGAAGTTAACTTTTAGCTTAGCATCAGATAACGCTGCCAAATATGACTCAGGTGTTCCTCATGCAACTTTTCACTTTTTATTTTATTTATTTATTTACAAATACTGCAGGCCCTATTCGGGCCCAAGCAGGAGTGGGTACATACAGCAAAGTAAATTACAAATGTTAATTAGCAAATAAGAACACAAGAAAACCAGTACATACATCATTGTAACACTATACGTAACAGAAAGAAAGTGCAATACATAAACAAAATAACAACGAAAAAGCGTAACGCAAAAGAAACTGCTTTCATTGCGGCAATTTAGAGGTCAAAGAAAAGGTTATTTGAAAGCTGAACGAACGATTCTGTTGTATTAGCGTTAACTACTTCTTCGGGTAATTTATTCCATAGTGAAATTGCATGGGGAACAAGAGAATATTGATGGATGTTAAGATTACTAAATGGTTGCTTAATTGTTTTGTTGTGGTTTGTACGAGGTGAGCGCATGGCGGACTCAAATAAGCAACATTCACACGGTATCTTGTAGTGACCATGGTACAGCTGATATAAAAATTTGATGCGAGATACAATTCCGCGATGACCTAGTTTTTTCAATTTCGCCCTGTCGCGAAGAACGGACACGCTAGAAAAACGCGAGTATGTGGAGTACATAAACCGCAAAGCTAAATTTTGCACTCTTTCTATATTCTTGATTAAATATTTTTGATTAGGACTCCAGATCAAATCCGCATATTTTAATTTTGGTCTGACAAGAGCTTTGTGTGCTGTTACCTTAACGGTCGATGAGGTACGGCGCAATTTCCGTTTCAAGAATTCCAGCTTTTTTAGCGCGTTGCTGCAAATGTTTTCTATATGGGGTTCCCAACTTAAATTGCTTGTGAGTGCAACACCTAAATACTTCACTCGCTGGGTTTCATGTATATAAGAACTATTAATATAAGCAAAATCTAAGGGTTCTTTCTTGTTGGTAAATGTAATAGCTGCCGTCTTCAAAGTGTACAGCTTCAATCCCCATGTTTCACACCATACGCTAATTGAGTGCAATGCATCATTAAGTCTTCCTTGGTCGGAGTGATGATTTAGATTAGTATAAACAACACAATAGTCCGCAAACAACCGGATCTTCACAGGCGATTGAACAAATAGATGTCATTGATGTAAACTAAGAACAACAAGGGACCGAGAATTGACCCCTGTGTCACCCCTGAGTGCTCTTCCAGTGTACCAGAAACGCAGTCTTTAACAGCAACGTATTGTTTTCTTGAGGACAAATAAGATTCTATCCAACGGATGATATTGCGTTCAATGCCCATAGAGAGCAGTTTAGTTACTAAATCGGCATGCGGAACTACATAAAATGGAGTGTAGATGATAATGTCGTCCACATAAACATTGCAGAAGCGTCCAATGTAGGGACTCAAAACTGTGTTCATCATCTTTTCAAACGAACTAGGCCAGTTATTCCATCCAAGAGGAAGGCGACTATATTCGTAAATGCGGTGGCGGAAGGCGAGGAAGGTGAGGAAGGCGAGTAAGTCGTAAATGCGGTGTATTGTTTGGTGTCTTCTTGCAGTAGCACTTGCCAGAAGCCCTTGCACAAGTCTGTGCGAGAGAAACAGGTACAGCATCCAGTATCATCGATGATGGTGTGAATCCTTGGCATCGGAAAAGGAAGCAACAGGGTTTTGTTATCTACCGCTCTGTAATCCGTACATAGCCGCCAGCCGCCGTCTTGCTTTGGAGCAGTGGTGATGTGTGAAGCGAAATGAGACACCGACGGGCGAATTACATTAGCATCTAACATCTTTTGAACCTCTTCTTTTAGCCACGCCTTCTTTTCTCTCGTCAAGTTGTATGGCTTTTTTCTCACAAATATTTTGACGGACAGGTGAAATGGCACCTTGTTGTTGCCGGTGGATATCCTCCCAAGCATACCAGTTCGGGGTATAGTTGAGGAATTACACTGTCTTTCTTCAGCGTCCGTAGGTGGCCTTCTTTTTGTACCGACTCTGTTTGGTCAGCCTCTTGATCAACAAACACCGTATCGTCCCAATATTTAGTCTCAACAACTTCATGTCCGGACGAGATAGGAGAAAGTCGTACCCCGCAGTGTCTAAAACTAATGCAACCACTTCTGCCTCTTTAGATTCGTACTTTACTTTCAGGCGTGCCCACTCACAATGCTCTCTCTTGCTTCCTTCATACCCACGCACAAGAACTGATCTCTCTCGGAATACATCTTGTGGGTTTGCGTTGCTTTTCTTAAGAATGGATACAGAAGCTCCTCTGTCTATAAGTGCTCTTGTACATTGTCCACTAACCTCAATTTCTATATCTAGTAAACTCGCAGAAATCAAAGAAACAGTCTCGTTTTTTTGTCATAGGGTCAGACTGAGAACCCTCACTTATTAGTTTTTTTTCAATCTAAGCAAACTGCGTTCCTCAGCCAACGACTCTCTTTCCGCGGCATGCAACGACCTCTGGTGACTTCCCTCTTGTTAACCGTTCTGTGGTAACCATTCATGAAACTCTCCGTTTCTGGATGCTTCTGCCCCTCGGACATGCCAACGCGGCTTTGTCGGTCTGTCCATCCAATGGCAGGCGATCTTTTGAAGTGACTCCAGCAAAGCCTCAGTAGTTTTTGGTACTGCAGCTTGAATTTGTCGTTGCAATTCCTGAGGTAGGCCATGCATTATGAGCGTTATAACGGATGTCAGTGGAAGTTCCGGCTCTGCAAGTTGAAGTAGTCGACGCTTTTTGAAGAAATATTCGAGCACTGCTTCAGACATATAGCGATAAGATATAGCTTAATCCCATCGCTCAAGCGGGCTGCCACGGAATGACGAGATGAAGCTCTCCTTCCACGTGCTCCATGCATGACATTGATGTTCCGAGATACGCAGCTCGTACCATTTTCTTGCGATGCCATTTAGGAAAGGGAGCATATGCTTCATTCTTCTTGCATCTGTGTCCCAGCCGTTTTGCCGACAGGCGTATTCAATGAACGCCAATCCAAGCTTCTGGATTTCCCGACAAACCATCAAAGGGTTCAGGTTCCACAACCTCTGTAAGGCCGCTTTCTTTGAGGCTCAGAGCCGAGACAAGAGTCTCAACCATTTCATTTTGCCGCAAAACTTGCTTTTGTTCAAGTTGAATTGCCAGAAGCATAATAGAGAGATCTGAATGGTAAGTTGGCTCCGATGCGGCTGACTTCTTTACTTGCGATGGCACAGGGTGGTTGAAAAGGAAGACTTGAAGGTTTATCTTCACGGACACTTTTTCTAAGAGCTGGTCCAAAGACATAGATGCCTTCTGCAGAACGATCGACACGAGCTCACATGTCGTCACGTCGACAGGAAGATCGACTGGCGGGTCTCCATGGAGTGCGTACTTCATGAACACGAGGCTGTCTTTCGCTGGCTGAACGAAAAAGGTTACCCACATCATGGATCATATAAAGCCGACTGCGCCAATATATGTAATAAAGCTATATTTAGTAGCCTCACAACAGACTCCATTTCGTTTATCGCACTTCTTTATTCTCTTTCCTCCCCCTGCCCTTTGTCCTGTTCAAACTTCTATTTGCCGGCCGTCATAGGATTGCTTCAGCAGTCACCCTTTTCGTAAAGCCGTATAGTTTTCTTATGTGCCTTATTTAGTGTTGTACGAAAAGAAAAGGTAGCATGAAAATCATTATGGCCACTAATTCCTCGAAGGTATGTAATAGATTAGAGTGTACTGGGAGCGTTAGTCAGCATTAGGTTCCGTATGGTTGCGTATACTGGTGCCACTTGTGTTGGCACTGAAACTGGTTGTGTCTGTTTCAAGTGCAAACAAATATCCATAAAATTCATTGCCTCTGTGGGACCTACTACTGAACAATATAGTAACATGGTCCAGTCTATGTATGGGAAATTAAAATCCCCGCAAAGAAGAATGGAGGCGTTAGGGTAGGTTGTCGTTAGTTGTATTAAGTTGGTCTACATCTCCCTACAGAATTCAGGAGTGAAGTCGAAAGGCCTGTAGCAAACTCCCAGCAGCACTGTAATTGGTGATTCGCAATATAATAGCCATGGTAATTCGAGTTTAGAAGCGATGTTAATAAACGAACACAAAAGTTACCAGTGAACCGCTACACGAATACCGCCGCCACTTGTGTCTACGCGGTCAGTTCGATTAACTTGGAAGTGAGGTAGCTAGGACGAAAATTCGGGATCAGTCACATCATTGTGTAGCCAAGTTTCTATTAGAATGAGCAAGTTGCTGCCTGTTTATGATATGATGTTAGATATAAACTAATTTTCATGTATGTTGTCAAATTATGTTTGTGTATTTTGAGATGAACGTTTTTGCTGGTAATCGCGAAGATTTAAACAAAATTGTTAGATTACATTTCAATGTAGCTTTTTTAAACGTATAATGTATTGTAGAGCGTGTTGAATACACATGTATAAACAAATACGTATGTGAACCGATGTAGAGAAGCAGACGCATTGTACATGATGAAGTGTATATTCAGTCGTGTCAACTGCTGCAGACTGTCTTGTTGATCATGGGGTCAAGACTTCTTCAGGATTTCTCGCCTTTAGTCTATGCCTCCCGCAGGGAAATTTTGTACTCTTCCTGCAAAATTAACATGTCTGATTTTATTTTATTTGAAACTCGTGCTTCAGAAGATAACTCCGTGCGTTATTAAGATTGCGGAGAAGGAAAGATCTTTTCGGGTGATTCTTTTTTTGTAGAGAGCACGGCTTGATTGTTACACGAGCGAAGTAATTCGTCAAAAATATATTGTTCAGGACCAATGTACAAGGTTTTGTAGCGTAGAGAGTATGCAAGTAATTTAGATTTCATCAACATTATCACCATCGTCAGCCTGGCTACGCTCACTGCAGGACGAAGGTTTCTCCCATACTTCTCCAACTACCCCGGTCATGTGGTAATTGTGGCCATGTTGTTTCTGCAAACTTCTTAATCTCATCCGCCCACCTAACTTTCTGTCGCCCCCTGCTACGCTTCCCTTCTCTTGGAATCCAGTACGTAACCCTTAAAGACAATTGGTTATCTTCCCTCCTCATTAAATGCCTGGACATGCCCCCCATTTCTTTTTCTTGATTTCAACTAAGATGTCATTAACTCGCGTTTATTCCCTCACCCAATCTGATCTCTTCCTATTCCTTAACGTTACACCCATCATTCCTCTTTCCATAGCTCATTGCGTCGTCCTCAATTTAAGTAGAAGCCTTTTGGTAACCCTCCAGGTTTCTGCCCCGTAGGTGAGTACTGGTAAGACACAGCTGTTATGCACTTTTCCCTTGAGTGATAAGGGCAACCTACTGTTCATGATTTAGATTTAGCTCCAGCTAAAAGCGACTTCCATGCTTTCGAACGTGCGGGAGAAATCTTCACCTAGAGTATTATTTGTTCCTTTGAGCATTCGGCCTTTTGACAAAACGGCGTCTTTCGTTTTCCAATGTGCGATTTTTCTTTTACTAGACGATTCCGTTCTTTGGCGTGTTTTCCTAAGCGATGTGCCCGTTCTATAAGTGTGGAATTGATCTCGGTTTCTAAAGGATCACGGCAGATCTGAATTATAATTTCTTCACACCGAGTAAAGATTTCTTTTGTAGTGGAGCCCGGAATTCCGTATAAAATCAGGGTATTGCGGCGGCATCGGTTTTCCGCGTCGTCGAAACAGGCGTGCAACGCTGTCACTAGGCAATTTGTTTCAGTTGGTGTTCACTGTGGTGTTTGTATGTCTTAGCGTAGAGGCATGTGTGCAAAACACGCCTACAGATACGTGTGTTTTCACATATACATCGAATCTCAATATTGCTTATTAAAGGGACTCTAAAGCGAAACAACAAATCAGTTTAGGCTAATAAAGCATTGTTTGAGAACACTTCAGGCAATCATTTCAAAATAATAGCTTGAATATTAGATGAGGAAATGGAGGTCGAAGTACCAGTATTTGAATTTCGCGCCGAAAACCCGACGCCGGTACGTCAGTGTGCCGTAAGGAATTCCAAAGAATGTTTTCGCATTTGGGCCGCGTTGGCTGAGTGAAGGTTCCGGAAACTTGCCGAGTTTAATATCTGGTTCCTTTAGAACACAATGTAGTCAATCTGTACGCTATATAATTAAGTAGGCCATAGAAGATGCCATCGGAATGCATGACGTCACAGGGACCAGGTGTCGGATATTCAAGGAGGCGTCGCCACCCGTCTTTCTTTTCTGGCGTACCAAGCGTCTTATCGAAGTAAGCGTGGTGTTGTTTGTGTCCTAGAGAGGTAATTTACTGATGCAAAAGAAATCATTTTTCTCTTTAGTGTCCCTTTAAGGCTCACAATACTCAGCATAATTCAGCAATAAGACAACAGTATTTCGTCAATGACTTTACTGTTTTGATGTCCTCGACAACTTTATGTTGAGTTATTGTTGCGTACGCTCAATAAATGTTGAAACTATATTGAACGCGTCTTTAGTTCCCAATTCTTCGACAATCTGCCGACAATATTTCAAAAATAATTTTATAGGGATATGCGGGAGCGGATTTGATGTACGTGTAAAGTATAAATGGCTCTCCTGCGTATGTGACACTATAAAATGCTCACTGTTTGCACTTACTCAGTGAGATACTTACACAGGGAAATCGCAAATCGCTCGCAGGTAGGTTGGATCTGCCTCACGACCTCATAGAAAGTCTGAAAGTGATGAAGCTTTTGACGACAAAAATTCAAGCTGGCATCAGTCCTCAGAATATCACCACGTCGGGATGCCTCTTCATCAGTGAGCCGAGAGTAACCTTCAATATAACAAGCGGCAAAGTATACGGCCTAATAGTGCCGGGTCTTGAGATCAGGTAAGGTACTGTATGTGTCCATGTCCATAATAAATATAAAGATATGTATGCTCACCCCTTTCTCTACCACTTTGGTCATATTTAATATAGAGGAAAGGCCGTTTGCTAACACATCCAGGACACTGGCCACTTAGAATGAAGGCCGATGGGAATCCAAGATTGGTGCAATAATCGGTCATGGGTCACTGCTTGTAGCAGTGGCGTAGCCAGAAATTTCGTTCGGGGGTGGGGGGCGCTCACGTTGCAGCTCGGCCTCCTCCTCATGCAATTTATCAAGGTATCCAATACATAAATAATAATTACATTGCCATTGCCAAAGATGCTCCAAACGAATTCTGAAACGCTACGCACTGTCAATACAAGTAAAATATGTATTTTTTCATAATATAATGTACTCATATGTCCCAAAAATTGTGCCTGAAATAACTCATATCAATGGTTCCATGTTTTTAGTCTATTTATTAAGTAAAGAAAATATCACATGAATGTTGGAACTATATCATTTCGAAGGCAGCAATGCAGTTGTCAAGAATGTAAACGTCACGAAATTAAAAACTTGACGACAAATATTTTATTGAAACTTTGTCATTCAAGAACCTTGTTTACATTTTTGTACATATGCAATCATCACGGAAAAATCTCAGTTACGCTGTCGTTTGTCCCAATGTATTGCGGAGGAGCAGCTGTAGGCGGTCGTGTATTGTAAGTAATGGCACCGACGTTATAGTCGCAATCGAGAGCACATATAAAAAGCATGAGTCCTCCAAAATATACGAGGGCGAGACAAATGAAAGTGAGCAAATGCGAACATATGACAAATGGGGTACTTTATGTAAAAGTAGCCTCCATGAGAATTTTGACATTTGTCCCACTGACTAACGAGCAGCGTGATTCCCGTGTCATGAAATCCGTGGGTTGCCATTGAGCGATGGACTTCTCCGCCCCCCTTTGCCTGCTTCAAAAAGTTTGTAAATGACTCTTTCAAGCGATCGTTCGACACGAATCTGGTGCTCTCGAGCTGTTGTTTCAGTTGGCCCAATATGTGGAAGGTTCAAGACGACAGGTTTGGTATGTATGGCGGATGTTGCAGCATTTCCCATTGGAACCTTGCCAGGTTTGCGTTAATCACATCAGCGACGTGGGTAAGGGCATTGTCATGGAGCAAGATAACCCCATTTGTCAATCTCCCACGTCGTTTGTTCTTCATCCGACGTTTCACAGTATCGCAAACGCTTGATAGTCACTCCGGGTTTAGCAAATTCGATCAATAATGGCCCCTGACGATCGAAAAAAAAGTTAAAACCTTTCTGGTGGAAATGACGGCCTTTGCTTTCTTTGGGGCTGGTGAATACGAATGTTTCCACAGTAAGCCTTGCTTTCGTGTTTGAGGCTAGTAGTAGTGGCACCATGATTTCTCGTCGGTGACAATTGAAGACAAGTCGTCACCCTCATTGTGATACCTGATCAGATGAGTCAAGGCAGCGCCGAACATCTCCGTCTTCTAGTGGTGGTTCGTAATCTTGGGCATCCATTGCGCAATCAAGAGCCGATGACCAAGATACTCGTGAATTTTGGTGTGAACAGAACCGTGACTGATGTTCACACGCTCTGTCAGTTCATTGATACTTATCCCCCGTTCTTGTTTAATCAGCTCATTAACCTTTGCAATTCTGTTGGGCATGATTGCACGGTTGCTTTGGCCCGGTCTTCTATTGTCTTTTGCAACTTTCACGTCGTTCTTCGAACAGTTAGCTCCAACGCTTCACAGTGACCAATGAAATACAATGCTCAACGTACAAGGCAGCCATACGGCGACTAATTTCTTTTTGGGAAACACCTTCAGCTGTCAAAAAACTCACGACACCACGCTGTTCAACTTTTGGAGCGTCTATTATGTCACGCAACCATGTTCAACCCAGTGTATGAGAGCATTAAAGAACATTTATCCTCACAACTGCGTGTTAGTCTTGTAAATGAGAGATGCCTGTGTGCCATGTGCATGGCTCACAGATAATGAACCGAACCATTATTGCGCGGGGTGGGTTGCCTCACTTTCATTTCCCTCGCCGTCGTGCACTAAAAAAGCGAAAATACAATGGAATATACAAATACGAAGATACAGCTTGATAAAGGGCAAAAAAGTTTCATTAGAAACAAAGTTCACTGCACGTATAGACAAAACCTCGCAGCAATATGTTTAAATATACGTATAAGTTTCCAATAAAGCTACTTATCTACGACAGTGTCACTGTATATAATGCGTCGAACAAGGCAAATAAATATGTTAGGCAATCACAGATTCACAGGTAAAAGAATCCTAAGCCCCCCTCCGCCTCCCTCCGCTCCCCGCTTTTCTTCCTTGCGCACACAGGAGTGAGCCACCATCGTAAGCTCGCTTGTGCCACCACCACCACCACCACCACCACCTAACGTTCTCACTCGCACATACAGCATGCGGCGCGCGGTCACGATGTTATCTTATTGGACTTTTTAGGGAACATGAGGGCGACGGCGACGACAGCAATGAGCCTGAAGTGTTCATATAATTGCTATCGCAATAATATAGTAAGAGTATCCGGTAACTGAAGCGTCCCGTGGGTCATTACTTTGCGCAAAAGAAGTCACAAAATCGAAGTTTCACCATGCTGCAATTCGCTGCGTCAAAACAATGTCTTTGTTTTTCTTTTGTGGGGTGGGGCCACCGAAACACAAAATAAAACGCAAAGAAAAGCATGTTGGCCACAATCGAACGCCTGCTTTTGGCACCTATAATGTGGCCACTGAAAGAATATTGACGAAAACGTGAAACGCTTCGTCCACAGAAAAGCATACGGATACCACTCAGTATCCTACACTGGCCAGACAAGATTTTCCGGAGTGGTCGTGCTCAAACGAACGCGTTGCAATGTGTGGGGTCCCCACAGTGATGTCGGTGAGCGACCATTGTTTATTTTTCTCGTGTGCTAGCCGGAAAGCGTCCAGAACACTGTCAGGCGAAAATTCGCTCGGCCAGAGGCAAACGAACGCACACCGAAGTGCACCGCGCGGTGGTCAGGGCAACACGAGAAAAATGCATGCGCTTTGGCTGGCTCTGGCAGCCCGCCAGAACAAGACGATTGCAGAAGCTCAATGAACCCTTCCGAATAAAAGTCAAAGTAGAAAAATTAATAAGAATGTAGTTACCTTTGCTGGCTTTAGTGTCTTGACATGGATGCTTTGGTGCAAGTAAAAATATGTTGATATTCTTTTATGTGACATGATGGCACAAATGAACCACCACAACGCTTCGTCTCATCAGATGTTGCTGCGTGCTTTGTAAACTTGTCTGATAGCATATTGATTTGGCTATTCTCGTTGTGTGGTCCGATCTACGATTTTAGAAAAGTCAATGCACCTTTGACGTCAAATGTTTATAACAACATTAAACCGACAAAATTCCGGAATTGAAAATCTAAAGCACGAATTTGATAATGTCGCTGCAGCTTTCGCATCAACAGCTTATAATAACTTTATACCCAGAAAATTTCGGAATTGAAATTCATGCACTTCGTGGATTCCGCGGCCTCCGCGAGATGCCGTGATAGGTCTGCACGCCATCAAAACACCCTTGAAACTGTGCTCGGATGGGGTTCCTTGTGTCAAGCGGTGCATGGTCGTTGCCGCGAAATCCAGCCCGAGTTCGCAATGTTCGCGCTGAAATGTCTGTCCTAGAGTTAATTAGACATCCTAGACAAAAATCCAAACAAATTCTGGCGCCGGGGGTTGTTTTGTTCGGCAAGGCATGCCGGCCCAAAAAAATAGGGGGGGGGGAGGTCTGATGAAGCTTCATAAGTTCCCCTGGGACTTATGAGGCTTATATATATATATATATATATATATATATATATATATATATATATATATATATATATCGCGATTGAAACAAAGGGGTTCGTTTGACGGCTGATCAGCAGACAGATTGAAGAAGCCTGGAACGTTATCAAGCGTTTTGCTAACGTTTCTGCAGAGCGACGCGCTGTCGCCGGAAGCCGGTGCCTCAGTAGAAACCTTCCTAAAATACTTGAAAACGTTTGTTTGTTGTTCTTCTGAGTATATATGTATATAAATGTATTATCAAATAGTAGCTAAGGTGAAGAAAGCACGAAAGCTGGTAGTGACGAAACTAGCGTTCTATTAGGCGAACTTGGTCCCTCAAAAACAAGCTTCAATGAAAGAAGGGCCCTGCGGCGAACACAATCGGCGATCCTCAACAATATGATCAGTGGGTCAAACCCGCCGAGTTTTATACACGAGCCATCGAACGTCGCGCATACATGGAATCTGATTACACAAGGTTCGGTGACAACAGACAGCGGATAGAACCATCGACAACATTCTAGAAACTTCCGATACATGCCGGCGCCTCCTGCGCCATGCGATAACATTTGTTAGGTGCTGAAACGTGGTCACCCAATGAATAAGTTCACGTGTCAATGCCCCCCTCTCGAAAGGCAGCGTCCCGGTGCTACAAACATAACAGGAGAGTGAAACACAAAAGGACAGGTAATAAACAAACGTAATGAAACTACATAGAACCAAAGTCCAACGTAACACAGTCCGAAAAAGTCCAAAGTACAGGTATGCAAAGTCACGATGTTTATTAGCTCTGGTAGAAAGGCTTAAGTTTCACAACATGGATTCACGGCGCCGCTGTGATAGCGAAATGCCGTCTGGTACGACCTCATAGTCGAGTGCGCCAATGCGTCGGACAATCTTCTACGGGCAGAAATAGCGACGTAAAAGCTTCTCGCTAAGTCCTCGTCGGTGTGTTGGGGTCTAAACACAACCACGGTTGCCGGGCTGGTACTCGACACAGCGTCGTCGAAGGTTGTAGTGTCGGCTATCGGTCCTGTGCTGGTTCTAGATCCGCAGGCGAGCGACCTGTAGGGCCTCTTCGGCGCACTGGAGATAGGTGGCAACGTCCAGATACTCTTCGTCGGTGACATGCGACAGCATGGCGTCGAGAACCGTCGTCAGGTTCCTGCCGTAAACCAGCTTGAACGGCGTGATCTGTGTTGTTTCTTGCACCTTGTTGTAAGCAAAGGTTGCGTACGGCGGAACCGCGCCCCACGACTTGTGCTCGACGTTGAAGTACATTGCTATCCTGTCGCCGAGGTCCTTGTTCAGGTGCTCCATGAGCCCATTCGTCTGCGGGTGGTAAGCAGTTGTCCTCCTGTGGCTTGTTTGGCTGTATTGAATGGCTTGGCTGAGTTCTGCTGCAAAGCCCGCTCCTCTGTCGGTGATGATGACTTCTGGGGCACCATGTCGCAACAGGATGTTCTCGACAAAAATTTCGCCACTTCGGCTGTGCTACCTTTCCGCAGAGCTTTAGTTTCAACGAAGCGGGTGAGGTAGTCGTCGCTACGACGATCCACTTTTTTCCGAATGGTCACGTTATAAACTGTCCCAACCAATCCATCCCCACCTGCTGAAAAGGTCGGCAAGAAGACTTCATTGGCTGTAGTAATCCCGCTGGCCCTGGCGGTGGTGTCTTGCGTCGCTGACAATCTCGGCTTGCCTTAACGTAACGGGCGACGTCGGCGGTCAGGCGCGGCATGTAAAACCTTTCCTGTATCCTCAATAGCGTCCGAGAAATTCCGAGGTGCCAAGCGCTCGGTTCGTCGTGCAGGCCTTGCAGTAGCTCTGGACGGAGTGCTGAAGCAACAACAAGAAGGTAGCCGGCGCGGACTTGCAAGAAGTTTTTCTTCACGAATCGGTTGTTTAAAAGGGTGAACGAAGGCAATCCGCGCTGAAATGCCCGTCATCCTTGTGGTCTGGCGGCGGCGTGCCACTGTGTACAATTGATAGGCAATCGGCGTCGGAGTGTTTCTATCCGGACTTGTAGATTACAGTGATGTCATATTCTTGCAGTCTGAGGCTCCAACGAGCCAGCCGTCCTGAACTGTCCTCTAAATTCCCCTAGCCAACACAACGTGTGATGGTCGCTGACTACTTTGAATGGCCTGTCATCTAAGTAAGGGCGAAATTTTGCTGTATCCCAAAAGATGGCGAAGCTCAGTTCAGTTCAGTTTTATTCCTTAAAGGCCCCCATTTCAGGGGGTGTTACATAAGGGGTGGGATTACATTTGTAGTGAGGAAAACAAAACAGCGATGGTGATTTAACATTGAAGGTGATCTGTTACGCGTTCTTGAAAAGAAGGTGTTGAAGCGATGGCGACGATGTCATGGGGTAGGCCGTTCCAGTCCGTGGCTGCTCGAAGAAATAACGAAGCTGAAAACGTAGTAGTACGTGATAGTGGGCGGGCAACTTGAAGGGGATGACTGGTGCGGTGAGATATGCGTGATGCGGCGGTGATATACGGTGCTTGATTGAGAGGAGAATAAAAGAATTTGTGATAAAGGGTGAGGCTAGCAATGCGACGACGAAAAGAGAGGGGTGACAGTCCGGATGTAGCTTTCAAGGATGAAACACTGGCGTCATACGAGTATGAGGAATGAATGAATCGGGCAGCACGATTCTGCACAGCTTCCAATGCGGTGATTAGATATGCTTGATGTGGGCTCCAGATGGGGGATGCATATTCTAATTTGGGTCTTATAAGTGATTTATACGCGAGCAATTTAACACGTGGTGGGGCAAGACGAAGGTGACGTTTTAGAAAACCGAGTGTTTTGTTTGATGCTGAAATGATGCTACCGATATGAACCTGCCATGATAGATTAGAAGAGAGGGTGACTCCTAGATATTTATATGATTGTACTTGCTCAATCTGTGTGTTAAAAATTAAATAATGAAAGAGATATGGATTGTGACGACGAGTGAAGGACATGAGTTTACATTTACTAGGATTGAGGGACATTAGCCAGTTATTACACCAATTTAGTACGTTGTTAAGCTCTGTCTGAAGAGTGTATTGATCGTGACAGTTATTAATGGTGCGGTAAATAACACAATCATCTGCGAAAATTGGAATACTACAGGAAACATGCAGGGGCAAGTCGTTAATATATATTAAGAATAGGAGGGGACCGAGGACAGAACCTTGTGGGACGCCTGAAGTAACCGCGAGAGATGTAGACAGATGGCCGTTAAGATAGACTGACTGAGAACGGTTAGTTAGGAATTCTTCAATCCATTTGAGAATATTAGGGGGTAAGTTGAGTTTTGAGAGTTTTAGTAATAGCCGGCGGTGGGGAACCTTGTCAAAAGCTTTAGCGAAATCAAGAAAGTGGGCGTCGGTCTGCATATTACGGTCTAGATTAGTGTGCAAGTCGTGAAGGAAAAGCGCTAGTTGGGTTTCGCAAGAGAGGCCCTTACGAAACCCATGTTGTGAAGGGTGAAAAAAATGGTTTTGGTCCAAGAAGTTTACGATTTGTGAGTAGATGACATGTTCCATGATTTTACAAGGCACACTAGTCAATGAAATGGGGCGGTAATTCAAGGGCGAGTCTCTGTTACCTGATTTGTAGACTGGAACGACCTTCCCCGTTTTCCAATCAAGAGGCAAAATTCCTGAGGAGAGTGACTGTGAGAAAATGAGACAAAAATATGATGCTGAAAAAGCATTCCTTTTCAGACCTAGAATAATTTTCTTCCACTCTTCACATCTTCCGGCTAGCGTAAGCTAGCATCCGTTCAAGTCCATCTTTCCTCTGGAGTAACACGGCCCCGAGGACTAGGATACTGGCGTCAGTGTCGATTTCTCTATCGGCGTCCTCGTTGAAGTACGCAAGTAACGGCTGCGACTGCATGCGTCATTTGAGTTCTTCAAATTCCTCGGCCGGCGGCGTTTCCAACTTGAACTCGACATCACAATTGGTTAGATGTGGCAGCGGCTCAGTGATGCGCGAAAAGTCCTTGACAAAGGGACTGTAGTAGGCACACATACCGAGAAATCTACACATGGCCTTGTTGTCGATGGGCTGCGGCTACTTGCGATGGCAGCTATTTTCTGCGGGTCGAGGCAGACTCGAGATTTGCTGATGACGTGGCCTAGGTAAGCGAAGCGGCAGCTTTCCGGTTTCAAAGTGAGCCGTGATGACTACTGTCGCAAGCCGCCTAAGGCGATCGCCAAAATTTCCGGCGAGTGTGGCGACATCATCCAAGTAAACAAAACAGGTCTGCCTCATCAACCCTGCTAAAACCGTTTCCATCATGCACTATAACATTGCAGGCGCCGAGCGCAGTCCAAATGGCATCACCTTAAGCTCACAAGGAGCGTCTAACAGAGAGCTGAGAGTATCATTAAGTAAATAAATAAATAAATAAATAAATAAATAAATGTGGCCTTTTCGCGATCTCTCTCGTCGACTTCTATTCGTCAGTAGCTAGACTTGAACTCCATCGACGAGAAGTATTTAGCGCTACAGAGCAGATTCAATGAGTCGCTAGCCGTGGAAGGGGGTGTACGTCCTTCTTTATGATATGGTTCAGCCGACGATAATCCACGCAGAAACGTAGCATTCCGTCCTTTTCCTTCACCAGGAGTACAGCAGATGCCCACGGGCTTTTCGACGGCTGGATGATGTCGTTGCGCAGCATTTCGTCGACTTGTTGCTAGATAGCTTGTTCTCGTGTCGAAACTCGCCAAGGGTTCTGGCGGAGTGGACGAGCACACTCTTCCGTTATTATGCGATGCTTTGCGACTGGTGTTTGTCGAATCCTAGATGACATCGAGAAGGAGTCTTTGTATCCTCGGGGAATATTTCTGAGCTGTTGCTACTTACTCGCGGGGAGACTTAGATTTATGTCGAAGTCACGTTCGGAAAGTATTGTCGTCAAGGTAGATGCGGCAGACTTCGAGAGGACGAACTTATTGCTGTTTTCCACTATTTCCTCGATGTGCGCGATTGTCGTGCCTTTGTTGATGTGCTTGAATTCCTGGGTGAATTTGGTAAGCATCACTTCCTCTATCCCTCCGTGGATACGAGTGATGCCTCTTGCGACGCAAATATCGCGGTCGAGCAGTAGGCGTCGGTCAACCTCGATGACGCCTTCTACGTCAGCGGGTGTTCTGGTGCCGACGGAAATAAAAATGCTGCATGGCGGCGAGATGCTCACTTGATCTTCAAGCACACACTAGGCGTGAAGGCTAAAAGACCGGCGATATGTCTTGATCTTCCGACAGCGTTATCGACTGCGACTTCAGTTCACTTGCACAGTTCTTCGCGCACAATGGCCCTGATGGCCTCTTAGAGGTCACCGGAGCCCACTGCTTGCATGGAGCGTTGGTGCGTGACCACTTGGCTGTTATATTGCCTAGTGTGCATTTAATAGTTTTCTCAAACGTCGTTGCCTCCTATAAGAACTCAGATACGGTCTTCGGCGGGTTGCGGATCAGTCCGGCAAAAAGTTCTTGCTTCATGCCTTGCATCAAAAAGCACGCTTTTTTCTCTTCGGACATTTCCGGGTCGGCGTGCCAAAAGAGACCTTTTCTCTTCCGCGAAAATGGCTATGGTCTCATTGGGTAGTTACTTCACATTTCCAGCACAACTTCGGCACTTCATTTCGGACAACGCTCATGAACGTCCTGAGGAAGTTACTGCTGAACAGGTCCACCATTGTAAGGGTGGACTCCCGGTTCTTGAACCAAGTCCTCGCGGCATCTTCCAAGGAGAAGTACACAGGTCTCATCTTATCCTCAGAATTCCAATTGTTGAAGGTCGAGATCCTTTCGAAGGTTTCGAGCCAGGTTTCCAAATCCTCTGACGTAGTTCCACGGAAAGTAGGGGCTCTCTGGGTTGTTGAACAATGATGGGCGACGCTGGGACTGCCAGTGTGGTTGTTGAGCTGGCCACGGTCTTCCTGGTCCTATCAGGCAGAAGTCCGTGCTCTTGGGGCAGTCGTTGCAGTCTGCGGCTAGCTCGCTAGTCTTGGGCGACGTTGGTCTTGTCCTCGGGCTTGGATCGCGGCGTTGCCAGGCGTTCGGTACATGAACGCACAAGCACCTCAACCAAATGTCACGTAGTAGTGACGGTGAAGAAACCACCAAAAATGTGAATGACAAAACTAGCGTTTTATTGGACAAACTTGTGCCCTAAGATTAGAATATGCTGGCATAATATGGGATCCGTATAAGAAGAATGAAGTAAATGAAATTGAAAAAAATACAGAGGCGGACAGCAAGGTTTATTATGTTAAAATATAGGTACACGGATTCTGTGACTGGGATGCTCACTCAACTAAACTTGCCCAGCTTTCATTGCGGCGAAAGATGGCTAGACTAAAATTTATTTATTTATTGAAACATAACCCCTTAAATTTCGACACTCAAAGGTTCTTACAAAAGAGAACGTCCCGGATATCACGGTCCGTTAGGTCCAGCCACGAGGGCCAATATATGCCCATACCAGCAAAGGTTGACTCATTTAAGTACCCCCTTTTACCTAAAACGATTGAAGATTGGAATGCGCTACCGCATAGCATAACGGAAATTGATTCTCTAGAACAGTATGAAAAATCTGTAATGGCTTATTATTATTCTGTGTAACCATCCTCTCACATTAGCTGTTTTGTGCAATGAGAAGTAGCTTGTGCAACATGACATGATTCAAATGATCCTACGGGATATTGAAGTTTCTGTTTGTGATGTTGAAAATATTATTTTGTATGGCACAGTTGTTGCTTGTAATGTTCGGTGCTTGTTATACAATCCTTATATTCTTGTGTAAAATAGCCACACCTAAGCAGTTGTATTTTCTGGATTTATTTGTGTAGCGCTCGTGTTTGTAGCGGTCTTTAAAGATTATATAATGATTACTCCACCCTGTATCGGCCTTTGGGCTAACAGTATAAGTAAATAAATAAATAAATAACAGGCTACAGTCAAACAACGGCGACAGCAGTACATGAACATAGTCGGCGAGCGTCGCAAATCAGATCACTGGGTCAAGTGCGTCACCTTTTATACATGAGCCATCAAACGTTCGATCAAATGCTGGTGCCCGTGTGTCTTCGTGCAAGTGCTAAACGATTCGTGTCGCGCCTACATGCAATCAGATTACACAAGCATCGGCACCAACAGACAGCTCATAGAACCATCAATAACATTCTAGAAACATCGGATACTTGCAGGCGCGTCCTGCATTGTGCGATAACATCTCTTAGGCGGTGAAACGTGCTCCCGCGATAACCAACTTCACGTGTCAGTATCGTTACTCTTACTGTCGCCCTTGAAAGCTCTAGCTTTAAAAAATCACCGTTTCTGATAAGCTGACAAAAAGATCACTTAGATGTGTGCCCCCAAGTTGTGTCATCTGCAATAGTAAACCCTGAGTTTGGCATCAGCAGTGACACGTACCGGATGCATCTTTTGAGCATCCGCACATATTTTCCAGGATTTATCTGCCGAAGCCCGGCTGCGCCGTCTACCGTGTGCCGCACGTTAAAGCGGCAAAAATGCGTCACTTTTCAGCACGTCAGTTTGGCATCAGCAGTTACAGGCACCGGACGCATCCTTTAACGCGACAGCGTTAAGAAGCTCGTGTCGCAGAAAAGCCGGTCTTGTCGGTGTCGGCGTCGGCGGTGAGCAATAAATCCCGGAAGGCAATTCATAAATAAAAACAACTTGCCGTATGGGCTGGCTGGGAATCGAACCAGTGTCCCCTGAGTGTGAGATGGAGACGATACCTCTCATCCATGAGTTCAAAGCGGGACAAAAGCGCATCTAGTGAATGCGGTGTTGCCTTAGAAACGTGCCGTAGAAACTTATACTGCGGTGTATATCGGTATTTATGAGCATGTAAATTACTCGAACCCTCGCGTCACTCGAACCATCGAGTTTAGGCGACGTGGCTCCTCTTTCCGCTCACAGCACGATTCATAGGTGTAGCATTCGATGCGGAACGCCTCTGATGTGATCGCAGCGCCGTAGCGCGTCTGGTGGGCAAGAGCCCCCTGCGATGTGTGCCGTGCTGCTGGCGAAGAGTCATGTGTCTGCGTGGTGCTCCCAAGCGACATAGAGGACGATCTCGTCGAGGCGTCCGCCCCATGATCGTGTCCGCCTTGATGGCGCGTCGCGGCCCGGCTGTCCGGGCCGATCACGGCTTTTGGCTCGCGTAGATCGTTTCTCCCTCGGAGAAACCGAGTTATTTGGTTCGTTCCGCTTGCTCAGGCGCACGTTTTGTCTTTGTGTGACTCAAGAGCATGTTGAGCGAATGAGTGGGCGGTGCGAACGGGGTGCGGTTACGCTATCTTTTCCACTCTTGAAGGCGAAGCTTAAGCGTCCTCCAAATTTTTAAACATCCTAACTTATTTTTCCAGGTTGGTTCCTGTTCCGCTGACGCCTTCATTCCCGCGGCGGTGGGAGTACTTCCATGGCTGAAGGACAGAAAAGTTTTTACACATATCCAGGATTTATCTACCGAAGCCTTGCTGTGCCATCAACCGTGCACATCACGTGAGAACTGCGAAAACGCGTCACTCTTTAGCTCGACAGTTTGGCAGCAGCAGTGACAGTCACCGGATGCATGTTTTAAGCATCCGAACTTATTTTTCCAAGTTTGTGCATTTTTTCTTCGCCGGCGCCCACTTCATTCTTGCGTCGCTGTTGCTGCCAAGTGCGTAGTTTTGCTGCCTGGTGTATTTGTTGGGGTGGCTGGCTCCGAGTCAGATGTTTGTTTCTACTGATAGGCTTGTAGGATTGGATTGTAGTAATTGATAGGATTGATAGAATTGATAGATTGATAGGATTGTAGTAAGCCTATACATTCGACTGATAGCGTGTGAAAATGCAAAGAGTGTAACTGTTCCTACCACTTTGAGGTATGCTCTGGTTTAACAGACCGTTCTGCAAAAACAAAATCAGCTGCTTTCCGCAACGAATTCGTCTGCCCTACATGTAAAACCAGTGCTATGCGCAGCGGCAGACCGAGCGCAGCCTCTAGCCTTGAAGATCGCAAATGTTGCTGCTGCGTTTGCCGAGCTTAGCAGAAAACATGAATGTCTGATACCCCTGATGCTGCAGTTGAACCACACAGAACGATCGGTACAGACTATGTGTATGTACAGACTTTGAGAACACAATGGAGCGTCCTGACACTCAGGACAAAGAACTTGCTGAACTACGCTAAAGAGTTGTAAGAGTCGAATGTGCGCGCGCAGAACACAACCTGGAACAACTGAACACTGACCTAAACGAACTTAAAGTATGAAGCACCAAACAAATTAAAGCTTAATGTTCTTCCTTACAACGAGCACGAACATCTATTGTCTAACGTTACCGAAATGGTTCGATTAATTCATGTACCCGATAATAGTAACAGTTTCATTGAAGCATGTCATAGCCTTCTGGCTAAGGGAGGCAGAGTGCCTGCAATTCTTGTGCATTTTAAAAGGCAATGCCAGAGAGATGAGTGGCTCTGGAAAAAGAAAGAGCTGATGGAACATCGGGGGAATATGTATATTTGTTAAAACCTAACCCACGGAGCTCGATCACGGTTTGCAATTACGAAGGAATGGGCAGGGAACAAGAACGGCCGGTTTTTCTGGCATGCCAATGGGAAAGTGTTCGTCCGAAAACAGGAAGGGAGAAAGTGCACGTAGTCCTCGATGCTAGCGAACTGTCAAAGCTTGTCTCGAGTTAATGTATTCAGTGTATAAAAGTTGTCATTGTTAATTATGGATCCTTTCATTTAGACGTTACCTCATGAGATACACAAAGTTGTATCATCGAAGTGAATTAATCATGGTTCCTTGACATGCAGTCACATAAATGCACGATCTATAAATAACAAACAGGCGCAGTTTTACTTGTTATTGCAAAGCTTTGGCTTATTTGACGTCATCGTTACATCAGAGTCATGGCTGAATAATGATTGATTTCACCTACCACTCTTTTTAATTTCAAAGTAAACCGTGTTTTCGGCCGCGGTGGAGGTGTATGTATGCTTGTCAATGAAAAAAAAAACGTCGAAGTTGTTTCAGTGGTAGCAAATAACAAAGTATTATCACTGTCTTAAAGGCTACCCAATGGAAATATACGTCTACTTCTTGAATTTCTTGAGTGTTACCTATCATTTGTGTCAAAAAGCAAATACGATGCCATTTTAGTAGTTACCTTAATATAAACATGCCGTCCAGCTTGCAGAATAGCAATAACTTTGGTTAATTGCTGAATTGTTTTATTTGGAACATTATTACAAGACACCCAACGTAAATTACTTCGAAATCAGAGACATTGATTCATTTTAACTTATATTGTTCTTTCAATAACACATACTGAAGTTATAAGATGCCACTTGAGTGAACACATGGGGATATGCGTGTTTTGTAAAACACTTGTTCGCAAATGTAGAAAGTAGGATATGTGCGTTCAGGCAATTATGCAAACTGCTTTAGAGAATTTTCGCGCAGAGGTATCTAATGAAGATTGAAATTGTGTGTTTTCCAAATAAAATACAGAAAATAGATACCGACTGTTCGTGCAAAACATTTTGCCTAATGTATAAACGAGACTTTTATTTAGAAATGAGACGGAAGCCCAGGAGAGTAAGGAAGCCATGGATTCCTTCAGAGCTGAACTCATGCATAAAAATAAAAAATGACGCTCTTTTACTACCTCTAGAAACATCGACGCCTTAGAGAAGTTCAGAAAGTACAAAAATAAGCTTAACAGTGATATACGCGAAGCAAGAGCACAATATTATGAGATATATTTTGATTCATCTTACCACCGACCTGACATACTATGGAGGCAACAAAATCAGTTGATGGAGGCGACTCGACCAAAAAATTGGTAGATAGGGTCGTGCATAATGGCCGTGAGTATGTGGGCGAGGATTACGCCAATGAATTTGACAAATGTTTTACTCAAGGTATCTCACACTGCAGAGACGTAGCCAATATTCATACTGATAAATATCCGTTCGCTCACTCTCTCAATCCAGTTTGCGAAAACGAATTTGTTACAACATTATCTCTGTTATCTAATAACACGTCCAGTGACGCTAATGATCTTTAGAGAAACCCAATTAAACATGTCATAGACACTGTTGCGCACCCCTTGAGCACATATATAACCTATGTATAGAAACGGCCACTTTTCCTTCAGACATGCAGTTTGGTATAGTTGCCGTTATCTATAAAAAAAGAAGCAGAAGTGAATTTTGGAATTATAGACCAATTTGCATACTGCCAGTTTTTTTAAAGCACTTGAAAAGAAACTTCTGAAAGAAATAGAAATTTTTATGCAAATATAGTATTATAACTGATTGTCACTATGGATTCAGGACAAATCGATCTGCAGAGCTTGCTCTTGTGCACCAAAACAATTCACCTTAGGACACCTTGAAAACAAGAACACTATGTTAGGGATTTTTCTTGACTTCATAAGACATTTCAGAGAATACATCATGCCATACTATTAAAGAAACTAGAGTTATATCGAATCAGACGTCATACTTTGCCACTAGTAAACCATACCTTCCTTCCCGAAAAGGGTTTGTCTCAATGGACAAATTTAAGTCAAATATGCACGCTCTGAATTGTGGTGTGCCACAAGGCAGTATCCTTGGACCGTTGCTATTTAAAATCTATATTAATGATCTTGTCGCCATTGCTAGTAATGCTCGTTTCATAATTTTTGCAGACGATATCACTCTACTCTTTGAAGGCGATAGCTTTAATAATGTGGAAGTGTTGGAGAATACATTTCTAAAAGAAACTGTAAGCTTGGTGCGACACATATGTGTTAAAATATAATCTTAACCAATCTAAGGCAATCTGCTTTCACACAAAAAATAAAAAACGTGACCTTACTGTTAAGCGTTCGTACAAGGGAGAAATGACAGAAAGTCTACAGTCTTTTAAATGACTGGGAATGTATTTTTTCAGAACAAATCTCATGGACCAAACAGATAAATAATACTGCCATGAAAGGCCTCTGAAGTTGTAGGTTCTTTAAACGGCACACGTATGCCCTGCCGCATAAAGTACAGTTGCATCTGTATAATTCTCTATTCAGCTCTTATCTAAATTACTGTCCATTAGTGTGGGCGACCACCACCAGTACAAACTTAAAACAGATGTCGGTCCTATAAAAAGAATTGTTCTTATTATGTATGGTATACCTCACGGACATACGACCAGACACCTGTTTTACGAACAGAAAATCATAGATGCATTGAATTTATATGCTTAAAAGTTATGACGCAATTAGAGGAAAGAAAAGAAATCCTTAGAGTTTATATAAAAGCTAGCGTCTTTACATCCTTTCAAATCTCCGTATCCACTCCGAGAGGTGACAACGTGGGCACCCGTACGAAAATGAGTCGATTAACCATTGATATATTGTTGTGCAATTGTTGAAACAACTGACTTCAACAAATTTTCAAAAGCAATTAAGTTCGCTCAAAACTTGCACAACAACATTACCATTGAGCGTTTTCAATAAATAGTTTATTGTGTAATGCCTGTTGATTTTTGTAGTTGTTTTTTTTGTTGTGTAGCAGTTGAGTCCCGCATACAGTAATTAGCGCTCGCATATGAAGACATTCCAAATATTTAATGCGAAGCTTTGCAGCCTCAATCTTGTCACTTTGCGGCTGGTATGTTCTTCTTTCGCTTCGCTTTCTTTAAAAGAAAATAATTGACCGACGGGCTGGCACCGAACGTCGGCCGTCGAGCCCGGTGCTCCAACCATTAGGCCACGAGCACGCGGCTACTCCTGCCGTTCGAAAGCCCACGAGCTCTGAAATGCTTGGCGCGTGGCACTTACTCGTGCTGTCGCTACAGCTGGCGCTTTGAGCGCTTTTCTCCGGGACCTCCCCATTTTCGTAGCCGTTTTCGCTATGTAGAAACTGCAACGTTAGACTAGCTTCATGACCGCCCAAGTTCATAACGATTTAACATTTCTTTGCCGATGTACAAATGCCATCGTCGTCTTAACATACACTAGACGACATAGCCATTGGTACGATCCAAAAAGAGCACGTTTCGGGGAGCAGAAGAATGCGAAATTCACTTGCAAACACGGTGACTACATGCATGTGGAGTGCCCACAAAAATAGACACGGCGGCAGCTGCGGCCGCCGATAAGACACGCCACGACGCTACCTTCGAGCATCGGACGCGCTGTGGGAACCGTAGGATGCAAGTGCGCACACGCTGCAAATATAGACGTTAGATATCTTCGAATTTTCTGCGACGCACCCTCTGTCCGCAAAGCAAATATAGTTATTTTTTTATCCAACGGCCGTAGTACTAGAGATCAAATAACCAACGCGCTTTGAGGTCGCAGCGCGCAGCCGCTATAACCATTGACATCAAAGAGCTTCGAATGCAGCCACAGCCGCAACAGTATCACAGCTAATCGCTGTATCTGCGGCTGCTCCCGGCTCTCGCCTTGCAAGAAGCATGCGATATATTTGAGCCTCGCCGAACTGTCATCCTGCCGTCTCCCATGCCTGCAGATCTCGTATATTTAGTTAAAGACAAAAGGGAATTCGAAAAAATACAGGTAACGTACTCTTATCACACCTTACTTGCCACCTCGTCATCTTCAATGGCGCTATAAACTATTTTAGTAGCGTTACTTATGTAAAGGTTACGAAATTATTAAAAATTTTTATTTCTAGGTAGAGCTACAAACGTGAAGTTAGTGCACGGATTTGTGTGTGCGTGTACGCGTTTGTAACCAGCGCAACTTCGTTTTGAGCAGACTTTTGCAACAGTACACATGGTTACCGCTAGTTTTATAGTGACACATGCGCTTGTTTGTCTTTATCGGGCGACACCTTTCACCGCCTAACAAATGTTATCGCACAACGCAGGACGCGCCTGCATGTATCGGAAGTTTCTGGAATGTTATCGATGCTTCCATCCGCTGTGTGTGACCGAACCTTGTATAATCTTATTGCATGTGTGCGCGACGCGAATAATGTAGAACTTTGCGGAAGGCACGCAGGTCTCAGCGATTACTCTGGAACATTCGACGACTGATGTTTAAAAGCTGACGCACTTGACCCGTTGATCAGATTTTTGACCATCGCATCGTGTTCGCCGCTGTCGCCGTTCTTTGAGTGTAGCCATAGAGTAACTTAGTATACGACAAGAGCGGACACTCGAGCCGTTTCGCGGCCGAGCTATGGAGCTTCGCCGATTCCGCTAGGTGGCAGAGCCCATCAAGAAAAATGCGGCTGTGGCTGCGGCTGCGGCTAGCAGCTTGACAGGCGGCACGACCACTGGGCACGGCCCAACATGTGCGAAGCCTTGTCAGACCGCTCCGCCGGGCTCTTTCTGTAAAATGCACCTGAGCATCGTTGTTGGGTTCTTCTGACAGCGTCTGCTTCGTCGCCGTTTCATGGTGAGGCCACAGCAAGTTCTTTTGCGCGTTGTTAACGGCTTATTCTCTTCGCATTTCGTTATGTCACTGTTAGCCGCACGAACGAGTGACGGCGGCCTTGCAGCCATGAACAGCTGCTACCCATTTGCTACGCTGACTTTCATTTCGTGTTCTTTTTATGCGCAGCAATGAGCGGTGATGCTGGCGATAACAACGATGCGGCAGCGTCCGAGCTGCGATGCACGTTCGATACAATGACGAAGTTAGAAAATAAAATAAAATGGTTCGTTAAGAAATGTGGCCTATGAACACATGCCGTTCGGGCTAGAGAGCTTTATGATACGCGCGGCGACTGCTGAAAAAGTATGCTCTCCTTCTGCAAAAGAAATGTAGTTAATTCTAAAGTGGTACACGTGAAATATTTGCAGTATGGCAATAATGCGCTCTCTCCCAAAATCTATAGAAGGCTATGTGCGCTCGAGAGTTGTTAGCTGTTCTGCATAGGGGCTGAGAATACGTGTTTTCATTTCTTAATTGTGTATGGAGTCGTTACCGTAGAAAGTTCTTTGTTTCCCAGCCTGTATAACCAGTGCTTCCTTAACAAAAAAAATAAAATAAGATACGCATTGCATAAACGAACGAAGCATCTCCATTATAAAGCTTTGCAGGCACCAATATTGCTTATACGAAGGAACGTAGCGTCTAAATTCAATAGCTTTGAAGCCTCCAGTATTGCTTACCTTCTGTCTGTCATTCTGCGTATTGCAGGAATCTCCACCATTTGCTGAAAATACACTGCACAGCCAAAGGACATCACGCATACTCAAGTGCAAAATTTCAAGTATCAGAAGACGATTGCAAGGCTTCGAAGACAGCAGGTGAAGACCCCCAACACAAAATGCTTAATTGCAGCTCTTTAATGACGGCACACTGGCTTACACATTCGAGATGAAGATGTTGGTGCGTGCTCAATTATTTTTGCAGCCATTTTATTTCGGCACGCTACCATTTACATAATTTTGCTGTCCTGATTCACCCTCCTTCGCAGAAGTACAAGAAAGAAACGTCATATTTTTTCCCTTCTAAAACAATCCCATTTTAAGCAAATTAATTGCTGTCGTCTATTTGCAGTTTTCTTTTTCATTATCTGGATAGTTGCAACACGTCTTCTATGTGTTTTGCTCGTGCAAATTTATTGCCATCACGCCATTTGTTTCCGACTATTCTCCATTTACCAGTGTCACACGACCACTTTCGAACGTGAACAAGTCCGATCCGGATTGAAATTCGCGACTAATATTGGCGCCATCGCGCAGCTTGCGCAAAAGAACCAATCGTGACTGAGAAATTCAAATCGGACTGGGCTTGATCGCGTTTAAAAGTGCGCCGTGTGACACCCGTATTACTTGCATTTCGCTGTTTCTTCCCGTTTTCATGTATCTGCCTCTTACAATCTTGCTGCAATAAATTGTTGTCTGCTATTTTCGTGTTCTTGACTGTGCAGCCAGTTCATTTATATTTAAGGAACACGGCACATTTACTTAGGATACACTTTTTGGCGTGAGTTACTAGACGTACAATATTGTAACGGACAGTTAAAGGAATTGAGATAAAACTATTTATTGTGGGCGAACTTGTGCCCTGGTGGTAAATAAAAAGCACTGCCGCGTTCTAAACGGAAGATCAGGAAGGCGTTCTTCTTCTCTCTCGAGCGTCACTTCACCTCGTCTTCTTCTTGTAGACGCCGACAACGGCCACCTGCGATGCGAGTGCGTGCGGCGAAAACACGTGCCATTATTTCTTCGTCTTTTCCTCCAATACGCCGTTGTCGTCTTGAGGGGGCGAACGAACCTGCGCGCGTTGTTTAAATGTTTCCGCCTTGTATCATTATCCCCCCTCCAAAACGCATCGTCCCGATGCGTAAAGCGACGAAATTGTTCCCCAGCAGTTGTCCATACTAAAATGGTATATGGCACAGAAAAGATGTTTGGTCGAATATTCACTGCCTGTCATAATATGGCTTCAGTCTGACCACATGTACAGTTTCTGTGCGACGCCGGCATCGTGATGAGCTCACTTGTCCTTTTGGCGTAACTTCGTAGTTCAGGGGACTGATGCGGCGAAGTACTCGGTAAGGGCCGAAATAACGGCGCAAAAGCTTTTCGGAGAGGCCGCGCGTCCGCACGGGGGTCCACACCCATACTCTGTCGCCTGGTGCATACTCGACTTCCCTTCGCCGCAGGTTGTAACGGTCCGCGTCGATGCGCTGCCTTTGTTGAATGCGATGTCGCGCCAGCTGACGTGCTTCTTCGGCCCTCTGTGTAAAGTCACTGATGTCAGGGTTCTGTTCTGTACTGTCGCTGACAGGCAGCATTGCATCCAAGGGTGTGGTAACTGTTCGACCAAAAACAAGTTGGAATGGCGTTACTTGAGTGGTCTCTTGCAATGCGGTATTGTAGGCGAATGTCGCATAGGCCAGGATCTTGTCATGTAGTACGGTGCTCTAAGTCTACGTAAATTGACAACATATCGGTCAGCGTCCTGTTCAACCGCTAGGTTAACCCATTTGTTTGAGGGTGATAGGCAGTTGTTTTCCTGTGGCTGGTATGAGTAAACTTCATGATGGATTGTGTCAAATCGGCTGTGAACGAAGTTCCTCGGTCCGTGATAATAATTGCAGGGGCACCGTGTCGTAATACTATCTTGGTGACAAAGAATTCAGCCACTTCAACGGCCGTTGCACTTATTAGAGAGGATGTCTCGGCATATCGGGTTAGGTAATCGGTCGCTACAACAATCCATCGTTTTCCTGATGACGATGTCGGGAAGGGAACGAGCAAATCCATTCCTACTTGTTCGAACGGGGCTCCTAGGGGTTCTATTGGTTGAAGTAGGCCTGCGGGTTTTAATGAAGGCGTTTTGCGTCTTTGGCAATCCCGACATGTTCGTACATAATGCTGTACTGAATTCAATAGCTTTGGCCAGTAGTACTTAGCATGAATTCGGGCGAACGTTCTGCTCACTCCGAGGTGTCCTGCTGATGGGTCATCGTGACAGGCTTCTAAGATTTCCGATCGCAAAGCTGAAGGAACGACGAGTAGAAATTTTTCTGTGCTGTGCTCAAAATTTCTTTTGTACAGGACGCCATTTATCACATACGATGACAATCCCCGGCAGAAAACTCGTGGAACATGGACGGGGTGTCCCTCGAGATGCCTGATGAGTAGAAGTAACTGGGCGTCAGACTGTTGGTGTTTGGCCATCTCAGATGTGGTCACGGCTCCAAGAAACGGAAATTCGTGTCCATCTCTCACAGGAGCAGATTCGACCGTAGCACGTGATAAACAATCAGCATCACTGTGCTTGCGACCTGACTTGTACACGACCGTTATGTCGTATTCCTGCAGTCTCAGACTCCATCTAGGAAGTCGTCCAGAAGGATCTGTCAGGTTTGCGAGCCAGCACAATAAGTGATGGTCACTGATTGCTCGGAACGGTCTACCGTATAAGTATGGTCGGAATTTTCCTATGGCCCATATTACTGCGAGGCATTCTTTTTCTGTGGCTGAATAGTTGGTTTCAGCCCTCGAAAGAGTGCGGCTAGCGTATGCAATCACTCTTTCCTCTCCGCTTTGCCATTGAACGAGGGCGGCGCCGAGTCCTAAATTGCTGGCGTCTGTGTGGATGTCTGTTTCCGCTTCCTCATCAAAGTGCGCAAGGACCGGGTGGTTTTGAAGTCGCCGTCGCAGCTCATTGAATGCATCTTCTTGTTCACTGTGCCATACGAAAGGCATATCTTCTTTCGTTAATCGCGTTAACGGCTCGGCAATCTTCGAAAAATTTTTGACGAAACGCCTGTAATAAGCACAAAGTCCTAGGAATCGCCTAACGGCCTTTTTGTCGGTTGGTCTAGAAAACTTTTCTACTGCAGCGGTCTTCTCAGGGTCAGGACTGATGCCTTCGGAGCTAATCACATGGCCGAGGAAAAGGAGCTCACGGAAGCCGAGGTGACATTTTTGTGGCTTTATCGTCAGCCCTGCTGAACTAATAGCTTTGAGCACGGTCCTTAGTCGTTCCACATGCTGAGCAAAGGTGGTAGAAAAAATCACGACATCATCAAGATAAACCAGACAGGACTGCCACTTTAACCGGGAGAGCACAGTGTCCATCATCCGCTGAAAGGTGGCAGGTGCGGAACAGAGGCCGAACGGAAGCACCTTGAATTCATATAGTCCGTCTGGTGTCACGAATGCTGTCTTCTCACGATCCCGTTCATCCGCTTCTATTTGCCAATATCCGCTTTTGTGGTCGAGAGAGGAAAAGAATTGCTCATCCCGCAGTCTATCGAGGGTGTCATCGATCCTCGGAAGTGGATAGAGAACCCGCTTTGTGACGACGTTTAGCTTCCGATAATCAACGCAGAAGCGCAAGGTCTGATCCTTTTTCTTTACCGGCACCACAGGCGAAGCCCACGGGCTGGTCGATGGTTGAATTACGTCGTATCTAAGCATTTCTTCGACTTGTTTGCTGATGATCTCTCTCTCCTTCGGTGACACTCGGTAGGGATGCTGGCAAATAGGTCTGACAGCTTCGTCGACAATGATACAGTGTTTGGCGATGGATGTTCTCTGGACTTTCGATGTCGTTGAGAAACACGAGGCGAATTCTCGTACAACGTTCTCTATTTGCTGCTTCTGGCTCGGTGATAGTGCTGCTTCGATGTTGACGGATGAAAGTATGGAGTCTACGTTCTCAGACTCCAGTAGTTCAGCATCGGAAGAGCTCAAATCCGTAATCTGTTCATAATCGTTAAGGCGGGCAATGACGGCTCCCTTCGCAACATGCTGGACTTCATTTCCAAAATTAGTCAGGAAGACATTTGAACACCCGTCACGCAGCCGAACAAGACCCCTTGCCATACAGATCCCTTTTTCGAGTAAGAGTCCAGTGTTACTGTCTGCTATTCCTTCATAGTCGCTGAATACGCTGCTTCTTACGGCGACAGCTATGCTGGATCTTGGGGGTATCATGACGTCGTCGTCTATAATCTGAAGCGCATCGAATTGTTCTTCACACTCGAACGTCGCGATGGCGTGCTTCGTTGAGAACAACACACAGGATTCCTGCAAGTTGATAACTGCACCGTTCGCCTGCAAAAAGTCCATTCCAATAATTAAATCCCTTGAGCACTCTAATAGGACAATGAAACTGGCGACGTATGTAAAGCAGCGTATTCCGATTCTTGAGGTGCACCTGCCCACCTGATTGATAAGGAGTACACCGGCGGTTCGAATTTGCGATCCTCTCCAAGGGGTCAGTACTTTTTTCAGTCTTCTGGCAAGTACTTTGCTCATCACGGAATAGTCTGCGCCTGTGTCTACTAAAGTAGTAATTTCGCAGCCGTCTATAAACACACATAAATCGGAAGCTACGTCACTCATTTCGCAACTGTTCTCGCGTCCGTCGTTATATTTCAGAATTAGCGCTGGAGGCTCCGTTCTTGCGTCGACAGCGGTCACCTCCACAGGTCGCCGGTATTAGTTTTCCCGACGTGGGCTTTGGGGGCGTCGCCTTGGGGAGCTGGAGGATGGACGCGGGCTTGGTGATCGACACCTCAGCGGCACTGTTGACCGAGGTTGGTGTTGCTGTGAAATCTGCGGGCTTTGGCGCGTTGACAAATACTCCTGGATCTCGAAAGGACGTTCACCGTTTCTTGGGCAAGGAGCGTTTACGGAAAACCCCCGAAGTCCCGCTCTGCGGTATTCGCACATCCTGTAGAGATGACCAGCTTCGCCGCAGTGGTAGTACAGCGGGATTCCATCAGGAGTGCGCCATATGTCAGCCTTCCGGAATCTCGTCTCCGGAGGAGACGGCAAGAACCGAGGTTCGGGTACATGCGCAGTTGCCGCGACGAAAGTACGTCCTAGAGATCCTCTGAGTACCTCGGCGTACGATACCGTCGGCCGTACCGGTGACGACGCTTGCGGCTGTGCTGGCGGGTGCTGTTCGCGGACTGCTTGTCTCACTTCTTCGCGAACCACTTCTGCTAACGAAGAGACCGCTGTGGGGCCGTTGTTCAGCTGTTGCCTCTGGAGCTCTTCTCGAACCACAGATCTTATGAGTTCTCGTAAGACCTCGACGCTGTTCCCGAACATCGCCGACATTGCATCCATAGAGGTGACGTTCATATCGCGGTTGTAGAGTCTCGCACGCTGTTGAAGAGTCCTTTCCATAGTTGTCGCCTCGGAGCGGAATTCGGCGACGGTGCGTGGAGGGCTGCGAACCAAACCAGCAAAAAGCTCCTGCTTCACACCGCGCATCAGGTGCCGAAGCTTCTTGTCCTCGCTCATGCTCGGGTCGAATAAGCGGGACATATCTTCGAGATACATTGCCACGCTTTCGTTGTTTCGCTGGCTTCTTCCTTCAAAGCGGCTTCAGCTCTTTCCCGGCGGTCTGTGCTAGGATACGTGGCCAACAGCTCCCGTCGGAAGTCATCCCACGACCGGAGGACAGCTTCGTGGTTTTCGAACCACGTTCGCGCACAGTCTTGCAACGCGAAGTAAACGTTACGGAGCTTCCAGTTTTCGTCCCATCCATTGTAGTCAGCGACGCGCTCGAAGTCTTCCAACCAGTCCTCGGCGTCTTCGAAGGTGTCGCCGTGAAAAGGCTCGGGCGTTCGCGGCTGATCAACAACGATGCGGGTTGAGGCTGTCTGGGATGTCATTTCGGTGTTGTCTGCTGCTGCTATTATAGTCTGCTCCGGCAAAAGAGGAAACTCGGGCGGCTCACCACGTAGGCGACGGCTCGTGCGCTGGTGGACAGGCGTGAACTCGCTGGATCTGAGACGGCGTGGTTCCGGGCTGCTTTCTCCAACTCGATTTGGGCTGGAAATCATTACCCAGCACCTCCACCAGAATTGTAACGGACAGTTAAAGGAATTGAGATAAAACTATTTATTGTGGGTGAACTTGTGCCCTGGTGGTAAATAAAAAGCACTGCCGCGTTCTAAACGGAAGATCAGGAAGGCGTTCTTCTTCTCTCTCGAGCGTCGCTTCACCTCGTCTTCTTCTTGTAGAGGCCGGCAACGGCCACCTGCGATGAGAGTGCGTGAGGCGAAAACACGTGCCATTATTTCTTCGTCTTTTCCTCCAATAGGCCGTTGTCGTCTTGAGGGGGCGAACGAACCTGCGCGCGTTGTTTAAATGTTTCTGCCTTGTATCAATATCATAAACGAAAAAGTTCTACTTCCTCAACATTTCGCATGAATGTTGCGCTAAGTTACAGCTTGAAACAGCAAATATGAATTTAAATGAAACTAACATGAGTGAAACATCTTTGCCCGCTCGTCTTCACAACATATAAACAGCGGCACAAGCGCCTGCATGAGATCACGCGATTTAAGCAAAGGTATGGGTCCCCCCACCCCCCCCCCCCACAAAAAAGAACAAGAAACGAAACTGAAATTGGAGCCTCCGAGATTCGGCAGCGTGCGCGACTATCTTGGAAGCTGGTGCATTTCGCCGATTCCGCTTGGTGCGCTGAGAGCCAAATCGGCCGCAGACGCCTATTGGGAGTGTCCGCTCTTGTCGTATACTATGTTACTCTATGGTGTAGCCTAATTTTGAGGGCACAAGTTCGCCCAATAAAACGCTAGTTTCGTCTTTCCCAGTGTGGCTACTTTCTTCACCATCCCTGCCAAGTGACAGTAGTTGCATATTTTGGTCATAGTATTTAATGTTTACACTACAAATTAGGTTGTTCTTAAATATTTACAAAGGTTATAAGATGACAAGTTATTAATAATTATTAAGCAATTTTTCAGTGCGATTATCTTGTGTGTGAAAGGTTTTTATAACTCGATACGATAGTGAAGCTGTGAACGGCTTCGGGACTCATTTACTTGGTTGCAGTTGTACGGTGGTTCACGCCTCGCGCCTTTTGATGAAAGTATTTTTTTTTTCTTTTCCTTCATCATGAGGCATATTTTAGTGAAATGCTTTAATGACGATAAGTGGGACGTTTATCCGTTGAAGTCGTTGACTGAACCAGCTACTAGTCTTCGACTGCTGTGCGAGCCTGACTGTTTTGATGAGTTGCGCGGCAGAGGCCATGATGCCTCTTGGAAGGAAGACCCCCGAAACAGTCGCAGCCGAACTTCAGCACATAGGTGAGTAGTCTTTTTTCAGCACGTAGCCCTTTTCTCTATTTCGACATTGAGAAGCGTGACGTGTTAGGCGCGCTTTCTTCAGCCAAACCGCACGCCCCCGAGTGAAAGCGCGCGATATAACGTTCGCTGCCGCCGCCACTTAGTTTGAAACAATGGTAGACGAAGAGGCAGCAGCGCCCCACGTACGTAGGATTGCGTTGCTTAATTTGTTCCTGTCTAATAAATTTTCCTTAATTTGTATGAGAGAACACAACTGGAACATAAGGATCAGCTTCTGTGCGCAGTGAAAATTATGTATAGTGTCCACGCCATCTTTCATAGGGGCTCACGTGGACCGTATAAGCGCTTGTTATCACGTTCTGATAAGTGAGAGGCGCGCTGCCTTTCAAGGTATTTAGGCAGGCACTACGAGCTTAGGAGAACCGCGACAAATAATTGTGCAGCAGGTGTGCAGCTGTGCTACGCTTGTACTACACTCGTACCGGAAGGCAGTGTTGCACTTCACGCTTACTCATTTCGTAACTATGGCTGACGCCATCGCAATTTGGGGCTCGAGGTCGTCGATACGATTCCTGCAGGGGTCGCCGCATTCCAAAGGAGCGGAATGCAAAACCGCTCGGGCATTGTGCACTGCATGCACGTGAAAAATTGCCACGAAGTCAAAATTAATATGGAGTCCCCAACTACGACCTGCCTCATAATATGATCGTTGGTTCCGCACGTAGGACATCAGAATTATTTTTTTTTTAAATCCGTAGTGGCTCACCGTATACCATACTGTTAGTGTGATCACCTTTTGTGCCGTAGCGGTTAAGCGCGCCTCGATTTAGGTTGCGGCTAATGATGCGGCGCACCGCAATATATATTTCGCCTCTTGGGGATTTGCGAAGAACGGCCAACCGATTAGTCACAGCTTCCGCGCGGTGACTGTACACGGATACACAGCGCAAATCAACAGAGGTGTGGTGACGACGTCGGCAAAGAACACAGCCGCCGACGGGCTCGCCTTATCGCCTATCACCGCCAAAACTACCGCAGTAAGCATCTTTATCTAGCATGGCGGGTTGCCGTTGAAGGTGTACTGTACAATTTTAATAGGCGATAACCGAAACATGCCACCGTTCTCTGCTGCCGTCTTTCAGACGGACCGATCCGAATGTGCGTTGCTTGCAGAAGCGAAAGGAGCGCCAATCGGCGCGCTGTCGCCTCGAGCTAAGCGTCACACTCGAGCACCATTTGCCCGGTGAAGAATGACGCGTGCACGAAACAATAAAGTTTTTATGATGATGACAATAAAGTTTTTATGATGATGATGATGCGTGCATGAAGCTAGCTCACTGCGCGGACGCTACCGCGCAAAACGCGCAAGGGCGTGTACGCGACGTTCTGCACACAAATCGCGCGCGATGATCAGAGCCACGCGGGAGCGCATACTAAGCTAGAAGCGGTACAGGTTCTCACTCGTACAGGCGCACCCACGCTCGCATCGCTCTCGGCGTATCTTTAGGTCATTCCTACTGCTGGACTTCTACCCAGATTCGTGTCTGCTTGGTATCGGCTATGCACTGTCGGGTCGGTGGTCTTTGGTTCTGCGAGAGTGCCGTGAATATTTTTCCCCGCTGTGAAACATTGCTGTGCGTGTCTTAGGTAACAAAGCCCGTAGCAACCCATCTCTTCCTTTTCTCGACGGCACTCGTAAGGAGTCGCAAATTTTTACTTGCCAGTATAGTGCGTACTTAGTGTGGGGAATATGGCATAGGCTCTAGGAATAGCAGAGGAGAATTATTAGTAGAGTTTGCAGAACAGAATAATATGCGGACAATGAACACCTTTTTCCGCAAGCGGGTTAGTCGAAAGTGGACGTGGAGGAGCCCGAATGGTGAGACTAGAAATGAAATCGACTTCATACTCTGCGCGAACCCTGCCATCATACAAGATGTAGACGTGCTCGGCAAGGTACGCTGCAGTGACCATAGAATGGTAAGAACTCGAATTAGCCTAGACTTGAGGAGGGAACGGAAGAAACTGGTACACAAGAAGCCAATCAATGAGTTAGCGGTAAGAGGGAAACTAGAGGAATTCCGGATCAAGCTACAGAACAGGTACTCGGCTTTAACTCAGGAAGAGGACCTTAGTGTTGCAGCAATGAACGACAATCTCATGGGCATCATTAAGGAGTGCGCAATAGAAGTCGGTGGTAACGCCGTTATACAGGAAACCAGTAAGCTATCGCAGGAGACGAAAGATCTGATCAAGAAACGCCAATGTATGAAAGCCTCTAACCCTACAGCTAGAATAGAACTGGCAGAACTTTCTAAGTTAATCAACAAGCGTAAGACAGCGGACATCAGAAACTATAATATGGATAGAATTGAACAGGCTCTCAGGAACGGAGGAAGCCTAAAAACAGTGAAGAAGAAACTAGGAATAGGCAAGAATCAGACGTGTGCGTTAAGAGACAAAGCCGGCAATATCGTTACTAATATGGATGAGATAGTTCAAGTGGCTGAGGAGTTCTATAGAGATTTATACAGTACCAGTGGTACCCACGACGATAGTGGAAGAGAGAATAGCCTAGAGGAATTCGAAATCCCACAGGTAACGCCAGAAGAAGTAAAGAAAGCCTTAGGAGCTATGCAAAGGGGGAAGGCAGCTGGGGAGGATCAGGTAACAGCAGATTTGTTGAAAGATGGTGGTCAGATTGTTCTAGAGAAACTGGCCACCCTGTATACGCAATGCCTCATAACCTCGAGCGTACCGGAATCTTGGAAGAACACTAACATAATCCTAATCCATAAGAAAGGGGACGCCAAAGACGTGAAAAATTATAGACCGATCAGCTTACTGTCCGTTGCCTACAAAGTATTTACTAAGGTAATCGCAAATAGAATCAGGAACACCTTAGACTTCTGTCAACCAAAGGACCAGGCAGGATTCCGTAAAGGCTACTCAACAATAGACCATATTCACACTGTCAATCAAGTGATAGAGAAATGTGCAGAATATAACCAACCCTTATATATAGCTTTCATTGATTACGAGAAAGCGTTTGATTCAGTCGAAACCTCAGCAGTCATGGAGGCATTACGGAATCAGGGTGTAGATGAGCCATATGTAAAAATACTGGAAGATATCTATAGCGGCTCCACAGCCACCGTAGTGCTCCACAAAGAAAGTAACAAAATCCCTATAAAGAAAGGCGTCAGACAGGGAGATACGATATCTCCAATGCTATTCACAGCATGTTTACAGGAGGTATTCAGAGGCCTGGAGTGGGAAGAATTGGGGATAAAAGTTGATGGAGAATACCTTAGCAACTTGCGATTCACTGATGATATTGCCTTGCTTAGTAACTCAGGAGACAAATTGCAATGCATGCTCACTGACCTGGAGAGGCAAAGCAGAAGGGTGGGTCTGAAAATTAATTTGCAGAAAACTAAAGTATTGTTTAACAGTCTCGGAAGAGAACAGCAGTTTACGATAGGTAGCGAAGCACTGGAAGTGGTGAGGGAATACATCTACTTAGGGCAGGTAGTGACCACGGATCCGGATCATGAGACTGAAATAACCAGAAGAATAAGAATGGGCTGGGGTGCGTTTGGCAGGCATTCTCAAATCATGAACAGCAGGTTGCCACTATCCCTCAAAAGGAAAGTGTATAACAGCTGTGTGTTACCAGTACTCACATATGGGACAGAAACCTGGAGGCTTACGAAAAGGGTTCTGCTGAAATTGAGGACGACGCAACGAGCTATGGAAAGAAGAATGATGGGTGTAACGTTAAGGGATAAGAAAAGAGCAGATTCGGTGAGGCAACAAACGCGGGTAAACGACATCTTAGTTGAAATCAAGAAAAAGAAATGGGCATGGGCAGGACATGTAATGAGGAGGGAAGATAACCGATGGTCACTAAGGGTTACGGACTGGATTCCAAGGGAAGGGAAGCGTAGCAGGGGGCGGCAGAAAGTTAGGTGGGCGGATGAAATTAAGACGTTTGCAGGGACAACATGGCCACAATTAGTACATGACCGGGGTAGTTGGAGAAGTATGGGAGAGGCCTTTGCCCTGCAGTGGGCGTAACTAGGCTGATGATGATGATGATGATGATGATGATGATGATAGTGCGTACTTAAATTTCGTGCGTAGTTATGTGCAGTGTGTGGCAGATTTTTAATCCGCGTAATTTCATTTTCTGTCCGCATTCCCTTCTCACAGGTTACGCGTGCAGCAAACGCCCAGGTGCAAAAGTGTTCTACGTCAAGAGCAGCCTGGCGTCGTGCAAGAGACACCCATTGATATGCGGCTGATTCACTAGGAAGCTCGCATCTCTATTGCCACTCTCCATCAAGTGGGATCTTTAACTATTTCTTGTGCGGCTCTGTGGTATATAAGCTGGCACAATGACGCTGTGAAGGCTTTCTTTCGAGTTGCTCTAGCTTTTAGTTGTAAAAATAGGCTACCTTTTGAAGGGACGTATTTCCTTTTTCTTGTGAGAATGTTTACCAGCCTAACCAAGCGATACGTGCGTTCTTGAAACAGCAGCGCGAACAGAGGAGGACGACCGACGACGAAATAGGTAGTAGCACACGCGAACACAAGCTCAACTAAAAGTTTATTTTTGGAGGCAGAGGTATTAAAGACACTGGTCAACTTGACAAATATAGAACATAGAATATAGACAATTTTATGTTTCTGCCATGCATGTATGGCAGAAACAGCCGCGTGCGACAAGAAAATATATGAAAAAGTCATGTCATGTAGAATGAGCGTGCGTGAAAAACGAAAGCTTTCGGTCAAATTTTTGAAAAAGCGAAAGATTTGTCCGGTAAGCGACACTACCCAATGAGAAATACTCTTATGAGAATGATTGATGGCCTTAACAGAGAGAGTGTAAGAGTGGGGTTGAAGATTAGTATGCAGAACACAAAGATAATGATAAACAGTCGCGCTAAGGAACAAGAGTTCAGGATCGCCAGTCGGCCTCTAGAGTCTGTGAAGGAATACGTTTACCTAGGTCAATTAATCACAAGGAACCGTGTTCACGAGAAGGAAATTCACAGAAGAATAAAAATTGGTTGGATCGCAAACGGCAGACATTGCCAGCTCCTGACTGGTAATTTACCATTACCATTGAAAAGGAAGGTGCACAATCAGTGCATTTTGCCCGTGCTGACATATGGGGCGGAGACTTGGAGGCTGACAAAGAAGCTTGAGAACAATTTAAGGACCGCGCAAAGAGCGATGGAACGAAGAATGCTAGGCATAACTTTAAGAGGGCGAAAGAGAGCGGTTTGGATCAGAGAGCAAAAGGGTATAGACGATATTCTAATTGACACCAGAAGGAAAAAATGGAGCTGGACAGGTCATGTAATGCGCCGGTAAGATAACCGCTGGACCATTAGGGTCACCGAATGGGTACCAAGCGAAGGAAAACGCAATCGAGGACGACAGAAGACTAGGTGGAGCGATGAAATTAAGGAAATTCGCGGGCGCTAGTTGGAATCGGTTAGCGCAGGACAGGGGTAATTGGAGATCGCAGGGAAAGGCCTTCGTCCTGCAGTGGACATAAAACAGGTTGATGATGATGAGAACTGCAACTCTTTCCCACTAAGGGCCACAGATAACTTGGTTATGCATTTTCCTTTGTGATCAATACATATTGCTTCTAGAACTCCTCTGGTGTTGCGGTACGGGGCAGAAAGAATAATTGCTTATCAGAAATACCGTAACACAAGAGGAATTATGGACGCATTATTTATTGATCACGAAGAAAAATAGATAAGCAAGATTTCTGTGACGCTTAGTGTGAAAGAGTTGCTGCAGTATTTCTCCTTAAAGGGCCCCTGAAACGGTTTGGACAAATTTTGTAGACGCGTAGGGTACAGCTTAAGTACAACATTCGCACCACAATTTAAGTGAAGCGTTACGTATTAATGGAGCTACAAGCGATTAGAAGCTACCCTCCTCCCTAGCCATGCTTTTCCTCCTCAACTCGTTCGCCGAGCGAGTGGGGCTAAGCTCCGCCTTCACTGGTTCAGCGTCACGATGCGACGGCACATCGTCCACTTTCGGTTGTTTTGGAGCCCGCCCCCGCCCGCGTGAGACCGCTCCGCTAGCCCCTTGGCCGTCGACCCCAAGCGAGAGCTATCGAAGCAGCGTGGGTTGCGAGCATTCTGTCGTAACGCCGAACGTGTCTTGTATTCCGGTTACCACAGGCAAGCTGGTCATTTCGGCAAATGACTGTAGGCATAAACTCAAGCTGATGAAGGAACTTTAGCGTAGACGTACGTGAGCGGCCTGATCGGTCAGCACGGTCCATACACTTGTTGGTGCAGCGTTTAACCAGCCAAACAAAGTGCTAATATTGCTCTAACCAAGTGTAAAACATTTTAAACATTTATAAAAACAACGTGTTCATGATTACACTCCTGCGAAAAATACACACCAGCAGCAAAGAAGAATACACTTCGTTGCTGGTACTGTGTATGGTTGAGCTCTGTGCCACCAGGTGGCTGCACCGTGCAGACCATTCGCATTTGCCCTTCTGCTCATCTCATGGCTCATCCCGTTACGGCAAAGTCAAGCGGCCAGACTCTGTCCCCTTGCGCTTGCGTTTTCCCTAATACTGGACTCGGGAAACGCTATTGCGTTAGTAATCTTCCGGTGTAAAGTGGCGGCCACAAACGCGCAAATCCTGGCGCCGATCGGATAGCGGCAGTCCGATGCGCAGCAGCCAGTTCGCTCGTACGCTGCCTTGCAGAGGGACACGATGTCGCAGCTTGACATATTGCCAGTTGCTACGTTTGCTGTCCACAAGGCCACAAAGTCGAATCATAGTGCTCGCGAAAAGAGTGAGACCGACTCTGACCGCGGAGCTCTCTTCAAAATGGAGTACGTTGTAACACAAGCAGACGACACATGCTGTGTGCCGGAAGTGCTTAAGTGTACTGAAAAATTATTCTTGTGCATTCTCTTTATGTTACTTTCTTTTCATAAAAACAAATTAACTAACATTCCAACTATTACGAAGATCATTTGTTTACCATAAAGTTGGAAAAATTATCGATCACGCGCCCATGTCAGCCAATCGGATAGCTCGCCCCACTGACGTCGTATGGGTGATTTCGGTCATATGGGTAGGGGCGGCTTAAAATTCCGCCGAGCAGTGCGCTGCGATCGGCAGCGATGTGCATATTTAAAACCTTATAATAAATTACACGCTTTACGCGGAGCACTTAGATGTGCCAATTAATGATCAGAAGGACCTACTCTGACGACTCAATACGTTTGTAGAAAATCGTCAAAAGCGTTTCAGGGTCCCTTTAAGTAGTAACGCTTACAGGACAAACCTTTCAGTTTTCATGTGTTTTGTTAGTTTTTGACGCACATGTTTATTCTACAGGACATGTCTTTCGGTCCTTTTTTGTTGTGCCGGGCTGTTTCTGCTGCGTACCCATGACTTTTTCTTTGTGAAGTTGGCCACTGTGTTTAAAATCTTAGTCTTCACGAATAAACTTCCAGTTGAGTCAGCGTACATGTGCGTTCCTACCTTAATTCATCCATGTCATCTCTGTTTGGGTGGTTGGCAAATGTGTATGTACGCCGAATTGCCGAAGCGTCCATAGAATTGATACGTTAAGTTATCTGCGTTGTGTATTTCTGGAAGAACGCTATAGGGGGGTCTTATCTTTGTTTTTAGCACTGATGTGCATTTTCTAGTTCAACTTCAAGGAGTCGCCTGAGGAAGCCAATAAGAGTGATGGCAACTTTATTTGCGCGTAGGATTTATGAATTTCATTCATGCAAGGCAAGGCATGTCACATGCCTGTTTGTAGGTATGTAACCATTTGCAGTTTTTTAACATATTAAGCTATACTTTTCGGTTCTCATGACGCTGCTTTGTACTATGCTGCATTCTCCAGGCACAGGAACCTCATTTACGCCGTCAGTGCATGTGTTCTTGTATATATTGGAGAAAAAATATTGTGAGCTTAAATATGCATCTATGTTACTTTCCTTATAATTTTTTTTCAACACGGCTGTTGTATCTCCCTCCGTCCTTGTTACTGCTTTGTCCCAATTTTTATGCAATTTTATGTATTTTATGCAATAAAATTCTGGTAGCATTTTATTAACATTTTACCTGCGCAATTGGGTAATTGGTGTTTGGTATATGCATTTATTTGTGTTTTTCGCTGCCTCACCAATCTGGCTGTCCAATCATTGGAACCTTTTCTCATCAGTTATGACTATTTCTGGGGTACTTGATACTGCAATTGCAGGTGACCATTTATTTGGCTATTTGGAATTGTGTTAGCTGTGTGTTACTACCCATTTCCTGTGCTGAATAATTATTTTTTTCTGTTATCGTTCAAGGTACTAGCCTTGCCTTATCTCTTTATTTACAGAGGCACCACTTAGTTGCTGGGTATAGTGAAAAAATGCACCAAAATGCGTTGATTAGCTTTGTGCAACTCCAGAAAAAATTTAGTGAAAATTAGCTCACTAAATTGTGGAAATACCATCAAAAATTATTCTGTACTCCAAATTAACATAATTAAATGGTGTACTGTTTGTTCTTTACTTGTGCGAGGGAGATAAGCTGCATTCAGTACACAAAAGCTTTACAAGTTTATTTCTGAAAAAAGCAAACCTGGCTCGTCAGAAACACATGATTCAGGTGTTCATCACCATGCCCGACAACTTTCTAAATGTCTCGTCAATAATAGCTAAGTTGAGTGATGTTATTTTATAAAATAACTGGGCAACATGAAAATATATACATCTCGAAGACAAAAAGCTGATACAAGTCTACTTTGGCACTTCATTAAATTATAATTGTGGTGAAAGACGTGTGCTAAAGCTTGTATATATTTACGTGAAGTCGTTTGTTTCCAGTCTGTTATTTTGCCGTCTCACAGGAAGCCGTAACTCTTCCTGTGATGTGTTGGTGTGCGAAACATTTTAATGGAGCGTGGTCAGATGTTTTTTCTGTATTCACACATGCAAGCAGCATCCAGAGTTCATGTGTTCAAAGTTGGTTGTTACAAGAGTATGATATAGCCCTGCCTTTTGAGCCGCGCTTCCTTCTAGTCATAAACTTAAGTCACAAGTGAAGACCACAATGATTGGTATGATTGAATTCAAATGTATAGTTTTTTTCACATGTACTTAGAGTTAAGAGTGCTGTAGGTACTAGCCTATGTCCCCAGGTTCTATGTAATTGTGCCTTATGTACTGTAATAATGTTTCATGTGCATGCATCTTGAGTGTAAATAAAGGTACTTATAATTGGTCACTCTCCTTTGCTTTTGTTTGTGTTAGGGAAAGTTATGAGCAGGAACCGGGACATGCAAGTGTGAATAGCAAAGCAATTTCAATATATGAAGAAAAATCCACTGGCACAACGAACTGTCAAACATATTTCAATGGAGAGTTCTGAAATCCCAATGCCATCTCAACTGGGCCACAAGGTGCTTTCAGGGCTGTGGCAATATCAACTCAACTACAGGTCAACAGAACTACAACAATGTTAGTTCAATGCAGCATGAATGGTAACCCAACAACCATTCAACAAAACGAACACGAGCTGTCTAAGCACAACGGACATTCAATGGTAACTTAACAATTAATCAACATTGAGACACCAACTGGTGTTTCAATTAAATTTCAGTGGCCGATATTCAAGAGCCCTCAATACTCAACCCAACAATTCTCCAAAAAACTCTCCCTGATTCCTCATTACAAAATTCAACATTGACGAATGATATTTCAATGCCTTCTCAATAATTTTTTGTAAGGGCATTGCCTGCTGTACGGAAAAATTACGGCTATGAGATGATCAGGTTGCAGTTGCCCGCTCTTTTAAATAAATTTGATAACTCGAACATTTCTATCACGTACATTTCAAATGCGCATCCACGTAGTTATATTATTGGTCGTCGTGCAATAGAAACAGCTTCTTAACGTCGGTCATCGACAATGTGTCTCTACATAAACGAAGATGCTGCAATGCCCTATATACCTGCAGATTTATTGTTCCACCGTACAAGTGTGATCATTTTTCACTCTTGTTTTTACTGTAGCTCTTTCCGAAGGCTTGAAATCGAGGGTTCGACGGAAGCCCGTCTGGTCGGGATGAAGCATGAAGTAATAAAACGAAGGACACCGACCAACAGAAGTGCTAAAAATGAATAAATCTAAAAGACGTTTCGGCTTCGATACGGTAGCCCAAACTTCTTTTAGATTTATTCGTTCTTTAGCACTTCTGTTGGTCGCTGTCCTTCGTTTTATTACTTCTTCCGAAGGCTTGCGAGCTCAATTTGTACGTTTTTTGATGGTTTGGAGAACATGTGCGACGCTGAATAAAAAGCCTCGAAATGTATTTCAGTAACTGTTTCCATTTGGTTTAAGTTATCTGTTTATATTAATGTAAATGCATAATGCTCTCTGCTGTTACCTGCTGTAGAAGGTGCGATACCTTCGTCAAGCGTTTCTCGCTTTTAGTCTCACAGCTTCCATCTATCCCTGTATTGATGGTAAATAAATAAGAAATGTTATATCAATACTTTTGTTTGTTAACGGTCTGCACATTAGAGTCTTGTATGTTATGCCTAAACACCGTGGGATTCTTCTTCCACGTCGAATTAACAGCACTGTTTGATAACGTATATTTCTGTTACCCATTCCGAGCACCCACGTTTCATGTTGCTGATAGTATGCTGTAACTGGCTGTGGTTCTGAACGCATGGTAATAATGCGACCAGAATTTTTTGCCCCTTTCATGCGCTGCCTTTGCTCTGTTTGCTGAAGTATGTGTTCGTACCAACAAACCTGGCTAATGGCTATTCTGAAATTCTTTCCTTACTTCAGGAGTTTAATCTCTATCTATCTATCTATCTATCTATCTATCTATCTATCTATCTATCTATCTATCTATCTATCTATCTATCTATCTATCTATCTATCTATCTATCTATCTATCTATCTATCTATAAATCTTGTCACGTGGTAGGGACCATCTGAAGAACTCTGTCGCAACACTGCGACCAACGAAACCAACTTTGATTGGGCGAACCAGTGCCCACAAAAGCTGCTACACTTAAGGAACGGCGAAAGCGTCGAAACCTATCGGGCGATGCTCAAAATCTGATCATCTGGTCAAGCGCGTCAGCTTTCATATATCAGTCGTCGAATGTTCCAGAGTAATCGCTGGAATCCGCGTGCCTTCCACAAAGTTCTACATTATTCGCGTCGCGCACACAAGCAATAAGATTACACAAGGTTTGGTCACAGACAGGGGAATTGTCGCCAAGTCGCCATACCCAGGGGTGACCTTAGCAACCGAGCACCACGGTATTGTGGGGCAATATAGGGCTATGTTGCACATAGCCTAAGCAGCGAAAGCTTTGCATTGACCACTACGCATGCTAAATGAACGTGGCTTCAGAAATACAGCGTATCACTACATTTCGCATTACCGTCAACAGTAACAGTAACATCATTATGTAGTACTTTTCTTTAGAGGCAATACAATCGGTCGCAAAAAGATTCAGACACCGATTGATGGACTTTTTGTTATAAATCAAATACATACATCAGAAATTATTAAAGCCCCAGAACTCTTTCCTGGGAAGTTCCAGAAGTAAAATTTAAAACTAAATTATGGGGCTTTACGAGCCAAAACCACATCTGCTTTTGAGGCGCAGCGTAGTTGGGGCTAAGGAATAATCTGGACCACCTGGAATTATTTAACGCGCACTTAAATATATCACAAAGTAACGCTAAGCGTCTCGGAAACACTGAATAGTTATTAAAGAAATCGCTTTCTATTTGTTATATACTCCCCAACCGACTTGCTAATGTACTGTACTTTTATATTCTTCAATTAAAGAAGAAATTCGGTTTGCGATACCTTCTCAAACGCCTTTGAAAATTTTTACAGGAGTATATCAATCTGACTAATCTGATGGGGAGCTGCCAGAAACTGTAAAATAGCTGTTATCGAAAGTGTTGTCGTAGATATTGTTGCAAGGCAGCGCGTTAAAGCAGCATGCCGCTAAAAGACCGCTTCGCTCCGCGAAGAAAAACAAGCCGCGACATGCCGCTTGAGATGCTGTCAGCCATTCTGCGGTAGCAGCAGCCTGTATATATTGTAATATATGGTTTCGTCTCTTCCCCGTGTACTCGTGAATCTTCGTGACAATTTGGTGGAGGTACGTTGTAAGTACTTTCCTGGGGAGGCGATGAAGTTAATCATCACGTAGATTGGTTCCCCAGCATCGACGAGTGCGGGCAGAGTTAAGCCGTCAATGCCGACGCCAATCAAACTTCGTCGTGTCGGCAATACGAGGAGGGGATTTGAGGTGGAAGTAAAAGATACAGCTTCACCTATAAGAGCTGCTTTTCTTATTTTCCCTGTCGTAGGTTGAGCGGCGGTGTCAGGCATCGTCGTGGAGGCGAAGGAGACGACGGACACCGCGCTGGCAGAGAACGTCGCTGGTGACCTCGGGGCGGCGGGGAGCGGCTGTTCGGAGTACACTAAGAACAGTTTACACCCTTTGGCTTGCCCCTTCGGTCACACAAAAATAATCGTCATCTGCCTTGATGCGTTTCCTTTCTTTATCGCTGCGAGCCCAGAACTTACCAGTAACGAATGGCACGCGCGTTTACACCCTTTGGAGTGCCCCTTTTGATAACGCGCGTGCCATTCGTCAATGGAAAGTTCCGCGCTTGCAGCGATAAAGGAAGGAAACGCATCAAGGCAGATGACAATTATACTTGTGTGGCAGAAGGGGCAAGCCAAAGGGTGTAAACTGCTCTTAGAGTGTAGGGGTGGCTTCGATGTTGTGCGGCTCAAATGTCTGGAAGTGCTGATGGCTATTACTGTTGTAACGGCTGAGTGGGCTGAAAACGGCGGTAGTTGTCGGTCAAGCTAGGAGTGGCATCCCGAGTTAACGGTGACAGCCTACGGTTGTTGCAAGGGCACGCCACCTGACCGATACTGCGGCAGTTAAAGCAAACCGGCCGATCATCTGCCGTCCACATTCAGCCAGATTTGGAAAGCGAGGATAGAACCGTTGTTCCTGGGGCGGCGATCCTAGGCCAGCCGGTGATCTGGGCCGAAAGTCCGGTGTTCAAGAATGAGCGTCGGTGCAGGCGAGGAAAACCAACTTGGCATGTTCCTCCTGCACAATGGACTGGACCAGGGAAATGGCCGGCACGGGACAATCGCCGTGGCAGGCGTTGGGACAAGCAGAAGGAATTGCTTCGATTTCCCGACGGAACATTCCTGTAAGTTCGGACGGCAGCGAAGACTGCAGACGAGACACCTGTCTGTCTTCTCATGATGATGCCAGAGCAGTGTTCGGTAGCCTAACAAATGTCCTCGCAATACGCCAGCTCTTTGCCTGCTCAAAACGCCGGCATACTTCAATGATTTTGTCGAAGGTCGCACAATTTCAGCACAGTAATAGGTTGAACGCATCGTCTGCGATTCCCGTGAGCACGTGACCAACCTTGTCCGACTCCGTCATGTTAATGTCGACATTCCGGCAATAACCCAACAAGTTCAGAATGTAGGACATGCATGCTTCAGGGGACGCCTGAGCGTGGATGGATAGCTCTTTCGTTGCGAGTACCTTTCGACCCGTGAAATTCTCAAACAAGGCCCAACTTTATCTTCGAAAGTGTCTCAACTTTCTGTAGTGTTTTCACGGGGCGAAAACCGCAGCCGAAGGAACAGACGTAAGCAGAACCAAACGTGGTTTATTCCATGACGGCTCGCTGTGGAATGCAGCCCGGTGGCCGCATCACTGGGCTAATATGGCAAGTTATCGCGATAGTCGCGCCGCCGCTATTGCTCAAGCGGCGATGATAGCACAACACTCTTCCCTCTTTATTTTAGAGGGTGCACTTGTATCCTTATACAATAGTTAAAGAACGGCTTAGTATCGCTCGGGTGGACAGCGTTGTCTTGACGGGTAGCGCCTGTGCGCAGCAGATGTCTATGATGTAGGAGCGGGAGCTGGAAGGACGGACTCCCCGGGTATCGGCTCTTCTGACGTTGGCTGGTCACCAGTCTGACCTTCAGGGAAGACTAGGAACCCCTCTGAGAAATCGGAGTCGGATGCCCTTGGTGTCACCATAGGGCCGACGCCAGCCAGCAGCTGGTAGAGATGTCGACGCCAGATGAACTTGCCTCGGGGGATGGTTACCATGACTTTGTACCAGACTGGTCCAGTCTTCAGAATGGTTCCACGAACCCACTTCGTTGGGCCTCTGTAATTGCGAACTAGAACACTGTCATTAACACAAAAACAGCCCCTATTGCTCCTGCATTTGGGTGAACTGACTGTGCATCACCTTCCCCTCCACTGTAGGCTTCATTGTATCCGGCCTGGTGCGCAATCTTTTACCCATCAACAGGTTAGCTGGAGCTCCTCCAGTCGTAGGGTGAGGCGCATTTCTGTACGCCAATAAGAAGTTGTGAAGTGTTTCTTCGATAGACTCACCGGGCGATGACTTGCGTGGAGCAGACTTCAACATTTGCACGAAACGCTCCGCCGGACCATTTGTGCTTGGGTGATAAGGAGCGCTCACGACATGTCTGGCCCCGACGTTCCGCATAAACGCCTTGATTTCTTCGGACACGAGTTGTGGTCCATTGTCGGACACCACCGTCTCCGGCACTCCGAATCTGCAGAAAAGTTCACGCAAGCAGGCAACAGTACGCTCGGACGTTGTGCTTCGCATAACGGCCACTTCCGGCCACTTCGAGTGAGCATCTACAACGACTAAAACATAGTTCCTCGGAAAGGTCCTGAGAAGTCCAAGTGAATTCGCCTCCACGGTGCGGTCGGCCATGACCAGGGATGCAGAGGTGCCTTAACTGGATCATTCCGTTGTTCGTGGCAGGCTTGGCAACTTCGTACCTTTGTCTCTAAGTATGCATCAATTGACGACCACCACACATAGCTGCGAGCCAGCTCCTTGCTCCGCACAATGCCGGAATGACCAAGGTGCAGTTCGCCGAGCACCTCTTCCCTAAGAGGGGACGGAATAACAACCCTCAGGCCATACATGAGGCACCCTTGATGCACGCTGATCTCAAGCTCGCATCGTGCAAATGCAATGGCCAGCCTATGCTTGTAAGCTGGAGCATTTTACTGAGCACCGGATCACGTGCTGTAGCGAGCGCAATCTGTTTAGCGGACACCGGCATCGAGTACAGACGCAAAGTATAATACGATTCCTCGCCTTCAGACGTGCCGTCTTCAGGACCCTGGAGCGGGAATCTTGAAAAAAATCTGCTTCTGTGTTGTCACTGGACTTTTTGTACACGAGCGAGTACTTGCAAGCGGGCGACGTGACAGCCCATCGCTGTAAGCGTGCCGCTGCAATTGGTGGAATGCCCGTTCTTTGCCCCAGAATTGTTTGCAATGGCTCGTGATCCGTAATCAACGTGAAACATCTCCCATATATGTAGAAATGAAACTTTTTGACGGCAAAGTTAATGGCCAGCGCTTCTTTTTCAAGCTGACTGTACTTCTTTTTGGCCTCAGTTAATGTGCGCGACGCATAAAACACAGGCCGAGAGCTTCCATCTTCAGTTACATGAGAAAGTACTGCGCCCACGCCGTATTGGGAAGCGTCACATGCCACTTGCAAAGGTTTATCTGGGTCGCAATGCGCCAGGATCGAGGATGACGCCAACGCATTGATTTCCTCGAACGCCCTTTGACACGATTCATTCCAGAGCCATGGCTGGTCGCGACGCGGCAGTTTGTAAAGTGGACTCGCCAGAGTAGACAATCGAGGAAGAAACTTCCCGTAGTAATTTAGAATGTCCAGAAACGATTGTAGTTGCTGCTTGCCTGTGGGTGCGGACGCTTTCATCAGTGCTTCTATCTTGTCTGGCGTTGTGCTGACTCCTGCTGCACTGATAACATGACCCAGATACCGTAATTCCGTTTGGAAAAATGAACACTTTTTTTCTTTACTCGAACGCCGCGCTCAGTTCACCGCTTCAGAACCGCTTCGAGATTAGCAAAATGCTCGTCTGACGTGTTGCCGGTGATGAGAACGTCATCCAAATAGCAGCTGACGCCTTTCAGGCCTTTGAACATTGTGTCCAGAATTCTTTGGAAAATAGAAGGTGCCGACGAAACCCCGAACGGCAGCCTGTTTACGGAAAAAAGTCCTTCATGAGTATTTAGTGTCAAATATTTTCTTGATAGGCTGATAGCTGATAGGCTGGATTAAGGTCAATTTTAGAAAATTCTTGGCCCCCTGCGAGCACTGTGAACAACTCGTCGATTCTCGGGAGTGGATAGCGATCAGTTTCAAGACAAGGGTTTAAGGTGGTCTCATAATCGCCGCATAGTCTTATGCCACCGTCCTTCTTTACTACTGGCACAACCGGCGTCGCGTAGTCACTTGTCTCGACTGGCGAAAGGACTCCCATGTCTTCCAACTTTTTAAGTTCAGCCTCAACTGCTGGTTGCAATGCAAAAGGCACACTTCTTGCCTTCATAAATTTCGGCACGCTACCTTCTTCCAGGGACAATGTCGCACTTTTTTCTGTAATTGTCCCCAGTTCGTCCTGAAACAAACTCTGGTACTTGTTTAGAAGAGCGCGCAGTCTGGAACAGGCAGAACCGTCTCACCTGGGAATAGCGTTGAGCTGTAAAATACGGCTCCAGTCGAGTCGGATGGCTTGCAGCCATTGTCGACCTAGTAGAGGGGGTCCCTTTTCTCTCGTGACGTAAAAAGGCAGCTGGGCCCTCTGCTCTCCGTACTGCACGGCAACGTGAGCCACTCCGACAGGCTGGATGATGGCTCCGTCGAACGTCCGCAGCTTCAGCGTCGTTGGCACGACCTTGATGGAGGGAAACATTTGACGAAACTGATCCAAAGACATTACGGACACAGTAACCCCCGTATCCAGCTCCATTTCCAAGGGTACGTCTTGTAATTGCACTGAAATTTTTATCGGCTCCATACCAGGCGAAACAATTCCCTTCACGCTAACAGAAGCTTGAATGGGACTTAACCCGTTCATAGCATTTCGACGCGCTCCCTTCGTCGTTCTCTTCTTGTAAGCCTGGCACATTCTTTGAATGTGCCCTTTCTTATCACATTTGAAACAGATGGCCACAACGTGCGGGCACAGTCTGCTTGCATGTTTTGCAGATCCGCAGCGGTAGCAATTTCCCTGCGTCATATCAGTTTTCCCAACCGCTCCGACTTTGTGAACGTCTGATACGCTTGATTCCAAAGCGTGCACTTCTGCAACGCTCTTTTTCGCCGCTTCCATGACTAGCGCTCGTTCTACGGCCTTCTGGAAGGTTAGCTTGTTATCCTCCGTGAATAACACGCGCTGTATATCTTCTCGGCACAGACCGCAAACAAAACGGTCCCGCAATGACTGATCAAGGGCGGATTCAAATTCTCATGTTTGTGCCAATTTCCGCAACTGCGCAACATATTCCGAAATTGATTCAGTCGCAAGTTGTGCTCTTCTGTGAAATTTTGCGCGTTCAATTATTACCGACGGCTTCGGTGACAAATAGTCACCAAGAAGTCTCTTTAAAAACTCGAAACCTTTAGCTGACGGCATTTCCGGCGCGGTCAACGACTTGAGAAGACTACGTCTTTGGGCCTATGAGACTCAAAAACGCGTGTACCTTGTCATCCTCGGGGATACGGTTGACCTGAAGAAACGACGACAAGCGTTCCTCGTACGACGGCCAGTCGCTTGTGGATTCGTCAAAGGGCTCGATGTGTCCCAGTCGACCCACGATTTGCGCCACTGCACCTGCTGCTGCCGGACCTTCCGTTGCCATGTCAGCTTGCCGCAGAATTGCTCAGTGTCCCACCCTCGTCGCCAATGCAGTGTTTTGACGGGGTGAAAACCGCAGCCGAAGGTAGAGGCGTAAGCAGAACCAAACGTGGTTTATTCCATGACGGCTCGTAGTGGAATGCGGCCCGGTGGCCGCATGACTGGGCTAATATAGCAAGCTATCGCGATAGTCGCGCCGTCGCAATCGCTCAAGCGGCGATGATAACACAACACTTTCAATATCCGCTTCGTGGTTGTCAAACCATAGCTTTGCCGTTCTTTTGAGTATAAACAGCACGTTCGCCAACATCAGCAGTGGGTCCCAAAGATCGATCTCACTGATGCGTTCATAATGGACAATCTAATCTTCAACGTCAACTCCATCCGTACCCCAGAACGTCCCTGGGTCTTTAGGATGCGTAAGGACGATCGTTAACGTTTTTGTCGTGGCTGGTACAGGCGTCGGACTGGCTGGTGCAGGCGGGGTCGTGGTCTCGTCTGTCATCATGATGACCCCGAATCGACGACCACTGTGGAGCTCCGTTCTACAGCGCTTCTGGTATCCCGTATTCGTGAACCTCTGTTATAATATTCCCTTGGTAAAGCCGCACTGATAAGGAAATAAACTATATTATCCGCGAAAGACACTTATTTTTGCGATTTACAATGTACGGTAGTACTCTGAAGCAAACATGGGTCATCAAAGGGGGGGAAAGCTAACAATTACGGACTTAAGGCTCTTTCTTTTTGAACCGGCATCATAAAGGTAGCTTAGCTGTCAGGTGGAACATCGCTTTTACGCAAGGAGACATTCAGAACATTCACCAGAAATGAATCTAACTGCACGGCTTAACGTTTCAAGAGGTATTGGGGATATTGTCTTGCCCTGCGCTCTTCTTAGCACCTATTTTATCATCATCAATAAAACACATTGTGAAGAGGAGGATGTCACCATCATTCGGAATAGGAAGTTTGGGTACATGAGCATTAGAAGGAGCGAAAACAATGAAACTACAGTCAAAGCCTGCAATATCATTAACCATGAGTTTCGAGTCTACTGTTCCCTTTATATTTATTCAGTGCTTTGTTGCTTTGGCCAACAAATCACAAAATGCAGCACGATTCCCTTTAATCCCTAGCTGAAAAATTACGTAAAAAAGCTGCTACCACGTATCATTTATTTACATTGCAAGGTTCTTTGTCAATCAATTAGGGGCCTCAGCCTTTACATTCATTTCCATTGTAAGACTCTTGAGCTTACATTTATTATGGATTATGTTTTTGAGATCTATGGATTTTTATAGTTCTTTCGTTGCTTCTGGTAAGAAACTTATTATTTAATGGAGAACGTGCATCCCTTACAAACATTACTATTGAAATGTTGTTGGCACATTGTTAATGCATTGTTGACTCAATAGCTTTTCAACGATACCTCAACAATTATTAAAATCCTACAGCAATGATACAACCATAAAGTTGTTGAGTAGTTCACCACAATAAATTCGTTGACTAAATGCTGTTGCCTTTTAGTTTAATAGCGTTGAGTATTATTGAGCTGTTATTGAGTAGTTCACAACCGTAAAGTTATTCACTAAATTCTTTTGAGATATTGCTGAATAATATTTATTTATTTACTTATTCACGTTACCCTAAAGGCCCTCCAGGAGAGGGTATTACAGAGGGGGGGGTGGCGATACAGCTTTTACGAAATGCGATATATTTCAGTAATAAGTGCAATAAAACAAGGCATAACACAAAAAGGAAAAATGAACACAAACAAAAACAGCAAATTTACACATTTCCGTCACAGCGAAGAAACTCTTTGAATTTTATGATGTCGGTTTCTGTGGCGATGGCTGATTGTAAATTATTCCATTTGATGAAAGTACGCAGAATGGATGAATTGGCGTAAGAGGAGGAGTGACACTTCGCACGTTTAACTTTGAAAGAATGATCACGACATGAAAAGATGGCATGAGGTGACTGAAACAAATTACTTAGGAGGGAGGGGTGGTGATAAATTTATGGAGAAGTGTTAAACGAGCAAGTTTGCGGCGATATGACGAACTTCCAACTCGGCATGTTTTTTAGTGCTGTAACACTTGTGAAGGGTGAGTTGTCTGAAAATATCAAGCGAACAGCGTGGTTCTGCAAGGATTCGATGTTAATGATAACGTAGGTTTGTTCAGGGTCCCAGACGGCCGCAGCATACGCGATTTTAGGGCGTATTAGAGTTATATAAGCCATTTAACGTGCATAGGGGCGTGTCTGAGGTTACGTTTGAGAAGACCAAGTGAACGGTTAGCAGACGCTAGGGTGAGGTCAATATGGTGATGCCATGATAGGTCAAAGTAAACGTGAACACCAAGGTACTTGTATGTTGTTAGTTCTACAGTATTGTCGTTAAGAATATGTGGTTGGAAAGCAATCTGAGCAACGAGTGAAAGATATATGTTTTGTTTTAGAAACGTTTAATGACATTAACCAGGATGAGCACCATAAGCTTACTGCGTTGAGATCTGATTGTAGGGATTGGCGGTCACTCTCACTAGTAATGTTACGGTAAATTACGCAGTCATCAGCGAAAAGTCGAATTCTAGATGTTACACAGGCAGGTAAGTCAATAATATAGATTAGAAAAAGCAAAGGTCCGAGCACACTTCCTTGTGGTACACCACATGTCACATAAGCAGAGGAAGAGTTAGAATTATTAACCGAGGTGAACTGCGTCCTAGATGAGAGAAAGTCCTTAATCCAAGCGAGCACCATAGGGTGGATGTTAAGCTGTGCTAGTTTTAGTAGAAGTCTGTGATGAGGAACACGATCAAAACCCTTTGAAAAATCAAGAAACACTGCGTCGAACTGAAAGCCGGCGTCAAGCGATAATTGTAAGTCGTTAACGAAGCCAGCTAGCTGAGTGTCACATGAAAATCCCTTGCGGAAACCGTGCTGATCATTGCAAATAATGTTATGATCTTCAAGGTAGTTAATGACTTGGCTGTAAATGATATGCTCAAGAATTTTGCAAACGGTGCTGGTTAACGAGATGGGTCGATAGTTCAATGGATGGGAACGCTCACCTGATATTAATATAGGTATTACTTTTGCTATCTACCAGTCATAAGGAATTAGTCCATGTGATAATGATTGCGAAAACAAACAGGACAGCACAGCGCAAATGCTTTGAGATGTACTCTTAAGTATCTTATTGTTAAAGGGAAGCTGAAGAGTCTGTCGAATTCAATAAGACGCTCATATACGGATGCGGGAACCTTATAAACCATGCAGGTAAAATTTGGGGTTTCTTTTTCAATTAGGAGCGACGTAATCGTCGGTTGAAATTGCGCTGTAGCTCCGCCCCCCTTTGATTGAGCGAGCGGAGCGGTGACCGGAAACCGCGGTGTTGTGACGTCAACTCTGCTTCGTTCCTTCGCAGCGTCCGCGACCGTGATCTGCTTCGATCGACCCTGCATTCCTTTGTTGGTGCGTCTGCGTGTATGTAGAGTGGTAGTCAACGTGCGTGGTAGTCAACGTGAGTGGTAATTAACGTGAGTGGTAGTCAACGTGAGTGGTAGTCAACAGATGAAGGTCACTACACGTACTGCATGAACCGGGAAGCTTTTCACGCGTTTAAACCGTCTTTGTAGATTGCCGACAGCTTTGGACAGCGCACAAATGCCGACGATCGCATCTCCGCTTACGTTCCACGAGTAGGCATGCAGGAACACAACACTACAGTTGTTTGACCGGAAACGAGCTCACTAGATCGGCAAAAGATCAGCGAGATCACTAGATCGCTTTGCATAAAACATACTCACCAAAGAGCATTTCCAACACGAGGAGATCCCAAGACTTTGCTTTCGTTCGCGTCGAAAGCACTGCTCGCACCAGCATCGTTTGCTTCTTCGAGAGGCCGGCTCTTCGTAATCGGCTCGTACATGTAGGGAGTAACGCCGAACTCCTCAGAAAAACGCAGTCTCTCTAAAATTTTCCATTACCGTCTCAGAAAAACAGCACCAAACTACCTGGCACCGCGCTTCATGTCTAGCGGCAGCGGTCGGTTCGGACGAACACTAGTGTTGACGTCACGAGGCGCCCGACCAATCACAGGCGGAAACGAGACGCGCGAGCTGGGCGTGTCCGCTGCTGCACTTTTCGTCGAAATAAAATATATTTGCGCTTTCTTTCGCTCAATTTCGATACGATATTCGAATTCGGAGGGTTGAAAACCATTATGTGCAGATGTTCACTCATTTTTTCTGGAAAACCTTTCAGCTTCCCTTTAAAGCCGAGGTGATCCGAACTAGTAGTAACTTTAAGATTGTTCAATAAAGCTAAGATACCTGCTTCATTAATCACAATTTTAGGCTTGCAAATGTCATGGATTGTATTTTAGACAGTGGATGAGCTAATGTCTTCTTTGGTGAATACTAAAGAAAAGGTGTCATTAAAAACCTGGGCACATTCAGACGCATTAATTATGGCGCCGTTACTGTCGGTAAGCAAAATGTCAGGATGAAAGCTAGGATTTATGATGCGCCAGAACTTACGAGGATTGTTGGTTAGCAAAGATGACAGGTCGTGATTGAGAAACTGGCGTCGAGTGGATTTTAGGAGAGACTGGTAAGCCTTGTCGCATTTCTTATACTTGTCCCACGCGCTTAAAAGACCATTTTTAGTGCGTGCCGGTAAAATCGCTTTTTCCTATTATTCATACGTCGCAACTTCTGATTAAACCTCGGTGCACTGCTGCTACATCGCATGGTCATAAGTGAAACGAAGTCATCAAGAAGCTTATTAAACGTACCCTTGAATAAATACCAATCCTGCTCAACAGTGCGCAATAAATATTGATTCATGAACTGGGTGGTGAAATAATCCTATTCGGAATTTATTTTCTCATAGTTAGCTCTGTTGTAACACCTGATTTGTTTAATAGTAGTTTTCTTTTTGTTAAAGGAACCGTTAATGCGTCCTGTTATTACATGATCAGAAATGCCATCTAGATGAATGATCTCTGAACAAATATCGGAATTATTTGTTAATATTAAATCTATAATGTTGGCAGTACACGATGTGCGACGCGTGGAATTTGTAATAATTGCGCAAGTGAAAATTCAAGACATGACTGAAGAAACCTGTTAGCTTCGGTTTCAGTCGCTCTGACGGATTGTGAAAACCAGTTTATTGCAAATATGAGTACAGTTAGGGAAACGCGTACATATTTCACACAGAATTCGATGAAATTCAGATGAAAAACCATCATTCATATTAGGAGGACGGTAAACAGCACCAATAATTACATCAATTGAACAATATTTAAAAGAAACCCATACACATTCAAGAAAAGAACTAATCATCACAGGCACGGTTAGCAAATCATCCCTTATCCCCAAGAATACACCACCTCTTTTACGGTACGATCTGTCGCACCGAAAGATGTTAAAACGTGCCTGGCTGACAAAAATGGAATTATCAGGAATAAGAACAGTGAGCCATGTTTTTGTTAACGCTACAAGTGATGCGGAGCATGAATCGATTAGTGAGGATACAGTAATATCCTTCGATGCAACACTTCTGATGTTAGTGTAAAGGAAAGAAATGGTTTGGAAGCATTACATGGCGATCTTTGAGGAAAATGGAAAGCTGGGGTATGGTTTGAGGGAGTGAGAGACGAACATCATTCTTGCGTGGGATGCCGAGAAACACATCCTACGCGAGCAGCGTCAGTGTCCCATACATAAATATCGTTATTAACGTGAAGCTTGATGAGTGTGAGGCGAATGCGGTTACCTTCTTTTTTTACAGACTTCCCGTAGTGCCAGAGATGACGGCGCTTTTGTCGGACAGCCTCAGAATAATCACGAGCGATGCTGAAGTCAGTGTCCTCCAGCCTCGATCCGTTGCATAGCACTGATCGAACTTCTTTATCATTGTAAAATTTATCAATGATTGGTTTCGCCTTATTTGTAGAAAAACGGCTCAAACGATGCGCTCTCACAACTGAAGTTGTGACGACACCAAGTTTACTGGAACAAAATTCGTTCACGAGCTACTCCAAAGACGCCCAAGTTTCATTGCCTGTATTTATTTTGTGACGAAGAAGATCGCAGGCTGAAAAGCCCCGTTACCATCGCGTGGCTCGTGCCCAGTTCGTTCGCTGGCTGCGCTCTACCTGCTGTTGCCGCGTTGGTCGCTGCTTCTCTACGACCCGAATAAACCCCCTTTACAATTGGTGGAGCTGCTGGGTACAACAGGAATTCTGGAACTTCGCAACCGGACACTGCAGCCTGTCTTCATTATGCCGGAAGAAGGACCACCGCAACCACAACCCGCTGCCCCAATGACTACCGTGGTCTGCCCCGGCCCGTTGCGTCAACGCGACCCACCCATCTTCAGCGGTACCGAAGACCATGACGTAGAAGACTGGCTCGCTGACTACGACCTGGTGAGCATCCACAACCACTGGGACGACACCAAAAAACTGAATTACGTATCGTTTTATTTGAGCGGTGTCGCCAGCATGTGGCACTGCAACCATGAACGTGATCTCACGACGTGACCAGCCTTCAAAACTAACGTGACGGAGGTATTCGGGCGTCCCGCCGTTCGCAAGCTTCGCGACGAGCAACATTTGCGCAGTCGTGCGCAACAGTGCGGGGAGACATTTACAAGTTATATAGAAGATGTTGTCGACCTCTGCAACCGCGTTGACGTCACAATGGCTGATGCCGAGAAGATCCGCCATATATTAAAAGGCATTGAAGACGACGCCTTCCAGATGCTGTTGGCGAAAAATCCGGCGACAGTCTCTGAACTCGTCAGTCTCTGCCAAAGCTTCGACGAACTCCGCAAACAACGCCTAGCCACCCGCCAATCTCCTCCTCAGGCGACTTCAATGTCGAGCTTGGCTGTTTCCCCGGATAACACGTCGCTACTGCTACAGATCAAGGAGTTCGTCCGTGAAGAGGTGGCTCGTCAGCTTTCTCTGATTCCCCTCACACACGGCCAGTCGAATTCTCCGTTGGCGCCAGCTCTTCAATCTGTCATCAAGGAGCAGGTAGCCGACCACATTCCACCTTCTTTCCAGCAGGCTCCGGTTGCCGCTCCCCTGACGTACGCCGCAGTCGCTTTGAGGCCTGCACCACAGACCTACGGTCTCCTTCGCCCGCCTTTGCGCCCGCCCGTATCCGCTCCGGTCCGGCCACTGGTGCAGTATGCACGACCTCAAGATCATTGGCGCACGGAAGAAAATCGCCCGATTTGTTTTTATTGTGGCCGTGCTGAACACGTAGCACGTCACTGTCGCCTCCTTACACCGAACGTCCCCAACAATGTGCGCCCATATGCGCCACGTTTCCAACAACGCCGCAACTATTCGGACACCTTTGAATCTCCTCCTGTTGACGACACCGCATTCTCCGCCGCTCGCCGTTCACCTTCTCCTCGCCGCTCGCTTTCCCCCATGCACCGACGTCGGAGCGCTTTGCGCCAGGAAAACTAAATATCGCAGTTCAGGAGGCGAGAACTTCGGTGCCAGCGAAATGTATAAGGCCTCACACTTCCCCGAAGAACGCTTTTGAAGTCGCAATAGAAGGAACATTGACGCTAGCACTTGTCGACACCGGCGCTGCACTTTCAGCGATAGATGCCCGTATTTGCCAGAAGATAGGAAAAGTGACGACGCCGCTTTCTGGACTGTCTCTTCGAACTGCCAACGCGCAGCACGTCGACCCATCCGGCGCCTGCACTGCTCGTGGCGTAATTCAGGACGTCCTCCATATCATAGAATTCATCGTGTTGCCATCATGTTCACACGACGTCATATTAGGTTGGGACTTTGTCTCCACACATCAAGCGATCATTGACTGCGCCTGCGCCGAAATCGAGCTGTTTCAGTTTTCGACTGATATTATCACTGACCATAAGGACCATTGCCGCAAAATCTCTGTTTCAGAAGACACCGTTATATCTGCCTGGTCTTCCACCCTTGTCAGTATCTCCTGTGACTATGTTGATGACGGCACAGTACTCTTCGCTCCGTCTGAACTCTTAGTTCGCCGCCGTTCACTACCACTGCCGTTCACCGTCCTCGAGTTCCAAGCTGGCGCCTCTTTCATGTGCGTCTCCAACCCATCGGCTGAACCAATTACTTGGCAGAGCAGAGCCACTGACCTCATCTTCAATATTTCACACGATGGACGACTCCACTTATATTGCTGCTCTCGAGGCATCGCGTCCACAGTCACTACCGCGTTCCTTTACGCCAGCTATTGCCAGTGACCTTACGACGAAGCAGCGCGACGAACTTCTTCGCTTGCTCCAAGGCTTCTCTTCCTCCTTTGATTTCCAAGCAACATCACTCGGCCGCACAACGACTGTTTCGCTCACTATCGACACTGGGAGCCATGCACCAATTCGACAGCGTCCCTACCGAGTATCGGCGACTGAAAGACGCGTTATCAATGACCAGGTGAACGATATGCTCACTCGCGGTGTCATCCAGCCTTCTAGTAGTCCTTGGGCATCACCAGTCGTCCTAGTTATAAAGAAAGACGGCACCATACGATTTTGCGTCGATTATCGAAGGCTTAACAAGATTACCTGAAAGGATGTATACCCGTTGCCACCTATTGACAACGCATTTGACTGTTTGCAAGGAGCGGAGTTTTTGTCCTCCTTAGATCTCCGCTGTGGCTACAGGCAGGTGCCCATGGCTGACGCTGACTGTTCTAAAACCGCGTTTGTAACACCAGATGGCTTGTATGAATTCACTGTGATGCCGTTCGGTCTGTGCAATGCGCGCGCCACCTTCGAACGCATGATGAACGGCATCCTACGTGGCCTAAAGCGGCATACTTGCCTCTGATACCTCGACGACGTTGTTGTCTTTCCCCCTGATTTTCCGACCCATCTTCGGCGTTTACATCAAGTTTTGACCTGTCTCCGGAATGCTGGTCTCCAGCTTAACTTAAGAAAGTGCCGATTTGCAGCTCGAAAACTGACTATATTAGGCCACGTTGTCTCCAAAGAAGGCATTCTTCCTGATCCTGATAAACTTCGCGCCGTATCCGAATTTCCGAAGCCCACTAACTTGAAAGCACTACGCAGCTTCATTGGCCTATGCTCTTATTTTCGACGTTTCGTTCGCAATTTTGAGACAGTGATCGCACCACTTAACCAACTTCTTCAAGGCGACAATGAACTTTCTGCTTGGTCGGAAGCTTCTGATGATGCCTTTACGACTCTTCGTCACCTCCTCACGTCTCCGCCAGTCTTGCGCCATTTTGATCCAAGCGCACCTACACAACTTCACACTGACGCCAGTGGTGTCGGCCTTGGTACCGTGCTCGCACAACGCAAGAACACTAATGCCGAATATGTAGTCCCTTATGCTAGTCGTGCCCTCACGAAACCTGAGGCCAATTACTCAGTCATAGAAAAAGAGTGCCTGGCTATCGTATGGGCTCTTCAAAAATTTCGTCCATATCTCTACGGCCGACGCTTTGACGTGGTGACGGATCATCACGCTCTTTGCTGGTTGTCCAACCTAAAAGACCCGTCGGGCCGCCTCGTACGGTGGGCCCTCCGAATCCAGGAATACGATATCCGTGTCGTCTATCGTTCTGGACGCAAACACTCTGACGCCGACGCCCTCTCGAGCTCCCCAGTTACTTCAGACAGCAGCACTTCTATTTATAGGCATGACATCTCACTACTTGACATCCTGGACATGGCATCGGAGCAACGAAAAGACCCATGGATCGTCATGATATTCGACTTTTTGTCAAATCCTCCGGCAACTTCGGCACCTCGAGCGTTACGCCGAGAGGCGCAGCATTTCACAATCCGCGACGGACTTTTATACCGCCGTAACTACCACAATGACGGCCGCAAATGGCACTTAGTAGTGCCTCGCCACCTACGACAAGATTTATGCTCCGCTTTTCAGTCTGACCCGCAGTGTGGTCACGGCGGAGTGTCAAAAAATTGCACACGGCTTCGCCTACAATATTATTGGCGAGGGATGTACACCTTCGTCCACAAATACGTGCGCTCCTGCATTGCCTGCCAGCGACGCAAATGTGTCCCGCATCTCTCCACCGCACCTCTCCAACCACTTCCCTGCCCAGCTCAGCCATTCGACCGCGTCGGCATTGATATATACGGGCCTCTTCCATCTACTGGCGCTGGCAACCGATGGATTGTTGTGGCCGTAGATCATTTGACACGGTATGCTGAAACCGCCGCCTTGCCTGCTGCATCAGCAAAACACATCGCCTCGTTCATACTAAACAACTTCGTTCTCCGCCATGGCGCCCCTCGTGAACTGTTGAGCGATCGGGGCCGCGTATTCCTCTCAGACGTCCTGCAGTCACTCCTATCTTAATGCCAAATTATTCACCGCACTACTACTGCTTATCATCCACAGATCAATGGCTTAACAGAATGATTCAACAGAACTCTTGGTGACATGCTATCAATGTATGTTGCATCTGACCAGTCCAACTGGGATCTTGTACTTCCATTCGTCACTTACGCATATAACACTGCCTCTCAAGCCACTACTGAATTCTCGCCATTCTGTCAGCTTTACGGCCGTCATCCCTCCAGCACCATTGATACTGTCCTCCCGTACCGGCCGGACCCTGCTGAATGCTCACCTGTTTCGGCGATTGCTCAGCACGCCGAGAAATGCCGACAACTGGCCCGTTCTTTGACGTCTGCTCAACAGTGCCGCCAAAAAGAGCGCCATGACCTCAATCCTCCCCCTCACCCCTTCCCCGTCGACTCACTCGTGTGGCTTTGGGTCCCGCCTGTTGCTGCTCCTGGCCTTTCGTCCAAGCTCCTCCCGAAGTACCACGGGCCCTACCGCGTGGTTGCACAAACATCACCAGTGAACTACGTGGTCGAACCCGTATCGCCATCTGCCGATCTCCGTCGACGAGGGCGAGAGACTGCGCACATTGACCGGCTGAAGCAGTACTACGATCCGCCCACCTCTTCCTAGGTCGCCAGGATGGCTACTCTTCAATTCCGGGGGTGATTGTGACGAAGAAGACCGGCAGGCTGAAAAGCCCCGTTGCCATCGCGTGGCTCGTACCCAGTTCGTTCGCTGGCTGCGCCCTACCTGCTGTTGCCGCGTTGGTCGCTGCTTCTCTACGACCCGAATAAACCCCCTTTACAATTTATTTATTTATTTATTATTTATTTATTTATTTATTTATTTATTTATTTATTTATTTATTTATTTATTTATTTATTATCATACCCTCAGGGCCCAATGGGCATTACAGAGGGGGTGGGTACATGGTTTACAAACGAAAAGCATTCAAGCGTATAACACAAGGACAGGATAAACAGACCGTAAGAGCAGCAAAATAAAAGGAAGAAACAGCAAAATTTCAGTCATTTTAAAAGCCGATCTGTCACAGCGGTCTTGAATGATGATGCATAAGCTAAGGTGGCGATAGAAGAGGGAAGGCGGTTCCACTCAGAACAGGTTTTCGGCACAAAAGAATGCAGGAACATGTCAGTGCGACAAAAAGGAACAGCTACCATATTGCTGTGATTGATACGGGAGGATAAGTAGACTGGCTGCGAAATGAGTTGCTGATTCAATGAATGGTGATGGAACAATTTGTGGAATAAACAAAGGCGCGAGACGTTCCGCCGACTTTGAAGGTCAGGAAGGGTAAGTGCCGATTTCATCTGCGAGGCACTAGCGGTACGTGAATAGTTCGACATAATAAAATGAGCTGATCGATTTTGAAGGGATTCGAAGGATTGAATGAGAGTGCGGTTTGCCGGATCCCAAACTGAACACGCGTATTCGAGTTTCGGACGAACGAATGTTTGATAAAGCATTAATTTTAGGCGCTGTGGAGCTTGGAAAAAATTGCGTCGGAAATAACCGAGAGTGCGATTTGCAGTACCTATGATGCAGTCAATGTGAGTATGCCATGACAAGTAATCACATATGTAGACACCCAGATGCTTGTAGGCAGACACGGGCTCCAGTCCGATGTCATTAATTCTGTATGCTGAAGACATTGAGGCATTAGTGCTTCGCGAAAATATCATGTGCTTGCATTTACTGATGTTAAGGGTCATTAACCATTTATTGCACCATTCAGATACTTTATTTAGGTCAGATTGAAGGACAAGTGTATCATTAGGGTTATTTATTTCGCGATAGATAACGCAGTCGTCAGCAAATAACTTTATTCTAGAGTTAATGTTATCTGGAAGATCATTTATGTAGATCAGGAATAGTAGTGGACCTAAAACGGAACGTTGAGGGATGCCAGATTCAACAAGACAAGGAGAGGAAGCGTGATTGTTAGCGATAACATATTGGGTTCGGTTAGATAAAAAGCATTCGATCCATTTGAGGATGTTTGGGTCAATTTTCAAAGTGCTGATTTTTAGTAGAAGTAGTTGATGAGGTACTTTGTCGAAAGCCTTATAAAAGTCAAGAAAAACACTATGAAGAAACAAGCCTCGGTCTAGAGCTGCTGCGATGTGATTAGTAAATAACAGAAGCTGTGTTTCACAGGAATAGTTTTTCCGGAATGCATGTTGGCAGGAGCCAAAAAAGTCATTAGATTCAAGATACGAGACTAAATTAGAGTAAATTACATGTTCTAAAAGTGTGCACGGGATACTAGTTAAAGAAATTGTCGATAATTAAGAGGAGAATGCGTGTTCCCGGATTTAAAAAGTGGCACCACTTTCCCGACCTTCCCATCTGATGGCAGCATACTAGATTCAATGGACTGTGTGAAGAGGTATGACAGGAAAACTGAAGAGTAAACTTTCATGTTCTTCAGAAACTTTGCGTTAATTTCATCGTCACGAAAGGAAGAAGAAAGCTTTAGCTTCTCAATTAATTTAGCTATTCCCTCAAAGTTCACTACAATTGCATCCATGGGAAAGAAATCGCGATTATGCAGCTGCGGCGTGAGAACGGCAGGTGACTTTGTAAACCCACCCGCGAAGACGGCATTCAGGACAGTACAACATTCCTCATTGCGCAGCACGTGCCCAGCAGAGTCAACAAGAGAAATGGCACGGCTTTGTGCAGGTTTAACAAAGTTCCAGAACTTGGAAGGGTTGGTGGAAAGAAGAGAAGGGAGTGTTCTCTCCAGAAAAAAAAACCTTTTTGCCTGTTTGATAGCAATGCGATAGGAGCACAGACTATCACGATATACGCGCCAGCGAGTAAGACTGTTTGTAGACTTCGCTAAACGCAAAAGACGCTTTGTTTGTACAGTAGCCTATTTGAGGTTGTGTTAAAGCAAGGTGCCCGTTGTTTACCTGAAATTTTTTGTAACGGTATGTGTTTGTTAATGAGACTTCTAACTTTATTTTTAAAGGAAATCCAGTTTTCTTCCATTGTACGATCGAAAAATATTGGAATGCAGCCGTCCAAGAATAGTTCAAGCTCCTCATTAATTGAGACATAATCTCCCTTTTTGTAATTACAAACGTTTTTGTTGTCGAAGTCTGGCGCGTGTTGAAAGTTGTTATAACGAAATGAATAAGGCTGTGGTCACTTATACCAAGCATGTATGAAATCGAGTGTACAAGTCCAGGTGCTGTTGTTAAGATGAGATCAAGAATGTTAGCCGATGTAGGACCAATTCTAGTAGGCTGGGAAACGTTCTGAGTGAAGTTTGAACGATCTGAGTGAAGTGACGTGAAGTCTAAGCGCAAGGTAGCAAAAGATGAAACACCAGGTAATGTTTCAGATACAACCGGGAAAGGTCCAGACCAGTTAATTTTTGGCATATTGAAGTCACCCAAGAGAAATAATGGAAAGCGTGGGAATTGTAGAACCAGGTAATTCAGCACATGATGTAATTTTTCACAGAAACGTGAAGCAGCACTTGGCGGGCGGTAGCATGCGCAAAAAAGAAAATTTTTGTGGTTTAAGGAAATGCAAGCACAAATAAACTGAGGGCCTGAGTTAGTTACAATCATATGCGATACAAGAACATCGGCCAAAGCAATGAGCACGCCACCACCGTGTTTGTCAGAGCGATCACAGCGATAAATCGCGTACTTTTTTTCATACTCAAATAGCTCAGAGCTGTCAATTCTTGACGATAACCAGGTTTCAATAAGTCGAACTACATCGGCGGAGCATGCGTCCAAGACTGATGACAGTGCCTCACGTTTATTGACAATGCTTCTAATATTCGTGAACAAAAAAGATACATCACGGTGAGTAGCGGGGCTTTTACTTAGGATAACAACTGATTGTCAGAAGCCGACGTCGATTCAGGTGATGCATCTGTCAAAACAGAAGCACCATTACCAGATTCAAGGAAGCAAACACGGTCGGTAGCTGAACAGTAAACGTAGCACTTTTTGCCGATATAGAGCTTACCATGCCGGATTGAAAATTGCTTTCCAGAAGATTTTCCATAATCAAACCATTTTTACCTCATAGCTCTTGTCGCTCTGCAAAAGTCTTCGGTCACATCCACTCCAGATTTCTTCAGATTACGCTTTGCCGCCAGGATACTGTCCCGAAGTTTCAAGGAAAAAAATTTAACAATAATAGGTCGGCATTTCCCAGGGGCGTATTTGCCGAGTCGGTGCGCACATGACAGGCGGTCGTCACTGTAATTTAGGTTTAGATTCATTGTGGAGTTCAGAAGGGAAACAATCTTGCCCTCTGACTGAGCCCACGTTTCCGCGCCGGTGTCAGCAATACCGTGAAATATAAGGTTAACCGTGCGGGAACGGTCCTCAATATCATCAAGTCGCTGGTTAACAGCGACTACTTCGGCTGCTGAGCTTTGTCCGACTGCGGTTTCGGCCGATGATAACCTAGCTTCAACTGCGAGAAGCCTGCTGTCTATGTCGGAAACACGCCCTTGAAGTGATTTCTGAGCCTCTTTCAGCTCGTTAACGGCACTCATATGTTCCTCATGTCTTTTATCCATTTTTTCATGCAGCGATTTCATGAGAGCAACAAGCTGGCTGTATTGCTGACCAGAGGGATCTTCCCTAGGTGGCACTGGATTTAATTCAATATCACCAGACATAAACAACAGCTTAGCAACGTGAACGCACTCGCAGAATAAAGCGAACAAAACATTTGGGCATGGAAGTACAAGTAAGCAAAGGTCATTTGATTTTCTACAGCAAAGTGAAAGGGGGCGACCAACCTGCATCAAAAAACGGAAAGGTGTTGGCATGGCCTGCATTGTCCGTGCACTTCCATGCCCACTGAAGAAGTCCACGGGAAGGCGGTCGCTTAAAAAGCGCGTTGCTGATGTAGCTTTCGATGCGGCGGACAGCAAGGCGTCGAGTTCCGGCTGATGTACCGCAAACAAAAGCGGCGCTGGCGCTTGACAGGGAGGCGAGTTCATCGTCGGTAGCCGGCGGCAGTTTTGAGCGCCCTGAACTGCGCGTCGCGGCTGGCACAGCTGCGCACTGACGAAGCCGGACGATAGATCCAAAATGGATCCCACAATCAGCATCTGCATCAAAAAACGGAACGGTGTTGGGATGGTCTGCATTGTCCTTGCACTTCCATGCCCACTGGTATCATGGATTCCATAAAAAAGAACATTAGACCGTCTAGACCGGTTTTCTATATCATCAGTTTTGTCTTGCATTTTAGACAATTCTAAGTTCGGGGTTAACGCGGACTGTGCAGATGGCGCCAATTCAGTTTTAGATTCCAATTCAACGACATACTTAGTTAGGGCATTCAAGCCATTCTAGAGGCTGATATGAATGTTTAGGATCTTATTCAATGACTGCAAGGCTGTAGTATGGCTATCTTCTCAACGTTGGACCACAAGAGCAACGTTGTCTAATTTGTCCTCTTGCGCCACAGTCATGGGCCCATGGTTCGATTCAACATCACCAGCGAGAAGTAGAACGCGCCAAAGGCACATCAAAGCAGCGCGGGCACACTTGAAAAAATTGGGTGGCCACGACACCGCGAAAAGGCAAATATCGCCGTTACGGTAACACAGAGTTTCACACTGACAGACCTGGAAGAGCATATGCGGTGAGCGTGGCATCGTGACTGCGGTGCCGTGGCCCGTTGCGTCGGTGAAATGTGCGCGTTTTTGAGAGGCTGGGTCAGCGGACGCCGTTCCATGTTGCCGAACTGCATACACAGCAGTGTCCAGAACCGGCAGTGGTGGGTGCGGTGATGCGGCGCAGTTGGCTGAGAATAGAGTCGCATAATTCCTTGCGGCATCAGGGCACCAAGAAGGTTGACGCATGACCACCCGTAGCGATGCCGGCGTGGTGGAAGACAGCTGGCCCAAAAATGATAGCAGCAGCAACTGGAAGAGCATCAGCGGTGAGCGTGACATCGTAACTGCGGTGCCGTGGCCCCTTGATTGATTATTATTGAGCCATTGTTTAGTGTTCACAACAATAAAGTCTTTGACTAAACGCTGTTAATTGTTGAATAATATTGAGTCTGATTGAGCATTACTGAGTTTCGAAATATATGTGAAAGGACAAGAGTATGTGTGCGACTTCTGCACACATATATTGTTTTATTGATCATTTAATCACCATTGCATATATACGGAGTTTTTCTCGTTAATTGAACTACAGAAGTATTCAGCGAGTCGGAAGGAGGACAGTGCCCCCCTGTCCAACTTGTAGACACGCCTATAGTTGAGGTTTCATGACGGCCCCTCCCTTACTTCTGAGAGTGGGGGATATGATGTGCGCCATTCACGCCCAGTAGATACGACTGTGGTTCAAGTTACGAGAGACAACCTGCATTTATACACACACACACACACACACACACACACACACACACACACACGCACTCATATATATATATATATATACATACATATATATATATATATATATATATATACATATATATATATATATACATATATATATATATATATATATATATATATATATATATATATATATATATATATATATATATATATATATATATATATATATGAAAATGCCTGCCAAACGCACCCCAGCCTATTCTTATTCATCTGATTATTTCAGTCTCATGATCCGGATCCGCGGTCACTACCTGTCCTCAGCAGATGTATTCCCTTACACCTTTCCAGTGCCTCGCCACCTATCGAAAGCTGCTCTTCTCTTCCGAGTCTGTTAAACATTACTTTAGTTTTCTGCAGATTCATTTTTAGACACACTCTTCTGCTTTGCCTCTCCAGGTCTGTGAGCATGCATTGCAGTCGGTCCCCTGAGTTACTATGCAAGGCAATATCATCAGCGAATCGCAAGTTACTAATCTTTTCTCCATTATCTCTTATCCGCAATTCTTCTCAATCCAGGCCTCTGAATACCTGCTGTAAACACGGTGTGAATAGCATTGGAGAGATCGCATCTCCCTGCCTGACGCCTTTCTTTATTGGGATTTCGCTGCTTTCTTTATGGAGGACTACGGTGGCTGTGGAGCCGCTATAGATATCTTTCAGTATTTTTACATGCGGCTGGTCTGCACCCTGATTCCGTAATGCCTCCATGACTGCGAAGGTTTAGACTGTATCAAACGCTTTCTTGTAATCAAAGAAATCTATATATAAAGGTTGGTTTTATTTTGCACATTTCTCTATCGCCGGAGTGATTGTGTGAATATGGTCTATTGTTGAGTAGCCTTTACGGAATCCTGCCTGGTCCTTTCGCAAAGAATCCCCCCAGAATGTCCCAAAGTCCATCCCCAAAGAATGTAATTTTGGGTAGCCGATATCTGATTTGTGCAGTTTTGTCATATCGGGGGGGGGGGTTCCATTGCCCGTTGGTAATTATGGCCAGCCAATGTGGGCTGGAGAACGACTTAGTTTGGATTCGACGCAGGTTTGAGGCTTGCGCTGGCGCGAGGCTTGCGTTTGGAGGCGGGTTGATTCGCCTTTTTAGCTTGTAGTAGTTTGTTATCTCCTGATAGGTGGTCGGTGCCTCATGCATGAGATCCGAGCCTGATGGGCACACCTCCCGGTTGATTAGACCTCGGGCTACCCAGTGCGCCTCCTCATTCCCTTGATTCCCCGAATGGGTAGGGACCCATACGAGTTCGACAGTATTTTCATTGGTAAGGTCCCGTAGGACTCGCGCTGCAAAGACGCCTATGCTGCCTCTCGAAAAGTTGACCATCGCCCTTTTGGAGTCGCTTATGATAGTTTGCACGGAGGAATTCATGATGGCCAAAGCTTACTGGAATCCTGTCCAACTAAGTTACTACCGACTTATATTGCACACTCCTTAATGATGCCCATACGATTGTCGTTCATATCTTCAACACTAGGCCCAAACAATGAAACGTTCCTTTCCTTCGAGCTTTACTAACCTTACGTGAGGCCTCCTTACAGCGAAGGACTGATGTAGGAAACAAGCATACTCTGAAAGCTCCCTTCATCCGTCCTCACGTAAGGAGCGGTTGCCGAATGCCTGGGTGCGAGATTATCTCCTAAAAGCTTTACGTACGCGAACACCATTATTCAATAAATATATTGTATCGTCGCACAATCTTTAAACTGAAGAGCTAATATAAGGAAGCGTGGAAGCTTTCTTCTAGTTTTGTTTACTAAACTTAAAGAAAGTAGCGCATTACAGTGCAAAGCTTGATGTGCTCCATCAACGCTGGCACGCCGGCGTCGTGGGACGCCTAGAACGCTTTCATGCCCCACGCGTGACTGAAACGAACATCCTTGGCAAGACGTACCGGGCTCGCGCTTCTCCGCAGGTGCGTGACACCGCGCATGCGGAAGCAACGGTCATGTGGTTAAGCAGTGAGGTGAAGCGCTCGTTCAGGGCCAGAAGCGGCGTAAGGACGCATGAAGGTATCTTTGGAGCTACCTTATGCTGAGGAAGCACTACGGAAGACTTTACCGACGGCCCATCAATAAGGTAGCTTTCAGAGGGACGTAAGGTAGCCTCACCGCAATGAAGGCTTCCTTACTGAGGTAAGGAAGATTTCATTGTTTTGCCCTAAAGTCCTCTTCCTGAGTTAAGGCCGAATAGCTGTTCTGTAGCTTGGTCTGGAATTCCTCTATTTTTTCTCTTACCGCTAATTCATTGATCGGCTTCTTATGTACCAGTTTCTTCCTTTCCCTCCTCAAGTCGCGGCTAATTCGAGTTCTTTCCTTCCTATGGTCACTGCAGCGCACTTTACCGAGCACGTCCACATCTTGTACGATGCCAGGGTCAGCGCAGAGTATAAGGCGTATTTGATTTCTAGTCCCGCCATTCGGGCTCCTCCACGTCCACTTGCGGCTGTCTCGCTTGCGGATGAAGGTATTCATTATCCGCATATTATTCTGTTCTGCAAACTCTACTAATAACTGCACCCTCATATTCCTAGAGCCTATGCCATATTGCCCCACTGACTTGTCTCCAGCCTGCTTCTTGCCGACCCTGGCATTGAATTCGCCCATCAGTATAGTGTATTTTGTTTTGACTTTACCCATCGCCGATTCCACATCTTCATAGAAGATTTCGACTTCCTGGTCATCATGACTGGATGTAGGGGCGTATACCTGTACGACTTTCAAGTGGTACATGTTATTAAGTTTCACAACAATATCTGCCACCCCCTGGTTAATGCTTGAACCTTTAACCACGTCTACTCTTCTGAACACCAAGGACACTACTATATGGCCTTCCCTGCCATCTCGGAGTACACAAGTGCAGCCGGAACGCCAGCGTGAACATGAACCTCCATCGCCGGATGGGCAAATCAAGGCAATGCTTGCACAGTTGATTCGTTCCTTGCGAATGCTGCTCATCGAAGTTAAGACGCCCGTTGCCAAGGCTGCGGTGCAAATTCTCGACGCATTAGAACCAGTGCTTGCTGCTGTATAAAAGCTAGAAAACGCCATGGCATCATCAGCTTCAAGGTTGTCACTACAAGAAAGGATAAGCGGTTCCGTAATATTCCAGTGGAACGCACGAGGTCTACGGGATGCCTGGGAGATTTTAAACAGAGAGTACTCAAGCATCGGTTTCCAGTTATCGTAATATGCGAGCCGAATTTGACATCCCCATTTAGAATCTCTGGATATGAACAATTCGCGTCAGGGACAAGTGGAAATACTATCAAAGTTTTACTATGTGTGCGATGTGACCTCACGTATTCGCTAAACCAAGTTCCGGGACATAGCAGCAACGAGTACGTCTCTATAACACTGAAGCTAAAGCGCCGGATAATCTCGATCATCGGTGGCTATATTTCTCCTAGGCGAAGATTTGACTCTGGACACCTGAAACTTGTTCTTGACTCTTGCCAAGGAGCTCATATTATTGTAGGTGATTTCAACGCGCACCATCATCTTTGGGGTAGTAGGATCACAAATCATCGAGGAAGACAGCTTCTTAACTTCACAAGCAGCAATGAGCTTGACATCCTGAACGATGGCTCACCAATATTTCTTCGTGGCACAACTTACAGCAGCTGCCTCGATTTAGCTATCGCTTCACGATGCCTTTCGTCTTCTGCTGCCTGGTGCAGAGATGCTGAAACGTATGGCAGTGATCCCCTACCTACTTATATACAGCTGAGATGGTTTACAAGACTTCCAAGTTCTCATACGCGACGCACTGACTGCGATGCTTTTCAGAACAAGCTAGAACAATCCTTCAACTGTGTAATTTCACCGAAAAAGATTGAAGAGCGCATTATAGTAGCAATGCACACAACAACACGCATCATCCAAACATCACGTTCAAGAACGTCCGTTGACGTTATATATGAAGAGCTGCGGGCAGTCCGACGTGGCGCCGATAGCAAATACCGGCGAACAAAATTGATATCAGACTTGAGGACGGCACGCCGCGTGCAATAAAAAAAATCAAAGATATTTAGACAAGCTCGACAGACCACGTTGGAGGTACTTTTGCACCAGCCTGGACCCAAGAAAACCGTTGTCCACAATATGGAATGTTGTACGAGCACTACCATCTCCTCCACAACAGCTACGCCCCTTCCGAGCTTTGATTATCATCCAGACGCGCAGTGAGAAGGAAATCGCGGAAGATTTCTGCATACACCTCTCTGGATCTACAACATCGATAGCTTCAGTGCTCAGGTGTGCTCCTCCAACAATGGACAATCGTCTCGACCTCCCATTCACGCTGCAAGAGCTACGTGCAGCGATTTCCTCTTCAAGACACTCAAGTGCGCCTGGTCGTGATGGCATTACCTATTCTACCTTGCGCCATCTAGGCCCTCGACCGACTGAAGAGCTCCTAGCTTGATACAATCTCTCTTGGTCCTCGGGAACTGTGCCTGCACACTGGAAGACAAGCAAAATCGTGGCCTTATTGAGACCAGGCAAGGCACCCCATGCTGTGCTTTCCTACAGACCTGTGGCGCTTGCCAGTTCCGTATGGCAAAACCATGGAACGCCTGGTTTTGACGCGCCTGGAGTGGTTTTTGGAGAAACGTAATATATCCAGACGCAATGACAGGTATCCGAAAGGGTATGTCGTCAATCGACAGCGTCATTGACCTAGTAACAACTGTTGAACATCAGAAACGTCGCTGTCGATTAACGGCGGCTGTCTTTCTAGATATCAAGGTTGCTTTTGACAACGCTCTGCATGATGCAATCTTAAATATCCTAGAAGAATATGGCGTCGGGGGACGTATGCATCAATGGATAGCCAGCTATCTTCAAGAGAGAACGATATTCATGACAACTCCAGACGGTGAAACAAAGAACCACCCCGCCTATCGTGGAGTGCCTCAAGGAGGTGTATTGAGCCCAACCTTATTTAATATCGTTCTCATTGGTTGGACTGGTAAAAGAACATGCAGGCACAGTCTCTGTCTCTGTGTACGCAGACGATGTCTGTATATGAACCACGAGCTTAACGCGCTTGCAAGTGCAAACGAAGCTGCAGCGCGCGGTGTCGATAATGTCGACATATCTAAACAGTCGCCGACTGCAGCTCTCACCGGAAAAAAAGTGTGTCCATGGCATTTACACGGAAGTCAATGGCCTGCTACCCCGTTATGACTGATGGGAAGATTATACCTTCAGTAACCCACTACAAGTTTCTCGGAGTCATCATCGACCTTGACTTATCTTCGTGGAAGCACCTCTCTGGATTAAGAAAAAAGCTAGACAGCTTTACTCAGATCATTCGACATATGTCTGGAAAATCATGGGGCCCATCCAAGTCATCTCTTCTGCAGCTCTACCAGGCACTTTTTCTTGGCTACTTCCGCTACAGTGCGCCAGTACTTTCTCGGATTTGTACAACTGCTGTACGCACACTTGACAGTGCTCAGGCTCGCGCACTGAGAATTTGCCTTGGACTACCACGATGTACGTCTACTTGGGGCACGATTGCAGAGGCACGTGCGTGCCCAGCTCGAGTTTATCTGCAACATGAGCCATTGCGAGTGCATCTAAGGCTACTGACCAGACACAGGAATCATCCCCTCACGAACGTCACAAGCGTACGGTCTGTGTCTGCCTACTCAGAAGCCATGTTGTCTCAGCAACACTTATTGCCGTCGGACTTCCAACCGTATGACATACCCCAAGTTCCACTCTGGACGATGGCAAAGCCAACGGTGAGACTCTCAATCCCTGGAATAACGAAGAAGTCGAAGATGCCGCTTGCTGGGCTCAAGCATTTCGCGCTATCACACATTGCTTACATGTATGGATATTACGAACATGTTTTTACAGATAGTTCTCTGACACAGACCTCTTCCACGGCGGCCTACACGGTGCCAGTAATGGGAATCGCACAACGATTCAAGATAGGACACAGGACGTCGTCTACAGCAGCTCAGTTGACAGGAGTTCGAGAAGCAGTTCACTGCATACTGCAACAGAGTCTCGAGAAGTGGACAGTGTTCTGCGACTCAGAATCAGCGCTGCAACTCATCAGCAGTTATATGAGTGACAGAACCGCATATAGTCCTCTAGTTCATGACATCATGTTTCTACTTGCTGAGGCGTCTCACTCCGGGCATACCATCGTGCTGCAGTGGATCCCCGGTCATTGTGAAATAGCTGAAAATGAACAGGCTGACGCGGAACCAAAAAAGGCGTACACTGACGGAACTATTATAAAAATTAATTTTTCCCGGTATGACATTAACGCCTTGCTCCATTAACGCCTTGCTCTATTTGGACAACCCCGAACATCGACAAGAGCGCCTTCATAGACTTGACGCTGGATTACAATTCCGGCTTCCACTTTGGTTTCAGAGAAGCCAGGAAACACTCATTCATCGATTACGGCTGGGTGTGGCATACACCCACCGATACCTTCACAAGATTGGACAAGCCCGGGACCCTGAATGTAGCGTCTGTCACACTCTCGAGACAATAGCTCACGTACTTTGTGTGTGCCCTCAATATTCGGCCGAACAAAGAACACTCAAATCTACAGTTGACAGCTTGGCCTCCCGCCCTTTTTCAGAAGAAAAGCTTGTGGGCGCGTGGAGGAGTGGTCACTGTGCCCAACGTGCCATAAAATCACTTTTGAACTTTTTAAGTTAGACTGGTCTAGACGATAGCCTCTAGAAGCTGTGAGACGTGCTGTCAGTAAGAAATGCGTTTGCGCAAGAACTTTTTGGGACAATATTTTTGTATGGACAAGATTATTCTTACGTGTATTGCGTCTACAGTGCGCATCAGCATATAGGACAACGTTCATATAGTATCTCATTGTACCATAACATATTAACCCGCCATCTACCTTTCCTTGAGTGTGGACAAGATTACTCTTACGTGCATTGCGTTTACAGTGCGCATCCGCATATTGGACAACGTGTATATAGTATCTCATTGTACCACAACATAGTCACCCGCCACCTACCTTTCCCTGTATTTCCCACTTCCCCTTTCCCCAGTGAGGAGTAGCAGGCTCGAGACACGCTCTCCAGGCCGACCTGTCCTCCTTTCTGTTCATCAAAATCTACTCCTCCTCCTGTATTGTACCAGCTGTATCCTTATTAATCAGGAATACGACTCCTGGTTCTCGTCTCTCCGCTAAGCTCCGGTAGCACAGGATGTGCCCAATTTTTAGCACTGTATATGCTTCTTTCGTCCTCCTAGGTTCACTGAGCCCTATTATATCCCAATTACTGCCCTCTAATTCCTCCCATAGCACTGCTAGACTCGCTTCACCAGGTAACCTTCTAGCGTTAAACGTTGTCAGGTTTAGATTCCAATGGCGGCCTGCCCGGAACCAGGGATTCTTAGCACCCTCTGCTTCATCGCAGGACTGACCAACGCCGTGGTCAGTTGCTTCGCAGCTGCTGGGGACTGAGGGCCGGGGTTTGATTGTTGTGTTCATATAGGAGGTTGTGGCCAAGTACTGCACCAGGGTGGCCAGTCCTGTTCTTGTGAGGGAGTGCGTTACCGGCTTTGGTCACCGGGATTAGGACACACTCCAGGCCTGTTTATGCAATTTTATCAACACGCAGATTCTAATGTTTTAATCCGGTTGAAAATGCGGGAGCGGTGATTCGAACGTGTTCCTGCATGTTCTTTTACCAGTCCAACGAGAACGATATTAAATAAGGTTGGGCTCCATACACCTCCTTGAGGCACTCCACAAGAGACGGGGTGGTTCTTTGTTTCACCGTCTGGAGTTGTCATGAATATCGTTCTCTCTTGAAGATAGCTGGCTATCCATTGCTGCATACGTTCCCCGACGCCACATTCTTCTAGGGCATTTAAAATTGCATCATGTAGAACGTTGTCAAAAGCATCCTTGATATCTAGAAAGACAGCCGCCGTTAACCGACGGCGACGTTTCTGATGTTCAACAGTTGTTACTAGGTCTATGACGCTGTCGATTGACGACCTACCCTTGCGGAAACCTGTCATTGCGTCTGGATAAATATTACGTGTCTCCAAAAACCACTCCAGGCGCGTAAAAACCATGCGTTCCATGGTTTTGCCTATGCAACTTGCAAGCGCCACAGGTCTGTTGCAAAGTATAGCATGGAATGTCTTGCCTGGTTTAAATAATGCCACGATTTTGCTTGTCTTCCAGTGTGCAGGCACAGTTCCCGAGGACCAAGAGAGATTGTAACAAGCTAGGAGCTCCTCAGTGGCACGAGGGCCTAGATGGCGCAAGGTAGAATAGGTAATGCCATCACGACCAGGCGCACTTGAGTGTCTTGAAGAGGAAATCGCTGCACGTAGCTCTTGCAGCGGGAATGGGAGGTCGAGACGATCGTCCATTGTTGGAGGAGCACAACTGAGCACTGAAGCTATCGATGCTGTAGATCCAGAGAGGTGTATGCAGAAATCTTCCGCGATTTCCTTCTCACTGCGCGTCTGGATGATAATCAAAGCTCTTAAGGGACGTAGCTCTTGTGGAGGAGATGGTAGTGCTCGTACAACATGCCATATTGTGGACAACGGTTTTCTTGGGTCCAGCCTGGTGCAAAAGTACCTCCAACGTGGTCTGTCGAGCTTGTCTAAATATCTTTGAATTTTCTTTTGCACACGGCGTGCCGTCCTCAAGTCTCATATCAATTTTGTTGGCCGGTATTTGCTCTCGGCGCGACGTCGGACTGCCCGCAGCTCTTCATATATAACATCAACGGATGTTCTTGAACTTGATGTTTGGATGATGCGTGTTGTTGGGTGCATTGCTGCTATAATGCGCTCTTCAATGTTTTTCGGTGAAATTACACAGTTGCAGGAGTCTTCTAGCTTGTTCTGAAAAGCATCCCAGAGTGCGTCGCGTATGAGAGCTTGGAAGTCTTGTAAACCATCTCAGTTGTACATAAGTAGGTAGGGGATCACTGCCATATGTTTCAGCATCTGTGCACCAGGCAGCAGGAGACGAAAGGCATCGTGAAGCGATAGCTAAATCGAGGCAGCTGCTGTACGTTGTGCCACGAAGAAATATTGGTGAGCCATCGTTCAGGATGTCAAGCTCATTGCTGCTTGTGAAGTTAAGAAGTTGTCTTCCTCGATGATTTGTGATCCTACTACCCCAAAGATGATGGTGCGCGTTGAAATCACCTACAATAATATGAGCTCCTTGGCAAGAGTCAAGAACAAGTTTCAGGTGTCCAGAGTCAAATCTTCCCCTGGGAGAAATATAGCCAGCGATGATCGAGATTATCCGGCGCTTTAACTTCAGTGTTATAGAGACGTACTCGTTGCTGCTATGTTTCGGAACTTGGTTTAGCGAATACGTGAGGTCACATAGCACCCATAGTAAAACGTTGCTAGTATTTCCACTTGTCCCAGACGCGAATTGTTCATATCCAGAGAGTCTAAATGGCGATGTCATATTCGGCTCGCATATTACGATAACTGGAAACCGATGCTTGAGCACTTTCTGTTTAAAATTTCCCAGGCGACCCCGTAGACCTCGTGCGTTCCACTGGATTATTACGGGACCGCTTATCCTTTCCTGCAGTGACAACCTTGAAGTTGATGATGCCATGGCGTTTTCTACCTTTTATACAGCAGCAAGCCCTGGTTCTAGTGCGTCGAGAACTTGCACCGCAGCCTTGGCAACGGGCGCCTTAACTCCGATGAGCAGCATTCGCAAGGAACTAATCAACTGTGCAAGCATTGTCTTGATTTGCCCATCCGACGATGAAGGTTCATGTTCACACTGGCGTTCCGGCTGCACTTCTGTACTCCGAGATGGCAGGGAAGGCCATATAGTAGTGTCCTTGGCGTTCAGAAGAGTAGACGTGGTTAAAGGTTAAAGCATTAACGAGAGGGTGGCAGGTCTTGTTGTGAAACATAATAACATGTACCAATTGAAAGTCGTACAAGTATACGCCCCTACATCCAGTCATGATGACCAGGAAGTCCGAATCTTCTATGAAGATGTGGAATCGGCGATGGGTAAAGTCAAAACAGAATACACTATACTGAAGGGCGAATTCAATGCCAGGGTCGGCAAGAACCAGGCTGGAGACAAGTCAGTGGGGCAATATGGCATAGGCTCTAGGGAATAGGAGGGGAGAGTTTTTAGTAGAGTTTGCAGAACAGAATAATATGCGGATAATGAATACCTTCATCCGCAAGCGAGACAGCCGCAAGTGGACGTGGAGGAGCCCGAATGGCGGGACTAGAAATCAAATACACCTTATACTCTGCGCTGACCCTGGCATCGTACAAGATGTGGACGTGCTCGGCAAAGTGCGCTGCAGTGACCATAGGATGGAAAGAACTCGAATTAGCCGAGACTTCAGGGGGGAACGGAAGAAACTGGCACATAAGAAGCCGATCAATGAATTAGCGGTAAAAGGAGAAATAGAGGAATTCCATACCAGGCTACAGAACAGCTATTCGGCCTTAACTCAGGATGAGGAAGATATGAACGACAATCTTATGGGCATCATTAAGGAGTGCGCAATAGAAGTCGGTAGTAACTTCGTTAGACAGGATGCCAGTAAGCTTTGGCCATCATGAATCCCTCCGTGGAAACTATCATAAGCGACTCCAAAAGGGCGATGGCCAACTTTTCGAGAGGCAGAATAGGCGTCTGTGCAGCGCGAGTCCTACGGGACTTTACAAATGAAAATACTGTTGAACTCGTATGGGTCCCTCCCCATTCAGGGAATCAAGGGAATGAGGAGGCGCAGTGGGTAGCCCGAGGTCTAATCAACCGGGAGGTGTGCCCCTCAGACTCGGATCTCATGCATGAGGCACCGACGACCTACCAGGCGATAACAAACTACTGCAAGCAAAAAAGGCGAATTTACCCGCCTCTAAACGCAAGCCTCACGCGAACGCAAGCCTCGAACCTGCGTCGAATCCAAACTAAGTCGTTCTCCAGCCCACATTGGCTGGCCATAATTGCCAAAGAGCAATGGAACCCAATATCACAAAACTGCACAAATCAGATATTGGCTACACAAACCACATTCTTTGGGGATGCGAGGGCTTAACCCATCCCAGGTCGCTCCTGCCAGCTCCCTCAGAACAGACGTAGGAGGAGCTGCGCAGAACGCCGGATGAAAAACTATAAGAAGCCCTCGTTGCCTAGGCCGAAAGGGTCGCTTTTTGTGAGGGGCCATCCTAGGAATCGAGCCTGCCACTGAGCAGAATCTCAGTAAAGTTGTTACCACCACCAGCAAGCTATCGCAGGGGACCGAAGATCTGACCAAGAAACGGCAATGTGTGAAAGCATCTAACCCTAGAGCTAGAATAGAACTGGCAGAACTTTCTAAGTTAGTCAACAAGCGAAGACAGCTGACATAAGGAAGTATAATATGGATAGAATTGAACATGCTCTCAGGAACGGAGGAAGCGTAAAAGCAGTGAAGAAGAAACAAGGAATAGACAAGAATCAGATGTATGCGTTTAAAGACAAAGCTGGCAATATCATTACTAATATAGACGAGATAGTTCAAGTGCCTGAGGAGTTCTATAGAGATTTATACAGTACCAGTGGCACCCGCGATGATAATGGAATAGAAGATAGTCTAGAGGAATTTCACATCCCACAAGTAACGCCGGAAGAAGTTAAGAAAGCTTTGGGACCTATGCAAAGGGGCCAGGCAGCTGGGAAGGATCTTGTAACAGCAGATTTGTTGAAGGATTCTGGACAGGTTCTTGTAGAAAAACCGGCCACCCTGTATACGCGATGCCTCATGACCTCGAGCATACTGGAATCTTGGAAGAACGCTAACATAATCCTAATCCATAAGACAGGGGACGCCAAAGACTGCGTCAACCTTCTTGGTGCCCTGATGCCGCAAGGAATTATGCGACTCTATTCTCAGCCAACTGCACCGCATCACCGCACCCACCAGTACCAGTTCTGGACACTACTGTGTATGCAGTTCGGCAACATGGAATGGCGTCCGCTGACTTAGCCTCTCAAAAACACGCACATTTCACCGACGCAACGGGCCATGGCACCGCAGTTACGATGCCACGCTCACCGCAGATGCTCTTGCAGGTCTGTCAGTGTGAAACTCTGTGTTACCGCAGCGACGATGTCTGCCTTTTCGCGGTCTCGTGGCCACCCAATTCTTTCAAATGTGCCCGCGCTGCTTTGATGTGCCTTTGGCGCGTTCTACTTCTCGGTGGTGATGTTGAATCGAACCCTGGGCCCATGACTGTGGCGCAAGAGGACAAATTAGACAATGTTGCTCTTGTGGTCCAACGTTGGGAAGCTAGCCATACTACAGTCTTGGAGTCATTGAATAAGATCCTGAACATTCATATCAGCCTCTAGAATGGCTTGAACGCCCTAACTAAGCCTGTCGTTGAATTGGAATCTAAAACTGAATTGGCGCCATCTGCACAGTCCGCGTTAACTCCGAACTTAGAATTGTCTAAAATGCAAGACAAAACTGATAATATAGAAAACCGGTCTAGACGGTCTAATGTTCTTTTTTATGGAATCATGATACAAGTGGGCATGGAAGTGCAAGGATAATGCAGACCATGCCAACACCTTTTCGTTTTTTGATGCAGATGCTGATTGTTGGATCCATTTGGGATCTATCGCCCGGCTTCGTCAGTGCGCAGCTGTGCCAGCCGCAATGCGCAGTCCAGGGCGCTGAATACTGCCACCGGCTACCGACGATGAACTCGCCTCCCTGTCAAGCGCCAGCGCCGTTTCTGTTTGCGGTACATCAGCCGGAACTCGACGCCTTGCTGTCCGCCGCATCGAAAGCTACATCAGCATCGCGCTTTTTATGCGACCGCCTTCCCGTGGATTTCGTCAGTGGGCATGGAAGTGCAAGCAGAGTGCTGACCATGCCAACACCTTTCCGTTTTTTGATGCAGGTTTGTCGCCTCCTTTCACTTTACTGTAGAAAGCCAAACGACCTTTGCTTACTTGTACTTCCATGCCCAAATGTTTTGTTCGCTTTATTCTGCGAGTGCGTTCACGTTGCTAACCTGTTGTTTATGTCTGGTGATATTGAGTTAAATGCAGGGCCACCTAGGGAAGATCCCTCTGGTCAGCAATACAGCCAGCTTGTTGCTCTCATGAAATCGCTGCATGAAAAAATGGATAAAAGATGTGAGGAACATATGAGTGCCCTTAACGAGCTGAAAGAGGCTCAGATAACACTTGAAGGGCGTGTTTCCAACATAGACAGCAGGCTTCTCGCAGTTGAAGCTAGGTTATCATCGGCCGAAACCACAGTCGGACAAAGCTCAGCAGCCGAAGTAGTTGCTGTTAACCAGCGACTTGATGATATTGAGGACCGTTCCCGCAGGGTTAACCTTATATTTCACGGTATTACTGACACCGGCGCGGAAACGTGGGCTCAGTCAGAGGGCAAGATTGTTTCCCTTCTGAACTCCACAATGAATCTAAACCTAAATTACAGTGACGACCGCCTGTCATGTGCGCACCGACTCGGCAAATACGCCCCTGGGAAATGCCGACATATTATTGTTAAATTTATTTCATTGAAACTTCGGCACAGTATCCTGGCGGCAAAGCGTAATCTGAAGAAATCTGGAGTGGATGTGAACGAAGACTTTTGCAGAGCGACAAGAGCTATGAGGAAAAAATTGTTTGATTATGGCAAATCTTCTGGAAAGCAATTTTTAATCCGGCATAATAAGCTCTATATTGGCAAAAAGTGCTACGTTTACTATTCAGCTACCGACCCTGTTTGCGTCCTTGAATTTGCTAATGGTGCTTCTGTTTTGACAGATGCATCACCTGCATCGACGTCGGCTTCTGACATTCAGTTGTTATCCTAACTAAAAGCCCCGCTACTCACCGTGATGTATCTTTTTTATTCACGAATATTAGAAGCGTTGTCAATAAACGTGAGGCACTGTCATCAGTCTTGGACGCATGCTCCGCCGATGTGGTTCGACTTACTGAAACCTGGTTATCGTCAAGAATTGACAGCTCTGAGCTATTTGAGTGGGAAAAAAAAGTACGCGTTTTATCGCTGTGATCGCTCCGACAAACACGATGGTGTCGTGCTCGTTCCTGTGGCCGGTGACCTTGTATCGCATATGATTGTAACTAACTGAGACTTGCAGTTTATTTGTGTTTGCGTTTCCTTAAACCACAAAAATTTTCTTTCTTGCGCATGCTACCGCCCGCCAAGTGCTGCTTCACATTTCTGTGAAAAATTACATCATGTGCTTAATTACCTGGTTCTACAATTCCCACGCTCTCCATTATTTCTCTTGGGTAACTTCAATATGCCTAAAATTAACTGGTCTGGACCTTTCCCGGTTGTATCTGAAACATTACCTGGTGTTTCATCTTTTGCTACCTTGCACTTAGACTTCACTTCACTCAGGTCGTTCAAACTTCCCTCAGAACGTTTCCCAGCCTACTAGAATTGGTCCTACATCGGCTAACATTCTTGATCTCATCTTAACAACAGCACCTGGACTGGTACACTCGATTTCATACATGCCTGGTATAAGTGACCACAGCCTTATTCATTTCGTTATAACAACTTGCAAATCGCGGCGGACTTCAACAACAAAAACGTTTGTAATTACAAAAAGGGAGATTATGTCTCAATTAATAACGAGCTTGAACTATTCTTGGATGGCTGCATTCCGACATTTTTCTATCGTACAGTGGAAGAAAACTGGATTTCCTTTAAAAATAAAGTTACAAGTCTCGTTAACAAACACATACCGTTACAAAATATTTCAGGTAAACAACCGGCACCTTGCTTTAACGCAACCTCAAATAGGCTACTGTACAAAAAAAGCGTCTTTTCCGCTTAGCGAAGTCTACAAACAGTCTTGCTCGCTGGCGTGTATATCGTGATAGTCTGTGCTCCTATCACATTGCTATCAAACAGGCAAAAAGACTTTTTTTCTGGAGAGAACACTCCCTTCTCTTCTTTCCACCAACCCTTTCAAGTTCTGGGACTTTGTTAAACCTGCACAAAGCCGTGCCATTTCTCTTGTTGACTTTGCTGGGCACGTGCTGCGCAATGAGGAATGTTGTACTGTCCTGAATGACGTCTTCGCGGGTGTGTTTACAAAGTCACCTGCCGTTCTCACGCCGCAACTGCATAATCGAGATTTTTTCCCATGGATGCAATTGTAGTGAACTTTGAGGGAATAGCTAAATTAATTGAGAAGCTAAAGCTTTCTTCTTCATGTCATGCCGATGAAATAAATGCAAAGTTTCTGAAGAACATGAAAGTGTTCTGTTCAGTTTTCCTGTCATACCTCTTCACACAGTCCATTGAATCTGGTATGCTGCCATCAGATTGGAAGGTCGGGAAAGTGGTGCTACTTTTTACATCCGGGAACACGCCTTCTCCCCTTAATTATTGACCAATTTCTTTAACTAGTATCCCGTGCAAACTTTTAGAACATGTAATTTACTCTAATTTAGTCTCGTATCTTGAATCTAATGACTTTTTTAGCTCCTGCCAACATGCATTCCGGAAAAACTATTCCTGTGAAACACAGCTTCTGTTATTTACTAATCACATCGCAGCAGCTCTAGACCGAGGCTCGTTTCTTCATAGTGTTTTTCTTGACTTTTCTAAGGCTTTCGACAAAGTACCTCATCAACTACTTCTACTAAAAATCAGCATTTTGAAAATTGACCCAAACATCCTCAAATGGATCGAATGCTTTTTATCTAACCGAACCCAATATGTTATCGCTAACAATCACGCTTCCTCTCCTTGTCCTGTTGAATCCGGCGTCCCTCAACGTTCCGTTTTAGGTCCACTACTATTCCTGATCTACATAAATGATCTTCCAAATAACATTAACTCTAGTATAAAGCTATTTGCTGACGACTGCGTTATCTATCGCGAAATAAATAACCCTAATGATACACCTGTCCTTCAATTTGACATAAATAAAGCATCTGAATGGCGCAATAAATGGTTAATGACCCTTAACATCAGTAAATGCAAGCACACGATATTTTCGCGAAGCACTAATGCCTCAGTGTCTTCAGCATACAGAATTAATGACATCGGACTTGAGCCCGTGTCTGCCTACAAGCATCTCGGTGTCTACATATGTGATGACTTGTCATGGCATACTCACATTGACTGCATCATAGGTATTGCAAATCGCACTCTCGGTTATTTCCAACGCAATTTTTTTCAAGCTCCACAGCGCCTAAAATTAATGCTTTATCAAACATTTGTTCGTCCGAAACTCGAATACGCGTGTGCAGTTTGGGATCCGGCACACCGCACTCTCATTCAATCCTTAGAATCCCTTCAAAATCGATCAGCTCATTTTATTATGTCGAACTATTCACGTACCGCTAGTGTCTCGCAGATGAAATCGTCACTTACCCTTCCTGAACTTCAAACTCGGCGCAACATCTCGCGCGTTAGTTTATTCCAGAAAGTGTTTGATCACCATTCATTGAATCAGCAACTCATTTCGCAGCCAGTGTACTTATCCTCCCGTATCGATCACAGAAATAAGGTAGCTGTTCCTCTTTGTCGCACTGACATGTTCCTGCATTTCTTTATGCCGAAAACCTGTTCTGATTGGAACCGCCTTCCCTCTTCCATCGCCACCTAAGCCGATGCGTCATCATTCAAGACCGCTGTGACAGATCAGGTTTTAAAATGACTGTAATTTTGCTGTTTCTTTTTATTTTGCTGCTCTTACTGTCTGTTTATCTTGTCCTTGTGTTATACGCTTGAATGCTTTTTGTTTTAAAGCATGTACCCACCCCCTCTGTAATGCCCATTGGGCCCTGAGGGTATGATAATAAATAAATAAATAAATAAATAAATAAATAAATAAATAAATAAATAAATAAATAAATGAATGAATGAATACAGGCAATGAAACTTGGGCGTCTTTGGAGCAGCTCGTGAACGAATTTTGTTCCAGCAAACTTGGTGTCGTCACAACTTCAGTTGTGAGAGCGCATCGTTTGGGCTGTTTTTCTACAAATAAAGTGAAACCAATCATTGCTAAATTTTACAATAATAAAGAAGTTCGATCACTGCTAAGCAACGGATCGAGGCTGAAGGACACTGACTTCAGCATCGCTCGTGATTATTCTGAGGCTGTCCGACAAAAGCGCCGTCATCTCTGGCACTACGTGAAGTCTGTAAAAAAAGAAGGTAACCGCATTCGTCTCGCACTCAACTACCTTCACGTTAATCACGATACTTATGTATGGGACACTGACGCTGCTCGCGTAGTATGTGTTTCTCGGCATCCCACGCCAGAATGATGTTCGTCTCTCACTCCCTAAAATCATACCCCAGCTTTCCATTTTCCTCAAAGATCGCCATGTAATGCTTCCAAAACCATTTCTTTCCTTTACACGAACATCAGAAGTGTTGCATCGAAGGATATTACTGTCTCCTCACTAATCGATTCATGCTCCGCATCACTTGTAGCGCTAACCTAAACATGGCTGACTGTTCTTATTCCTGATAATTCAATTTTTGTCAGCCAAGCACGTTTTAACATCTTTCGGAGCGACAGATCGTACCGTAAAGGAGGTGGTGTATTCTTGGGGATAAGGGATGATTTGCTAACCGTGCCTGTGATGATTAGTTCTGCTCTTGAATGTGTATGGGTTTCTTTTAAGTATTGTTCAATTGATGTAATTATTGGTGCTGTTTACCGTCCTCCTAATATGAATGATGGTTTTTCATCTGAATTTCATAGAATTCTGTGTGAAATATATACGCGTTTCCCTAACTGTACTCATATTTGGAGATTTCAACTTCCCTAGTATAAACTTGTTTTCACAATTCGTCAGAGCGAGTGAAACCGAAGCTAACAGGTTTCTTCAGTCATGTCTTGAATTTTCACTTGCGCAATTATTACAAATCCTACGCGTCGCACATCGTGTACTGCCAACATTATAGATTTAATATTAACAAACAATCCCGACATTTGTTCAGAGATTATTCATCTAGATGGCATTTCTGATCATGTAATAACAGGACGCATTAACGGTTCCTTTAACAAAAAGAAAACTACTATTAAACAAATCAGGTTTTACAACAGAGCTAACTATGAGAAAATAAATTCCGAATAGGATTATTTCACCACCCAGTTCATGAATCAATATTTATTGCGCACTGTTGAGCAGAATTGGTATTTATTCAAGGGTACGTTTAATAACCTTCTTGATGACTTCGTTCCACTTATGACCATGCGATGTAGCAGCAGTGCACCGAGGTTTAATCAGAAGTTGCGACGTATGAATAATAGGAAAAAGCGATTTTACCGGCACGCACTAAAAATGGTCTTTTAAGCGCGTGGGACAAGTATAAGAAATGCGACAAGGCTTACCAGTCTCTCCTAAAATCAACTCGACGCCAGTTTTTCAATCACGACCTGTCATCTTTGCTAACCAACAATCCTCGTAAGTTCTGGCGCATCATAAATCCTAGCTTTCATCCTGACATTTTGCTTACCGACAGTAACGGCGTCATAATTAATCCGTCTGAAGGTGCCCAGGTTTTTAATGACACCTTTTCATTAGTATGCACCAAAGAAGACATGAGCGCATCCACTGTCTAAAATACAATCTATGACATTTGCAACCCTGAAATTGTGATTAATGAAACAGGTACCTTAGCTTTATTAAACAATCTTAAAATTACTAGAAGTTCAGATCACCTCGGCTTTAACAATAGGATACTTAAGAGTACATCTAAAACCATTTGCGCTGTGCTGTCCTGTTTGTTTTCGCAATCATTATCACATGGACTAATTCCTAATGACCGGTGGATAGCCAAAGTAATCCCTATATTTATATCAGGTGAGCGTTCCCCTCCGTTGAACTATCGACACATATCGTTAACCAGCACCGTTTGCAAACTTCTTGAGCATATCATTCACAGCCAAGTCATTAACTACCTCGAAGATCATAACATTATTTGCAATGATCAGCACGGTTTCCGCAAGGGATTTTCATGTGACACTCAACCAGCTGGCTTCGTTAACGACTCACAATTATCACTTGACGCAGGCTTTCAGGTCGACGCAGTGTTTCTTGATTTTTCAAAGACTTTTGATCGTGTTCCTCATCACAGACTTCTCCTAAAGCTAGCACAGCTTAACATTCACCCTATCGTGCTCGCTTGGATTAAGGACTTTCTCTCATCTAGAACGTAGTTCACCTCGGTTAATAATTCTAACTCTGCCTCTGCTTATGTGACATGTGGTGTACCACAAGGAAGTGTGCTCGGACCTTTGCTTTTTCTAATCTATATTATTGACTTACCTGCCTGTGTAACATCTAGAATTCGACTTTTCGCTGATGACTGCGTAATTTACCGTAGCATTACTAGTGACAGTGACCGCCAATCCCTACAATCTGATCTCAACGCAGTGAGCTTATGGTGCTCAACCTGGTTAATTTCATTAAACGTTTCTAAAACAAAACATATATCTTTCACTCGTTGCTCAGATCGCTTTCCAACCACTTATATTCTTAACGACAATGCTGTAGAACTAACAACATACAAGTACCTTGGTGTTCACCTTTAGTTTAACCTATCATGGCATCACCATATTGACCTCACCCTAGCGTCTGCTAACCGTTCACTTGGTCTTCTCAAACGTAACCTCAGACACGCCCCTATGCACGTTAAATGGCTTATATAACTCTAATACGCCCTAAAATCGCGTATGCTGCGGCCGTCTGGGACCCTGAGCAAAACTACGTTATCATTAACATCGAATCCTTGCAGAACCGCGCTGTTCACTTCGTATTTTCAGACAACTCACCCTTCACAAGTGTTACAGCATGAAAAAAACGTGCAGAACAGGAAGTTTGTCATATCGCCGCAACCTTGCTCGTTTAACACTTCTCCATAAACTTTATCACCACCCCTCTCTCCCAAGTGATTTGTTTCAGTCACCTCATGCCATCTTTTCATGTCGTGATCATTCTTTCAAAGTTAAACGTGTGAAGTGTCATTCCTCCTCTTATGCCAATTCATCCATTCTGCGTACTTTCATCGAATGGAATAATTTACAATCAGCCATCGCCACAGAAACCGACATCATAAAATTCCAAGAGTTTCTTCGCTGTGACGGAAATGTGTAAATTTGCTGTTTTTGTTTGTGTTAATTTATCCTTTTTGTGTTATGCCTTGTTTCATTGCACTTATTACTGAAATATATCGCGTTTAGTAAAAGCTGTATCGCCACACCCCCTATGTAATACCCTCTCCTGGAGGGCCTTTAGGGTGGCGTGAATATGTAAATAAATAAATATTATTCAGCAATATCTCAAAAGAATTTAGTCAATGACTTTACTGCTATGAACTACTCAAGAATAGCTCAATGATACTTAACGCTATTCAACTAAAAGGCAACAGCATTTAGTCAACGACTTTCTTGCGGTGAACTACCGAACAACTTTATAGTTGAATCATTGCTGTAGGATTTTATTAATTGTTGAGGTATCGTTGAAAAGCTATTGAGTCAACAATGAATCAACAATGTGGCAACAAAATTTCAATAGTAATTTTTGTAAGGGTCCACGTTCTCCATTAAATAATAAATTTCTTACCGGAAGCAATGCAAGAACTGTAAAAACACATAGATCTCAAAAATATAACCCATAATAAATGTGAGCTCAAGAATCTTGCAAAGGAAATGAATTTAAGGGCTGAGGCCCCTAATAGATTGACAAAGAACCTTGCAACGGAAATAAGTGATACGTGGTAGCAGCATTTTGACGTAATTTTTCAGCTAGGGATTAAAGGGTATCGTGCTGCATTTTGTGATTTGTAGGTCAAAGCAACAAAGCACTGAATAAATTTAAAGTGAACAATAGACTCGAAACTCATGGTTAATGATATCGCAGGCTTTGACTGTATTTTTATTGTTTTCGCTCCTTCTAGTGCTCATGTACCCAAGCTTCCTATTCCGAATGATGGTGACACCCTCCTCTTCACAATGTGTTTTATTTATGATGATAAAATGGGTGTTAAGAAGAGCGCAGGGCAAGACAAAATCCCCAATACCTCTTGAAACGTTAAGCCGGGCAGTTAGATTCCCGTTCTGAATGTCTCCTTGCGTAAGAGCGATGTTACACCTGACAGCAAAGCTACCATTATGATGCCGGTTCAAAGAGAAAGCCTTAAGTCCGTAATTGTTAGCTTTCCCCCCTTTGATGACACGTTTGCTTCAGAGTACTACCGTGCATTGTAAATCGTAAAAATAAGTGTCTTTCGCGGATAATATCGTCTATTTCCTTGTCAGCGCGGCCTTACCAAGGGAGTATTATAACAGAGATTCACGAATACGGGATACCAGAAGCGCTGTAGAACGGAGCTCCCCAGTGGTCGTCGATTCGGGGTCATCATGATGACAGACGAGACCACGACCACGCCTGTACCAGCGAGTCCAACGCCTGTACCAGCCACGACAAAAACGTTAACGATCGTCCTTACGCATCCTAAAGACCCAGGGACGTTCTGGGGTACGGATGGAGTTGACGTTGAAGATTAGATTGCCCATTATGAGCGCATCAGTGAGATCGATCTTTGGGACGCAATGCTGATGTTGGCGAACGTGCTGTTTAATCTCAAAAGAACGGCAAAGCTATGGTTTGACAACCACGAAGCGGATATTGAAAGTTGAGACACTTTCGAAGAAAAAGTTGGGCCTTGTTTGGGAATTCCACGGGTCGAAAGGCAGTCGCAACGAAAGAGCTATCCATCCACGCTCAGGCGTCCCCTGAAGCATGTGTATCCTACATTCTGAACGTGTTGGGTTATTGCCCGAATGTCGACATTAACATGACGGAGTCGGACAAGGTTGGTCACGTGCTCACGGGAATCGCAGACGATGCGTTCAACCTATTACTGTGCTGAAATTGTGCGACCTTCGACAAAATTATTGCAGTATGCCGGCGTTTTGGGCAGGCAAAGAGCTGGCGTATTGCGTGGCGTATTGCGAGGACATTTGTAAGGCTACCGAACACAGCTCTGACGTCATCATGAGAGGACAGACAGGTGTCTCGTCTGCAGTCTTCGCTGCCGTCCGAACTTACAGGAATGTTCCGTCGGGAAAACGAAGCAATTCCTTCTGCTTGTCCCAACGCCTGCCACGGCGATTGTCCCGTGCCGGTCATTTGCCTGGTCCAGTCCATTGAGCGGGAGGAACATGCCAAGTTGAGTTTCCTCGCCTGCACCATCGCTCATTCTTCAACACCGGACTTTCGGCCCAGATCATCGACCCAGGAACAACGGTTCTATCCTCGCTTTCCAATTCTCGCTGAATGCGGACGGCAGATGATCGGCCGGTTTGCTTTAACTGCCGCAGTATCGGTCAGGTGGCATGCCCTTGCAACAACCGTAGGGTGTCACCGTTAACTCGGGATGCCACTCCTAGCTTGACCGACAACTACCGCCGTTTTCAGCCCACTCAGCCGTGACAACAGTAATAGCCATCAGCACTTCCAGCCATTTGAGCCGCACAGCGTCGAAGCCACCCCTACTCCCAACAGCCGCTCCCCGCCGCCACGAGGTCACCAGCGACGTTCTCTGCCAGCGCGGAGTCCGTCGTCTCCTTCGCCTCCACGACGATGCCCGACACCGCCGCTCAAGCTACGACAGAGAAAATAAGAAATGCAGCTCTTATAGGTGAAGCTGTATCTTTGACTTCCACCTGAAATCCCCTTCTCGTATTGCCGACACGACGAAATTTGATTGGCGTCGGCATTGACGGCTTAACTCTGCCCGCACTCGTCGATGCTGGGGAACCAATCTACGTGATGAGTGATTAACTTCATCGCCTCCCTGAGAAAGTACTTACAACGTACTTCCACCAAATTGTCACGAGGAGTCACGAGTGCACGGGGAAGAGACGAAACCATATATTACAATATATACAGGCTGCTGCTACCGCAGAATGGCTGACAGCATCTCAAGCGGCATGTCACGTCTTGTTTTTCTTCGCGGAGCGAAGCGGTCATTTAGCGGCATGCTGCTTTAACGCGCTGCCTTGCAACAGTATCTACGACAACACTTTCGATAACAACTATTTTACAGTTTCTGGCAGCTCCCCATCAGATTAGTGAGATTGATATACACCTGTAAAAATTTTCAAAGGCGTTTGAGAAGGTATCGCAAACCGAATTTCTTCTTTAATTGGAGAATATAAAAGTACAGTACATTAGCAAGTCGGTTGGGGAGTATATAACAAATAGAAAGCGATTTCTTGAATAACTATTCAGTGTTACCGAGACGCTTAGCGTTACTTTGTGATATATTTAAGTGTGCGTTAAATAATTCCAGGTGGTCCAGATTATTCCTTAGCTCCAGCTACGGTGCGCCTCGTAAGCAGATGTGGTTTTGGCTTGTAAAATCCCATAATTTAGTTTTAAATTTTACTTCTGGAACTTCCCAGGAAAGAGTTCTGGGGCTTTAATAATTTCTGATGTATGTAAATGATTTATAACAAAAAGTCCATCAATCGGTGTCTGAATCTTTTTGCGACCGATTGTATTGCGTCTAAAGAAAAGTACTACATAATGATGTTACTGTTACTGTTGACGTTAATGCGAAATGTAGTGATACACTGTATTTCTGAAGCCACGTTCATTTAGCATGCGTAGTGGTCAATGCCAAGCTTTCGCTGCTTAGGCTATGTGCAACATAGTCCTATATTGCCCCACCATACCGTGGTGCTCGGTTGCTAAGGTCACCCCTGGGTATGGCGACTTGGCGACAATCCCCCTGTCTGTGACCAAACCTTGTGTAATCTTATTGCGTGTGTGCGCGACGCGAATAATGTAGAACTTTGTGGAAGGCACGCGGATTCCAGCGATTACTCTGGAACATTCGACGACTTATATATAATAGCTGACGCGCTTGACCAGATGATCAGATTTTGACCATCGCGCGATAGGTTTCGACGCTTTCGCCATTTGTGGGCACAGCTTTTGTGGGCACTGGTTCGCCCAATAAAAGTTGGTTTCGTTGGTCGCAGTGTTGCGACAGAGTTCTTCAGATGGTCCCTACCACGTGACAAGATTTATAGATAAGATAGATAGATAGATAGATAGATAGATAGATAGATAGATAGATAGATAGATAGATAGATAGATAGATAGATAGATAGATAGATAGATAGATAGATAGATAGATAGATAGATAGATATTAAACTCCTGAAGTAAGGAAAGAATTTCAGAATAGCCATTAGCCAGGCTTGTTGGTACGAACACATACTTCAGCAAACAGAGCCAAGACAGAGCGCATGAAAGGGGCAAAAAATTCTAGTCGCATTAATACCATGTTTTCAGAACCACAGCCAGTTACAGCAGACTATCAGCAACATTAAACGTTGGTGCTCGGAATGGGTTGCAGAAATATACGTTATCAAACAGTGCTGTTAATTCGACGTGGAAGAAGAATAGTAGGGTGGTTAGGGACGACATAGAAGACTCTCATGTGCAGACCGTTAACAAATAAAAATATTGATATAACATTTCTTATTTATTTACCATCAATACAGGGATAGATGGAAGCTGTGAGACTAAAAGCGAGAAACGCTTGACGAAGGTATCGCACCTTCTACAGCAGGCAACAGCAGAGAGCTATATGCATTTACATTAATATCAACAGATAACTTAAACCAAATAGAAACACTTACTGAAATACATTTCGAGGCTTTTCATACAGCGTCGCACATGTTCTTCAAACCATCACAAAACGCACAAATTGAGCTCGCAAGCCATCGGAAGAAGTAAAAAAACGAAGGACAGCGACCAACAGAAGTGCTAAAAAATAAATAAATCTAAAAGATGTTTCGGCTTCGCTCCGAAGCCGAAACGTCTTTTAGTTTTATTCACATTTTAGCACTTGTGTTGGTCGGTGCCCTTCGTTTTATTACTTCATGCTTCATCCCTACCAGACAGGTTTCCGTCTAACCCTCGATTTCAAGCCTTCGGAATGAGCTACAGTAAAAACAAGAGTGAAGAATGATCACACTGGACGGTGGAACAATAAATCTGCAGGTATATAGGGCATTGCAGCATCTTCGTTTATGTAGAGAGACATTGTCGATGACCGACGTTAAGAAGCTGTTTCTATGCGCATTTGAAATGTACCTGATAGAAATGTTCGAGTTATCAAATTTATTTAAAAGAGCGGGCAACTGCAACCTGATCATCTCATAGCCGTGATTTTTCCGTACAGCAGGCAATGCCTTTACAAAAATTATTGAGAAGGCATTGAAATATCATTGGTCAATGTTGAGTTTTGTAATGAGGTATCATGGAGAGTTTGTTGGAGAATTATTGGGTTGAGTATTGAGGGCTCTTGATTATTGGCCACTGAAATTTAATTGAAATACCATTGGGTGTCTCAATGTTGAATAATTAAGTTACCATTGAATGTCCGTTGTGCTTAGACAGCTCGTGTTTGTTTTGTTGAATGGTTGTTGGGTTACCATTCATGCTACATTGAACTAACATTGGGGTAGTTCTGTTGACCTGTTGTTGAGTTAATATTGCCACAGCACTGAAAAGTACCTTGTGGCCCAGTTGAGATGGCATTCAGATTTCAGAACTCGCCATTGAAATATGTTTGACGTTTCGTTGTGCCAGTGGATCTTTCTTCATATATTGAAATTGCTTTGTATAAGTTTGTATAAAAAGTTTGTATGAGTTTGTATAAGTGTATAAGTTCGTAAAAGTTTGTATAAAGAAAGTGTAAAGCATATCCGTGATTTTTCTACAGCCAATGTTCAGGCTATGATGGTTGAAATGGAACGCTTTGTTGATGAATTTATTTCAGAGTTTGGTCAGCGCTCGTCCAGTGAAAACTCGTTGATGTATAAAAGAAAACTACTGTACCTTATTGATCTTTATGCTCCCAAAAGAATTGTTCAATCTAACCAACGTTCCCTGCGGTTCAATACAACATTACGCCGCCTACGCAACAAAAAGAAGCACTCCTTTCGATGCGTGAAACGCTCGAACCTCGTTATACGTTGGTCAGATTATCAAGCCGCTTACGCTGCTTATGTTCGGGTGGTTGCTGAAGCAAAACACGTTTTCCTTACTATTACGCTTCCTTCATAGTTGCACAGTAACCATCGTAAATTTTGGAGCATGTTGGCGGCAAAATTAACAGGCAAATACATTTGGAACATTCCGACATCGCTGTACCTGCGGATGAATGCTGCATTGTGCTGAACAATCATTTCACATAAGTTTTTCATAAAGTGTCGCCTGCTTGCAACCCTTTGATTGCAGTTCGGAATTTCCCACCTTTGGATCCCATTGTAATAGATTGCGACGGTGCAGCAAATCTAATTAACGGCTCAAAATATCTTCATCTGCAGGACCTGATGAAATCACGTCGAAAATTCTAAAATGTACTGCCGTGTATTTATCTAGTATTGTCTCTAAAACTTTTCAACCGTCCTTACTGTGCTCTATCCTACCGGAGAATTTGGAAAGATGGGAAGGTGGTTCCTGTTCACAAGTCAGGTACTACACATTCACCCAAGAACTATCGCTCTATCTCATTACCCATGTATTCCTTCCAAATTCTAGAACATGTCCTATATTCACACCTAATTATTTCCTAGAAACAAATTCATTTTTTAGCCCTTGTCAGCACGGTGTTAGGAAAGCACTTTTCATGTGAAACTCTGCCATTATCACCTACCAATCACCTGTTCTTTAATGCTGACCTAGGTTTCGATGCTGACTGCATTTTCCTGGGTTTTGCCGAGGCATTTGATACGGTGCCACATAAGTTACTAATCCTTAAGCTCAGCAAACGTTAATGTTCATCTGAACGCCTTATCTTGGTTTAGAGATTTCCTGACTAACAGAACACAGTATGTAACAGCTAATGATTACTCTTCTCCTTCTTATGCTGTAACATCGGGAGTGCCGCAAGTATCGGTGCTAGGTCCGTTGCTTTTCCTCATTTATATTAACGACCTCCCTCACTGCATTACTTCTTCCTCTATTAAGCTCTTCGCTGACGACTGTGTACTTTATCATAAAATTACTCATCCAGCTGATGCATGCAAACTGCAAAACGATCTGAATAATCTGTCACTCCGGTGCCGTAAATGGCTAATGCAACTTAACGTAACCAAATGTAAAGCTATGCAAATTTCCCGCCGTTCAAAATGCAGGTACACGCGCATATACTTTCTTAACAGTAATCAGCTGACGCCTCTTGACTCATACAAGTACACAACAGCGATAAAATCAGCATATAACGATGACGGCGCCATTACCTTACAACGGCGAACAAGGAATGACGTCGATGGACTGATGAAGGTGGAATGACTACGACGCCATTACGACAATGGAGTAAGATTACTGAAGGGATGGCGAAGGCAAAACAACAGTGCAACGACGGTGGCATGATGACAGTGAAGTATAGATGTTAGAATGACGAATGACAATCTACGGCTATGGCTTGAGGACGACGGTGTGAGAAGGAATGCATGAAGACGACAGTACGAGAACAGTATGAGCACAATGGGATGGCGAGTGTATCATTACAATTACTTGACCATGACAGTTTTATGAAGCCTGTAAAACGACGATGGTGTGAGGTCGACTGCATGACGAGAGTCAAGTATTGACACGTAGGCATGTTTATCGAGTGACTACGTTTCACTGCCTAACAAATGTCGCACAGCGCAGGATGCGCCTCCATATATCGGAAGTTTCTCGAATGTTATCGGTGGTTCTAACCGCTGTATGTTGTCACCGAACCTTGTGTGATCCGATTTCATGTATGTGTGACCAGAATGGTGTTGAACTTTCTGGAACACACGGCGGCACCAGCGATTACCCTGCAATCTTCCATCACTTGTGCATAGAAGGGGACACGCTTTACCAGCTGAGCAAATTTTCGACGATCGACGACTGTGTTCGCCACTGTCCCTCTTGACTGCCGCCTGTTATTGAGGGTACAAGTTCATCCAATAAAACACTAGTTTCGTCATTCGCAGTTTGCCTGCTTTCTTCTCCGCCACTACCAAGTGACAATTTCGTAACTCGAGTGACGCCAATGGAACAACCACGATGGCACGGCGACGATAGTTGACAATGGATACGTGCTAGCAACTGCATGGGGGCGACGGCGTGACAGCAGCAGCATAGCCACGATTGAATTACGACCGTATGACTACAATAAAATGAAGATTCACGTGCATTGAAAACTGAATGCGGTATGGCGATGAAGGCATGACAAATATTGGGTGACGTTACCGAAGCGATGACGATGGCAAAATAACACCCGGATGACAGCGTCATGTGGAATTTAAAATTAGGACATTGGAACGACCAGGACGGCATCACGGGGCCGGTGCGACACTGACTTCCCGACTATATGATGGCGAGGCGATGACGAGTGAGGAGAGTCGGCTGACAATGCTGTAGTGATGACGGTGCAACGATCACGACCGCAAAACTGCCACGGACAAATATGTAGTGGCCGTAGCCATTAGGAAACTTGGGCCACTAGGTCGGTGTAGAAGGCGCGTAGACTACAGCATGACAAAAGTGATCATGAAACAGGAAGGACGACGACGGAACAACCACGCCGGCATCACGACTACCAGCACAACTATAGTGGCACAACTTCGACCACTCGATCGGCGTAAGAATATTGACAGGTCTACTTGTTTATCTTTTTCGGGGGACCACGTTTCAATGCCTAAGGAATGTTATCGCACAGCGCCGCGCGCGCCTTCATATAGGATGTTTCTGGAATGTTATCGATGGTTCCATCCGCTGTCTGTGACCGAACCTTGTGTAATCTGATTGCATGTGTGCGCAACGCGAATAATGTAGAACTTCGTGGAAGGCACGAGGGTCCCAGCGATTACTCTGGAACATACGACAACTGATGTATAAAAGCCGACGCGCTGAACAGATTTTCACGATCGCCGACTGTGTTCGCCGCTGTCGCCGTTCTTTGTGTGTAGCCTGTTTTTGTGGACACAGGTTCGCCGAATAAAAATTAGTCCCGTCTTTCACAGTGTTGCGGCTGTGTTCTTCCTACGTCACTACCACGTGACATCTGGTTGACGTGCTTTTCGTTCATGTACTGGACGCGCCCGACAAGCCGTCATCCAAGCACGGACCGCAAAGAAAACACCAACGTAGTCCCGGGCCATCGAACTGCCTACGGCTACAACAGTTGCCTCCGGAGCACGGACTTCTACTAGAGAAGTCCAAAAAGATTGAGGCCAAGACAACCAAAATGGCAGCCGCAGGGTCCCCCATTGTTCTTCAAAAGCCCAGGTAGGCACAGACTTTCCATGGATCATCGTTTGAAGACCGAGAAACCTAGCTGGACACCTATCAACGAATCACGCTTTCAACAGCTGGGACTCCGACTACAAGCTGCGGCTTGTATATTTCGCCTTAGAAGACGCTGCCAGAACGTGGTTTGAGACAGGGGATTCAACCCTGCCAATATGGGACCTGTCCCCCAGCGGCTTCTAGCGGAGATTTACAAGCGTCGTGCGCAAGGACAGGGCCAAAGCTATGCTAGAAGCCCGAGTACAAGTGCCCAACGAGACCATACCGATGTTCACCGAGGAGATGACGCGCCTGTTCCGCCACGCCGACCCGGAAATGCCCGAAGAGAAATAAGTGCGCTTCTTGATGCGAGGCTTAAAGCAAGAACTTTTCGCCGGACTGATCCGCAACCCACCGAAGACCATAGCTGAGTTCTTGCAAGAGGCAACGACAATTGAGAAAACTCTAGAAATGCGCATTAGGCAATATAATCACCAAGTGCTCACGCCGCAATGCGCCATCCAAACACTGGGCTCCGGTGACCTCCAAGACTTCCGAAAAACCACCAGGGCCACTGCGCGCGCAGAATTGCGCAAGATGATTCCTTCGTCGCAACCTCAGGTGTCCTCAGTCACTGACATAGCTAAGGAGGAACTTCGACGATCGCTGGGCGTTGCCGAACTGCAGCCCGAATCGCCGCTTACCGTGCCGGAAGCGACGACCTACGCCACCGTCGCCCGTTGTCACGATCCTCCTCCGCGACCGCGCCAGGGCGCTCTAACGCCGCTATTCCCAACGCTCTTAAATTCTTTCCAGAGTTCGAACTGCTAAGCGCCACCTCACCCCTTTCCGTTGCGCACCGCAAAGGGCGTGCACGACGGAGTTAGCCCGGCAAGGCGCAGCGTAGCGGCACGTTTTGGGCAGGTGGCCGCTGTGTGTAGTCGTCATTTACTCACGTTTGCGCTCACACTCGCGGTATTTTATGTTTGTGCATCGTGCTATCAATCGCATGGACTATGCCACACTGCTTCGTTCCAGACTGCAAAAGCAACTATGAATCTGCGCGACCCGTGGACAAAAGACATTTTTTCAGGGCACCTCGCAATGATGAGCGCCTTCAACAGTGGGAGGGCGCCATACCACGGCTGGACATGAAGCTTTCAAGCTCGTGTTCCATCTGCGGCCTCCACTTCATCAATGCTGACATTTTCAAGGTCTTCGAACACAGCACAACATACCACGCGACAAATGGACGCTGAAAGAAGACGCCGTGCCTCGCCTGCTTCCGAATTGTCCAAGTTATCTGTCGAAACCCACACGGAAACGCAGAGCACCAGCTTGCAGACGATCCCCAGCAAAACAAGAGCGGCATAAGAAACAGGATGAGTGTATGTATGCTCTTGTCGAAATTGCCGACGACGGAGCGAGCTGGTGTACTGATGGCAACCTGCCGGTGGAGAATGTGTTTCACGTGCTCAGTCGCAGGGAGATAGAGGAACGAAAAATTCAAGGTTGGTCCCTTGACGTTGTTGAGGCAGCGGTAGTTTTGTGCAAGCTCGGGATAAGTAAGAATATACCACTTGTAGAAATGTCTGTGGTCCTGTCCGACAGCCTTAATTTAATTGCCAGCGCAGATCGTCGAGTTGTGCCACGCTGTGTGTATGCCGGGAAGCAGGCCACTCAGATCGAGTGTATGGAAGACTTCACATGCCTCGTGCTATATGTAGAACAGCTGAAGCTTTGTAAGGGCTGTCCTGCAAAGAAGTACCCAAAGATATCTTCGTCAGTGGTGGCATCAAAGCACGGTGAAACGTGGAGGCCCAACACATGCACGGTATTGAGTGGTAATGCTACATGTGCTCAGTGCCGGACTCTAGAGGACCTATTCTTGCAGCGGACGAAGCAGCAAAAACATAGCAAGAAAAAGCAGGCTGCTGGATTGAAGTTGCTGCTTCCCAAAGCCGTTCGTGCAACCACAAGGCGAGAAAAGTTGAAGCAAGTCGTTCTGAGGAAGAGGAAGCTTAGTACAATTACGGAAGAGACAATTGACAGCTCAACTGACTATTGACAGACAATTGTTCATTTGGCTAAGTCGTGGCCTTCTTCTAACTGCGGAAGAGTCAGTAATAAGCTGCAAATAGTTTAATGACGCGCTTTGCATATTTGGCGGTATCAACTAAAAGAACACCACTCGTTTGGCAAACAAACAGCGCTTGGCAGCGTGGAGCGCCGCGCCCGGCCAGGCTGACAGCGGCTGCCGCGCCACCTGTTCAGTGGAAACAAAAAGCGGCCGTGCATCGACGGCCACCGCAAGGGGAGTTTGACTACTGAAAGCATCTAGTAACGTTGGCTAATCCATCGTCCACCGCCCCCGCCGCCAGCACACCCGCCCCTCGCCCAGCCCAGCCACTCGAGGAAGTTGGACACTTGGCGCGCACCCGGCCACTTCCCGCTCTGCTAGCGCTACGGGGAAGCTAGACAAGTTTACCGCCGATGCCCATACCGTGAAATGGGACTACGACGGTTCGCCCGCATCGCTCCACGCCCGCAGCAAGGTAAACACTCTCGTGATATCGCCAACTACCTCGCCGCTACTCCGCGGAGCTCTCGACGACCGACCCGTTCGCCATCACCAGGCCTATACCTGTCGCCGCAGCGCCGTCCATACACTGGCCCAGCCCGGGACCGCTCTGTGAGGCCCATATTCGGAAAGCTTAAAGCAGCAACCGATGGAGGTGCGGTTGCTGTTCGTCGAACCGACAAAGATCTTCCCGCCGCCGATAAAGGCGCCGAAGAGGCTATATCGACGACATAACAACGAAGCGCCGCCGTCGCGACGAAGTCGGGAAGCAAAGAATACGCTGGCGAAAGACGATCTGACGACGCCACATACCAGCCACAGGTCAACGCGACGCATTCGTGATCCGACGCCAAGGTCTAACAGTACGCAAGACAAAGAACCACCGACCTCGATGTGCTTCTCGACGAGCCACGCACTCGCCGCCTGAATGGGCACAGGGGCCGATTACTCCGCAATGAGTGGGCACAACGGCGCCCATTTGAAGAAAGTTAGGACTGCATGGGAAGGCTCTAAAATTTGGACCGCGGGAGGACACCTCACTGCGCCGACTGGAATCTGCACGGCAAGAATTACCGTTCATGACCGCACTTACCCTGCCACCTTCGTTATCCTCCAAAAGTGCTCACGGGACATCATTCTCGGCATGGACTTCTGAAGAAACACGGCGGAATCATCGAGCTGAATGCTAAATTGATAACGCTGTCGGAAGATCAAGCGATACTGCCGGAGAACTCCTGTAGTCACCCCGCCTTGAGTGTTCCCGAAGATCAAGTGAGCATCCCGCCGCGCTCCAACATGATTATTTTCATCCGCACCGAAACACCTGCTGGCGTAAAGGCGTTATAAAGGGTGACCAGCGTATCCTACAAGACAGTGAAATTTGTGTCGCAAGAAGAATCGCTTGCTGCACGGATGAAAAACGAAAGCGTTGCTGACGAACTTCAGCCAGGAGTTCAAGCACATCAAGAAAGGCACGACGATCGCCTACATCGAGGAAATTCTGGAAACCAGCAATGCATTTGTCCTCTCGGATTCTGCCGCATCCACCCCGACGAAAGTAGTTTCCGAACCCGACTTCGACATAAATCCAAATCGTCTCCTCATGATTAAGGAGCAGCAGCTCAGAAGTCTGCTTCCACGATACAAAGACTGCTTTTCGACGTCATCGAGGATTTGACAAGCACCAGTCGCAGAGCATCGCATATAACCGAAGAGTGTGTTCGACCACTCAGTCAGAGTCTTTAGCAAGTTTCGACGTGAGAACGTGAAACTGTTAGGCAACAAGTTGAAGAAATGCTGCGCAAGGACATCATCCAGCCGTCGAAAAGCCCGTGGGTATCCCCTGTAGGCTTGATGAAGAAAATGACGGAATCCTACGTGTCTGCGTCGATTATCGTCGACTTAACAAGTTCACGAAGAAGAGCGTATACCCGCTCGCCTGGATAGACGACGGATTGGATCGGCTCTTCAACGATAGATACTTGGCGTCGATGTATCTCAAGTCTTCTACTGGCAAATAGAAGTAGATAGTCCAGTCGTTGTGGTATGAACCTCTCCTCTTGTCCTTTGTGTTTTTTACTGGTTTTTTCCTTCACGTATGTACCAACTGGCCCAGATTTCAACCCTTCTGAAGTAGAAGTCGACGAGAGAGATCGCGAAAAGACCGTCTTGATCACGACAGGCGGCCTCTACGAATTCAAGGTCAATCCATTTGGACTGTGCTCGGCGCCTGCAACGTTCCAGCGCGTCATGGACACGGTGTTTGCAGGGAGTCCGCCCCGATCCACAGAAAAAAGCCGCCATCGCATAGTTCCAGCAGCCCATTGACAAGAATGCAGTGTGTAGATTCCTTGGAATATGTACCCACTACAGGCGCTTTGTCAATGACTTCTCACGCATCGCTGAGCCGTTGACACATCTAATTAAATCTGATGTCGAGTTTAAGTAGGAAACGCCGCAGGCCGACGCATTCGATGAACTCAAACGAAGCATGGAGTCACCACCGGTACATGCGCCATTCGACGAGTAGACCTATACAGAAATTCATACTGACGCCAGTTGCCTAGGCCTCGGTGCCGTTCTAGTCCATAGGAAAAATGGACTTGAAGGACTGATAGCTTACGCTAGCCGGTCGCTGTCGAAAGCGTAAGGCAATAATTCTACAACCGAAAAGGAATGCCTCGCCATCGCTTGGGCTACAGCAAAATTTCGCCCTTACCTATATGGCAGGCCACTAAAAGTCATCTGCGACCATTACGCGTTGTGTTGGCTAGCGAATTTAAAGGATCCTTCAGTACAGCTGGCGTGGTGGAGACTCAGACTACAATACGACATTACTGTAACCTGCAAGTCCGGACATGAAACACTCTCATGCCGATTGCCTATCACGCGCCCCCATTGACCCGCCACCCTAAGATGACGAGGATGGCGACGACTTCCTTGGAATAGTAAACACTGAAGACTTCGCTGAACAGCAACGAGCAGACCCGAAAATAAAAAGCCTCCTCGAGTACTTGGAGGGCACACCGACGTTGTCCCTCGGGCATTGAAGCGAGGATTGTCTTCGTTCTCGCTTCAAAACAACGTACTAGTAAAGAACTTCTCACCAGTCCGCGCCAACTGCATAACTATCCGACAGCTAGGCACCTCAGATTCTCATAGACGTTATCCAGGATACAGGAAAGGTATTAGTGGCCGCACCTGATCATCGATGTTGCCCGTTACGTCAAGACATGCCGAGACTGTCAGCAACGCAAGACGCCAGCGACAAGGCCAGCGGGATTACTGCAGCCGATCGAGCCTCCTTACCGACCATTGCAGCAGATCGGGATGCACTTGTTGGCACCCTTTTCGACGTCAACAGCCGCAAATCAGTGGACCGTCGTCCTGACGGACTACCTCACCCATTTTGCCGAAACGAAGGCTCTGCCGAAAGGCAGCGCAGCTGAAGTGGTGAAATTTTTCGTCGAGAACATCCTGCTGCGACATGGCGCATCACAAGTCCTCATCACAGATAGAGGAACGACCTTTACAGTGGAGCTCACCCAAGCCATTCTGCAGTATACTCAGACAAGCCACAGGAGGACAACTGTCTACCAACGATAGACGAATGGTCTTACGGAGCGCTTCAATAAGACCCTCGCCGACATGCTAGCAATGTTCGTCGACGTTGAACACGAGACCTGGAATGCCGTCCTGCCGTACGTAACCTTCGCTTACAACATGGCGGTGCAAGAAACAACGCAGATCACTCAGTTCAAGCTTGTTTACCGCAGGAACCCGACGACGACTCTCGAAGCTGTGCTGCCGCAAGTGACCGACGAAGAGAATCTTGACGCCATCACTTATTTCCAGCGCGCCAAAGAAGCCCTACAGCTCGCCCGCGTACGGATAAGAATCAGCTGCGTACCGACAGCCGACACTACAACCTCCGACGGCGCTACGTGGAGTACCAGCCCGGCGAACGTGTTTGGGTTCAGACCCCAATACGCCGACGAGGACTCAGCGAGAAACTATATCGACTCTATTTCGGACCCTACAAGATCATCCCACGTATTGGCGAACTGGACTATGAGGTCGTTCTTGACGGCATTTCGCCATCACAGCGTCACCGCGGACGATCTGAAGTGGTCGATGTGGTGCGTCTAAAGCCCTTTTACGCACGCTGACGAAATTCCCTATTTTGTTGTTTCTTTGCTACGGGTATTTTTGTTTACTACTATCATTCGTTCGCAGCATCGGATCGATGCCTTTTAAGAGGCGGTATTGACATGTTTACTTGTTTATCTTTTTTGGTTACCCGTTTCATCGCCTAAGAAATGTTATCGCACAGCGCACGACTGGCCTGTATCGAAAGTTTCTAGGATGTTATCGCTGGTTCCATGCGCTGTCTGTGACCGAACCTTCTGTAATCTTATCGCATATGTGCGCGACGCGAATATGTAGAATTTTGTGGAAGGCACGCGGTTCCCAGCGATTACTCTCGAACATTCGACGACTGATGTATAGAAGCCGACGCGCTTGACCCGCTCATCAAATTTGCGACGATCGCCGACAGTGTTCGCCGCTTTTGCCATTCTTTAAGTGTAGCCTGTTTTTGTGGGTTCGCCAAATAATAGTTTCGTCTTTCACAGTATTGCTACTGTGTTCTTCATACGTCACTACCATGTGACAAGATTAGATAGATAGATAGATAGATAGATAGATAGATAGATAGATAGATAGATAGATAGATAGATAGATAGATAGATAGATAGATAGATAGATAGATAGATAGATAGATAGATAGATAGATAGATAGATAGATAGATAGATAGATAGATAGATAGATAGATAGATAGATTTAAAACTCCTGAAGTAACTAAGGAATTTCAGAATAGCCATTAGCCATGCTTGTTGGTACGAATACATACTTCATTCAGCAAACAGCGCAAGACAGGGCACATAAAAGGGGCAAAAAGTCTAGTCGCATTAGTAGCATGAGTTGAGAACCACAGCCAGTTGCAGCAGAATCTCAGCAACATCAAACGTTGGTGCTCGGTATGGGTGACGGAAATATTCGTTATCAAACAGTGCTGTTAATTCGACGTGAAAGAAGAATCCAAGGGTGTTTAGGTACGACATACGAGGCTCTCATGTGCAAACCGTAAACAAATAAAGGATTTATTACAACATTAAATATTTATTTCCCATCAGTACAGGGATAGATAGAAGCTGTGAGACTAAATGCGAGAAACGCTTGACGAAGGTATCGCACCTTCTACAGCATGCAACAGCAGAGAGCATTATGCATTTACATTCATATTGCTACGGAATAGTATTACCAATGACGAAGAGGCGAGCAGTAAGAAGACGACGACGACGATTAGAGGCTAGCGCGGGCTGTTGCCTCTTGGCCAAGTGCGGCGTATTACGTTGTAAATATACTTGTATATAGCTTTTCATCTGCGTTTTCTTACGTAACATATCTGGTGGAGGTGGACGTTCGCTGCACCTGGTCACGGAGCTTCGCAGTGGACGGTACGTCGAGCCTAGCTTCATGGCTCCCGGCGATGACAACTCGACTCAGCCGCCCCCGACACCTGTTGCCACTTCGACGACCCACATCACTCTCCCTGCTCTTCGTGATCCTGGCGTATTCTCGGGCAAAGATGGGGAAGATGTCGACGACTGGATCAGCCTGTACGAACACGTCAGCCGCAATAACCGGTGGGATCCTACTATCTTACTCACCAACGTAGTCTTTTACCTCGTTGGCACAACTCGAGTTTGGTTTCGGACGCACGAAGATGAGCTCACCAGTTGGGATTCGCTCAAACAAAAGCTCCGAGACTTGTTCGGCAACCCCTACGGTCACAAACTTGCCGCGCAGAAGGCGCTTTCCCGCCGTGTGCAGGCGTCAACAGAGCCCTATGTCACGTACATTCAGGACGTCTTGGCTCTGTGCCGCAAAGTTGACCCACACATGACTGAGTCAGACAAGGTATCCCACATCCTCAAAGGCATTGCCGATGACGCCTTCAACTTGCTTGTATTCAACAACGTCGCGACGGTGGATGCTGTTATAAAAGAGTGCCGCCGCCTGGAACTCGCTAAAAGCCAACGTATCGACCAGCAGTTTGCCCGTTTGCCCAACACCCCAGCGACATCTTCCTGTGCCGACGCTCCTCGTCCCAACAACACTGGCGATATTACCAAGATCGTCCGGCGTGAGATTGAGGCCGCCTATCCGGCTGCCTTAGAATCCAGCCCCACCAACGCACCTGCAGTCACCGTTTCCCTGATCCAGGCAGTTGTCCACCAGGAGTTTGCAAACATGGTTCTTCAAACCATCTGCTCGGCCCATCGCCCTGATGCCCACCCGGCTTCTTCGATTCCGCCCCGTCCCGCATCTTCTTACCCACCACGTTTCCGCAACACATCTTAATGGCGCACTGCTGACGACAAGCCCATTTGTTTTCACTGCCATCGCATTGGGCACATTTCTAGGCACTGTCGAAGTCGCTGGACTTCCCCGACCCGGTCTGCTTATACTGCCTACTCTCGCCCCTCAGGTGGCCTCTCTCGTCCCAATGCTGCCCGCTCCGATAATGCCGCCACAGATTCTCGTGCGCCGAGCCGTCCCTATTCCCGTTCGCCTTCGCCCCAACGACGACAATCTCGCTCTCCCCAGCCCCGTCGTTCCTTTTCGCCGACTCCCTTCGGACGCCGCTCCCAGCCGGAAAACTAGATGATGCAGCGCCTCGAGGTGACGCTGCATTGCTCCCTACGCCGTCAGATCTTCCACTGACGTTGCCCACTCATCTGAACCTTCTTGACGTGCAAGCAGACCTGTATCCTGTATCTGCTCTTATAGACACTGGGGCGCATTTGTCGGTAATGAGCGCTGACCTTCGTACCCGCCTGAAAAAAATAATCACGCCCCCCACGACGCATGTTGTCCGTGTCGCCGATGGCGGAACAGCCCCCGTAATTGATATGTGTGCCGCCCGTGTCTCCTTTGCCGATCGCTCCACAATTGTGCTATTAACAGTCATCGCCCACTGTCCCCACGACATCATCCTCGGCTTAGACTTCCTCTCCACACACTCTGCTCTCATCGATTGTTCCGCCAGTTCTCTCCGCCTTGACCTGCCTGTTCTGGATCCCGCTGAACCACACCCCAGTTGCCTCAGTTCCGTCGACTTCGTGCGCTTGCCACCTTCGGCACGGACTTACGTTGACCTAGTGTCATCCCCACCAGTGCCCGATGGTCACTATATCGCGGCTCCTATGCAATACGTCCTCCTTACACACGGGATCACGGTACCTCATACCGTTTTATCTATTACGGCGAATTGCGTCTGCCTGCCAGTGGTCAATTTTGGCTTGACGACACAAGTGCTGCCATGCGGGATGTCTCTGGCCCAGCTTTGCTCATTCGAGGATCACTCAATAGCATCTATTGAGGTAGACGACAATTCAGCCGATCCTCCTCTACCATCGCAGTCGACAACTTGTACCATCGCCGACTCACAGAAAATGATTGTGCCCGACATGCCGTCAGAGCACGCTCGTGAGCTCTACCGCGTTCTGTTTTCCTACAACGATATTTTTGACTTTAACGATCGCCCTTTGGCCCAAACTACAGCTGTTAAACATCGCGTTAATACCGGCGAGGTCGCTCCTATTCATCGCCGCCCGTATTGAGTGTCACCGGCTGAGCGTCAAGTTATTCACGCCGAAGTTCGCAAAATGCTTTCCAAGAACGTCATAGAAGCGTCGTGTAGTCCATGGGCGTCACCTGTTGTACTGGTGAAAAAGAAGGATGGCTCATGGCGCTTTTGCGTGGACTATCGGCACCTTAACAGGGTTACCAAAAAGGACGTGTATCCCCTACCTCGGATCGATGACGCCCTTGACTGCCTCCATGGTGCTCGCTACTTCTCCTCTATTGACCTCCGCTCCGGCTATTGGCACATTGCCGTGGACGATCTCGACCGCGAGAAGACTGCTTTTGTAACTCCGGACGGTCTTTATCAATTCAAAGTGATGCCGTTCGGTCTATGTAACGCTCCTGCCACTTTTGAACGCATGATGGACTCCCTTCTTCATGGTTTCAAATGGTCCACATGCCTGTGCTACTTGGACGACGTTATAGTATTCTCCCCAACGTTCGCTACGCACCTCGAGCGCCTCTCGGCAGTCCTGGACGTTTTTCGTCGCGCCGGTCTGCAACTGAACGCATCGAAGTGCCAATTCGGCCGTCGCCAGATTACCGTCCTTGGGCATCTCGTTGACGCGAACGGAGCGCAACAGAACCCAGGCAAGGTCCATACTGTTACGCACTTCCCTGTTCCGAAGTGTATCAAGGATGTGCGCAGCTTCATCGGCCTTTGTTCCTACTTCCGCCGTTTCGTGAAAAATTTCGCGGCCATAGCACGACCATTTACCGAGCTTTTGAATAAAGACGCCCCTTTCCAGTGGGGCGATAACGAAGCCTCTGCATTCTCGCATCTAATCGACGTTCTCACAACGCCTCCCGTTCTGGCCCATTTCGATCCTTCTGCGCCTACCGAAGTCCGTACTGATGCCAGCGGTCACGGAATTGCCGCAGTACTGGCACAACGCCAGCGCGGCAACGACCGTGTTATCGCTTACGCCAGCAGGCTCCTCTCACCCTCCGAGCGCAACTATTCCATCACTGAGCGTGAGTGTCTGGCCCTAGTTTGGGCAGTTGCGAAGTTCCGCCCATACTTATATGGCCGACCCTTTTCCGTTATCACAGACCATCACGCGCTTTGCTGGTTATGCTCACTGAAAGATCCTACAGGAAGACTTGGTCGCTGGGCTTTACGCCTCCAAGAATATTCATATACTGTCAGCTACAAATCTGGCCGACTACACAAGGACGCTGACTGCCTGTCTCGTTACCCGGTAGACGAGCCTGACGACGCCGACATGAGTACCGCCAACGGCATTTTCTCTGTGTCTGCCTTCGCTAACATCGCCGATGAGCTGTACCGAGACCTACCGCTGCGAGCACTCATCGAGCGTCTGCGCTCTACACCTACCGACGCGTCCGTTCGCCGATATGTCCTCCAGGGCGGCATTCTGTACCGAAGGAACTTCCTCCCTGACGGATCTGGTCTCCTTGTCGTGCCAAAACATCTACGACAGACTGTGCTCTTTTAGATGCATGACGCACCTACTGCAGGACGTCTTCGCGTAACCCGCACGTACGACCGCGTCCGCCGCCGCTTCTATTGGCCCGGCCTCGCTCGCTCGCTCCGTCCGACGCTATGTTGCTGCCTGTGATACCTGCCAGCGTCGGAAAGCACCTCAGGTGCTACCTGCCGGTCATCTCCAGCAGATCACTGTCCCTGTGGAACCGTTCTTTCGTGTTGGATTAGACCTCCGCGGTCCCTTTCCCACGTCATCCTCTGGGAACAAATGGGTAGCCGTCGCAACTGATTACGCCACCCGGTACGCTATCACGCGGGCTCTCCGTACCAGTTGCGCCACTGACGTCGCGGACTTTCTCTTGCGTGACATTATCCTACTTCATGGCGCCCCGCGACAGCTGCTCACTGACCGTGGTCGTAACTTCCTCTCGAAAGTTATCGCCGACATTGTACGTTCCTGCTCCACTCAACACAAGCTGACTACCTCATACCATCCTCAAACCAATGGCCTCACAGAGCGGTTAAACCGTACTCTTACCGATATGCTGTCCAAGTACGTTTCCAAGGACCACCACGACTGGGACATTGCCCTTCCTTACGTCACATTTGCTTATAATTCTTCCCGGCACGACACCGCCGGATTTTCTCCCTTTTATCTACTCTACGGTCGCGAACCGACCTTGCCCCTTGACACGGCACTTCCTCCTGCTTCTATCTCAACAAGCGAGTATGCGCGCGACGCCATCGCCCTCGCCGACCATGCACGCCAGCTTGCCCGTACTCGACTGACGGACTCGCAAACCCCTCAGCAGCGTCACTACAACGCCCGCCACCGTGACGTACAGTTTTCGCCTGGTGCACTCGTGCTCTTGTGGTCGCCCTCTCGTCACGTCGGACTTTCAGAAAAGCTCCTTTCGCGATACACAGGGCCCTACCACGTGCTGCTCCAGGTGACGCCTGTGACGTACGAAATTGCTCCTGTGAGCTCAACCTCGTCATCTACTCTGGCATCTACTGATGTCGTGCACGTCAGTAGGCTCAAGACCTACTACACTGCTTCACAGTCCGGCCTTTAGTCGCTCCGGGACGGCGCTTTTGCTGCCGGGGGTAGTGCTACGGTATAGTATTACCAATGACGAAGAGGCGAGCAGTAAGAAGACGACGACGACGATTAGAGGCTAGCGCGGGCTGTTGCCGCTTGGCCAAGTGCGGCGTATTACGTTGTAAATATACCTGTATATAGATTTTCATCTGCGTCTTCTTACGTAACAATATTAACAGATAACTTATACCAAATAGAAACAGTTACTGAAATACATTTCGAGGCTTTTCATTTAGCCTCGTACATGTTCTGAAAACCATAAAAAAACGTACAACTTGAGCTCGCAAGCCTTCGGAAAGAGCTACAGTAAAACAATAATGAAAAATGATCACACTTGACGGTGGAACAGTACCTCTGCAGGTATGTTGGGCACTGCAGCATATTTCTTTATGTAGAGAGACATTGTAGATGACCGACGTTAAACAAGCTGTTTCTATTGCACGAAGACCAATGATGTAACTACGTGGATGCACATATGAATTTTCCCTAATAGGAAAGTTCGAGTTATTTAGTTTATTTAAAAGCGCGGGCAACTGGAACCTGATCATCTCGTAGCCGTAATTTGTCCGTGCACTAGGCAATGCCCAGGCTGTCATCTGTGGCAATGGATACGGCGATTTGAAAGAAAGTAAACAAGCTAACTTTGATATAAACTCTAGGGATTTTTGTTTGTTCTTTTCTCTAATTTCGCCATAACATCTAAGCATACAAAGTGAATGAATCTATGATTTTCTGTTCGTAAAACACGTGTCTGGTAGTGTGTCCGTGAGCTATATCATGCACAATACTAAAGATTCTTTTTGTAGGATCAATATCTGTTTTAAGTTTGTACTGGTGGTGGTCGACCACACTAATGGACAGTAACTTAGATAAGAGCAGAATGGAGAATTGTACAGAAGCAACTTTACTTTATGCGGCACGGCATACCTGTGCCTTGTTACAAAACCTATATCTCCAGAGGCCTTTCATGGCAATATTATTTATGTTTTTTCAACAACATTTTTTCTGAAAAATACATTCCCAGTGATTGAAAAGACAGTACAATTTCTATCATTTGTCCCTTGTACGAAAGCTTAACAGTAAGGTCATATTTTTTAAATTTATTGTGTGAAAGTTGATTGCCTTAGATTTGTTAAGGTTAAAATTTAACACATTTTGTCGCAGCAAGCTTCCAGTTTCCTTTAGAAATGTATTCGCCTATACTTCGAAATTATTAAAGCTATCGCCTTCAAAGAGTAGAGTGATATCGTCTGCATATATTATCAAACGAGTATTACTATCAATACTACTATCATCACAAAATAAGTGATGTAAATGTCGCCTATTGCAAGTTTATTTCAGCGTTTATACAAATCTACAGCCCAAATTTTCCTTTCAAAAGGATTAAGCAATCCAAAAAGTTAAGAACACCCTAGATTACACAGGAACTTTTCAAAATGATAACACAAAAAGATAAACTGTTCCGTAGATTTCTTACAGCACGCTCACCTGAAACGCTGACGCTGTCTAAAAAGCACAGAAACAAACTAAATACGGAACTTAGACGCACTAAGAATGCTGATCATGAGCATCTGTTTGCAAACGCCACTGGTAAACATCCTGAAACCTTGTGGAGCATTATCAATACGGTTCTTGTCCGCGAAAAGCATTCTACCTCACCAGACAAGATAATCTGTAACAACCATAAAATATCAGGTTTATCACTTGCAAACTATTTCCATTAGTACTTTGCAAGTAGAACTATGCCACAGTAAACTCGGCCAGATACGTCGCCGTTTCTTTCCGTTTCGAACAGCTTATTTTTAAATCCCACTAGTGAATCTGAGGTATTTAGCACTATCATGAAGCTTAAAGATAGCACAGCTCTTGACATTGATGATATCCAAATAAACCTATAAAGTACGTTTTAGAATACATCACTTCAGCTTAAACGCATATATTTAATCTAGCTTTACAGTCTGGGGTGTTTCCAGAAAAGATGAAAATGAGTATGGTAACTGAACTTCTTAAAGGAGGCAACAGAAATGACGTGTCAAATTACAGACCCATCTCAATCATTCTAGTATTTCCCAAAAGATTAGAAAAGATTACTTTTTCTCTCTCATCAAACTTTTTCGACAGTCAAAAGATTCTGTCTAGTGCTCTTCTCGGCTTTCATAAAGGCAGGTCAACAGAAGCTCAAGGAACATGTACTAAAAACATAGAATGAAATCTCTTCACATTGGCACCATTCATTGATTTCAGTAAGGCGTGCGATTGTATATATCATAATATCTTGCTATGGAAATTCTCACAGAATAGCATTAGAGGTACTCCTTTAGCATTATTTGAGTCTCACCTTACTAATAAAAAACAATCCGCACGCATGAAACACGAGAAATCAAGTTTTGTTGCTTTACTAAATGGCGTGCCACAAGGGAGCCTACTAGGTCCTATGTTTTTCACCTCAACATTAATGACACAACTAATATTGATACAACTGTAAACTTTATCGGGTATGCTGATGACACTAATCTTATTTCTGGTCCGAATTCACAAGAAATAATGGAAAAAATGTAACTATCTACTCACTAAGCTATCTGAACGGTCGGTCGGTAATTGCCTAAAAACAAACCCGAAGAAAACTAACGTTATTTCACACAAAAAATAAAGTTGTTAGTACTAATCATACTTTAGTGTGTGCTGGTAAAGAGCTGCAAATTGTGGATGAACATAAAATAATAGGCGTCACTTTTCCTTCGCACCTTACTTGGGAGAAATATATTGAAAATATCTGCACAAAAATATCTGCTATCACAGGCGTTCTGTCTCGATGCCGGCGTCTTCTTCCAACCAAAGCAAAGCTGAACATTTATTATGCCTTATTTTTTTTCAATTTAAATTACTGTAGCTTAGTGCGGGCGACTACAAGAAAGGCGAATATTATGAAAACCCTTTCTTTGCAAAAGAAAATGATTCGGGACATTGACAACATGGGTTATTTGGAGACAACGCGGCCAACGTTCTTAAAGCATGAAATTATAAAAATAGAACATTTCTACATTTTTCACCTTCTAAATTTATTTTATTTCTCAAATACTGCCTTCAAAAATTTCCTAGTGTCTAGTGCATCTTTGGCAGAAAAATTCCATTCTTCCAATACAAGAAATAGTTATACGTGGTATGTTCCGTGGTTTCGTAATAAATATAGCCTACCGTCATTAAAATATAATCTACCACCTATTTTAAATAATTATCAAGGTACATATACTTCTTCATCCAAGGAACTGCGAATGCACTTTGTAAACATGTGATCATTGATTCTTTGTCGTTCTTCACAGACAACTGTGTTAACCATACACATGTATTTCTATCTTCTGGTGTATCGAATATATTTTTCTTTTAGTCTATATTATCTAGTCTCTATATCAGAGCGAATTGTGTTAGCGTTGTTAGTAACCCTTGCACTCGTACTTCCATTCTTCCGATGTATCAAATATGTTTTTTCCTCTTAGTCTCTATATTATTTTCAGTCTTGTTATTGTGCATTTATGTATTATTTATTCTGAGTGTCTAGCAATGTTACGACTTTGATGCAACCACCATGTAGGCCTTGTAACGAACCATCGGCCTAGTCAAGCTGTTTTTCCAACAGCTTTTAGCCTTTGGTATCCACCGGATCACTTGTAATTCTGGAAACAAAAATAAATTGAAATGGTGAGAAAATTATTATTATAGACTTTAAAAAGCAACGGTCCGTAGATACTGCCGTATAGCAGACCATAATTCGCAGTTTGCATAGTTGACTTAAATTTGCCCATTGAAACAAACTCTTTTCGGGAAGACAGGTATGATTTACTAGTTGCAAAGTACGACCTCTTATCCGATACAACTCTAGTTTCTTTAATAGTATGGCATGTTCTATTCTCTGAAACGGTTTTGTGAAGTCAAGAAAAATCCCTAACACAGTGTTCTTGTTTTCAAGGTTTCCTAAGATGAATTCTTTTTGGTCCAGAAGAGCAAGCTCTGTAGATCGATTTCTCCTGAATCCATAGTGACAGTCAGTTATAATACTATATTTGCATTAAAATTTTCTATTTTTTAAGGAAGTATCTCTTCAAGTGGTTTTAAAAAACTGGCAGTATGCTAATTGGTTTATAATTCCCAAATTCACTTCTGCTTCCTTTTTATAGATAATGGCGACTTTTCCAATCTGCATGTCTGAAGGAAAAGTGGCCGTTTGTATACATAGGGTATATATGTGCTCAAGGGATAGGCAACAACATCGATGACATGTTTAATTGGCTTTATCTAAAGATGATTAGCGTCACAGGACGTGATGTTAGATAACAGAGAGAATGTTGTAACGAATGCGTTTTCACAAACTGGCTTAAGAAAGAGTGGACGATTACTTATCAATATGAATATTGGCTACGTCTCCGCAGTGTGAGATATCTTGAGTAAAACATTTGTTAAATTCATTGCCTAAATCCTCGCCCACATACTCACGGCCATTATGTACGACCCTACCTACCAATTGTTTGCTGGAGTCGCCTCCATACTGACCTATTTTCCTCCATAGTATGTCAGGTCGGTCGTAAGATAAATCAAAATATATCTCATAATATTGTGCTCTTGCTTCGCGTATATCACTGTTAAGCTTTTTCTGTATTTTGTGAACTTCTCTAAGGCGTCGATGTTTCTAGAGGTACTAAAAGAGCGGTAAAGCTCATTTTTTATTTTTCTGCACGAGTGCAGCTCTGAAGAAATTCATGGCTTCCTAATCTCCTGGGCTTCCGTCTCTTTTGTAAATAAAGGTCTCGTTTATACATTAGGCAAAATGTTTTGCACAAACACTCGGTATCAAATGTCTGTATTTTCTTTGGAAAACACAATTTTAATCTTCATTAGATACCTCTGCGCGAAAATTCTCTAAAGCAGTTTGTATAATTGCCTGAACGTACATATCATACTTTCTACATTTGCGAACAAGTGTTTTACAAAACAGGTATATTCCCATGGGGTCACTAAATTCACAGCATATAACTGCACTATGTGTTATTGAAATAACAATATTGGTTATAAACAAATCAATGTCCCTAATGCCGGATTAATTTGCGTTAGGTGCGTTGTAAGAATGTTCGAATAAAAACATTCAGCAATGAGCAAACGTTATTACTATTCTGCGTGCTGCACAGCATGTTCATTATAAAGTCGCAGCTTAAATGGGCATCATTTTTCCTTTTTAACACAAATGAAAGGTAAGACTCAAGAAATTCAAGAAATAGACGCATAGTTCCATTGGGTGGTCTTTAAAACACTGATAATACTTTGTTGTTGGCTGCCACTGAAGCAACTTCGACGTCGTAAGACACTTAGCAGAAGTCTGGTAAGATTTCGCAACTGATTTTTTTTTCATTGAGAAGCAAACATGCACCTCCACCACGGCCGACAACACGGTTTACTTTGAAATTGAAAAGAGTGGTAGCTGAAAGCAATCATTATTCAGCCATGACTCTAATGTAATGATGGCGTCAAATTAGAAGCCAAAGCTTTGCAATAGCAGTTAAAACGACTCCTGTTAGTTATTTATAGACCGTGGATTTATGTGAAAGCATTTCAAGGGACGATGATTCAATGAAACAACTTTGCGTATCTGATGAGGTAACGTCTAAATGGAAGGATCCATGATAAACAGTGACAAAGAAGTATTTTAATGATTGGAAAATGTAGAGAGGTCGGCCGGATAATGGAGCATCTGGCCTGCTACTCTACGTAAGGGAAGAGGAAGAGGGGAAGAAAAATGGTCACAATGGGGGATGATAGTGGGAGGAACGAGGTGAAGGACACATTACACAACTGGTATCACAGGCGCGCGTCCAGGCCCGTGTCACCTAGGAAACGTGAAAGTGCACGCATTGCTTCTGTCATCTGCCAACTCTGTGGCCATGCGCCTAGGAAGAGGTTTTCCGACATTGGTTCATTGTGTAAATGTTTCAATGTATCTGCCATTGTCAGTCTTTCGCGCGCATACTCAGGGCACACCACGAGCACATGTTCTATAGTCTCTACAGCGCCACACACTGAACAGTCCGGGGAGTCTGTCCGTCCGATAATGTGCAAATATTTGCACGTGAAGGCGACGCCTAATCGCAGTCTGTGTATCAGGCATGTATGAGGGCGTGGAATTCCACGCAGAATAGGAAATTTCCTATCGGGATCCAGACTTTTAAGGCGGACGTGACGAGCGTCTAGCTTGGCCCAGTATCTTCTCGTCGCAATCCTCATTAATTCCGACAGGAGGCATGTGATGTCCTGTCTGGAGAATGGCACTATAGTTCGCAGGCCATTGCTGAGGGCGCGCCTTGCTGCAGCATCGGCCATCTCATTACCGCTGAGCCCACAGTGTCCCGGGATCCATTGGAACACTATGCGGTGGTGTTTTTCTTGGGCGCACGAAAGTAGCTCGGTGATCTGCAGTGCCAGAACCTGATATGCAGTGTGGCGCAGGAAGCATCCCAAAATGTGTAGCGCGGGTTTTGAGTCCGTGAAAATGCACCACTCTTGAGGTCTTTCCCCGCAGATGTGGCGAATCGCTTCCCGAATAGCCACAAGCTCTGCAGCGGTTGATGTATAATTATGGTCTAGTATGAAACCTCGAGTCATCTGTTGGGCTGGTATCACCACAGCTGCTGTCGATGCCTTAGGTGACGCGGAGCCGTCTGTGTAAACATGAACATACGTCTGGTATTCTGACCAGATGTACGCGAGAGCAAGTTGTTTTAGTGCACTGACGGGAACCAATGATTTCTTTAGTATGCCGGGGACATGTACGCATACGGAAGGTTGAACCATCACCCATGGTGGTTTGACGGGGTGATATGGAAGGGCATAGCCTGATGTTATGTGGGGTAGATGGCAGCGGAGTGCACTTGTGAAACTGCTGTCTGGCCGCTCATGTAGAACCGACGTCAGTGGATGGCAATGGTGTCGTGTCAGTAAGCGTAAATACACTCGAAGTAGTTCGTGGGACAGGTATATCGGTAATGGGCATATGTGGGCTTCCTCAATTGTGCCTTTGTTGGAGGCGCGCCGTGACAACCCGAGGCAAATTTTGAGTGCCTGCGCTTGGACGCTCTCTAATGTCCGCAAGCAGGAAATGCTCAAGTTTGAGAGTATCGGAAGGCTGTATCGAATGTAGCCTACGAAAAGAGACTGATAAAGTCTTAGTAATGAGCCTTCCGTGGGGCCCCATTTCATGCCTGTTGCGAAGCGAAGAACATGGCAAAACAGATTAAGTTTTTGCTTCAACATATTAAGATGCCTCGTCCATGACAAACCGCGGTCGATGATAACGCCCAAGAATCTGTGGTGGGAGACATAAGGTATTATGGCACCGTTAATGGAGATTGGGTAGCGGCAGACGGATTTGCGCGTGAATGCAACCACAGCACATTTTTCGGCAGCTAAGCACAAACCCTGACGCCGTATGTATCATGAAGTAGATGACATTTCCCGTTGTAATTTCGCACGTAGTTGTGGGCGTGTTGTACCAGAAGCCCAGATGCAGATGTCATCTGCATATGCACTGATGTGGATGTGAGGTCGAAGCTCGCTCACCAGGCGAATCAGTGCCACATTAAATAATGTTGGGCTGAGAACTCCTCCCTGAGGAACTCCACGACATACCTGATGACGGTTAGTCTCTCCATCAGGCGTGGACATGTAAATGAAACGGCCGCTGAGGTAGCTCACAATCCACAGGTAGAGCCGGCCGCCAATACCCAAGTCATCTAGGGCATCGAGAATGGCTTCATGAAGGATGTTGTCGTAGGCCCCTTTGACATCTAAGAAGACAGCGGCGACGAGTCGGCGTTGACGTTTTTCATGTTCCACTGTCGTAACGAGGTCAATGACGCTGTCAATGGAAGAGCGACCCCGCCGAAAACCGGTCATCATGTTCGGATAAAGATCATTTCTTTCCAGAAACCATTCGAGCCTCGCCAGGACCATTCGTTCCATAACTTTCCCAACACAGCTGGCTAATGCAACTGGGCGGTATGAGGTAAGCTCATAAGGAGTCTTTCCAGGCTTCAAGAGAGCAACCAGGCGGCTGATCTTCCACTGCTGCGGAACAATACCGGAGACCCACGTGTCGTTGTAATAATTGAGCAGTGCAGTGCGACCAGCCCTGCCAAGGTGAGACAGAGACGAGTACGAGATCCCGTCAGGGCCAGGAGCAGATGAATGCCGACACGACGCATTCGGGCATCGTAAAGAGCAAGTCGTAGTGGTCACTTGAGGAAGGTGGCGCAAAAACTTCTAATTGGATCGCGGCTGGTTGAGTTGTGCCCACAATCATTTTGCAGAAGTCGTCCGCTACCTCTACATCATTGCGGCGTTGGTAAATGGCCAGAGCACTGAAAGGGTACCTTTCTTGTGGGGGAAAACGTAGGCTCCTGACTACATGCCAAATACGTGACAGCGGCTTGCGAGGATCCAGTGATGAACAGAACTTTCTCCAGCGCTTCCTTCCTAATTTCTCGAGATGGCGCTTTATTTGTCGTTGAGCTCGGCGACAAAGGGCGAGATCGTACGTGGATTTCGTCCTTCTATATTTCCTTTCAGCGCGCCGCGCCGTCGGACTGCGCGCAACCTCTGGAATTCCACGTCGATAGGAGACCCCGGTGTAGGTGCACACATGTTCCGCGTGCCCTCACCGAGGGCGGACGTGATCAAGTCTTCTATTTGGGTTGGTGACTCGATATTCGCACAGGAATTCTCCACAAATGTCTTAAAAGTGGGCCAGTCAGTGCACCGCACATGAGACGAAGTGGTAGGTGCGAACCACTTTACGCAGATATACGTTGGTATGTGATCACTGCCACGTGTTTCCACATCACTGAACCAGCTGATAGAAGCCTGTAGTCGTGAGGAAACAAACGTCAGGTCCAAGCAGGAAACAGTGACAAATTTTGTACACTGAATAAATCAACCCGAGACAAGCTTTCACAGTTCGCTAGCATCGACGACTACGTGTACTTTTCCCCCTTCCTGTTTTCCGATGAACACTTGGCCATTGGAATGCCAGAAAAACCGGCCGTTTGTTGACTTTGCCTTTCAAAGCGAACAAGGATTGCTGGCACTCTGCCTCCTTTAGCCGGAAGCCTATGACATGCTTCGATGTCACAATTACTATTATCGGGTACATGAATTATTCGAGCCACTTTGCTAACGTTAGACAACAGATATTTGTGCTCGTTGTAAGGGAGACCATTAAGGTTTAATTTGGTTTGTGCTTCGTACTTCAAGGTAGTTTAGGTTGGTGTTAAGTTGTTTCGGGTTGTCTTCATCGCGCGCGCATTAGACTCTTCCAACTGTTTTGCGTAGGTCAGCAAGTTCTTCGTCCTGAGTGTCAAGACGCTGCATTGTGTTGTCAAAGTGATCCGACGTAGTCTGTACCGATTGTTCTATGTGGTTCAACTGCAGCCTCAGGGGTATCAGACATTCAAGTTTTCTGCTAAGCTCGGCAAATGCAGCAGCAACATAAGGAATTTTCAAGGTTAGAGGCTGCGCTCGATCTGCCGCTGCGCATAGCACTAGTTTTATATGCAGGGCAGAGGAATTTATTGCGGAAAGCAGCGGTTCTTGCTTTTGCAGAACGGTCTGTTATACCAGAGCATACCTTAAAGTGTTAGGAACAGTTACACTCTTTGCATTTTAACACGCTATCAGTCGGATGTATAGGCTTACTAGAACAGACACAAACATATGACTCGGAGCCAGCCATACCAACAAATGCACCAGGCAGCAAAACTACGCACTTGACAGCAGCAGTAACGCAAGAATGAAGTGGGCGCAGGCGAAGAAAAATTGCACAAACCTGGAAAAATAAGTTCGGATGCTTATAACATGCATCCGGTGGCTGTCACTGCTGCTGCCAAGCTGTCGTGCTAGAGAGTGACGCGTCTTCGCAGTTCTCACGTGACGTACACGTTGATGGCACAGCAAGGCATCGGCAGATAAATCGTGGATAGGTGAAAAAACGTTTTAGTCCTTCGACCATGGAAGTACTCGCGTCGCCCCATTTTCACGTGAAAAGAACTTGCGACAGAAATAGGGCGGGAATGAAGGCGTCAACGGAACAGTAACTAACCTGGAAAAATAGGGATGTTCAAAAAATGCGTCCGGTGCCTGTCATCACTAATTCCAAGCTTTCCTGCTGGAGAGTGACGCGTCTTCACAGTTTTCACGTGAGGCGCACGGTTGACGGCACAGCAAGGCTTTGGCAAATAGATCCTGGAAAAATAAGTTCAGATGCTCAAAGGATGCGTGCGGCGCCTGTCACTGCTGATGGCAAACACAGGGTTTACTATTGCAGATGACGCAGCTTGGGAGCCCATCTTTTTGCCAGCTTCTCAGAAACCTTGATTTTTGAAAACTGGAGCTATCAAGGGCGACAGTATAAGTAATGCTGTGGACACGTGAACTTGGTTATCATATGAACAAGTTTCACCACCTAAAAGATGTTATCGCACAGCGCAGGACGCGCCTGCATATATCGGACATTTCTAGAATGTTATCGATGGTTCTATGGTCTGTATGTTGGTGCCGAACCTTGTGTAATCTAATTGCATGTATGCACGACACGAATGGTGCAGAACTTGCTCGATGACACGCGGGAGCCAGCAATTACTCGAACGTTCGATGGCTCATGTATAAAAGCTGACGCGCTTGACCGACATCTGATTTGCGATGGTCGCCGACTCTGTTCGCCGCCGTCGCCGTTCTTTTACTGTAGCCTGTTGCTAGGGCAGAAGTTTGCCCAAGAAAACGCTAGTTTTGTCATTCCCAGTTTTGGTCGTCTCTTCATTGTCACTACAACGTGATATTTTGTGGAGGCACTAGTGCGTTCATGTACTGTGCGCCCCCGCAACGCCGCGATCCAAGCCCGAAGCCTAAGGACAAGACCAACATCGCCCAAGACTAGAGAGCTAGCTGCAAACTTAAACGACTGCCCCGGTAGCACAGACTTCTGCCTGATACGACCACTAAGACCGTGGCCAGCTCAACAAACACAACGGCAGTCCCAGCGTCAGCCATCGTACTTCAACAGCCTAGAGAGCCTCTATCTTCCGTGGAGCTACGTCGGAGGATTCGGAAATGTGGCTAGAAACCTTCGAAAGAAAATCGACCTTCAACAACTGGGCCTCTGAGAATTATCCATTATCGAACATGTGCAGTTCGATAATGGAATGATAATGAACGATAATGAATGATAATAGAAGTGAGAATAGTCAAGAGGAATTCGAAATCCCACAAGTAACGCCGGAAGAAGTAAATAAAGCCTTGGGAGCTATGCAAAGGGGGAAGGCAGCTGGGGAGGATCAGGTAACAGCAGATTTGTTGAAGGGTGGTGGGCAGATTGTTCTATAGAAACTGTTCACCCTGTATACTCAATGCCTCATGACCTCGAGCGTACCGGAATCTTGGAAGAACGCTAACATAATCCTAATCCACAAGAAAGGGGACGCCAACGACTTTAAAAATTATAGACCGATCAGCTTACTGTCCGTTGCCTACAAACTATTTACTATGGTAATCGCAAATAGAATCAGGAACACCTTAGACTTCTGGCATGCAAAGCACCAGGCAGGATTCCGTAAAGGATACCCAACAATAGACCATATTCGCACTATCAATCAGCTTATATTGCAATGTGCGGAATATGACCTACCCTTATATATAGCTTTCGTTGATTACGAGAAAGCGTTTGATTCTGTCGAAACCTCAGCGGTCATGCAGGCATTACGGAATCAGGGCGTAGACGAGCCGTATGTAAAAATACTGAAAGATACCTATAGCGGCTGCACAGCCACCGTAGTCCTCCATAAAGAAAGCAAGAAAATCCCAATAAAGAAAGGCGGCAGGCAGGATGATACGGTCTCTCCAATGCTATTCACAGCGTGTTTACAGCAGGTATTCAGAGACCTGGATTAATGTTAATGGGGAATACCATAGTAACTTGCGATTCGCTGATGATATTGCCTTGCTTAGTAGCTCAGGGGACCAATTGCAATGCATGCTCACTGACCTGGAGAGGCAAAGCAGAAGAGTAGGTCTAAAAATTAATCTGCAGAAAACTCAAGTAATGTTTAACAGCCTCGGCAGAGAACAGCAATTTACAATAGGTAGCGAGGAACTGGAAGTGGTAAGGGAATACATCTAGTTAGGGCAGGTAGTGACGGCGGATCCGGATCATGAGACGGAAATAATCAGAAGAATAAGAATGGGCTGGGGTGCGTTTGGCAGGCATTCTGAGATCATGAACAGCTGGTTGCCATTATCCCTCAAGAGAAAAGGGTATAATAACTGTGTCTTACCAGTACTCACCTACGGGGCAGAAACCTGAAGGCTTACGAAAAGGGTTCTACTTAAATTGAGGACGACGCAACGAGCTATAGAAAGAAGAATGACGGGTGTAACGTTAAGGGATAAGAAAAGAGCTGATTGGGTGAGGGAACCAACGTGAGTTAATGACATCTTAGTTGAAATCAAGGAAACGAAGTGGGCATGGGCAGGACATGTAATGAGGAGGGAAGATAACCGATGGTCATTAAGGGTTACGGACTGGATTCCAAGGGACGGGAAGCTTAGCAGGGGGCGGCAGAAAGTTAGGTTGGCGGATGAGATTAAGAAGTTTGCACGGACGACATGGCCACAATTAGTACATGACTGGGGTAGTTGGAGAAGTATGGGAGAGGCCTTTGCCCTGCAGTGGGCGTAACCAGGATGATGATGATGATGATGATGTGAAGTTATCCTTGGAAGATGCCTCGAGGACTTGGCTCGAGAACCGGGAGTCCACCCTTACAACGGTGGACCTGTTCCAAAGTAACTTCCTGAGGACACTCACGAGCGTTGTCTGAAAAGAAGGGCCGAAGTTCTGCTGGAAATGTGAAGTAACTACGCAATGAGACCATCGCTATTTTCGCGGAAGAGATGACCCTTCTTTTCCGGCACGTCCACCCTGAAATGTCCCAAGAGAAAAAAGGTGCGCATTTTGATGCGAGGCGTGAAGCAAGAACTTTTTGCCGGACTGATTCGCAACCCGCCGAAGACTGTATCTGAGTTCTTGACAGAGGCGACGACGATTGAGAAAACTCTGTAAATGCGCACTAGGCAATATAACTCCCCAAGTGGTCACGCCTCATTGCTGCATACAAGCACTGGGCTCCGGTGATCTCTTAATGACCATTGTGCGGGAAGAACTGTGCAAGATGTATCCTTCGTCCCAACCTCAGGTATCCTCCGTCACTGTAAGCGTCAAGGAGGAACTTCGACGATCGCTGCGCGTCTCCAAGTGCAGCCCATCGCCACTTGCCCTGTCGGAAGCGATGACATGCGCCTCCATCATACGTTGTCAAGGTCCACCTCCGCGACTGCGCCAGGGCCCCGTAACACCACTATTCCGTCATCCGACACCGCCGCCGCCTCCGCCGCCGCCACGCCTGCCCGTTGCGCACCGCAGCCACCCGAGGAGGACGGCCATTTGGTGCGCCTCCGATAACCGCACGCTCAGATATCACTGCGGGGAAGCCGGATATTCCTACCGCCGATGCCCATACCGCTAAATAGGACTACGAGGTTTGCCGTCAACGCTCCGCGCTCGCAGCAAGATAATATCAGCCTTTGCGATATCACTGACTGCCTCGCTGCTACTCAGTGGAGCCCTTGCGACCGTCACGTTCGCGGTCACCAGGCCGCTACCTGGCCATACACTGGCCCAGCATCAGGGCCAGTCCGTCAGCCCATATCGGGAAAACTAAAGGGAGCAACCAATGGAGGTGCGGTTTCTGTCCGTCGAATTGACGAAGATCCTCCTCTGGCGACAAAGACGCTGAAGAATCTGCTTCGACGACATAGCAACGACACGCGCCATCCCGACGAATTCTCGAAGCAAAGAATACCCGGACGAAAGACGACCTGACGACGCCATGTAACAGCCACAGTCCAATGCGACGCAGCAGTGATCCGACGCCAAGACCTATCCGTAACGCAAGGCAAAGTGCCAATGACCTCGACGGGCTTCTCGACCGCCACGCAGACACCGCCTGGACACAGGAGCTGAATACTCCGTCATGAATAGACCTATCGCCGCTCAGTTGAAAGAAGTTGAGACTGAATGGGAAGGCCCTTAATATCGGACCGAGGGAGGGCATCTCATTATCCCGACTAGAATCTGCACGTCAATAGTTACGGTTAGTGACCGGACTCACCCTGCCACCATCGTTAACCTCCAGCAGTTTTCACGAGACATCATTTTCAGCATGGACTTCCTGAACCAACACGACGAAATCATTCACCTGAAGTCGCAGACGATAACGCTGTCGCAAGATCACGAGATACTGCCGGTCTCTTAGTGGCCCCGCCTAGTGCGTGCTTGAAGATCAAGTGAGCATCTCGCCGCGCTGCTGCATTTTTATTTCCGTCGGCACCGAAACACCCGCTGTCGTAGAAGGCGTCATCGATGGCGACCAGCATCTACTGCTCGACCGTGATATTTGCGTCGCAAGAGGCATCAATCGAATCGACGGAGCGATAGTGCAAGTGATGCTAACCAAATTCACCCAGGAATTCAAGCACATCAACAAAGGCACGACAATCGCGTACATCGAGGAAATAGTGTAAAACAGCAATAAGTTTGTCCTCTCGATGTCTGCCGCATCTACCTTGCCGAGAATACTTCCCGAACGAGACTTCGACATAAATCTAAGTCTCCCCGCGAGTAAATAGCAACAGCTGAGAACTTTTCTCCGGCGATACAAAGACTGCTTTTCGATGTCATCGATGATTCAACAAACTCCAGTCGAAAAGCATCGCATAATAACCGAAGAGTGCACTCGACCACTCCACCAGAGTCCTTACCGAGATTTCACGCGGGAACAAGAAGCTTTTTAGCAACAAGTCGACGAAATGCTGCGCGACGACAACATCCAGCCGTTGAAAATCCGTGGGCATCACCTGTAGTTTTGGCGAAGAAAAATGATGGAACCCTACGTTTCTGCGTCGATAATCGTCGACTGAACAAGATCATGAAGAAGGACGTATACTCCCATCCACGGATTGGCGACGCATCGGATCGGCTCTGCAACGCTACATACTTCTCGTCGATGCGCCTCAAGTCTTGCTGCTGGCAAATAGAAGTCTACGAGAGAGATCGCGAAAACACCGCCTTTATCATGACAGGCCATAGAGTAACATCATAGAATAAAGAACGAACTTAGAGAAGGGAAACTGTACCTTCCGCCGTGGTTCGAAAATAAGCAGCGGCAGCGCATGGAACTTAGTTAGGCGGACGCCAGATGGCGCTGCTCAACCCGGAAGCGGAAATTTTTTTTTACAGCAAAATTCAATATGGCCGCTTTTTGCCGGAAGCGTACGCTGGTACGCGCCCTGCATGCCTGTTGGCTATGCGGCGTGCCTTGATGCCTTGGCTGCCGCGTAGGCGGTGCGTTCTAATTGCCAGGACACCAAAGCGCCTCTACTGACGCCCATACAAACAAGCCACAAGTGAGTGAACGGAACGTGCGACTTTATTGGCAGAAGACAAGCAGTGTACATTCTCGCGCAATAGCAGAAATAAAGTTTGCATGTCGAGATACGCTGAAATCATTGACGTGAGCTCGTAAACGACTCACCGTCGTCGTCGCACATCGCGGTCTGGTAACGATCGACAACCAGCGGCGCAAGCAGATTGGACAGAGTGTCCCACCTGTTTGCAGCGGCGATCGCCGTTAAAGATGAGCAAATTGCATTGCGATGCTATCGGGTGATGTAGGCATCTGCTGCCGCGGCCAACTCGGCGACATGGACTACCCGGAATTTCAGCGTTGACTCCTTTCAACCTGCATGTTTTTTTTTCTTTACGGGGCCGCTATTGTGTGACTCACACTTAGTGTCCCACATTGTCTCAATATAGACAAGTCGCTTTCGTGGGCATCACCTTCATCAGCCACTATTGCGGGCCTTTCCACCCATGTGGCTATCAACTTCATACACGTCGGACCATGTACGCACGTATGCTGGTCTCCGTTCGTGCTTAATCGCAGCCGAGAAAGGCGACAGGCGCAATTTGCCCATGGCTGCAGCAGGAAAGAGTAAACGGGGAGCCCGAATCACGGTGTGCTTAAATTGCGAGTCAGTGTCGCTGTGCAGACTGCAGGAGCAAATGCTTACTTCGAGAGACTGCTTCCCTCTGCAACTGACCAGGCCACAATATTCGAAAAACATAACACGGCGACCGTAACCAAGTGAGATAAAAGCAAAATTAAACAGCAATCAATCACCGCATGAGGTTCAGAGAATACATAATACATTGGCTACGAACCATATGGCAACAGTGAGCATTCACATAGGATATATTCAGTCGCCTACTTACAAGCATAATGCTTGCCTTTGTCGCATGTGGCGGTCTGGTAACGAGCGACAACCAGCGGTACAAACAGATTGGACAGAGCGTAGCACCTGTTTCAACCGACAGTTGCCGTTGAAGATGAGCAACTTCCATTGTCAAGCAATCAGGTGACGCAGTCATCTGCTGCCGCAACCAACACAGCAACATGGACTACCTGGCATTTTAGCGTTCACTCCTTTACAACCTGCATATGTATTTTCTTTAGAGGGCCGCTAATGTGTGGCTCACACTTCGTGCCCGACTATCTCTCAATGTGGACAAGTCGCTTTCGTGGGCATCACCTTCGGCAACCATTTTTGCGGGCCTATCCAGCCATACGGCTATCAACTTCATACACTTCGAACCATGTAAGCACATATGCTGGTCTCCGTTTCGAGCAAATCATGTCCGAGGTAGGCCACAAGCACAATTTGTCCATGGCTGCAGCAGGAAAGAACGAACAGGGAGCACCAGTTACCGTGTGTGTATACTGTGAGTCTATGTCGCTGTGACGACTGCAGAAGCAAATGCTTACCTCGAGAGACTGCTTACCAATGCAACTGACCAGGCCCCCACATCCGAGAAACGTAACACGGTTACCACAACCAAGTGGGGCAGCAAAACCAGATTCTGCAATCAATCACTTCAGTGTAGCTTGCGCAAAGACCCAGGCTATCGAGGAAGAAGAGCAATCATCAACGAGACTTGGAATATGAAAAATGACAAAGCTTACATTCAAGAGAGAAGCCACTCTGCTGTGCAAGAATCGAAGGCTAAAGACATCAAGAAAAGTAAAATGGTGCATAGAACACGGTGCGTAGGTTAATGCAAGACACATGACGATGCTGCATCAGCTATTTCAGGTGAGGAATTGTGCATGACAACATACACTAGAAGATACTGCTACAGATATGTTAGGCTGGTAGACAGTGACTGGTATTAAGTATCAGCGAAGAATAAGTTGACCTTTATGTTTGGATGAGGATGAATGATCTCTAACAAAAATGGGCAATGAGAAAGCTTGCATTTACAGAAGAAAAATTACACGTGGCACAAACGGAATTGACATGGCTAGGAAGCTGATTAAGGGCAAACTGATGAAACTCGATCCTTTGGCCAGCGTCGTCCGTGCTTGGTCAGATGTTGCAGGTGCATCTGAAGACGAAGAATTTCAAGAAAGTCCTTCTTGAGTTACCTGAATGACTCAGCCAAACGTCCGTGCTGGTGGAATGATGGCTGAAGCTCTTTTCAGTCTTGACACAGTCCTCTGCAGACTTGGTATCTCATCCATATTCTTCTGCATGCACTTCTTTGTTCTTTGTGTAAAAGCCTTGCAAATTCGGCTCCAGCCACTTCCTGTTGGTGTAGAAAGGATCTCCTGTGATCACCATGATGTGCTTGGCATAGACTCTGCTGGGGCAGAATGTTCACACATGAGATAATGCACAGATTAGCCAAACTCAAGTATGTTTTCTTTTATGTTCGAACCAATTATACTGAACCATAAATATGAACAAACATACATATCTGCTGCACACAGCAAGCCAATACAGCATATATCAAACATATTTGTTTCTGAACCATGTGTTGTTTACCTTGTAGTAGCAGCCAACGTCCACACAATGGCCTTATTGTAGCAAGCAGCAGCTTCTGTTTAGTGCGTGGAGCGTGTTGGTTTATACTGGTGCCGTCCTCATACCTGCATGTCTGGAACAGAAATTTTTACTGAATCAGAAATTGAAAAGGCACAATTTTGCGATATGAAATGCGAGAAGGTGTGACATATATATTGTAATGGTTTACGACTACAGAACACATGCAAATGTACACTGCCTGTTGTAGGGTGCTTAAGCAGCATGTTGAATAAATATTGCTATTGTCCATAAAATTGATCTCTGCCTAACTACAACGCATGTCAACAGCTTAAGTATTATTAAGATCTCAAATGAGAACATCTGTGCGTTCAGTTATACACTAGAAGAGATCACACGGCTGGTTCCACAAGCAAATAAATGAAAGTCATGAGGCTATTAAAACTTATGCATTATTTTTCTGCACGAACGCGATGCACTGCTTCACTACTGCAAAAGTAAATGCCCTACGGAGAAACAAACTGAAAACCAAAAACATTTGGAACCAACAAGAACGAAATATGGGTGAATTATCATGCTTGCAACTGTTTAATACATTAAATTCTGTACCTTCACTTCATTTTGCCAAAGGATTATTCGGTTTTGTAGACGGAAGAAGTTGCCGGCGAACTCTAAAAAAAGTTTAATATGTATATTGATAAGGCTACGCAGTCACCTACGACCACAGCTACAATAAGATGAACAATGAGACGCGCGTTCCGATATCGCTCTTTCTTTCCTGATTGTGCGTTACAACAGCTTCGCAAGTAAAGGTTGATTTAGGAAAGAGCAACTGGGATCCTGACTGCCCATATGTAATGCAGGATCTAGTTCATTAACTTGTCCCCGCCTGTAAGTTAATGAGACGGATATTATAATGTTGCGTATATCCTGCTGAAGCATGCACGCTAAATGGGGATCCAGGCGTTTGTACTTCACGAAACGTAACCGTTGACGCGCAATTCCGAGACGAACCGCGTTCTCTCCTTCTTCAGTCCTTTTGCTCTGCCACACCATGTGGCACTACCCCCTCTTCAAAAAATAATAATCAAAGAATGAAAACTTACATAGGCTTGAAGTGAGAGCGCCGAGATGGCCTAGGACGAACACATAGGCTATAGTCACAATCACTGTGGTGTGCGATATAGTCACAAGGCACTGAGGGACGAGCAACAACAAAAACTAACCTAAGCGGCTAAAAACGTCGAATTTTAGGGGCTTTGGTACGGTTTCAACCATACAACGTGCACAATCTCAGATTGCGGTTGTCGACGTCGGGGAGGCTGGCTTTGTAGGGACCGAAGCAGCGACTCAAAAGCTTCGCGGATAGTCCTTTTCGGCGCACGGGAGTCCAGACCAAACTTGATTGCCAGGTTGGAACTCGACTTGTCGATCGCGGAGATTGTAACGTTGCGCATCGATACTCTGTTGTTTCTTTATGTGCACTCAGGCAAGCTGACGGGCTTCTTCCGCGCGTTGCACGAAGAGTTCGGCATCTTGGGCGAGATCGAGGTGATCTATGTTGTTGCATGGTAGCATTGCTTCTAACATAGTCTGCACTTCACGGCCGTAAATGAGGTAAAACGGCGTGAAGCGTGTTGTTTCTTGCGTAGCAGTATTATAGGCAAACGTTACGTATGGGAGTATCTCGTCTCACGTCTTCTGTTGTACGTCTACGTGCATAGACAGCATGTAAGTCATCGTTTTGTTCAGTCGTTCGGTCAAGCCGTTTGTCTGCGGATGATAGACAGTTCTCCTTGGATGGGTTGTGCAGCTGAGTTTGAAAACGTCTTCAATGAGCTGCGCTGTAAAGGCTTTGCCTCGGTCTGTGATGAGGTGCGACGGCGCACTATGCCGTAGGACGATGCTGTGTTTGAAAAACTGGGTAACCTCGTAAGCTGTGCCTCGACGCAACGCCTTTGTCTCAGCATACCGTGTTAAATAGTCTGTGGCGACGATTATCCACATGTTGCCAAAAGATGACAGTGGAAGCGCGCCCAGAAGATCCATGCCGACTTGGTCGAAAGGCTTGCCAGGTGGGTCAATCGGATTCAGCAATCCCGCAGGCTTCACAACTGGCGACTTTCGGCGCTGGCATTCACGGCAGGCTTGGACGTACCGCTTAACACACTCGGCAAGTTTCGGCCAGTAGTAGGATTTGCGTACTCTATCAAGCGTTCGCGTAAATCCCAAATGGCCAGACGGAGGCTCGTCATGACAGGCGAATAAAACTTCACCACGGAGGTCCGCTGGAACGACCAAAAGGTATGTCTTGTTGGTGGCAGCGGAGTTCTTATACAAGACACCATGTCGTAAACAAATAGACGACAATCCTCGAGCGATGTGCCGGGCGATTGATGGGTTTCGTCCTTCCAGATGTTCGAATATAGGCCGTAGTGAGTAGTCTGCGCGCTGCCGTGTGGACAAATCTGTAACGCTTACGGCCCCAAGGAAAACGACGCCGTCCTCAATGTCTTGGTCGGTAGTGTCGATAGGGGCGCGCGAGAGTGCGTCAGCGTCTTCGTGTATGCGGCCCGACTTGTACACGATGGTCACGTCGTACTCCTCCAAACGTAGACTCCACCGTGCCAGTCGTCCACAAGGGTCTCGCAGATTTGTAAGCAAACATAACGAGTGATGATTGGTTGAAACGTTGAATGGGTGGCCGTAGAGGTAAGGTCGAAATTTGCCCAGCGCCCATACGACAGCAAGGCACTCTTTCTCCGTAGTGGTGTAGTTGGTCTCTGCACGCGATAGTGTGCGACTTGCGTAGCCAATCACTCTTTCAACACCTTCCTCCCGTTGTACAAGCACCGCACCAAGACCATCGTTACTGGCGTCTGTATGAACTTCCGTGTCCGCCTCCTCGTCAAAGTGGGCCGGAACTGGAGCTGACACCAGACGCTGTCGAAGCTCAGTGAAATCAGTCTCTTGCTCTGAGACCCAGACGAACGATACATCGTCCCTCGTGAGTCGAGTCAGCGGCTCCGCTATCTTCGAAAAATTTTCGATTAAACGCCGGTAGTATGCGCAAAAACCCAGGAAGCGTCGGACACCTTTCTTGTCGGTCCGTGTTGGAAACCTGGCTACAGGGGCAGTTTTCGCGGAATCGGGGCTAACGCCTTCCTCGTTGACCACGTGTCCCAGAAACATAAGCTCCTTGTAGCCGAAGTGACACTTCTGAGGCTTAAGGGTGAGGTTAGCCGATCGGATGGCTTCGAGCACTTGCCGTAGTCGTTTCAGGCGGTCGTCAAATGTCGCCGAAAAAGCAACCACGTGGTCGAGGTAGACGTGGCAGCTTTGCCACTTCAGACCAGCGAGAACGGTGTCCATCATTCGCTGGAAAGTTGCTGGTGCCGAACAGAGCCCGAAAGGAAGTACCCTGAATTCGTAAAGGCCATCTGGAGTGACGAAAGCAGTTTTTTCACGGTCTCGTTCATCTACCTCAATTTGCCAGTAACCGTTCTTTAGATCGAGAGACGAAAAATACTTAGCTCGCCGCAACCTGTCATCGCGGTGCTGATTTTCTTGCCACTTGTTTGGTTCTACGTGAGTGTTCCCGGGATTTAATTTTTGGGATGGACTTTCTCCGGGAATATGGCGCCATTAGTGACCTCCGCGAGCGCTGCATCACATTCTTGACGCAAAGGGCATCAACACAGACCGACGCCGTTGGACAGGGATCCGCACTTCGCGTTTCGGAAAACAGCATCACGATACCGCCGCGTCATCGATACGTGATAGTGGGTACACGTCCTTCTTGGTGACATCGTTGAGGCGTCGAAAATCAACACAGAAACGAAGCGTTCTGTCTTTTTTCTTGACCGGAATGACCGGGGACGACCACGGACTGTGCGAAGGCTGAGCGACACCATTATCTAGTATCTCCTTGACTTGGGCTTGAATTGCCTCAAGTTCTTTCGGCTAAACACGACAAAGCTGTTGTTTGATGGGGCGTGCGTCGGTGGATGTCGTTATTCTGTGCTTCGTGATTGGCGTTTGGCCCACCTTAGTAGACCAAGCGAAGCACGCGCGGAATTCGTTCAAGTGTTCCTGCAGTGCGCTCTTTTGGACGTCCGTAAGCTCGGAGTCTACATCGATGTCGCTGAGCGACCCTTCGTCTGTGTCCACTCCAGAAGCAAAGCACTCGATGATGTCCGTTGATAGTTCGGCGTAGGCGACGGCAGTGCCACGAAAAATGTGCCGATGCTCAAAGGTAAAGTTGGTAACGAGGACCGCTGTCTGGCTATCACGAAGTTCCACAAGCTTTGTGCTACACAAATACCTTGGGTCAGCAACATAGAAATGTTGCCTTCTACAATTGCTTCAACGTCATGTAGCTCGCTGGATTTGACCGGAACCATAACACTCGCACGCGGCGGTATTGTGATGCTGTCGTCCGAAACGCGAAGTGCGGATCTCTGTCCAACGGCGTCGGTCTGTGTTGTTGCCCTTTGCGTCAAAAAAGTGATGCAGCGCTCGCGGAGGTCAATAATGACGCCATATTCCCGGAGAAAGTTCATCCGAAGAATTAAATCGCGGGACCACTCACGCAGAACCAGGCAAGTGGCGAGAAAAGCAGCACCGCAAATTTCATTCATTCATTCATTCATTCATTTATTGATACTGTGAGCCTTTCTCAGGCTATTACAGGAGTGGAGAATCTAATAAATTCACATTCTAAACAAAGTACATTTCACAACTACGATATCGACACAAAAGACAAAGGAAAAATCAAACAGTAGATAAGAAAGCGCATGCAAATGTTGAGGCACAACTATTACATTGGTGTACTACGGTCCAGGTAAGATTTCAGGCATTCTAGAAAGGCATCGAGGGAGTTAATATTTACAATGGAATCAGGCAGCATGTTCCATTCTTTAATAACACGAGGAAAAAACTGTACTTAAAACAATCGTTACAAGAACGCGGCACAGGAATGTACATGGAATGGCGATGTCTTGATGTCTCATTAGTGTGTATTGTAAAATATTGTGATGTGTTGATACTCAAGTGGCCATGAATTAAAAGGTAAAGAAACTTCAGCCTATCTACCTTAGTGCAGTATTCTAAACTTCTAAGGTTTGCTAATTTACATAATTCAGTTGGTGAATTAGTTCGGCGATATTTATTGAAAATAAAACGAGAAGCAATTTCTGAACTTTCTCACTATTTAGTTTGTTAGACGTAGTGTAAGGATCCCAAACAATTTTGCCATATTCAATTACAGGTTTTACAAGGGTGTTATAAGTGAGTGTTTTTACATCGGGAGTTGTATTACGGATTTTGCGTCTTAGTGCCCAAATTGCTTTGCGTGCCTTGGAGCATACATTATCTAAGTGTGTATTCCAGTATAGGTCAGAAGTGAAGGTTAAGCTGAGATACTTATGCTGATGGACTCTATTAACTGCTTTACCTGCAATGAAGTAAGAGTATATCATTTTATTTTTCTTTCTAATAACAGACATAATTACGGATTTGTCAGAGTTAAGCACCATCTGCCACTTAGCGCACCAATGTTCTATTGCATACAGATTAGCGTTCAGTTCTTCTTGATCAGTTGGGGTCCTAATTGTTTTGTATACGACACAGTCATCAGCGAAAAGTCTGATTGGGACCATAATAGCTTTTGGGAGGTCATTTATGAAAACCAAAAATAAAAGGGGGCCCAAGACACTTCCCTGTGGAACACCTGAAACCACAGGGGAAGAAGACGATTGAAAAGCTTCGAGGTGTACAAACTGTTCACGGGAGGTGAGGTAAGAAGAAAACCAGTGTGTTATTTTGGAGTTCCTGAATATAGCATTAATCTTTAGCAGCAACTTTGGATGGGATACCTTATCGAATGCTTTTGAAAAGTCCAAGAATAATTTGTCAGTTTGGCCACGGCTGTTTATTCCCTCGGAAAGATCGTGAGCGGTTTCTATGAGCTGGGTAATTGTAGAAAGGCCTTTTCGGAACCCATGTTGAGAAGGATGAAGTATGTTATTATTTTCAAGATATTCCATAAGGTGTTTAAATACAATATGCTCAAGCAACTTAGAACATGTACAAAGGAAAGAAATTGGTCGAAAATTATTGACAACCGATGAAGAACCACTCTTATGGACCGGAATAACTTTGGCATATTTCCAAGCGGACAGGAAAGAACTCGAGCTTATGGATATTTGAAAAAATTTTTCGAGGTATTTGGCAACCAACTCTGCATATCTAAGCCGGAATTCATTGGGGATACCATCAGGGCCTGGGCTTTTCTTTACAGACAATTGAAGCAGCAAGTTAAGCACTCCTTGTTCTGTGACTTCAAAGTCTTGAGCTGGAGGGCAGCCAGGCGCGTCTGCTACTTTTGGTGACAAGCCGTCGTCAGAAGTCAAGACTGATGAAAAAACGAGTTAAGGTTTTCAGCTCTTTCTGCATTATTTTTACTACTCCCACCGTCCATAAGCCAAGCGGTGTGATGACGTGGCCACCTGCCGTACGAACTGGTGCCCCGTTCCCAGGGCAACATAACTTTTTTTCAGAACGTTCGCCAGTGTGGCATTAAGGGCAGAGTAGTGGGCGCCGGTAACTGCAAGTGCACTCATTTTTCTGCCGTCGATCAACACAGGTATGTCCAGTGAAACCTTGTTCGCGGGAACTGGTTCTGGCGTCGTCGTATTTTCGTTGTTCGGTGGTCGGCACGATACGAAGTCTTCAGCGCGTCGAGTATCAGCGGCCCCGCCTTGGAAGGTCGCTGACGTCAGTTTTCCCGGCGTGGACTTGGTGATCTCCCTTGCGTCATCCTGGAGGTGGTATCACGAGCAGGGAAATATCTCCGCGTTGAGGGTGAGCGTGACTGCCGCTGCGATGTGCTCGGCCTGCGCTCCTGTTCGATGAATTCTGCTATGTCGGGAGGCCTCTGGCCAAACTTAGGTCGAGGCGAATCGATGGAAAAACCCCGCAGGCTGAGTCGTCGATGGGGGCATTCCCGATACACATGACCAGCTTTGCCGCAGTGGTAGCACAGCGGTCGTCGGTCGGGTGCTCGCCAAACCTCTGATTTCCTCGCGGCTGTTCGGCGGTCGTCGAAGTACGGTAGCGGAGTTGTCGGAGTGGCTTGCGCCGATTGCAATGCGACTGGCCACGCAACATAAGTAGGTGCGATAGCTTGGGCGGGGCTCAGTAACGTTTCTGCGTAAGTCTTGCGCCGGGATTCACTTGGCAGGGGTGGCGCTTCACCGCAGGAAAGGGATGCCTGCAGTGCCTGCTGTACTTCTCTGCGTACGACGCTGACGAGGTAGCTGACTGGCGGTGGCGACGTACCGTGGTGCTTCTGCAGCTCGTCGCGAACCGCTAAGCAAATCAGCTCGGAAATCAAGGCGACGTCGCACGATGCCTACCGGCGTATCCGGAGTGCAGGCGGAATTTACTTGTTGGTTGTACATGTTAGACCGTTGCTGAAGCGTCTTCTCCATTGCGGTGGCTTCGGTGAGGAACTCCGCAACAGTCTTGGGCGTATTCCGAACAAGACCGCCAAAGAGCTGTTCCTTTACGCCTCTCATCAGATGAAGCACTTTCTCTTCCGACTGGTCGGATCGGCACGCTGAAAGAGACGCGTCATGTCCTCCACGTACATCGTGACGCTCTCGTTGGGCTTTTGAACGCCTGGCTGAAGGGCCCGCTCTGCTTTTTCCCGGTGATCGGGGCTAGAGTAAGTCTCCAGTAGCTTGAGCTGGAATTCAGGCCAGGATGACAGGGCACTTTCGCGGTTCATAAACCACGTGCGAGCACCATCCTAGAGGCTGAAGTAGACGTTCCTGAGTTTGACGTTGTTGTCCCACTCGTTAAACGCAGCCACGCGCTCGAACTCCGCCAGCCAGTCTTCCACGTCTTCAAATATGTCACCATGAAAAGCCGTCGGCACTTGGGGGTTCAGCAGCATTAGGTAAGTCGGTGTCATCTTTTCCGTAGAAGTCGCAGTGTTCGTAGTCATCACTTTATCCTGGAGGTTTCCGAATTCTGGGGCGAGGCCTCGTATTCGCCGGCTTGTGCGGTGAACTGGAGTCAACTCCAATTGTGCGAGGTTCTTGGTGCCCAGTGGGGTCTCCTGTATGTGGTATAGTGTCTCCCCCTGCGAGATCTCCGTGTTATCATTCAATTATGTTCCGGTGTAGTCTAGCTAGATGGCGCACCCTCCTTCGGTCATGTGTCGAGCTTGGACCAATCAGGAGGTGCCATCTGGCGTGTGGAGTCTTCGTGTAGTAAACGGCCGCTAGCCGGCCCAGTCCTTTGTCCGGTTTCATCAGGAGCAGTTGGCTCCGCGTCTCCCTCTCTGCGTCGGGCGCTCGCCGCGCGCTCGTCGGACGCCGGGCCCGCGCTTGCCTGCCGCTGCCGACACAACATCCTATGGCGACGAGGATGGGATTCCCGCTGCGGTTCCGACCGAAGCCCCGGGAAACCAACGAGCTTCGTAAGTGAAGCGTCCATTCCTGTGTCTGCACGGCATGCAAGCGCCGCCGACGCACTTGGCGTCGCGAGGCTTCCGAGCCTAGGCCTTCTCGACCCCTTTGTTCTTCCTTGCTCCATTCCTGCTGCGAGCTCCGGCTTGTCTTCTGCACTGTCCCCCGCACGCTACCTGGCATGGCTTTCTTTACTGCGAACCTGCCCGTTTTTCTTGAATTGCCTGGGCCGCCGCCAATTCCATGGAATAGATGGAAAAAATTTTTCAGGCCCACCTCGAAGCGGCCGGCGGTGGCGACTGGACGGACGCGCGACGAGCGTCCGCGCTCGTCAGCGCTCTCGGGCGTGAGGGACAACGAAAGTATTTTGCAGACGAGGAGCAGGAAGCAGCAAGGCAGTTGATCGGCGCAGCGTCAGCGTCAATTGATACAGTCCCGCCAGCGTCAGAGTTCCAGAAACTCTTGCAGCGGCTTGACCGGCTGTTCGCCGCGTCAACAAATGTTCTGGCGGAGAGGCACGAATTCACCAGTCGAAGGCACTTCGAGGGAGAAGGATTCCTGGAATTCGTGACCGCACTGAAGGAGAAGGCGGTACAGTGCAATTTCGTTTCGGCACAACTTACAATGAGCGCGTCCGAGACCAAATAATACATGGGGTAGCGAACGCCAGCGTTCGCGAAAAGTTGTTAGCTCATGGCGAAAAGCTGTCCCTGGACAAGGCAGAAGAAATCGGACGCTCTTTAGAAGCCCTGCATCGAGCGAACCGCGCGTTCGGCTCCGAAAAAATACAAAGGATCGAGGCAGCTCCACTTGGCGTTCCGTCGACGAGCCAAAATGGCCGACTTCTTCCGGGGAGCCGCCAAGATGGCCGACGTAGTCCGGGAAGCCGCCAAGATGGTCGACGTAGTCCGGGAAGCCGCCAAGAAGGCCGACGTAGTCCGGGAAGGTGCCAAGATGGCCGACGTAGTCCGGGAGACCATGATGATGGCCGACTTGGTCCGGGAGGCCGCCAAGATGGCCGACTTCTTCCGAGGAGCCGCCAAGATGGCCGACTTCTTCCGGGAGGTCGCCCAGATGATCCACAGCTTCCACGAGGCTCCTCCGGGACCCGTAATGAAGAACAGGATGCGGAAAACGACCCTAATTTCGACCGTAGTTCATGCGATCGGTGTGGCAGCACAAAACATATTACAACGTACAGGAATTGTCCAGTAAGAAATTGACGGTGCAACGCCTGCCACACGTTGGGCCATTTTGCTTCGGTATGCCGAAAAACCCGTACTGTTCAGCATGTCTCTTCTGCAGAAACACTGTCTTCGTCAACTTCCGCAGGGCAGCCGGCCGCGTCTGTCTTGACGGTAAGCACTTTGGAAACTAAAAAAATATTTGCAAGTCCCGGTCGTAGTTAGCGGCGTCGCCATGCGGCTGCTCGTGGACACAGGAGCATCTGTGTCATTGATGACGGCCGAAGATTTTAGAAACCACTTTGGTCGACAGCACAGGCTGTCACAAACAACAGTGGACTTGAGAAATCTCTCCAAACAACGCATTGACATTCAAGGCCTGTTTCAAGCCACTGTCCAGTTTTTCCAAAGGTCATGCTCCGTCACGTTCCACGTAACGACTACAGGAACATCACTGCTGGGTTTAGACGCCATCCGACGCTTGGGCATACAGATCGACGGTACGTCGCTGACATGCTGCCTGGCTTCGCTTCCTTCAGTAAAGAGCCCGACAGGTGTGCCTCCGGGTTTTGATCACCTCTTCAGTGGCGAGTTGGGTCTCGTCAAAAACTTCGTCCACCGAATACATCGGCGGCAAGGTATGAAACCAGTATCTTCAAAGTTGCGCAGACTACCCCTGGCTCTCCGTGACCAGGTTACAAATGAACTGCGACGTCTCGAGGACTGCGACGTCATCGAGCGCGTCGAGGCTTCTGAGTGAGTGTCTCCACTCGTTGTGGTGCGCAAAAAGGATGGAACCATCCGGCTCTGTGTAGACCTACGGGAACCAAATAAGGCTATTGTTATTGATGTGTATCCTTTGCCGCACGTAGAAGAGTTATTACAAATGTTTCATGGTGCCACATATTTTTCTAAGCTGGATCTAGCATCTGCTTATCATCAGTTGTTACTGGAAGAAGATAGTACAGATCTCACTACATTCATAACTCATGAAAGCGTATTTAGGTTCAAGCGTGTCTGTTTTGGCTTGGCATCCGCGCCAGCAGTGTTTCAGAAAATTATGTCAAAAATTTTGCAGAGTTGTAAGAATGTTGTCTGTTACCTTGATGACATTTTGGTATGGGGTCAGACAAAACCTGAGCATGATGCTAATTTAAGAGAAGTCTTGCTTTGCATTTTAAACAGTCGTGTGAAACTAAATGAAAGATGTGTCTTCTCTGTGAGAGAACTGACTTTTCTGGGCCATAAAATTTCAGCTGAAGGCATTTCGCGTACGGAGAGCGAGGTAAAAGCAATTCTGAATGCGCCTGCTCCTACAGATATTAAGTCATTGCAATCCTTCTTAGGATTAGCTGGTTACTATGCCAAGTTCATTGATCTTTATGCAGAACTTGTAGAACCGCTTCGCCTCATGCTCAGGCAAGGGCAAAATTTTGCTTGGTCTGATGATGCACAACGTAGCTTCAATCAGTTGAAAGCTCGTCTTACATGTTCCCCTATCATTAAGATTTCCAACCCTGAATTGCCTGTACTAGTCACGACTGATGCATCTGATGTTGGTGTTGGTGCTGTGTTACAACAACCATATGGTTCTAAGCTAGAAACTGTAGCATTAGCATCTAGAACTTTGTCGGTTGCGGAACGAAAGTATTCTGTAGGAGAGCGTGAAGCGCTAGCATGTCTGTTCGCGTGTGAAAAATGGCATGTTTACCTCTGGGGTAGACGGTTCACTCTTCGAACTGACCATCAAGCAGTAGTTGCAACACCGTCCGCTGGCGACTCAGGTCGTCGACCTCTTCGCATTTCGAGATGGTCAGCCAGGCTCCTGTATTACAACTTTCAGATTGAATATTGCAAAGGATCAGAAAATTTAGTAGCTGATGCCTTGTCTAGACTTCCAGTAAAGGATTCTCAGAATGTAATTCAAGAAGAAATAGTACCCTTAGTTACATCGGTCGTTGACAAGGAAACAGTGCAACTTGCGACGAGTACAGATGAAACTCTTCAGGAGGTCAGTAAATGCCTAGCAGAGGGTAGGCCTTCTAAGAAAAACATACACAATGCTTTAATAGCTTACTTCCATGTAAATGAAGAATTATCTTTTGTAGATGGATTACTCATGCGTGGTGATCGTGTGGTGATACCCAGTGTTCTAATACCTACATTTCTACAGCTGGCACATGAAAATCATCAGGGCATAGTACGTACCAAGCAGCTTCTTCGTGAACGCTATAGGTGACCCCAGATGGATAGCACTGTCGAACAGTATGTAAAGCATTGTCATGTATGTAAGCTAGCAGACAAGTCTGCAAAGCCTCATGTAGCTCCATTGCAGCCAGTCGAATGGCCGAGCGGGCCTTGGCAGAAATTGGGAATGGACATCATTGGCCCATTAAACACGTCCTACCCTAGGTATCTAGTCACTCTAGTTGATTACTACTCAAAGTGGCCAGAAGTACTTGGTACTAATTCCATCTCCACAGATGATGTCATTAAACTTCTTGACTGGGCTTTCAGCCGTGAAGGGTTGCCAGACTCTATAGTTACGGACAATGGTCCGCAGTTTGTCTCAAAACAATTCCAAGATTACCTAAAGGAAAAGGGAATCGCTCATTTTTTCTCCTCCAATTATTATCCTCAGGGAAATGGTCAAATAGAAAGGTTCAACCGAGTCATTAAGGAACATCTGCAGGTAGCTAGGCTTGAAGGTCGACATGCTTCGAAAAGCATTTCAGAATTCTTGGGTTCCTATAGGATTACGCCACATGCTACAACGGGTCTCTCCCCAACTTTCCTACTTCATGGTCGTCAACCTCGTTCAAAGATAGATATTAGCAACTTCAGGTTGCATAAGCACATAGCGATTCAGGACAATTTTCTTCCTCAACTTCGCGAGAGAGTCTTGCAGAAACAGTGGCAAACTAAGCAGTGTGTAGACAAACGTAGAAGTGCTCAGGCAGCTCGTATCGAGGTAGGAGACACCGTCAAAATAAGATTTAACAGGAAAGGATTTTTCAAGTACAGTAAACCTCGTACAGTTAAGGCCCAGATAGGACCATCTACTTTTGTACTCAGTGATGGGAAGACGTGGCATGTGTCTAAGTTAACCCTAGTGATAAAGGATTCAGCAGATAGTATATTGTGTACAAGTGATAGAGACTTTTTGTACTCATATTAAAATCTGGATAGTCATTCCGATGACTAGTCTGTCGTGGCATCGTCTTCTCATAGTCATAAGCACCAGTTAAGTAGTTCGTCTGACTGTATCACTTCCGAGTCTACACAGTCAGCAGTCGTCTCTGATTCCGTGGGCGAATCGGTAGCCTCCCAGGACTTGTTGGGACTTCGAGAGGAGCTTCCTGGGCAACCCTCTCCAGCTTTGAGCGACACCCACATTCATTTGTCCAACCAGGGGGAGGGAAATAATAGTGGGACGACTGGGTCTTCGAAGTCGACCGATACGCGTCGCAACCCCCAAAGTTCTTCTGAGGTACGCACACGTCCTCATCGTGACAGAAAACAGCCTCCGTGGCTCGACGATTTTGTTTCTTGAGTGTAGAGCCTATTGCCGTCTTCGAAATGCCACAGCTAGGGGCCTCGCTGTGACATTATGGAGACAGTTCACATGTTTCGTTAACAGAGGTATAAAATGTGTTTCTTGTTGCGGTGCAATGAGTCTTGTGCTCGTGTTCCTTGTCGGATTTTGTTTTGAGTGACTGCCTGTGTTATGGTGCGCGTCTGTGTGAACTTGGGCGGGGACGGACTGAATTTGTTCATGGACTTAAGTGCGTGCCTTGTGTGCGCGCTTCCCTGTTGGGTTACTTTGTTTTCCAGGGGGGGATGATGTAGTATAGTGTCTCCCCCTGCGAGATCTCCGTGTTATCATTCAATTATGTTCCGGTGTAGTCTAGCTAGATGGCGCACCCCCCTTCGGTCATGTGTCGAGCTTGGACCAATCAGGAGGTGCCATCTGGCATGTGGAGTCTTCGTGTAATAAGCGGCCGCTAGCCGGCCCAGTCCTTTGTCCGGTTTCGTCAGGAGCAGTTGGCTCCGCGTCTCCCTCTCTGCGTCGGGCGCTCGCCGCGCGCTCGTCGGACGCTGGGCCCCCGCTTGCCTGCCGCTGCCGACACAACACTGTATAAGTTGAGTGTACCCAGCAAGCTCCACCAAATTTTCGCGTATACCCTGCTGAAGTATACACGCTGAATGGGGATCCAGGCGTTTGTACTTCACGAAACGTAACCGTTTGGCTTGATTTGGTGCTTGTAGATATAGCAGAACCCACTACGGGGGATTGGTCATGAATCGAGCGACAGTGGGTCGAAAAGAATAAGTACCTAAATACGATTTCTTTATTACTGAAAATGAGATATTAAATGAATTCTAATTGTTAATAATAATTTTCATGCTATAGTATCTTCAAGTTAAACGTTATTGTTTTTGGTTTCTTGTTGTGGAAAATCAAACAGTAAAATTAGCATGGAAGTCTCCTTCTTTGCATTACAAAATTATGTATGAGAAGAAAGAGGGTTAACCGAGGGGTCCGATTTTTATTAGTCATATAATAACAAGCCAACAAACAATGACACCAAGGACAACACAGGGGAAATCACTTGTGCTTATTAAATGAAATAAAGAAAGAATAAATTAATGGAAATTGAATTGGATGAAAAAACAACTTGCCGCAGGTGGGAACCGAACCCACAACCTTAGCATTTCGCATGCGATGCTCTGCCAATGGAGCTACCGCGGCGCTGTTTCCACATACACTTTCTTGGGTATTTATGTGTCTTAGTAGAACCTTGGGAGTGTTAGCCAGCGCCACCACTCACAGACCTTGGCGGCGGACGTGGAATGTCCTTTTTGCCGCAGGCGTCAGGAGAACGTGATCTTTTTGGGTGAAGGCAACTGGTCAATAACCCACATATGGTACCTGAAGGCATCATTGCAGCCGCATTCAAGACCCTCGTTATGTAATAAACGAGAAGAAACGGGGGGCCCGATTTTTATGAGTCATATATTAAGAAGCCAACAAACAATGACACCAAGGACAACATAGGGGAAATTACTTGTGCTTAGTAAATGAAATAAAGAGACGATAAATTAACGAAAATTAAAGTGGATGAAAAAGCAACTTGTCGCAGGTGGGCACCGAACCGACAACCTTCGCATTTCGCGTGCGATGCTCTACCAATTGAGCTACCGCGGCGCTGTTCCCCCATCCACCTTCTTGGGTATTTATGTGTCCTAGTAGAACCCCGGGAGTGTTAGCCAGCGCCACCACTCACAGACCTTGGCGGCGGACGTGGAACGTCTTTTCTGCCGCAGGCGTCACGAGAACGTGATCTTTTTGGGTGAAGGCAACTGGTCAATAAACCCACATATGCTACCTGAAGGCATCATTGCAGCCGGACTCGAGACCCTCGTTATGTAATAAACGAGAAGAAAGGGAGTTAACCAAGGGGCCCGGTTTTTATTAGTTATATATTAAGAAGCCAACAAACAATGACACCAAGGGCAACATAGGGGAAATTACTTGTGCTTAGTAAATGAAATAAAGAAACGAAAAATTAATGGAAATTAAAGTGGATGAAAAAAGAACTTGCCGCAGGTAGGAACCGAACCCACAACCTTCGCATTTCGCGGTAGCTCAATTGGTAGAGCATCGCACGCGAAATGCGAAGGTTGTGGGTTCGGTTCCCACGTGCGGCAAGTCGTTTTTTTTCATCCACTTTAATCTCCATTAATTCATCGTTTCTTTATTTTATTTACTAAGTACAACTAATTTCCATCGCTTGGGGTGGTTGGGACTGGGGAGGGTTGGGGGTAGGGATGGTGGGGGGTTCTTGACCTTAGTGCACTCTTCAAGGATATATGCTAGAGTGCCTTTTGATCGTCTGCAAAACGGGCATTAAGTGTCATGCTCTGGTGGGAACATATTGTGCAAGAGCACGGGATGCGCTAGCGACCCCGCTTACGTGCGTCGCACGATCGTTTGCTACAATCGGCTGAGTTGCGGATGCGGACGGGGAAGCCTACATCTGCCGCTTCTATACATTCGGGTGATTTCCTTGTAACTTGCCACCGGGTACGGTAGCTTTTGCTCGTCCTCAGCCCGTATTAACAGTTCTCGGGCATAGTGGTCGGCGAGTGCGCTGCCTTCCACTCGTCAGTGAGCCGGGACCCACACGAGCTCAATGGCCCGTCCCGGTGCTTTGCATATGGTGAGGATCGCTAGTACCACGGGAGAGATGTTCCCCTTGCGGTAGTTTGCGTAGGCGGTCTGGGCGTCTGGGCGTAGGCGGTCTGGGGTCCTGACTCCCGGTTGTGCGAGTGCGAGGGCCACGGCCACTACTGCTTCGGCTGTTTTCGTCGTCTGCATCGACGCACCTGTGACCAGTTTATCGATGGTGGCGACGACCGCCGTTGCTCTGGTTCCGTGTTTGGGAAGCGAGGCGTCCGCATAGAGAACATCGGGGTCCTCTTCCAGCTGTTGAGCCAGTGCCTTGGCCCACGCAGAGCGTCTCTCGTCGTTCCTCCCCGGCTGCATGTTCCGGGAGAGGGGCTTGGTCTTAATGTCTCTCCACGTTGAGGGGAGCGGCTCCGTTGTCGGTTGCTGTTCAATTTGCCATCCCATCTTGCGTAGGATAGCCCGACCGTGCTCCGTCCGGCTCAGCCTTACTCTCTGGTGGGATAGATGTGCTTCCACCAGCTCTTTCACTGTGTTGTGGGCGCCTATTTACAGCAGCCTCTGCGTTGACGAGTAGACTGGGATGCCCGTGGCGAGTTTTGACTGCTTTCCTTATCGTCATGTTTAGCGTCTTGCGGTTCACCTTCGCATGCTGGAGGTACGGGGCGGAGTACGTTACGCGCAACACGACGAATGCCTGCACCAGGCGCAGTGCGTCTTCTTTGATTCCTCTCTTCCGGTTGGTGACTCTCCGGATCATGCTCAGGACCTGCTCTGATGTGGTCTTGATTTTGTTGATGGCTGCGTGCGCCTTGCCGTCGCTGCGCAACAGCAGGCCCAGTATCCGGATCTGCCGCGTTGGCTTGATCTCTGTGCCGTCGATGGTGATAATTGTTCGGCGGCGGCTCTTTCTTTGGTCTTCCAGGCTGTACCATGAGCCGCTCCGATTTCTGTGGAGCCCAGCTCAGGCCGTAGGTCGTGGCATACTCGTGGACGGTTGTAGCCGCTCTCTGCAGGGCTTCCTCCGCCCAGGCATCGGACCCCGCGCGGTTCGTCCACACCGCGTGGTCCACGCCTTTGATCTAATTGAGTAGTTCTAACAGGGGCAGGAGGGCCAGGTTGAAAAGCAGAGGCGACAAGACCGACCCCTGTGGGGTAACCCTGTCTCCGAGCTCCACAGGGTCTGACCGTTCCTTTCCTATCCGGACAGTTGCCGTTCTATTAGTTAGGAAATCTTTAATATAGCCGTAGGTTTTGCGGCCACACCCCGTCTTGCGCAGGTTCTCGAGCATGGTGGCGTGGGACACGTTGTCGAAGGCCCCCTTGAGGTCCAAAGCCAGTATTCCCCGGGGCGCGTGCCTCGTTGCTCTTTTAATCACTAGTTCGTGTAATTGGATCAGGACGTCTTGGGTGCTCAGATGCTGGCGGAATCCATACATGCTCGCCGGCATCTGACTCGTCTCGTCCAGGTGTGCTTGAAGTCTTCTGAGAACCATGCGTTCCATGACCTTGCCCACACAGGACATGAGCGAGATCGGGCGCATGTTCTCGATCGTCAGTGGTTTGCCGGGTTTTGATATGAACCGTACCTCGGCTTCTTTCCAATATGCGGGCAACTTCGAGCATTCCCAGGTTCTGTTGATGTAACCCAAGAGCCCGCGTGCCACCGCATCATTCACGCTGTTGAGCAGCTTAAATGTAATGACGTCCGTTCCGGGTGCGCTGGTGTTATTACTTTGGTCTATGGCTGTTAATAACTCTGTGATGGTGAACGGTTCATTCAATGCCGCATTTTCCGGTCCCCCGTACTCCTCCGGTATCGAAAATCGCCCTCTCACCGTCTTGAGGTATATTGCCTTGAGGTCTTCAATGAGTCTTTGGCCGTTGCCATCGTAAGCGTTCAGAACTTTGGTGAGGTTGCGGTTGGTTGCGGTCTTGCTGCTCAACGGGTCGATCAGGTGTCTGAGCAGGCACCAGGTCTTGGGCGCCGACAACTTTCCCTGCAGCCCGTCGCACGTACTCATCCAGTTCTCTTGGCACAGCTTGGTTGCGTATTCAGCGATTTGTTTTTTGAGGAGCGCGATGCGTTTGACGAGCTTCTTGTTTCGACATTGACGCTTCCATCTTCGTGTGAACGAGTGCCGCACCGCCCACATGTGTGCTAGCTTGGCGTTGACGAAGGGCGTACGCATAGTTGTCACTACTTCTTGAGTAAATCTGTCGAGCGCGATTGTTTGTTCTCGCGCCCATTCTGCGTACGTTTGATCTCTGCCCTCCTCCGCGTTTTCTCCGGAGGTCTCGTTTTCTTCGTCCGTGTGCTTCCGCATTCGGTCCCAGCCGGTGATCCAGGCTTTGTCGAGGGCCGCCCGGAACCTTGGTCTCTTGATCGTTATACTTATGTTGTGGTCGGAGCCCAGGTCTACGTCTTCCTTCCGCCAGGCCACTTCTAGGGAGCCCACCATCCACGACAGGTCGGGTGTGGTGTACCTGTTGACGCTGTTTCCCTTTCGGGTTACGACGCCTGGTTCATTAAGGAGCGCCATTTCTTGGTCATCCATTGCCTTTGCTAGAGCCTTGCCTTCTTTAGATTGGTAGCTGTAACACCATGTAGTGTGAGGGGCGTTGAAGTCGCCTAGGACCAGGAGTGGCCTGTTCCCCGCCAACCTCTTTGCATGGCTCACTGTTGTTTCAAAGTCGTACTGCCTTTGTGACGGCCTGCAGTATGCACTCATCACAAACAGGTTTCCGGCACTACCAATCGACCTTGTGTGAACCTCGAACAGCGTGTGTTCGCAGCCCTTTTGCGCCGTGAGGTGCTGGGTGGCTGCTATGTTGTGCGCACCAGTAACGCCGTCCTGCCTTCCGTCGGATCCGAGTAGGTCACGTATCCCGCGAGTCTGGGTCTACCGTCTATCTCTGGCAACGCGATTATATCAGGTTTCTGGTCAAGCCCATCTATGTGAAGTTGTAACTCGCCTTCCTTGGTGCGGATGCCCCTGCAATTCCATTGGTAAATGATCGTTGTTTCCCCTCCCCCCGCGGATTTGCTTTTTACTGTTCGGCGTCTGCGTCATCTTCCTTTGACGTTTTGATGCGACCGCGCTTGTACGCGATCGATTCCTTGACTTTATTGCCGCCTTCTTTCCTTAGCGCTGCGAACATGTTCTTCACGGTTATCGTCGTTGTCTTTGCCGCCAGTCGTTCGTGCTTGACTGACAGGATCTTTATTTGACCCTCGAAGACCTCTAGCCTGGCATTCATACTGTCTAAATTCTCGTTGATTTGATTGATGGCTGTGAATATCGCTGCCAGTTGCCCTCTTGCGGTGGTTGCTGTTGTTGATGTGACGGCTGCGGTGCCGCTGCTACCATCTCGCAGTCAACGGTGGTTTCAGCGTCCATAGCTTCTTGAACATTGAATGCTTGTTGCATGGGCTGCGCCTCTCTTCTCGGCTCTTGGCGGGGCGAGGGGGGGGTCCCTCCGCTGCACCTTTTGTTGGCGTCCTCGGGCGCCGTGCTCTTTTTGGTTATTTTAGCCGCTGAGCTGCCGCTAGCTAGAGCATATATTTTACTCATTAGTGCTCTGATCTGCACGTTCTGTTCCTGAATCTGGGCGTTCAGCCTTTCGATCAGTCTTATTAAGTTCTGTACATTTGCAGCACTCTTGGCGTGTTGTGGGGTTTTGGTTAGAGGGGGGAGGTGGGGTAGGGTTGAGGGGTGGGAACTCTCTGTCATTCCCTAGAGTGACGGAAGACCTGTCGGTCCAGCCCACCTTTTCTAGGCGAGTATCACTCGTTGGTTGGACTCGACCCGGGTTTGCGATCTGGTCCGGGACCTGGAACGGGATCCCCGGCTTCTTCCGCTCGAGCTACGACTGCCTGCTTCCCCCATCGTCTCCCAGCGGCGGCCGTCCTTGGAGCCAGCCAATGGCGCCTGGTCGGCCCCGTTCGGGCCGCCGCGGGAAGGGGATCTCGATCGTCGGCGGCTTTGGTAGCTGCCCTTGCGGGCCGGCGTTCTCGAACAACTCCGCGAAGAGGTGCCGCGTTGGAGTCACCCTGCAGGACCTCTTCCCTATTGGCTGCTGTTGTCGTTGGCACGGCGCCGCTCCCAGCGCCGGAGCCGCACCACGTACAGCGTCTTAAATTTTGCTTACAGGCCCGGTCGGCGGTGAGATACTTGCCGCCGCACAGGCCGCACTTAGGCACGCACGCAAGCTCTTTTTCCGGGGCTGGAGCTCCTGCTGCTCGGAGGGGTTTCGTGCATAGATTAGATTACCCAGCACCTCCACCAATTAGTGACGCGCTAAGGCAACAAAAAGCAACAGTCATCATCATCATCATCAGCAGCAGCAGCAGCAGCAGCCTGATCACGCCCACTGCAGGGCAAAGGCCTCTCCCATACTTCTCCAACTACCCCGGTCATTTACTAATTGTGGCCATGTGGTGCCTGCAAACTCCTTAATCTCATCCGCCCACCTAACTTTCTGCCGCCCTCGGCTACGCTTCCCTTCGCTTGGAAACCAGTCCGTAACCCTTAATGACCATCGGCTATCTTCCCTCATCATTACATGTCCTGCCCATGTCCTAATTTTTTTGTTGATTTCAACTAAGATGTCATTAACTCGCGTTTGTTCTCTCACCCAATCTGCTCTTTTCTTATCCCTTAACTTGACACCTATCATTCTTCGTGCCATAGCTCGTTGCGTCGTCCTCAGTTTGAGTAGAACCCTTTTCGTAAGCCTCCAGGTTTCTGCTCCGTACGTGAGTACTGGTAAGACACAGCTGTTATATATTTTTCTCTTGAGGGATAATGGTAACCTGCTGTTATGATCTGAGAATGCCTGCCAAATGCACCCAGCCCATTCTTATTCGTCTGATTATTTCAGTCTCATGATCTGGATCCGCAGTCACTACCTCTCCTAAGTAGATGTATTCCCTTATCACTTCCAGTGCATCACTACCTATCGTAAACTGCTGTTCTCTTCCGAGACTGTTAAACATTAGTTATCTGCAGATAAATTTTTAGACCTACCCTTCGGCTTTGCCTCTCCAGGTCAGTGAGCATGCATTGCAGTTGGTCCCCTGAGTTGCTAAGCAAGGCAATATCATCCGGGAATCGCAAGTTACTAAGGTATTCTCCAATAACTCTTATCCCGAATTCTTCCCAATCCAGGTCTCTGAATACCTCCTCTAAACACGTTGTGAGTAGCACTGGAGAGATCGTATCTCCTTGCCTGACGCCTTTCTTTATTGCGATTTTGTTGCTTTCTTTATGGAGGACTACGGTGGCTGTGGAGCCGCTATAGATATCCTTCAGTATTTTTGCATACGGCTCGTCTATACCCTGATTCCGCAATGCCTCCATGACTGCTGAGGTTTCGACTGAATCAAACGCTTTCTCGTAATCAATGAAAGCTATATATAAGGGTTGGTTATATTCCGCACATTTCTCTATCACCTGATGGATAGTGTGAATATGGTCTATTGTTGAGTAGCCTACGCGGAATCCTGCCTCGTCCTTTAGTTGACTGAAGTCTAAGGTGTTCCTGATTCTATTTGCAATTACCTTAGTAAATACTTTGTAGGCAACGGACAGTAAGCTGATCGGTCTATAATTTTTTAAGTCTTTGGCGTCCCCTTTCTTATGAATTAGGATTATGTTGGCGTTTTTCCAAGATTCCAAGAAAGCAACAGTACCAGCAGCCAGACACGAAGGGATGGTTGTCCAGCCGGCGCGAGATCTTTTTGAATTTGTCGTCTTCTTCGGCGTTCTGCTGGGCACGCAATGCTGACCGTTTGCTGCAGCATTTCGTAGAGGCTGCTCAACCATAGACCATATTAACACTATCAATCATGTGATAGCGAAATGTGAGGAATATAGCCCACCCTCATATATAGCTTTCATTGATGACGAGAAAGCCTTTCACACAATCGAAACCTCAGCAGTCATGGAGGCATTACGGAATCCGGGTGTAAAGGAGCCGTAAGTAAGAATACTGAAATATATCTATTGCGGCTCCACAGCCACCGTAGTCCTCCATAAAGAAAGCAACAAAATCCCAATAAAGAAAGGCGTCAGGTAGGGAGATACGATCTCTCTAATGCTATTCACAGCGTGTTTACAGGAGGAATTCAGAATCCTGGATTGGGAAGAATTAGGGACGAAATAATGGAGAATACCTCAGTAACTTGCGATTCGCTGATGATATCGCCTTGCTGAGTAACTCAGGGGACCAATTGCAATGCATGCTCCATAACCTGGAGAGGCAAAGAAGATGGGTGGGTCTAAAAATTAATCTGCCGAAAACTAAAGTAATGTTTAACAGTCTCGGAAGAGAACAGCAGTTTACAATAGGTAGTGAGGCACTGGAAGTGGTAAGAGAATACATCTACTTAGAGCAGGTGGCGTCCGCGGAGAAGAATAAAAATGGTCTGGGGTGCATTTAGCAGGCATTCTCAGACCATGAACAGCGGGTTGCCATTATCCCTCAAGAAAAAAGTGTATAACAGCTGTGTCTTACCATTACTCACATACGGGGCGGAAACCCGGAGGCTTACGAAAAGGGTTCTACTTAAATTGAGGACGACGCAACGAGCTATGGAAAGAAGAATGATGGGTGTAACGCTAGTGGATAAGAAAAGAGCAGATTGGGTGAGGGAACAAACGCGAGGTAATGACATCTCAGTTGAAATTAAGAAAAAGGAATGGGGGGACACATGGGCCGGACATGTAATTAGGAGGGAAGATAACGGCTGGTCATTAAGGGTTACAGAATGGATTCTAAAGGAAGGGAAGTGTAGCAGGGGGAGGCAGAAAGTTAGGTGGGCGAATGAGATTAAGAAGTTTGCAGGCACAACATGGCCACAATTAGCACATTACCAGGGTAGTTGATAAGTGTGGGAGAGGCCTTTGCCCTGGAGAGGTTGTAACCAGATTGGTGATGATGACGATTATTATTATGATGATGATTCTAATATCGGGCTATATAGGCCCTGAAACATGGAAGACCAATACGAGGAGGCAACCAAGCACATAAACAGTACAAACAGGTTCTCGCAATGCGAGCCTTCAAACCAAGCTGTATACATAAAAAATATTCATAAAAGCTGATATCCGCTCAAGCGTCGAACAGAGCAATCGTGCGCCAACGCCCGAAGCATATGGGACGTCGATGTGCACATTAAACACGTATTGTCCTGGTATTAGCTGCGCAAAACGTAGAAAAGACACCTTACGAGAAGACGACACCTCGAGCGCTGACTTTGAGCAACGTTTATTTGAAACGAACCCGGTTTTTTATACTTTTGCCAAAGGTGTCGCCGACACGTCATTGCACATCATGTGAAACAAGCACTTCTGCGCAATCAACAAGATATTTTGACGTGCAATCGCTCAAGTTCTGTTTGCACGTGAAATCATTTTCTTGAGTGCATAGAAGTACATGTTTCACATGGTGTGCAATGACATGTTTGCGACACCATTGGGCAAATGTACAAAAAAGCGAGTTTATTTCATTTTAAATAAACGTTGTTAAATGTCAGCGATCGTGGTGTCGTCTTCATCTCTTGTGTGCCTTCTACGTTTTGCGCTGTTAACGGCAGGATGCAAAATCAACAAGCACAAGCTGCTATTCTAGCGACATGTACTGTACTTCCGGGATCGCCTATATAACGAAGAATTTCTTGTCAGGAAACTACTAAACAAACAGTAACTTTCAGTATTTTCACAATTGTGTAACTATTCAGCCAAGGCAATCAAGGCGGGTAGCATACTTCACAGCGAATGCAAGTGCACACTGACATCAAAGGAAGCTTTCGTGAAATTGCTTGTTAAATGTGCACAGCAACATAGACAACATATTGCCGCAACAACAAGGCCACATTGAAGTTGCGTGCCCTTCGTCTTGGTCACTGTGCACGCCGTACCATGGTGCTGTTCAGCAACAGGCAGCCATCTTCGTGGCACGGGTAGCCGGTTGGACCTGGCTCACATGCGCCACGCGCACGAGGTGTCACGCGAGAAGAAAGAGGAAGATGGTTCGAGGCCAGTTTGAGAACGCGACTGCCGCGGATTTCTTCACGACCGCAGTGACTTTTACTCTGGGCACAAGTTCACCCTTAATAAATATCGTTGTTTTATTAAATCGTTACATTTCTGGTGGAGGTGTGGGGTATGAGTCGAAGCCCCACGAACGGAAGTCAGCGTAGTCCCGACCACTAGCGAATCCATCCCGTGGAACTGACACCTCTACACCAGCGGACCAGCCGCCGTCTTCGAGGTGACTCGCCCGAATTCGGCCCTCTTCTCTTCATGCCAAGGGAAACTCAGACAACGGACACCGCCACAATGACTAGCCAGGTAACACCGGCACAGCTGGTCGTAAGCCAACATCGCAAGCCGCCAACATTCCACGGCGACTCGTTCGAAGACGTGGAAGACTGGTTGGAACGTGATCATAATCAGAAAGTTAGCATATCTCATTTCAATACTATCATGGGCGCAAATTCATTCTTGCCAAAGACTAGCAAAGACTGGAACAGCTTATCCCCTTCATTAACAGGTATAATTAATCCACTTATGTTTAGAAACGCACTTGAAAACGAACTTTTGTAATATACTTACAATTTGTCTTGCGTATGTGTATGTACCTTTCTTTATTGCAGCGTTTTCATCAGTTTTCATCAGCATCATGATCAAAAAGTTAACAATGCATTTTGTAAATCTACTGTACATATTATGTTTTTTTTAATCCCTTTACCATTGTGTACATCACATTTGTATTTATCTTTTGTACCTCTGTTTATTATCATCGGATGTCAACTCAAAATTTGGAATTGTTACTGCTGTTAGTTATCTTTTTTGAGTTACTTTTACCGATGTTTACTTTGTATTTTCTTAGCCCCTCCCCTCTATAATGTACTATGTACCTTGAGGGTAAAATAAATGAAATGAAACTGTTCGAGAGAGTGGCGAGCTTTTATCAATGGAATGAGAGACAGAAGCTCCGTAACGTGTATTTCGCTTTGGAGGACTTCGCAAAAACGCGGTATGAAAACCACGGACCCTCTTTCTCCTCATGGGAGGAATTTCGACGACAACTGCTAGCAAAGTACGCCAGCACGGATCGTAAAGAAAAGGCGGAAATTGCACTTCAAGCTAGGAACCAACTCACAAACGAGAACATGGCGATGTACATCGAGGACATGTCCTGCCTGTTCAAGCGTGCTGATCCAAACATGAGTGAAGATAAGAAGCTGCGCCATCTCATGCGTGGAGTAAAGCAGCAACTCTTCGCAGTTCTCGTCCGCAACCCACCGCGCACGGTCGCCTAGTTCGGATACGAAGCCACGACCATCGAAAAGACGCTGGAACAGCGGGCTCGGCAATACAACCGCGAGGCAAGCTGTTCACCGGCCCATGTCTTCTCTGGAGGCGTGCCAAACGACCTTGAAGCCCTGCGGGAGCTCATCCGGTCAGTGATCAGGGAAGATCTCAGCAAGTTACAGACACCTCAGGTTCCAACTGCACTATCTATCATCGACGTGGTCCGGGACGAACTGACGCAGGTCATACAGGATCTAGAGTGTGAGCCACAGCCGATGCGGCGCACCCCAACGTACGCCGACGTACTCAGGTAACCCGTGGTACACAGTAGTGGAGCAGTTGCGACAACCGTTCCCTACCCGCCGACACCAGGCAGTGCACCTCGTCTGCTGGAAGCACTGGCTGCCTATCCGCCTTCAGCACGTAGTGCACCTCGTTTTGTGGAACAAAGGCCCCGAAAAAGTGATGTCTGGCGTGACCACGAGCGCAGGCCTCTGTGTTTTCAATGCGGAGAAGCGGGTCGCCTGTATAGGTTCTGCCCATACCGCCAAGCTGGATTAAGGGGTTTTCCCTTAAGCGCACCATGCCCCCGAAACGGTGAACGGCCAGCAGAGATCGAAGAGTGCTTGTCCACGAGCCAAAGCCCCGTTACTCCTTGCCAACATTAACCACGGTCACCGTCGCCCATGCGCTACAAATCGACTAGCCCACGTGCGCCTCCAAGATTGCCTAGGCGTCGTTCACCAAGTCTACACCAGGAAAACTGAAGCATGTGAGCTGTGGAGGTGAGGCCGCTAATAGCCAGAGTTACGAAGATCCTCCAATGCGGTTCCAGTGCGGTGACGAGATAATTTCAGTATACAGGCGCAGGAACGAAACGATTACGTCAAATTTGCGGTTGATAAGAGACGGATGTGAGCTGAATGCCTTAGTCGGCACCGGCGCTGATTATTCGGTAGTAAGCTTCAAGATGGCGAAGCACCTGAAAAACGTTGTGACGCAGTGGAGTGGTCTGCAGGTATGCAAGGCAGGCGGCCGTCTTGTTACGCCCCTTGGCCGATGCACCGCAAGACTCACGATAAATGCTTCAGTTACGTTTCTGACTTTAGTACTGCCAGGATGTTCACGGGAACCTATATTGGGAATAGGTTTTCTACAGGCTAACGGCGCCCTATTTAACCTACGCAGGTCCAGTGTGTCTTTGTCGACAAAACAAGCTATACCTGTGGAAGAATCGGAGGAGCGATGTCGCGCTGCACTACGCATCTTTGATGATGACGTAACTGTGCCGCCACGCTGCAGTTTAATGGTTCTTGTGGAGAATGAAAGATTTTACGACCGCAAAGGCATAGCGGATGGAAACATAGAGCTCCTTTTAAACAAAGGTATTTGCGTGGTTCGGGGTCTGGTTCACTTAAGCGATGGCCGTGAAATGGCGCACTTACGAATTTCGGAAGTGATATCCAACACATCGCACAAGGAACAGCTATTTCCTATTTCAATGAGATTTTTGTAGCGATTGAATTATGCAGCCTAACTACAACGTCAACTGCCCTGCCAAGAGCCTGCAGTGTCGACAGATCAATTACCGTCAACCCGAGACTCCCGGAACCCCAAAAGAAACAGATATATACCCTCATAAAGGATTTTTCTTACTGTTTCTCCACTTCCTCGAAGGTACGGCGCATGTCTGTTGAACAGCACAGAATCATAACACAGGACGCCACCAGACCGGTATGCCAGCACCCGTATCGAGTTTTACCAAAAGAAAGGGAGATCATAAAGGAGCAAGTAGAGGAGATGCTTTCAGATGACATTATTCAGCCTTCCAGCAGTCCATGGGCGTCTCCCATAGTGCTCGTTAAAAAAAATAACAGACTTCGATTCTGCGTCGACTACTGTAAATTGAACAGCGTAACTAAGCGGGATGTATACCCCTTACCCCGTATCGACGAAACGTTAGATCGGCTCCACCCTGCAAAGTTTTTCTCCTCCATAGATCTCAAGAATCATCATCATCATCAGTCTGGTTACGACCATTGCAGGGCAAAGGCCTCTCCCATACTTCTCCAACAACCCCGGTCATGGACTAATTGTGGTCATGTCGTCCCTGCAAACTTCTTAATCTCATCCACCCACCTAACTTTCTGCCGCCCCCTGCTACGCTTCCCTTCCCTTGGAATCCAGTCCGTAACCTTTAATCACCATCGGTTATCTTCCCTCCTCATTACGTGTCCTGTCCATGCCCATTTCTTTCGGTTTCTACTAAGATGTCATTAACTCGCGTTTATTCCCTCACCCAATCTGCTCTTTTCTTATCCCTTAATGTTACACCCGTCATTCTTCTTTCCATAGCTCGTTGCGTCGTCCTCAATTTAAGTAGAACCCTTTTCGTAAGCCTCCACGTTTCTGCCCCATATGTGAGTACTGGTAAGACACAGCTATTATACACTTTTCTCTTGAGGGATAATGACAACCTGCTGTTCATGATCTGAGAATGCCTGCCAAACATACCCCAGCCAATTCCTATTCTTCTGATTATTTCCTTCTCATGATCCGGATCCACCGTCACTACCTGCTCTAAGTAGATGTATTCCCTTACCACTTCCAGTTCCTCGCTACCTATTGTATATTGCTGTTCTCTTCCGAGGCTGTTAAACATTACTTTAGTTTTCTGCAGATTAATTTTTAAACCCACTCGTCTGCTTTGCCTCTCCAGGTCAGTGAGCATGCATTGCAATTCGTTCCCTGAGTTACTAAGTAAGGCAAAATCATCAGCGAATTGCAAGTTACTAAGGTATTCTCCATTAACTTTTATCCCCAATTCCTCCCAATTCAGGTCTCTGAATACCTTCTGTAAAGACGCTGTGAATAGCATTGGAGAGATCGTATCTCCCTGCCTGACGCCTTTCTTTATTGGGATTTTGTTGCTTTCTTTATGGAGGACTACGGTGGCGGTGCAGCCGCTATAGATATCTTTCAGAATTTTTCATACGGCTCGTCTACACCCTGATTCCGTAATGCCGGCATGACTGCTGAGGTTTCGACAGAATGCTAGCTCTATTCTAGCTGTAGGATTAGAGGCTTTCATACATTGACGTTTCTTGATCAGATCTTTCGTCTCCTGCGATAGTTTACTGGTATCCTGCCTAACGGTGTTACCACCGACTTCCATTGCACACTCCTTAATGATGCCCACAAGATTATCGTTCATTGCTTCAACACTTAGGTCCTCTTCCTGAGTTAAAGCCGAATACCTGTTCTGTAGCTTGATCTGGAACTCCTCTATTTTCCCTCTTACCGCTAACTCATTGATCGGCTTCTTATGTGCCAGTTTCTTCCGTTCCCTCCTCAGGTCTAGGTTAATTCGAGTTCTTACCATCCTATGGTCACTGCAGCGCACCTTGCTGAGCACGTCCACATCTTGTATGATACCAGGGTTAGCGCAGAGTATGAAGTCTATTTCATTTCTAGTCTCGCCGTTCGGGCTCCTCCACGTCCATTTTCAGCTATCCCGCTTGCGGAAGAAGGTATTCATTATCCGCATATTATTCTGTTCCGCAAACTCTACTAACAATTCTTCCCTGCTATTCCTAGTGCCTATGCCATATTCCCCCACTGCCTTGTCTCCAGCCTGCTTCTTGCCTACCTTGGCATTGAAGTCGCCCATCAGTATAGTGTATTTTGTTTTCATTCTACCCATCGCCGATTCAAGGTCTTCATAGAAGTTTTCGACTTCCTGGTCATCATGACTGGATGTAGGGGCGTAGACCTGTACAACCTTCATTTTGTACCTCTCATTAAGTTTCACAACAAGACCTGCCACCCTCTCGTTAATGCTATAGAATTCCTGTATGTTACCAGCTATATTCTTATTAATCAGGAATCCGACTCCTAGTTCTCGTCTCTCCGCTAAGCCCCGGTAGGACAGGACGTGCCCGCTTTTTAGCACAGTATATGCTTCTTCTGGCCTCCTAACTTTACTGAGCCCTATTATATCCCATTTACTGCCCTCTAATTCCTACAATAGCATTGCTAGACTCGCCTCACTAGATACCGTTCTGACCGCGATCTCAAGAGTGGATATTGGCAAATAGAGGTGGATGAGCGGGGCCGTGAAAAGACAGCATTCGTAACCCCTGATGGCCTCTATGAACTTAAAGCGCTTCCATTCGGCCTCTGTTCCGCGCCTGCAACGTTCCAGCGAATGAACGCACAGGAGCAATTTCGTACGTCCCAGGCGTCACCTGGCGCTGCACGCGGTAGGGCCCTGTATGTTCTGACCTTACTCAGCAAGAAGCCGAGTCCGCTGCCCAGCTCGCCGACACTAACTGGGTAGATAGATGTAACAGCGGAGCAAAACAGATGTCGAGCCGCAGCACTTGGCGGCTCTTCAGGAGTATCATAGACCCTACACAAACGCGATCGGAAACCAAGAAACACCTCACTCGCGCACTAGACAACTTTTGCGGAAACACGGAGCAGCTATCAAACGCTTTGCGCTCACAATACCTCAATCAGGATCGAGACCCGCGAGGGATGGATTATTCGTATGCAGGCTGCCATAATCCGGAAATGGATAAGCCTTTCCAGCTTCACGACCTTCGCGCGGCTCTTGCACGAATGCGCCGGGGGACGGCGCCCGGGAGGGATAAGGTAACAGTCAAACTATTGGCAAACCTTCCAGATCGGGAGCACGAAACCCTACTAGAATACATCAACGCCATTTGGACGGGGGACACTTCCTTGCCAGCCGATTGGAAGACATCGTTGGTAACCTTTATCCCGAAGGCGGGGAAATCGGTAAACATAGACAACCTCCGGCCCATCTCCCTCACTTCATGTGTAGGGAAGCTCGTGGAAACGATGGTCCGTAACCGCCTCTCGGAATAATTCTCGAGAGCAAGGACACCTTCGCCGACAGCATGTTCGGCTTCCGACCTCATAAGTCGGCACAAGGCATCCTTTTACAGCTTCATCACGAGATCCTCGAACCCACAGAACACTCACATAACGACAAGATAGTCCTGGCACTCGATCTCAAGGGTGCCTTTGATAATGTTAAGCAGGCCGTCATACTAAAGCCCCTTAGCGAGACCAACTGCGGCGCTCGTACATTCAACTATATCAAACATTTATTAACGGACCGCTTGGCCTATATACGCCTACAAGAGACCGAGTACGGCCCATTTGTGATGGGAACACGAGGCACACCACAAGGCGCTGTGTTGTCCCCGCTTCTTTTTAACATTGCCATGGCACACCTCTCGGCACAGCTGGCGGGTGTCGATGGTGTTCAGCATGCGATGTACGCCGACGACATCCCAATCTGGGCTACTATGGGAAACATAGAAGAGATGGAGGAATGCCTGCAAGCAGCGGCGAGCATAGTAGACCACTATGCCACGTACTGCTGCCTCCAATGCTCCCCGTCCAAGTTTCAATTTGTGCATATTCGAACTTCCCCGAAACGCAAAATCTCAGTTCAGCTTTCTCTCGCCAGTGGCCCCATCCGAGAAGTGGAGGAGATTCCAATACTCGGTCTCTTCATTAATCAACACCGCAAGGCAGGCACAACTCTTCCCAAACTCCGCAAGGTCGGCGACCAGGTGGGCCGGATGGTTCGCCGCGTTTCCAACAAGCGAGGAGGGTTGCGGAGTAAGGATGCGGTGCTGCTCGCACATGCCTTCGTAACTAGTAGAGTATTGTACTCGACCCCATACCTACGCTTACGGCAACATGACGAAGATTGCTTGGAGGTAGTACTCCGCAAGATGTTCCAAGAGAGCCCTCGACCTCCCGATCTCCAGTTCCAACGCGCGTCTTCTCGCGTTCGGGGTGGTAGGCACCTATCGGGAACTTCGCGAGGCACATCTCGTTAACCAATACACGCGTCTCGCCCAGACCATGTCCGGTCGCCGCCTCTTAGACGGGTTGCATATTAAACATGACCGCCATACGATGGAAAGGGTTCGAGTGCACGAACTGTGGAGGCGCGCCCTCTACGTTCGACCCCTTCCAACTAAGATGAACAAGGAGGGCCATAATGGCCGGCACCAGGCGCGGGCGTATGCCCTGTACCGCCACTATGGCTCTAAGAAACACGTCTTCTACGTCGATATTGCAGGCCCCAACCACTCCAGGGGGGGATGGTATACGGCTGCAATTATGCACTAGGAAAGACAAGTGGACAGCCTCTAGTTCAAAGCACCCAGCTCAACGCATGCGGAGGAGGTGGCGATCGCCCTCGCAGCCTCCCATCTCGACTCTAAATTCATCCTTACAGATTCCCGTGGAGCCTGTCGTAACTTTCAATTGGGATGGAACACTCCTCTCGCTGACAAAATTCTTCGCCGCTGTATTCGCGACTGCAATCCAACTCATCGCTCAATAATATGGGTCCCCGGCCACCAAGGCACGCCAGGTAACGAAGCCGCCCATGAGGAAGCCCGCGCACTCACTTACCGGGCACCAGGCATCACTTGGGAGGACCTTGACCCAGATCACAGCCCTCTTCTTTCTTTTAAGGACATTACTGAGCACTATCGTGCCGAACATCGCCGTTACCCGGTTCCTATGAAGGGACTGAGTAAAGCTGGCGAACGAATTCTCATTCGGCTCTTTACAAACAACCTGCTGTGCCCGAGGGTTCTAAAGCACTTTGACCCTTCTTTTGACGGCCGCTCCTCTTTCAGTGGGGAGAAGCCCGACACCTTCCACAAGGTTTGGGCATGCAGGCAAAATCCTTCTCCCCCCATCACCCCTTCCCCTTCCCGAGAGGACTGGGAGGTGGCCCTACTCGGCTGCCAGGAACTATCGGTCCAACAAGCCCTAGTTCGGCGGACCTGCGTAGCGGTCAAGACCAACGGGGTCCCGGAATGAGAGACTCCGTCCAGTATTGCAAGGGGCGCGACAACGAGAGGTCTCTCTCCGAGCACCTCTCTGTATATTTAGCCCAATAAATGCTTTTCACCACCACCACCACCCTGTATGTCGCGAAAGGACCTTCTCTGGAAGTCGGACGTGACGAGAGGGCGACCAAAGGAGCATGAGCGCACGTCAGAGAGCAAAAGCTATTTACAAGTATATTTACAAGGCAATACGCCGCAGTTGACCAAGAGGCAACAGCCCGCGCTAGCTTCCAATCGTCGTCGTCGTCTTCTTACTGCTCGGCTCTTCGTCATTGGAAATACTATCCCGTAGCACTACCCCAGGCGGCAAAAGCACCGTCCCGGATCGACTAAAGGCCGGACTCTGAAGCAGTGTAGTAGCTCTTGAGCCTACTGACGTGCACGACATCACTAGATGCCAGAGTAGATGACGAGGTTGAGCTCACAGGAGCAATTTCGTACGTCACAGGCACCACCTGGCGCAGCACGCGGTAGGGCCCTGTTTGTCGCGAAAGGAGCTTCTCTAAAAGTCCGACGTGACGAGAGGGCGACCAAAGGAGCATGAGCGCACCAGGCGAAAACAGTACTTCACGGTGTCGGGCGTTTTACTGACGCTGCTGAGTGGTTTGCGAGGCCCTCAGTCGAGTTCGGGCAAGCTGGCGTGCATGGACCGCGAGGGCGATGGCGTCGAGCGCATACTCGCTTGTTAAGATCGCAGCAGGAAGAAGTGCCGTGTCTAGAAGCAAGGTCGGTTTGCGACCGTACAATAGATAAAACGGAGAAAATCCGGTGGTGTCGGGCCGGGAAGAATCGTACGCAAATGTGACGTAAGGAAGGGCAATGTCCCAGCCGTAGTGGTCCTTGGAAACGTACTTCGACAGCATATTGGTAAGAGTACAGTTTAACCACTCTGTCAGGCCACTGGTATGAGGATGGTATCAGGTAGTCAGCATGTGTTGAATGGAGCAGGAACGAACAATGTCGGCAATAACTTTCGAGAGGAAGTTACGACCACGGTCAGTAAGTAGCTGTCGCGGGGCGCCATAAAGTAAGATAATGTCACACAAGAAAAAGTCCCCGACGTCAGTGGCGCAACTGGTAGGGAGAGACCCCGCGTGATAGCGTATCGGGTGGTGTAATTAGTTGCGACGGCTACCCATTAGTTCCCAGAGGATGACGTGGGAAAGGGACCGAGGAGGTCTAATCCAACACGACAGAACGGTTCCACAGGGACGGTGATCGGCTGGAGATGACCGGCAGTTATCACCTGAGGTGTTTTCCGACGCTGGTAGAGATCAAAGGCAGCAACATAGCGTCGGACGGAGCGAGCGAGACCAGGCCAATAGAAGCGGCGGCGAACGCGGTCGTGCGTGCGGGTTACCCCAAGATGTCCTGCAGGGGTGCGTCATGCATCTCAAAGAGCACAGTCTGTCGTAGATGTTTTGGCACGAAAAGAAGGTGAGAGCCGTCAGCGAGGAAGTTCCTTCGGTACAGAATGCCGCCCTGGAGGACATGTCGGAGAACGGATGCGTCGGTAGGTGTAGAGTGGAGACGCTCGATGAGTGCTCGCAGCGATAGGTCTCGGTACTGCTCATCGGCGATGTTCGCGAAGGCAGACACAGAGAAAATGCCGTCGGCGGTACTACTGTCGGCGTCGTCAGGCTCGTCTACCGGGTAGCGAGACAGGCAGTCAGCGTCCTTGTGTAGTCGGCCAGATTTGTAGGTGACAGAGTACGAATATTTTTGGAGGCGTAAGGCCCAGCGACCAGGTCTTCCTGTAGGATCTTTCAGTGAGCATAACCAGCAAAGCGCGTGATGGCCTGTGACAACGGAAAAAGGTCGGTCATATAAGTATGGGCGGAACTTCCCAACCGGCCAAACTAGGGCCAGACACTCACGCTCAGTAATGGAATAGTTGCGCTCCGCAGGCGAGAAGAGCCTACTGGCGTAAGCGATAACACGGTCGTGGCAGCGCTGGCGTTGTGCCAGTACTGCGCCAATTCCGTGACCGCTGGCATCAGTACGGACTTCGGTAGGTGCAGAACGGGAGGCGTTGAGAGAAGATCGATTAGAAGCGAGAATGTAGAGGCCTTGTTATCGCCCCACTGGAAAGGGGCGTCTTTATTCAAAAGCGCGGTTAGTGGTCGTGCTATGGCCGCGAAATTTTTCACGAAATGGGGGAAGTACGAGCAAAGGCCGATGTAGCTGCGCACATCCTTGACACACATTGGAACAGGGAACTGCGTCACAGCATGGATCTTGCCCGAGTCCTATTGCACTCAGTTTGCGTCAACGGGATGTCCAAGGACGGTAATCTAGCGACGGCCCAATTGCCACTTCGATGCGTTGAGTTGCAGACCGGCTCGCCGGAAAACGTCCAGGACTGGTGAGAGGCGCTCGAGGTGCGTTGCGAACGCTGAGGAGAATACTATAACGTCGTCCAAGCAGCACAGGCACGTTGACGATTTGAAACCGTGAACAAGGGAGTCCATCATGCGTTCAAAAGTGGCAGGAGCGTTACATAGTCCGAACGGCATCACTTTGAATTGATAAAGACCGTCGGGTGTTACAAAGGCAGTCTTCTCGCGGTCGAGATCGTCCACGGCAATCTGCCAGTAGCCGCAGCGAAGGGCAATAGAGGAGAAATAGCCAGCACCATGGAAGCAGTCAAGGGCGTCATCAATCCGAGGTAGGGAATACACGTCCTTTTTGGTAACGCTGTTAAAGTGCCGATAATCCACGAAAAAGCGCCACGATCTATCCTTTTTTTACCAGTACAACAGGTGACGCCCATGGACTACATGACGGTTCAATAATGTTCTTGGCAAGCATTTTGAGAACTTCGGCGTGAATAACGACGCTCAGGCGGTGGCACTCGATACGGGCGGCGATGAATAGGAGGGGCATTGCCGGTATTAATGCGATGTTTAACAGCTGTAGCGTGGGCTGAAGGATGGTCGTTAAAGTCAAAAATATCGTGGTAGGAAAACATAACGCGGTAGAGCTCACGAGCGTGCTCGGACGGCATGCCGGGCGCAATAATTTTCTGTAAGTCGGCGATGGTACAAGTTGCCGACTGCGATGGTAGAGGAGGATCGGCTGAATTGTCGTCTACTGCAATAGATGCTACTGAGTGATTGTCGAACAAGCAAGGCCGGGCCAGAGACATCCCACGTGGCAAAACTTGTGTCGTCAAGCCAAAGTTGACCACTGGCAGGCAGATGCAACTCGCCCTAATAGATAAAACTGAATGAGGTACTGTGATCCCGTGCGTAAGGAGGACGTCTTGCATAGGCGCCGCGATGTAGTGACCGTCGGGGACTGGTGGAGATGACACGAAGTCAACGTAAGTCAGTGCCGAAGGTGGGAAGCGAACGAAGTCGACGGAACTGAGGCGACTGGGGTGTGGTTCAGCGGGATCCAGAACAGGCAGGTCAAGGCGCAGAGTACTGGCGCTACAATAGATGAGAGCAGAATGTGCGGAGAGGAAGTCTAAGCCGAGGATGATGTCGTGGGAATAGTGGGCGATGACTGTGAATTGCACGATAGTGGAGCGATCGGCGAAGGACACGCGGGCGGCACACATACCAATTATAGGGGCTATTCCGCCATCGGCGACACGGACAACAGGGGTCGTGGCGGGCGTGATTATTTTCCTCAGCTGGTTACGAAGATCAGCGCTCATTACCGACAAATTCGCCCTAGTGTCTATGAGAGCGGATACAGAAACACCGTCGACTTGCAGGTGAAGAAGGTTCAGATGAGTGGGCAACGTCAGTAAAGGATTTGGCGGCGTAGGAAGCAATGCAGCGTCACCTCGAGGCGCTGCATCGTCTAGTTTTCCGGCTGGGAGCGGCGTCCGAAGGGAGTCAGCGAATAGGAGCGACGGGGCTGGGGGGGCGAGATTGTCGTCGTTGGGGCGAAGGCGAACGGGAATAGGGGCGGCTGGGCGCACGAGAATCTGTGGCGGCATTATCGGAGCGGGCAGCATTGGGACGAGAGAGGCCACCTGAGGGGCGAGAGTAGGCAGTATAAATAGACCGGTTCGGGGAACTGCAGCGACTGCGACTGTGCCGAGAAATTTGCCCGATTCGACGGCAGTGAAAACAAATGACCTTGTCGTCTGCAGTGCGCCATTCAGACGGGTTACGGAAACGTAGTGGGTAAGACGATGCGGGACGGGGCGGAATCGAAGAAGCCGGGTGGGTATCAGGGCGATGGGCCGAGCAGATGGTGTGAAGAACCATGTTTGCAAACTCCTGGCGGACAACTGCGTGGATCAGGGAAACCGTGACTGCAGGCGCGTTGGTGGGGCTGGAGTCTAAGGCAGCCGGATAGGCGGCCTCAATCGCACACCGGACGATCCTGGTAACATCACCGGTGTTGTTGTGACGAGGAGCGTCGGCACAGGAAGATGTCGTTGGGGTGTTGGGCAGACGTACAAACTGCGGGTCGATACGTCGGCTTTTAGCGAGTTCGAGGCGGCTGCACTGTCTTATAACTGCATCCACCGTCGCCACGTTGTTAAAAACGAGCAAGTTCAAGGCATCATCGGCAATGCCTTTGAGGATGTGGGAAACCTTGTCGGACTCAGTCATGTGTGCGTCAACTTTGCGGCACGGAATCAATACGTCCTGAATGTACGTGACGTAGGGCTCTGTTGACATCTGCACACGGCCGGAAAGCGCCTTCTGCGCGCAAGTTGGTGACCGTAGGGGTTGCCGAACAAGTCTCGGAGCTTTTGCTTAAGCGAATCCCAACTGGTGAGCTCATCTTTGTCCGTCAGAAACCAAACTCTTGGTATGTCACCGAGGTAAAAGACTACGTTGGCGAGTATGATAGTAGGGTCCCACCGGTTATTGCGGCTGACGTGTTCGTACAGGCTGATCCAGTACTCGACGTCTTTCCCATCTTTGCCCGAGAATACGCCAGGATCACGGTGAGTGGGGACAGTGATGTAGGTAGTCGAAGTGGCAGAAGGTGTTGGACCCGGCGGAGTCGAGTTGTCGTCGCCAGGAGCCATGAAGGAAGGCTCGGCGTACCGTCCACTGCGAAGCTCCGTGACGAGGTACAGGGAACGTCCACCTCCACCAGATGTGTTACGTAGGAAGACGCCGACGAAAAGCTATATACAAGTATATTTACAAGGCAATACGCCGCACTTGGCCAATAGGCAACAGCCCGCGCTAGCCTCTAATCGTCGTCGTCGTCTTCACCCTGCTCGCCTCTTTGTCATCGCAAATACTGTTCCGTAGCAATATGCTCAGAAAGTGCTCTGCCGTAGTTACACACAGCTCATCACATGAACCATAAATTACAAGAAGGCGCGCAAGCACCAAACTTGCATACCTTTCAAGACGTAGTCGGCAAATGCTCCTTCCTATCAAAGGTACCGTGGCGGCGACGGTTTTCCGGCGCAAATATCGTAGAACTTTCGGTGAATTCCAGCTCCACGAAAGCACAACCTTCAACAAATTCTTCCTACTCTACTCTACTACTCTAGACACGACCGCGGTTCCGGGCAAAGTGGAGGCACGGTACTGTACGTTTCTGCTATTTCTAAAAATAAACACCATGCAAATTTCTCAAGCAGAACGTGCAGACGCAAAGCCGTAATCAATTACCTAAGAGTATACGTGACACTACTGAAGTGGTGACACGTCAACTCAATACTTACGCGACCGCCGCGGTAGGTGTTTGGCCATGGCATTGCTCGAAGTCGCGGGGTCGATCCCCCCGCGGGAGCCGGATTTCGACGGGAGCGAAATGCAAAAACTGCCGTGCACTTTGATTTCGGAGCACGTTGAAGAACACCAGCGTATCAAATTTAATCCGGAGTACGCCAGTACGGCGTGCCTCATAATCCGGTTGTGTTTTGGCACGTAGAGCGCCATAATTCTGCCAACACCTCTGCCTTGATGTGATGTGCCATGTACAGGTTACAGGTTACAAACAATGGCGCCCAACAATGCCTCACACAAACACGGCTCGCTGTATGTTGTGTATTACGCAGACAAAGAACAGTAGTGCACGCAAGGTAACATTTCGGTCACCAACTCACCACTCTCGTATTGCACTATACGCAGAAGAAATCATACATTCGCAGTCTGCATTACCGCTAATTCACGTCAATCAAAACAAACAACACAGAAAGCTTCGCTTACATCGATTCGCACAGTGCATGTGATCCGCATAATGTTTTAGGCAATGAATTTATCTGCTTAAGAATGGCGCCCATTAACGCAATATCTTCACTCGCAGTGAGCAAGAGTGGCTGTAGTGTCCACGGTAGAATTGATTTAAACGGCTTCAATTCCATGGCCATTACACCATTGCCAACTTCTGTGGTATCGTAGTCGTCAAAATAAGATACAAGTGACATGGAAATTAGGAGGTTGGTGAACGGAAGAAGGCAAAAGCTTGCACAAGAGCTCAGGAAAATAAAATAAATTTTTTGAGCAGCGTGGTCAGGGGGCCATGCTATGGTTTATACGCCAATTAAAAATCCTGCAAAATATGAACAGAGGCCGACAAAAATGCAGGAACATTGGGAAAGGTGAAACCGCTGGAAATCTCACGACATCATTAGCTTAAATATAAAGGATGACGTAAAAATAAGAAAGCATAAAATTGACAAAGTGGCTCAATTTTCGGCACAAATAAATTGGCTATAGCAGGAGTTCAACTGAAACCTGACGATGCGAAATAAGGCGAGAATGTTGGCACATGTTGAAGAGAGGTCAAGTAGGTCCTGTGGCCGACGCCAGCGTCTAGCAGCTGTCAGATCACTGCACGTATAAGCGCCTGGTAGTCAGTTGTTACGGAGTGATTCGAGTTTGAAATATCGGACGCGGACTCTATACATTAAATACAGTGCACTCTATGGCGTCATTCTTCGAAGGCTGGTACCGATTATTGGGCATTGAGGATAGAAAATAATTGTCTCACGTGCCAACTGTCCCCTTCCTCGAACTGCCAAAGTTCCTTACCGCCGTAGTTGCATAGTTTTTATTGGGTTCGACTGCTGATCACGAGGCCGAGGGATCGAATCCCAGCCACGGCAGCCGTATTTCGAGGGGTGTGAAATGCGAAAATACCCATGTACTAAGGGTTAGGCGCCCGTTAATGAACTCCAAGTGGTCCAAATTATTCCGGAATCCCCCATTACGGAGTGGCTCATAATGAGATCGTGGCTTTGGCACGTAAAACTCCATAATTTATTATGTACCATTTCCAATAAGGAGGTCCTTGGCAGTCGCACAACTCTTGAATACAAGTAAGTGTCAGGAGTTGTGCGGGAGGTCTTTGAGAATGTGGGTAACCTTTATGGCGTTCAATACCTGCTAGTCTACACTGTGGCTATTATAAAGGTGAAACGAACCATGGTAGACAATATGGAGAACAGACAAATCCCGCATATATTATTGCACAATAACTTTAAATAGTGGTTTTCCTTCACGCACGTGGATAATCGTGACAGGAGACTATTTTGAGAAATAACTGCAAGTGCCGTATATGTCATACCGAAGGGTGTATCTGGCGCGGTGGCCATTAAATGTGACGTAATATTGCGGGCAGCTTCGGTCATAGCATGCTAACGGAGGACTACACAGAGACAGTTTGCTTAATTCTTGTGTCGTGACTTTTGTGTCAAGGTGCAAAAACAACATATCCATGTATATGTCTTATAACTTTATATAATTATTTATTTATTTTCGATACCCTCAATCACCGAGCCATTGCAGAGGGGAGTGGGTTACAACATTCTGAGTGGGCAGCTTGGCAACAGCTACCGAATGCCGCCTAAATACTGCTTCTTGCTTGTGCAGTTTGCCAGTCTTTTCCTCGGAACCGTCGTCCCTGCTGCTGCCTTCACGCGGCTGACTGCACTATCACCGGTGCAACTGCACGTGGCTGAGATCGAGGAAGCTGCGCAGGTCTGCACTATCGCCCACGTGTGTCATGGGTGCGGGCCATCGATCCGCTCATCTCTGCCGCTAGACACCGCCCTCAACGTTGCCATTCCTGACAAACCAATCTGCAACCCTCCCAGCTCAGCGACATCATCAGGCAGGGGTTTAAAAGCCCTGTGTGCGGTTCCCCTCATCAGTGGGCAGCTTGGCAACAGCTACGGAATGCCGCCTAAATACTGCTTCTTGCTTATACAGTTTGCCAGTCTTTTCTTCGGAACCGTCGTCCCTGCTGCTGCCTTCACGCGGCTGACTGCACCATCACCGGTGCAACTGCACATGGCTGAGATCGAGGAAGCTGCGCAGGTCTGCACTATCGCCCACGTGTGTCATGGGTGCGGGCCATCGATCCGCTCATCTCTGCCGCTAGACACCGCCCTCAGCGTTGCCATTCCTGACAAACCAATCTGCAACCCTCCCAGCTCAGCGACATCATCAGGCAGGGGTTTAAAAGCCCTGTGTGCGGTTCCCCTCATCAGTGGGCAGCTTGGCAACAGCTACGGAATGCCGCCTAAATACTGCTTCTTGCTTATGCAGTTTGCCAGTCTTTTCCTCGGAACCGTCGTCCCTGCTGCTGCCTTCACGCGGCTGACTGCACCATCACCGGCGCAACTGCACATGGCTGAGATCGAGGAAGCTGCGCAGGTCTGCACTATCGCCCACGTGTGTCATGGGGGCGGGCCATCGATCCGCTCATCTCTGCCGCTAGACACCGCCCTCAACGTTGCCATTCCTGACAAACCAATCTGCAACCCTCCCAGCTCAGCGACATCATCAGGCAGGGGTTTAAAAGCCCTGTGTGCGGTTCCCCTCATCAGTGGGCAGCTTGGCAACAGCTACGGAATGCCGCCTAAATACTGCTTCTTGCTTATGCAGTTTGCCAGTCTTTTCCTCGGAACCGTCGTCCCTGCTGCTGCCTTCACGCGGCTGACTGCACTATCACCGGTGCAACTGCACGTGGCTGAGATCGAGGAAGCTGCGCAGGTCTGCACTATCGCCCACGTGTGTCATGGGTGCGGGCCATCGATCCGCTCATCTCTGCCGCTAGACACCGCCCTCAACGTTGCCATTCCTGACAAACCAAACTGCAACCCTCCCAGCTTAGCGACATCATCAGGCAGGGGTTTAAAAGCCCTGTGTGCGGTTCCCCTCATCAGTGGGCAGCTTGGCAACAGTTACGGAATGCCGCCTAAATACTGCTTCTTGCTTATGCAGTTTGCCAGTCTTTTCCTCGGAACCGTCGTCCCTGCTGCTGCCTTCACGCGGCTGACTGCACCATCACCGGCGCAACTGCACATGGCTGAGATCGCGGAAGCTGCGCAGGTCTGCACTATCACCCACGTGTGTCATGGGGGCGGGCCATCGATCCGCTCATCTCTGCCGCTAGACACCGCCCTCAACGTTGCCATTCCTGACAAACCAATCTGCAACCCTCCCAGCTCAGCGACATCATCAGGCAGGGGCTTAAAAGCCCTGTGTGCGGTTCCCCTCATCAGTGGGCAGCTTGGCAACAGCTACGGAATGCCGCCTAAATACTGCTTCTTGCTTATGCAGGTATGTTACCGCAAAAATTCTCATTGTTTAAAGTCCGACGATCGTTTTTTGCTGTTGCTGTGCTGCCCACAGCCACTTTTTTTCATGATGTATGCTCGGTTATGTTGACGGCCCTCAACCGCCTTCTCTTGAGTGGTGATATCGAGCTTAACCCTGGACCCATTACGGGAACCCGGTCGACTAAATCTACTAAAAAGGGTCGCGCTTCTTCGGGCCATTCAAGCCGCTCTGCTAATTCGCCGAGGGCTTCTAATCCTACTGGAGAGCTGGTGGTTGAGGAAGCATTGTCGAACTCCGATAATCCTGTGCTTGTACAACTTTTGACTGAAATATTGACTAACAATAAGAACTTGGCTCGCGACATTGCAGAGATAAAAAGTTCTGTTGGTATGCGCTTCGAGGCACTTGAATTGCGCATTTCCGCTGTTGAAAAGGCATTGGCCACCCCTGCTTCACGGCCTGAAAATGGTCAATTATATAACGAAATAAGCGCACTGAAGCGTTCAGTCTCTGAGTTGACTGGAAAGAATGAAGATCTAGAAAATCGGTCTAGGCGGAACAACATTATTTTACATGGTTTATTAGAAACTGTTGATGAAACTCACGATTCCCTTCTTTCCAAAATATCTGAAATATTTCAACAGAGTCTTGGTATTCAATATCCTCGCATCGAACGCCTCCATCGTTTGGGAAGAGCTCGTGAAAACCATCCACGCCCGGTAATTTTGAAAATGCTTGATATTTAATGATAAGCTTACTTTGCTGAAGAATGGTTTTAAGCTTACGGATTCCGGACTTAGGCTTTCTGATGACTTTTCACCCAGAGTTCGTGGAATTCGGAAGAAACTATGGGAGGCGTCCAGTCAGCATCGCAACAATGGGTCTTCTGTTAAGATTAGGTTTGACCATATTTTCATTGACAACATTCGGTATAACTGGTGCGATTACACCAACTCTCTTGTAAAAATCTCTAATCGTCGCAACTTTTCTAAGACAACATGTCCCGCATCACAGTCAGCAACAGCTTGAACTTCTTCTACAACCCAGAGAGACCTTACCATTATGAACATCAACGCTAGAAGTATAGCTAATAAATTTCCCCTTTTTCTTGCGCTTGTTTTGTCCTATTCACCTGACATTATTGGTATCACCGAAGCTTGGTTTCATGAAGGTATTCATGACTCGGAGTTTACACCACCAGGTTACGTCACCGTGCGAAATGATCGTCATAATCAAAGAGGTGGTGGTGTTGCATTGCTTTTTCGCTCAGATTTCAAATTCAAAGTCCTCTTCTCTCCGCTAGACATAGAATCAGTCTGCTGTAGACTTTACTACGCTAAACAATTCTTAAACGTATGCATTTTCTATCGTCCCCCTAATAGTTCGTTGGAAACTCTTGACAACCTGGACCAACTTTTACTGCAAGAGAACTTAGTTTCCTCAAATTTCGTCTTATTGGGTGATTTTAATGCTCCCGGAATCGACTGGACGTCTCTCTCATTTTCTGATCATGGTAATGCATTAAACAGGTAATTTGTTGATTTATCGTTATCTCTTGGCTTAAAGCAGGTTGTTCACAGTCCCACCCGTGGTGACTCAGTATTGGATTTGATTTTTCTCAGCACTGATTTTGCCAAGACGGGTTACAAGTACGAAATAATTGATGGTATCTCGGATCACAACGCTGTTTTTCTATCTGTAAACCGGCCAATCCATAACCAAAGTTTTACGCTGTCCACGTTTCGAGACTTTTTCAGAGCTGATGACGTCCGTATCACAGATGAACTATCCAATAATTTTGACGCATTTTTGGCACTTGGGCTATCCAGTGACGTTGATGCGCTCGTGGCGTGCTTTGAAAGCATAGTCAAATCATGTATATATCGATTCGTTCCTTTGAAAACTAAAAAAAAACATTAACCTTCCCTGGATGAACCGAGAACTGCTGCACTTATCGCGACGTGCTGGTAGACTTCTAACTAAACGCTCGAATAATCCTGAGGCATGCGTTTTGTACGCTCAGGTAAAAAAATGAACTTCAGAAAAAAACCACCTCGGCCAAAAATTTCTTCTATCATGTTCAGTTGCCGAAACTGCTCAAGTCTAACCCCCGTAAATTCTGGTCTTTCATATCTCCTGGCTCTTCTTCTTCCACATCTTTTAAAATCAACAACAGTGTTGTTAACGACCCATTCGAGATTTCAGAAGCATTTAATACATATTTTCAGTCAGTATTCGCCTCGGATGATTCCAGTCGTTCAACATTTGCAACTAGCGATTCATATGCAATTGATGATATCAACATTAGCCTAGAAGGTGTTTTGAATCTCATACTAAACTTAGATACAAAAAAACCAGCCGGCCCTGATGGAATTCCGAATTCCTTTTTAGTACGATTCTCGCTATGGACGTCTAAATATCTGTTTATTATATGTCAGAAGTCGCTTAATAGTGGCGTTGTGCCTTCTTCCTGGAAAATAGCTATTATATAAATCTTTATATAAACCTTTATATAAATCTGGTGACAGGCAGCTTTTATCTAACTATAGGCCTATTTCTTTAACTGCAACCTCATGTAAAATACTAGAACACATAATACATAAGCATATAATACTGTTCCTTGAAAATAATAACCTATTAAACAGCTTTGAGCACGGCTTCAGGAGCGGTTTTAGTACTGTAACACAACTTACGGAGTTCACTCATGACCTTTCCCATTACATCGACTTAGGTAATCAGATTTACACCATTTTCATTGACTTTAGCAACGCTTTTGACACAGTGCTACATTCTAAATTGCTCTTGAAACTCCATAATATTCTAAATAACCCTCAGTTAGTGTCTTGGATTTCCAGTTTCCTTTCTTTGCGTTCCTAATTCGTATGCTATGATTCTGCGGATTCGCCTGTAGTCGACGTCACCTCAGGAGTCTCACAGGGATCCGTACTTGGCCCTCTACTATTCTTATTGTTTATTAACGACCTTCCAGACCATGTTACTTCAAAAATACGCCTCTATGCAGATGATTGTGTTATGTACAGCCCAGTTGACTCACTCGCTGATCATCAGCGCCTTAAAGATTCCATTGTTTCATTTTGTGACTGGTGTGCTACTTGGAAAATGAGCATAAATTTTGATAAAACTGTTGTAATGTCTTTTACTCACAGACACATGCCCGTATGTTATGATTATATATGCAACGGTGTACCACTAACACGAGTTTTTCAATACAAATATTTAGGCGTCATTTTTACACCCACTTTGTCTTGGTCTAAACATATAGATTACATTTGTAGTAAAGCGTTAAAAAAACTTGGTTACATCCGCCGGACGTTGTCTGCTGCTCCGAGGGACACTAAATTAGTAGCATATAACACACTGATTCGCCCAATTTTAGAATATGCTTCTTCCGTATGGAACCCATATAAACAATGTGAAATTAATTGTATTGAGTCTGTCCAGAGGAAGGCTATTCGTTTTGTTTACCGTCGCTTCGACCGAGACTTTTCACCATCAGCTGCTCTTACGGAATTAAACCTCCAGTTTCTTTCAAGGCGGCGGCACATAGAATCTCTGAAGATTTTCTATTCTTATAAGAACTCTCTTTGTCACCTATCAGATCCCTCCCTTTTAATGCCAGCTTTCCCGACTTCAACTAGAGCTTGTCGTGCCTCTAATATCAGACCACTCCATCCGCGCACTAACACTTTCAAATACAGTTTTTTTCCCCGCATGATTGAACAGTGGAATTTGTTACCTGCCGAAGTTCGTTTGTTACCCATTTCTCAATTTTTAAATGCTATTGCTGATGTATAGTTCCTTCACATCTTTATATTTCTATGTTCTTGTTTCTGCGTATCATAATCAGTTTTCCTCGCATGTACACCCACTCCTGCCATAGCCCTAACGGGCTGCAGTATGTATAAATAAATAAATAAAATAAATAAAAACAAAGAAAAGTAAAAGTGAAATAAAATATAACGTAATGGTACTAAAATAAATACAACTGAACAGAAATAACACAGCATGTTATACAATGCTAGTGGCAAATATGAGCGTAAGAGAAATTTGGGAAAGGGAGAAAAAAAGAAGGAGAAAGAAAAGAAAACGTGAAAAAGCGAAAGATATTGCAGGCATGGCGACACATGTAAAAACAAAAAGAAAGGAGTGGGTAGGAGAGATACACGAGATGACTAAGGGGGGGCTATCACAATCCAGGTGCGCAGATAAAGAACGGGATAAAAGAGAATGATCCGAAATGGAAACAACATCGTCAGGTAGGTGGTTCCAATCATTTGATGTGCGCGGTATGAAGGAAAAATAGAATGTGTTTCTGTTACAAAAGCTGCCTTTCTCTTTGTGTATATGGTCAGTTCGTGATGAGCGATAAACGGGTGGCGCGATAAGCTCAGTATGTAGTGATGAATAATGGAAGAGCTTATGAAAGAGGAAAAGGCGGAAATACGACGCAGGGACAGAAATGGCAGTGATAGAGCTTGTTTCATTGCTGTCAAACTTGACGACGGTAATTAGAATGGCACGGCGTTATTCACAATTATTTCTAGAGACCTAACTAAATTGGCGTGATGAGAGTTCCAGATTTCAGTGGCGTATTCTAACTTCGAGCGCACAAGAGTTTTGTATAGAATTATTTTGAGGGGAGGTGGGGCTTTACCGAAGTTACATCGTAAGTACCCTAACGTGCGGTTAGCACTGTTACCTATAAAATTCATATGAGTATTCCATGTTATATTGCAGGTAATAGTAACCCCCAAGTATCGGTATTAGGATACATTGTCGAGTTCAATGTCTCCTAAATTGTACGTTGAGCAGCTATTGTACTGCCGAAAAGCACTCATTAGTTTGCATTTGTTAAGGTGTAAATTCATTATCCACTTTTCGCGCCAACTTGAAATGTTATTTAAATTTATCTGCAAGATATTTTTCTTATCGTCATCGTTACGGATTTCCCTGTAAAGTACACAGTCGTCGGCATACAAATGCACAGAAGAAATGCAGTTAGGCAAATTTTTAATATATATTAAAAAGCCCATAAGCACTTAAGCACATTTTATTTGGACGTGCTGTTGTACTCCATCAGCGCGGATAGCAAAGTGGCAAGGAAAGCAATTGCGGGCACCTTGTTGAAATCGATAGGTCACATTCAAAAGTCGTCCACGATGGCCTCTCTCGTAGACACTGTGCGATGTTCGGACGTTAAGAATGAGTGCCGACTGAAGAAAGGCTGCCACGGCGTGCTTCAGACGGTTACCTTAACTTGTTTAGTATGTGGCATCAAAAGAAAAGAAAAAGAAAAACAGATATAAAAGAGAACCGTGCAAAAAGCCCAGAATCAATTGCCGTTCGTCGCGAGTAAGCGCCCTTAGGATTATAAGCCATTTCCAGGCGACGAGCGGCTACGCTCTATCAAGAACGCTACTAAGACGTACCCTAAGCAAAAAGAATTGGCAGAGCGATGTCGTAAACGTGCCTAAAGTGCTTGAAAAAGTTACACGGCCACGCAAGCAGTTCTATTGTACGCAAATAAACCCATGCTCTCCGGCAGGTGCGAGTAGCCAATACCTGAGTAATCAGCGGCAACCATTTTTTATTTGTTTCCTAATGGGGAAGCGTGTGGCTATTCTAGAAAAGTTCGGTTTTCTTCGGCATATTACAGCATCTCTACACGTTCATGCTACTTTGACGCGGTTTGTATTGGTGGTTTTGTGACGTCGCGTGGCAGGCAGGTGAAGTGGTTGCAGCCCTAAATGTTTTTACCAATAGCCGAGGTGTGATGGATAAAAAGCGTCGAATCAGAAATAACTATTTTTCCTTCGTTCCACCCAATCGTGCAAAATCCGTGTATGCACGTCATATCATATGGGGAGCTAATGCGGTTTTTGTGACTTCGCGTGAAAGACAGGCAAAGTGGGGGTGGTCCAAAAAAGGTTCTGACAAATCGCAGAGGACTGATTGCAGAACTGGAATAGAAAAGTTTGGAATAGCTTTTGTTATAGCGCCCCAGATTACAGAACCTTCGGTGACATCAGACACCAGAAAGAACCGTCGATAAGATTCGAGAAACTTCCGATATGTGCAAGCGCGTCACGCGCTTAGCAATGACATTTGTTATACGGCGAACAGCGGTTACCCGAAAAAGACACGTGTCACAAGTACATGTGTCAATATATATGTGTCATCGTCATCATCGTCATCGTTATCATCATCATCATCATCAGCCTATTTTATGTCCATTACAGTAAGCAGGCCTCTCCTTGCGATCTCCAATTACGCCTGTCCTGCGCCAACCGATTCCAGCTAGCACCCGGAAATTTCCTAATTTCGTCGCACCACCTAGCCTTCTGCCGTCCTCTATTGCGCTTCTTTTCGCTTGGTACCCACGCTGTCACCCTAATTGCCCAACGGTTATCTAGTCTACGCATTACATGACCTGCCCAGCGTCATTCTTTTCTCTTAATGTGAAATAGAATATCGTCTATGCCCGTTTGCTTTCCGACCGTCTTTCTGGCGCATTCTTCCATACTCGGCAGGATGCGTGCTTTAATGTGAGGGAGCAGCCGCATGTTGCAGCAGCCTCAGAAGAGTCTCTCAAAAGCAAGTGGTGTACCAGCTACCCATTTCTCCCGACGTCAATTTGTGAAAGAAGTCAAAGGCTACAAATACCACATATACGCTACCTCTACAAATGTTGCAACATCACAAAGATCTACATGAAGAGCTCCAAGAACGACTTTAGTAGCGACGACTTCAGCAACTACAACAACGAAGAGCGTCGCCGAAAGCACAGAGATGACCACAAGAAAGTCGTCAACGCGCAAACACATTCAACTCAAGGCGAGCCCAACAAATACGTTTCCCCAGGAAGGAACGCCAGCGAGGATGCCTTTGGCAGCAACGAAAACTTGGCATAACCCCGATGACCTCAACGGTGACTCCACACAATACGACGGAAAGGACATGAGCAATTTTTCAGCAAGCTTGTCTGCCAAGCATTCGATCGAGAGGCAGCATGTCTGCTAGTTTCGGCAAGTCGACCAAGGCCAACAGTACACAAGAAATCACAATCATGCACAAAGTATAGGCCATACCAGGTATCATTTGGTCCCTCAAGATTAAAGCATTAAGGCTATCGGCCGTGGCTACATTGTTCATTGCTTCATCAATTTGCTACCAAGGCACAAGCTCTGACACTAGAACTGCTGTTTGCTCAACCAATTGGTTCATACTGGAACTTGAGAAACCCAGCGAAAAAAATTCAGAAGCAAACATGACGGAAAGAGACAGCATTGCTAGCCCAGCGTTGTGGTGTCTCTTCTTTCTCTCGTGTTTGCACTTCAATTTTTTTCGCTGGTTTTCTCAAATATCTGTGACACTAGCTGTACTCATACAAGAGGCCTAGTATGTTGCCAAGAACGCTACAGCCAGCCTTGCCCGTCAGAGCTACGCTACACGTCATCGCACAGCTTCACTTTTCTATGAAGCTGGTTAGGTTAAGGAACTTGCTTGGGAAATAGAACTACCTGCGTTGATCTATTTTACGTTTATATGCTTACGGTATATGTTGTTTCTTGCTCACGCTCTCTTGGGAGTGAGGGGGGATATGTAACGGTGTGCACATTGACCGTGGATGGAAGGCAAGGAAGAGGAGGATAAAAGGCAGTGTTCGGGCGACCATGTTTGTGTCCGCCTGGATCCCCTTGCTCGCGTTTCTCTCTCTCTCTGTCTCTCTCTCTCTCTCTCTCTCTATATATATATATATATACATATGCACATGGTTTATACTTCTGAGAACGCTCAACGTTGTGCGCTACTGCTTGTGCACGTACGTTTCATTGATCTGCTCCTTTCGATGTCCTAGGACCACTTGCGCGAGCGTCGGAGTGGTGCCGACATTCACTTTTACTTATTACTTTTAGGGAGAAAATAATATCGTTAAGTGATTCAAGCATGCCTTCAGAAAGGATTAAGTTGTATGGAACATCAGGCTGTCTCGCAGATTTCGGTCATCTTAGACTAGGGCTCGCATCTCTGCTCAGCCCTTCTTGTAGTACGTGCTGTTAAGGACGGCCCAGCTGAAATGCAAGTTTTGCCAGCCTGTTGCGAGAACGGGCGTCAACGTTTCCTAGAGTGCCGCCGCAAACCTCTCGCCACGGCGTCACTAAATTGTCATTGTGACTGAATGAGTTCGGCGGGCCAACTATTGTTAGCGAACCCACCAACGCGCACCTGATCTGCTATGAGTGTGGGAGTTGCCGCGGGAACGTCGTCGGACGCCCCTTCCCACGCGCTGACCAAGACGCGAGACAATGGCTACCCGGGCGCACTGCGAGGGTCCGCTCCGAGTTCTACGAAATCCATGTGATGTCGGTTTCGGACCGTGAACCTGTTTGTGTGTGTGTGTGCGTGTGTATGTGTAAACCGTCCCGCGGAGAGGCGGCGTGTTGACGATGACTGGACGAACGTTTCTGACACCTTGAAATCGGGAGAGGACCGAGTGTTTATAAACGGCTGTTCTGCGGATGCTCGATACACTTTCTTAAGCAGTCATGTTAGACTGAGACACTCTCTCAAGCAGTCGTTTTAGACTGACGTACTTTCTCTCGCAGTCATGCTAGACTGATGAACTGCATGTAAATACTGTAAATAAACCCATATTCCTCGTTCTCGATGAGAAGTAGTACTTCCCTTCATCAATGTCGTCAGCGTGGATAAGTTGGGCGACGACATGGGCCAGCTACCTTCGAATTCCTGCCGGACTCCAATCTTGACAACGGATCACGAGCGATGGGATTGAGCCCCCAATCCTGGCAGTGCCAGTAAAATTGAAATTGCTGATGGCATCTCCATAGATACATCGTATTTCACTGCAAAATCTGGCTATTTCTCAGGTAGTTTCCTTCTCAGTGATTTACAATGGCCCCAATATTTATTACTGTTTTCACAACATTCCTGATGGTGCGATATTGAGAATCATCGACTTTCTTTTCTATCAACATTTCCAATTCAGACACTTCTCTCTAATGTATTAATTTGGTTTCATGCTTTATCATTTATTTCTTTGGCCCATCGTTCTTGAAGTGAGTTGCTTATTTGCTCTCTTGGTGCCTTACCTCAGAGTTTATTAGCGGCGTCTGACATAACTCTAGTTAATGTCTCCATCTGTATCTCAATGCTATCTTCATCTTCCTGTTCTGAAGCCCCACATTTTTTCACAAGCACAAGAAGATTCAGCAGATTTTTTTCATGACTGCTTCTAGGTTTCCTTGATCTCTCTGGACACATTTTGGTCTTTCTCTCTTTAAACTTAAAATTCAAATTATGGTGTTTTACGAGCCAGAACCACAATCACATTATGAGGCACCACGTACACCGGGACTCCGGCAATTTGGACCCCCGGCGATTCTTTAACCCCTTACCGCATAGCGTGCCCCTAAATCTAAGTACACAGGAGTTTTCGCAAAAGCATAGAATTGTGGGCGAGTTGGAATGGCAACATATTCTTGGTGCATAGCACGAAAAGACACACACAGAATAGAAGGCAGGATGAGCGCTATCTTTCAACAGTCTTTATTAAAGCTATCAACATATTGGCTACGAGGCGCTGCAGTAGCGAACGATGATGAGAGGACTGACGAAGACGATGACCGCGGATAGTCGTACGCACGGGCTCCACCTTGCATGCCTGTATCTTGCTTGTTGTACACATCTTGTAGATATGTTATCAAGTGTATTTTCTTCCCGTAACATTTTGGTGGAAATTGCTGGATTTTCAAGTTCCAAGGAGGATTTACGCAGCGGAAGCTACTTGGCGGCATCTATGATGCCAGCGCAAGGTTGGGACGAGAATGCTTCGAGCAGGTCTCCAACCGTGTCTGAGCCTTCCGCAGCCAACCGCCCCGTCGTATTCACACAACCACGTCACCCCGATACTTTTTCCGGCTCTGACAACACAGAAGTCCAAGATTCGCTTCAACTGTACGAACGAGTGAGCACTAGCATCAACTAGGACCGGCTTTGATGCTAGCGAACATCATATTTTAAATGGCGGGCACGGCAAAACTATGGTTTTTCAACCACAAAAAGGCACTTACGAGCTCGCAGGTATGTGAACAAAAGTTCATCGATCTGTCCGGCAGGCCCACCGGACGCCGTCGCACTGTGCAGAAAGAACTTGCATGCCGAGCTCATATTTGCACGGAGTCCTATGTGACGTACATCCAGGATGTGCTCGCACTTTGTCGCAAAGCGGTGACACGATGCTGGAAACGCAAAAGTTTGAGCACATCCTCAAAGTTAAGGTGGATGACGCGTTTACACTTCTGGTTTTTAAGAACTCATCCACAGTGAAAGACGTCATCACTGAATGTCGACGCTTTGAAGAAACACAAAGTAGCCGTGTTACTGCGAACTTCACACGTCTTCCGAACATGGTTGCGACGTCTCCCTGCGAGGAACTCCTTCTCGCACCCGCTCCACCCATTCCTGCTGCATCCAACAATAGTGTGCGCATCATCCGCCGCGACATTGAAGCTGCCTACCCCGTTTCACGAGAGTTAGGTGATCCTCAGGAGAAGATATCGCAGCTTCATGTCGGTATTCCCTTGAAGGTCCGTAATCGGTATCACGTCAAGCCTGTTCCCGGGAACATGCATCCGGAGCGAAGTGTGGGTAGAAGAAAGGCCAGGGGAGCTTGCCTGCTGAGACTTATTCATGATGAGAATCAAAAGATTTGCTTCGTCGATGCTTCTTTTAACGAGAGGAACGTGTTTACCATAGTTGTCATGGATAATGAGGGCAGTGTCATTAACTCTGCTACCGTTCGGAGTGATAGGCCAGAGGTCGCGGAGCAAGCGGCTATTGCGCTCGCTCTGGTTGACAGGTGCAGGCCTTTTGTATATAGCGATTTAAAATCGGCCGTTAGTGCCTTTGAGAAGGGCTCGGTGGCTAAGGTTGCTTTTAGAATTATTCAGACATGTGAGATCTCTCAACACTACTTATGTTGGTTCCCTGCTCACTTTGGGATGATTGAGGGAGCCCCTCCGAATCTCAATGAGTCCGCTCATGAGGTAGCGCGAGATCTTACCCTCCGCTCTGCCCTGCGCCACGGCGTGGCGGTACTCCCCGAGAACCGAGACTCCCCTTCCACATACAATCCTAAATTAAACAGGTCTCAGGCACTTACATTACGCTTACTACAAACTCGTACTTATCCTTGCCAACGTAGACTGAACACGTTTTTTCCGGAGACGTATGCAGAGCCTTATTGCCAAGATTGTGGTGCTTTAGCCACGCTTGAACACATGCTCTGGTCTTGCGAAAGAATTGAAGACTCGGCGATCAAGGATGCGTCCAGGTGGTAGGCTGCACTTCGCAGCCCGGACCTGGATGAATAATTCTGGGCTGTCCAGCAGGCTCACGACGTGGCCGTGAGGCTTGGCTTTCCGGTCCCGACGTGGAAGCGGCCCGCTTAGCGGTTATCACTACTTGCAGGTCCAAATAAAGTTTTCCATCCATCCATCCCCCGTTTCCCTTCAGGTGCGTAACCCCGACCAGTTTCCATTTCCCTTATTCCAACTGTTGTGCGTCAAGAACTGGCAAAGGAAGGATTACAGACGCTTTGCCCAAGCAACGTACATGACTACCATCCGCCTGCCACACCTGAATTATACAGCCGCCCAACCGTTCATCCTCGTTATCTGAATTCAGCAGAGTGGCGCACTTCCAATGACATCGGCTTCTCTTGTGGTCGCGTTGGACACATTTCCGGCCATTCTCGCAGAGCTTGGAGCTCATATCCTTGGCCGAGCTATCGAAACATCCGATTTCCAGGTGGTAGTTCCCGAGCGCCGGTACACAGTGACAACGACAGCGCTCCACCATAATTGTCAGCACGATCAAACCACTCCCCGTTGCCATCTTGACCCCTGCTCCACTCAACTCTGTGTCGTCACTTTCCTTCTGTCCCATACTCCCACCGCTCATGGGCGCAGCTCAGAAAGGTGAGCCTGCCACTGCGACCCGACCCGAAATTCCTCTGCTCACACAACCTGGACATCACAACTTCGTCAACGTAGACGATATACCTGTCATTGTACTCATTCACACCGGCGCTCACACATAGGTAATGAACTCAAACCTCCGCATTCGTCTCAAGAAAGTTATTACCCAGCTTCGATCGCTGTAGTCCGCGAAGCCGATGGTGCGACTGTGGCTGTTGCTGGCTTGTGTACCGCCCGTGTCACTGTTGCCGGACGCCATACTTCAGCTTTGTTTTACGCCTTGGATCAGTGCCCACATGCAATCATCTTAAGACTTCACTTTTTCTCATTCTGCTCTTATTGACAGCTCTGGAGGGGCTATCAGGTTGCCTTACCTCATGCCGTTGAGCCTTCTGATGCTGCGCCGAGTCGGCTGTGTTCCGCCGATTACATTCATCTACCACATTCTTCTAGCCGTGACGTACATCAACGTCTCTCCTGATCTCCCTGCGGACGAAGGCGATTAGATCGTGTCGCCCAACGCTACTATCCTGTGTTCGCAGAATGTCATGTTCCCGCACTTGGTCGTCAGTATTGGCGATAAAAGTTAATGGAGAATACCTTAGTAACTTGCGATTCGCTGATGATATTGCCTTGCTTAGTAACTCAGGGTACCAATTGCAATGCATGCTCACTGACCTGGAGAGGCAAAGCAGATGAGTGGGTCTAAAAATTAATATGCAGAAAACGAAAGTAATGCTTAACAGTCTCGGAAGAGAACAGCAATTTACAATAGGCAGCGAGGCACTGGAAGTCGTCAGGGAATACATCTACTTAGGGCAGGTAGTGACGGCGGATCCGGATCATGAGACGGAAATAATCAGAAGAATAAGAATGGACTGGAGTGCGTTTGGCAGGCATTCCCAAATCATGAACAGCAGCTTGCCGTTATCCCTCAAGAGAAAAGTACATAATAGCTGTGTCTTACCAGTACTCACCTACTGGGCAGAAACCTGGAGGCTTACGAAAAGGGTTCTACTCAAATTGAGGACGACACAACGAGCTATGGAAAGAAGAATGATAGGTGTAACGTTAAGGGATAAGAAAAGTGCAGATTGGGTGAGGGAACAAACGCGACTTAATGACATCTTAGTTGAAATCAAGAAAAAGAAATGGGCATGGGCAGGACATGTAATGAGGAGGGAAGATAACCGATGGTCATTAAGGGTTACGGACTGGATCCCAAGGGAAGGGAAGCGTAGGAGGGGGCGGCAGAAAGTTAGGTGGGCGGATGAGATTAAGAAGTTTGCAGGGACGGCATGGCCACAATTAGTACATGACCGGGGTTGTTGGGTAAATATGGGAGAGGCTTTTGCCCTGCAGTGGGCGTAACCAGGCTGATGATGATAAAGGCCAATGCCGCATGCCTCTCTATTGTGAATTTCGGACTATGCCTTCAAGTGATACGCCAAGGTATCTCTCCTGCAACCCAAGCTCCAGCCTGCGACTATCATGTTTCCGTCTTAACTGAGCCTCCTGCACCGCCTCCTGTTGCTATTGATTCGAACCCCACGATGTTACATAACAAAGATGGTCGCCACTAACCTTCCGGCTGAACACGTACACGCGCTTAATGATCTGTTCATGTCCTACCAGGGCATTTTTTTATCTCAGTGACCAGCCACTGGACCAAACAACAGTTGTAAAGCATCGGATTTACACCGACGATACCAAACCTGTATACCGACTTCCTATCGTGTCTCCTCCGCTCAGTGCCAAGTTAAGCAAAACGAAGTTGACAAAATGCTTTCCCTGATACCACCGAACTTTCTTCAAGCCTACGGCCATCTCCTGTCGTGCTCATCAGAAAGGACAACAGCTGGAGCTTCTGTGTCGACTACCGGAACCCTAACCAAGTAACAAAAAATACGTGTACTCCTTACCTCGGATAGATGACGCCCTTGACTGTCACAGTGGTTCCAAGTATTCTTCTTCGATAGAACTTCCTTGCGGCTATTGGCAGATTTCAGTTGACGACATGAATCGTAAAAAGACAGTGTTTATTACAACTGATGGGCTCTATCAGTTCAAGGTGAGGCCATTCGGGCTATGCAATGCTCCCGCCTCATTCAAACCTCACACCCTACTTCACTGCTTAATGTGGCCAATCTGTTGATGCTGCCTCAATGATGTCATTGTCTTTTCGCCGACTTTTGGCACACACTTTGAGCGTCTCTCGACAGTTCCTTTAGTGTTCCGCAAGGCAATACTTCAACTCAATTCGACGAAATGTCACTTCGGCCGCCGGAAATTTACTGTGCTCGCACACCTTGTAGACTCTTCCGGTGTTCGTTCCGATCCAAAGAAAGTTCGCGTGGTCAAGAATTTTCCTCTCCGGCCACCTGCGCAACCGACGTTCGAAGCTTTGTAGGCCTATGCTGCTGCTTCCGCAGATTTGTGAGAAATTTTGCTGACATCGCACGCCCTCTAACGGAACTTCCATAGAAAGGCGCGAAATTGTTTGGTGTCCCGACCAAGCTAGTGCATTCGCTGAGCTGACGAGGACGCGACTCACGTCACCACCAATTCTTGGCCACTTTGACTTGCCCGCCCCAACGTAGGTTCGCACCGACGCCGGAGGCTGCGGTATCGGCGCTGTATTGGCACAACGGCAGCACAGTTGCGACCAGCCGAACGCAAGTACTCGAACCCCGAACGTGTATGCATCACCCTCGTTCAACAGTAGGTAAATTTCCCTCCTTCCTCTATTTACGGCCTTTCCCGATTATCACCTATCACCACGCCCTATGTTGGCTTTCTTCTTCAAAAGATCCAGCTGAACGTCGGGATGGTGGCCTCTGCGGCTCCAAGAGTACTCTTACACAATGGCGTATAAGACAGACAGACTCCATGATGACGTTGATTACTTGCACGTCATCCAGGAGACCCACCAGACCGGCCTTGACCGGCGAGTCAACTTGCGTCCTCGCGCTTACTGCATTTGATGACATCGCCGATGAGCAACGACGCTACCCTTACCTGAGATATCATTCTCAGCATGACGGACCTGAGCAGCTCCCCCTCTTCGCGTATCTTTGTGATGCAAGATGGCATATCGCGCCGTTATAACATGCTCTCTGATGGCCCTGAGCTGCTACTGGTCCTTTCCAAGCATATGCGTGAGATTGTACCCGCACACTTTCATGATGTCCCAACCACTGGTCATGTGGGAGTCTCAAAGAGATATTACCATGCTCGGAATCGTTTCTTTTGGCCCGGATTTACCGTTCAGTTTGCCGTTACGTCGCCTCCTGCAAATTGTGTGAGCACCACAAAAAAAAAAAAAAAACAGCAGCCCTACCGGCTGGCCGTCTTCAGCCTATTCAAAGACTACCTGCGTCATTCTTTTGGGTTGGTCTTGATCACCTTGGCCCATTTCCTCTTTCTCTTAGTGGGAAGAAGTGGATAGAAGTCACTACGGACTACACCACCCGGTACGTGATCACGCGGGCTCTTCCTACGAATTGTGCAACCGACGTCACTTACTTGCTTCTCGATGCTGTGATAATTCAACGCGGCGCTCCCCGACAACTCCTGACGAACCTAGGCCACTACTTTTGTTCACCGATTGTCCAGGACCTCTTGCACACCTGTGCTATGAAGCACATGTTTACAACGGCGTATCACGCTCACACCGTCGGTCTCAAAGAGGGGCTCAATAGAACAATCAGGTAAATGCTTGCTATGTACGTCTCTACCGACCGCCATGACTGGGATTACACTCTGCCGTTCGTTACATTCGCCTACGATACGTCCCGCCATGATTTTGCTGGTTTTTCACCATTTTTTTCTCTTGTGTGGACCAGACACTATGCTACCGTTTGACAAGATCCTCCCAACTGTTTTCAATACAACGTCAGAATATGCCCGAGAAGCCATATCTAGAGCTGCCGAGGCACATGAGATTGCACGCCTGCGTCTGAACACTTCCCAAGAACGAGGAGGAATAGATTTTATTGAAGAGAAAGGAGGAGAGTTCGGCCTGGAGAGCGTATCTCTAGCCTGCTACTCTTCATTGGGGAAAGGAGAAGAGAGACATACAGGAAAGGAATGTGGCAGGTGAATATGTTATGGTACAATGAGCTACTATACACACATTGTCCAATATGGGGATGCGCACTGTAGACGCAATGCACGCAAGAGTAATCTTGTCCACACAAAAGGTAATCTTGTCAGAAAAAGTTATCGAGCAAACACATTGCGCACTTACTGCACGTCTCACAGGTTCTAGAGGCGATCATCTAAGCCAGTCTCACAAAGTTTGAAAGTGACTTGATGGCGCCTTCGACCCAGTCAACTCTTCTCCACGCTCCCAAAAGCTTTTAATCCGAAAAGGGGCGGGAGTCCAAGAAGTTAACAGTAAACTTGAGTGTTCTTCGTTCGGCCGCATATTGAGGGCACACGCAAAGTACGTGAGCTATCGTCTCGCAGTGGCGCATATATGACGCTAGTCACCGCCATGCCCACTTTAACCCTGGTGACATCGTGCTACTTTGGAAACCAGAACGGCGAGGTAGATTTTGTCAGAAGCTGATTTCACCCTACACAGGCCCATACCGTGTCTTGCATCAAGTGACAGGCGTGATCTACGAGTTACAACGTCTCGATACCTCAACTCCACGATCCTCCTCTCAAATCGTTCACATTGCTCGACTGAAGCGATATCACTCAAACCCACCAAGCGCCGGGACAGGGGCTTCGCCACCGGGGGTCATCTTACGAGGCGCTGCAGCAGCGAGCGATGATGAGAGGAATGACGAAGAGAACGATCGCTGACAGTCGCGCACATGGGCTGCATCTTGTATGCCTGTCTTCTGCACGCTTTATATGTCTTGTAAATATATTGTCAAGCGTCTTTTCTCCCCGTACCAATATATATATATATATATATATATATATATATATATATATATATACCGCAGCATACGAACCTGACAAGATCTAAAGAATATCAGTTAAAGATATTTTACATAGTCGTGACTGTGAAGAAGGCAACCTAACTGTAATTCACAAAACTAACATTTTATTAGCCGAACCTGTGCTTTCAAAAGCAGGCTACACTCAAAGGACAAGGATAGCGGCGAACACAGTCGGCAATCGTCAAAATTCTGATGTGCAGGTCAAGCGCGTCCGCTTTGATACATGGGTCATCGAAGGTTCCAGAGTAATCGGTCGTTCTGGTGTGTTTTCCAGAAATTCTACGCAATTCAAGTCACACATAGAATACGATTACAAATGCTTGGATGACAAGAGAGAACGGGTAGAAACATCAATAACATTAGAGAAACTTGATTCATAACATTTGTTAGACGGTGAGAAGCGGTTTCCCGAAAAAGATAACGCAGTAGACGTGTCAATGCCCCCTCTCAACAAAATTCATCCCGATGCTACAAACAGGACAACGAAAGAGGACGCTTATTAAACAAAAATGACAAAATAACAATAGTAACATAGTCCAAAAAAGAAAGTCCAGAGTTCGGCTATGCAAAGTCTTAATGTTCCTTAGCGCTGGTAGAACGGCTTAAAGGGAAGATGAAAGGATTTCGAGAAAAAATGAGTGAAGAGCAGTACGCCGTGGTTTTCAACCCTCTGAATTCGAATATCGCATCGAAATTGAGTAAAAGAAAGCGCAAACATATTTTATTTCGACGAAAAGTGCAGCAGCAGACACGCCCAGCTCGCGCGCCTCGTATCCGCCTGTGATTGGTCGGGCGCCTCTTGACGTCAACAATGGTTCGGCTTGCAGACGACGAGTGAACGCGACAGCCATCGCCTCGCTTGCAGCGCTGTCGCTGTCGTGTGCAAGATCACTTGTAAGGGGTTTATACTTGCACATACTACACGTACGTACATACTTGTACACACTACATGTACGAGCTGATTCCGAAGAGCCAGCCTCTCCAAGAAGCAAAAATGCTGGTGCAAGCACTGCTTTCCACGCGAACGAAGGCGAAGTGTTAGTATCTCCTTGTGTAGGAAATGTTCTTTGGCGAGTGTTTTTTGCTAAGCTGCATTCAGCGTTCCAGTGAGTACGTTTCCGGGCAAACAACTGTAGTGTTATGTTCCTGCATGCCTCCTCGTAGAACGTAAGCGGTGATGCGATCTTCAGCATTTGTGCGCTGCCCCAAAGCTATCGGCAATTACACAGACGGTTTACACGCGGGAAAAGTTTACCAGATGTTGTAGCACGTATAATAGAGAACCTTCATCAGCGCGTCATCCGCACGCTAGTCATAACCGGCGAATTCCGTCGGCTACGTGAGATGGTCGGTTTCTTATGTGTGCGAGAGAAGGGGGAGTGCAGCGTCTTGGCGTGAGCAGGCTTTTCAACACATGCAAACTTTACGCTTGCGCTGCGTTATGGTAGCTGCATGCAGGTTGTTTCACAACACACGTGCGAATAGAAAATTCGCGGCGCTCGGCAATGAAACGTGCGTCAAGGGTGGGCGATAAACATGCACCTTCCGTGCAGCGTGCTAACAATTTTTTTTAGGAGAAGCCAAAGCACTCATTATTGATAAACTCCGATAGTAATCGTCATGGAAGTGCTTAGAGCACAACACTTGTTTTGAGCGCTTGAAGTTGTTTCGCTTCACAGCAGCCTCCCACTTAGCTGAAAGCTTCTTGTCTTACAGGAACTAATGGAACATCGGAACATCGTCGCGGCCGCTGGTGTTCATGCAAGCGCAGGCTGCACAGAACGCCGGCATGATCGGCCTACAAGATCAATTGATGCTGCGCACGTCAACTACCACTCCTATATACACACAAATAAAGGAATGTAGGGTCGAGCGAAGCGGATTAGGACGGCACGCACGCAGATATAAGCCCGGTCAGGTACGGTCGCGGAGACTGCGAAGGAGCGGAACACCAATGTTGACGTCACTAAGCCGCGGTTTCCGGTCTCCGCTCGCATCGTCAGCGTCAGCAGCAGCGCGC